>NC_139727.1:29704873-30412302 GCF_964211835.1 Anser anser | reverse complement strand
ACTCTGGCACTGCCTCAAGAACAAGTCTTCATCAGCCAACATCGTTCTAACATTTTCATCCTGGCTAACACCTATAACAAACCTTACCCATTTTAGCTTATGAGTCAGTCATCCTCCTGATGGCAAAGATACTCATTTTCCCTAAGCATCTGAGAGAGAAATGACCTGTCCAGAGGATATTTCCAAAAAAAGCTGCCTGCTGCTATTGTGCAAATGAACCTCTAAGTAACAAACTGTTGTTTCTGCTCCTCAGTAGGATGACTGAACACAATGTGAATAACGCATCGTGGGTGACACATTCATTTGAAAATGTCACTCTGGGCTCTGTCTGGGGAGATGTGGGTCTTTCTACATATTGACAAGATTACATGGCTGTCATCTGAACAATGGTGTGTGATAAATTATGGCAGCCCTAGGCAGCAGAGCAAGTTGAGGTCTGTACTTTGAGATTCTTCAAATTATCTCTAGACTTTTGGAATGTATGGTCTTGCCTGATAATGGAGGCAGAATGAAGCAAAACGAGGGAATAAGTAAATGGTGAAAAGAGATCCTGTTCTTCAATGGTGTATTGCAAAAATGAAATTCAAACATGACAACCAAACTTTATTTTTTTTGGGGGGGGGAGGGGGGAGGGGGATGGCTTAAAGTGTTTGAAATGTTTTCTGAAGGAAATGTAACTGCATTTTGTTGTGACGCAGTCTTGCTCTGAACTTTTTTTTTCTGATGCGTTTTGCCTTGACTGAATTTTGTTCTATTCTGATATCGCCTAGGTGTTAATAAAACGGCCAAGAAATTTTTCATGTGATTATTAAATAACGTTTCAGCTAATTCCTTCATTTTTTTATTTGTGCTTTTGAAATGAAACCTTGAAGAAAATAAAACCTTGATTCTGCTATTTTTCTCTAGCTAATGAAAAATATTAAAGTATTATTATCCTTCTCTGATTCAGGACTGAAGAGATTCTGGTATTTCCCATGCACCTACACACAAACACACATGACAAGATAGGAACTTTGGTGTTTTAATAACACATTTGCTTCTGTTTCTTGCATTTGAGCACACATTCAGATTTTTCAAGAAAAAAAAATGGAGAAACTGTTCACTAGCAAGCAGTGTGATGTAAGATGGGTGGATTTGGGGATGGAAATAGTGCTGAAGAGGTACGTAAATCTTGCAGATATTTCAGAGAGTTTGGCTTTAGCTTAGCTTTAATGGTGTCACGAGCTCTAGTGGCTTGATTTCATACTAAATGAGTCCAACTCACATGCTCCAAGAATATGTGGTGATGCAAATCAGAATGCTGTAAGTTGGGCCGATGAGTAGGTTCACTGTGTGTTAACAAATTGCAGCAGATGCAGTATTAGATACTGCCTTCTGGGGACAGACAGCTCCTTTTCCATCTGTGGATATTTACTCCTATGTTTCACTGCTTTAAAACTTTCTCCATTGCAAATTTTGACCTTTTGACCTCCCAGTTATACAGAGCTTGGCCGTAATGGATGTCCTATCATGCTTTCATGATGATCTTCAATTTTTCACAGAGACAAAAAAAAAACAAACACCATTTTTAGTTATTAATAGCAACTGTTTACTGTGCAATGATAATTGCAATGTGAATTACTATGTAAGAAGAAATATCCATTATTGTAATTGTTTAGAAAATTTGTAGCATGATGGAAGCTTTTCTTAAATTAGCCTGAAGGCAACTTTAGAGACTTTTATCTTGCTATTTTAAATCTAAATAAGTGTAATTTCAAGACCTGAGAGACCAAAAATCATACTGTTAAATTTCAGAAACATAAATTGTTTTGTCACATTATTAGTAGAACTGACAATTTGACAGTTTTTTTTTGTAAATGCTGACATGACGTGTACATACTTAAGTGGTTTTACTCTGCAGGAAGTAGATTAATTCAGACTCTTTTTAGTCCTACAAACTGTCATCTTGGGGAGATGGTTTATTAAATTTACCTGAACATGAAATTAAAATGTGATTGATGTCTTCCTATTTGATGTATGTGTAACTTTGTGATGTTAGTGAGAGCTCTGTATTTTGAACAATATGTACAATGAAAATTCAGTTGCAATTAAATAGACAATGAAGAAGCAGTTGATATGCTAGGTATTTCATGACTAGTTAGCTCTTGTAGTCTCAGAAATGGTAATTAACCTGTGAGGATCTGAGATCTCTAGCTAACGAAATTGAACTGTCCTTGGGGAGAGTAAAAGACTTGTCCTTGGAGGGCAGTTTCTGAAGACATTGACCTTCTGTCAGTTCTTCAGTGACAACTCTTCATATTTACAGAACTGCCTTATGCCTTTATGACCCCAAATGTCTGTTAGAAGAAATTTTTTATTGGAGCTTAACAGAATCCTCTAATTTTATGGGGATATTGGCAATAATAGCCTGATAATTTCAAGAAACAAGGCCAAAGATAGGGTAGTAAAGTTCAGCTCTGCTGAACTTAAAACTGATGCTGCAGGTACACCTTGGAATGAATTCCTATTCCAGTACTTAAACTTGTCCTCTTCATTTCCTTGATGGTTGAGAAGAGATTGTATGTCACTACTCAGTTGTATTGAAGATATTTACAAATTAATGTATTCTAGATAAATCTTATAGGAAAAGGGTTTAAATTTCAATATAAATGACAGAAATGAAGGAATTAATGGCTTGCACAAATTCTTAAAATAGTTAATGCAAAAACTTCCTGCAATACAATCTTCTGGCTGGAAATTAACATGCTGAAATCCAAGACTATTTAAAATGATAGTTCCCATAGCTACTGTAACTCATCTAGCAATCCAGTTAGGCAGTCCTTGATAAAAGTTCATTTTACCATGTCTAATTTGGAGTTTTGGAGGTGGACCTGCTAAATTCCTCAGAGGGATAAAACACAGTTTTGGTCAGCTGGGATATTAGTTGCTAATCCTCTCCTTCAGTAAACATTACCATGACTCAGCTATTCCATCATCACCTGAACACATAACAGAACAAATAGAAATTTTCTTTTCACTTCTGAGAAAGGAACAAGAAGAATAAGGAATCTCATTGGATGGAGGGGATGTGGGAAGGGACCCAGAGATGCAGTGGAGATTTACATGCTGCAAATAATGGACACACACAGTGAAGATCCTCTTGTAGTCTGTCTTCTGCAAACCACAAACATTCTTTCTCTTGGGTAAGCTGATAAAACAAGAATAAACAAACAGCAGTTAATGTTTCCCTGCCTGTGATCAGAGAAAGCCATCATTCAAAACCGAACTAAATGCAGCAGTACTGGAAAAAAAGAATTAACCCTTAGATCTGTGTGCTTTCAGCAAAAGCATCTTCTGGGTCTTTGGAGACAAAATAAATCTTACTGTCCTGATGACAGTCTCTGAAAGTGAAATTTGGTGATCTAGATAGTTTGGGGAAAATGGAATCTTGTATATTTGACAGCATAATTATTATGCTCTGCCAGATTTATACAGCTCTTTCATAAGAAACACTTAATACTTCATACGGATATTACTTTTCCCATCAAATATCACTTTAGAAAAAGTTAATAATGTAGGAACTTTTATATTAAAAAATGGCTAATTCAACAGGCACGTGTGATACCATCATCAGGCATTGCATGAAGGGCATTAAAACTTTCCCTTTTGATTTGAAATAAGTCTGGTTTTTTTGCCTAACTCTCCCAAGCTTGATGATCCTTGATCTTGAGCAGCAGTTTAAAGCTACCCTACTAAAGATAGATGGATGCTCCTTTCAGTATTCTTTTGGCCTGAGACTGATGTACAGTTTAATTTCTTAGCACTTCTCTTTCCTCTCTGTATCTGATCTCATTAGAAAAAAAACATATTTTGTTTTTGTTCTCTTATTCAACTTTTAATTTTCAGGTTTTCAGGCACAGAAAAATCACCTGCAAGTTATACTGCACTGTCAGTACATCTATCACTTGGAGAATTAATAAAATTATCCTCTGATAAAGTTCATAAAAACTAGAAAGAAGTGTGGGTTTAAGTATGAACATAAAAAATATCTTTCTTCTAAGATGGAGTGTTTGGGTGATTTAAAAGAAACAATTCAGTATACTTTGTATGAAATGGAAAACTTGTGGTGGGAAAAAAAATCCTCTAAGATATAATTATTTTTTTTTCATTCATAAATACATATTGGGTACAACCCTGGATGGTACTCCTTCCCCAGAAGAAACAGGTGTATATTAAGATGTGTATATTTTACTTTGCGTACATACACATGCTTTACTTAAGGCTATGTGTATATGTGCATAATGTATATATATGTACATAAGCTTCTTTTTCGCTAACTTGCCAGTCACCCTGAAGAAAACAAAATATTGTGAAAACTGGTTGTTGGGGGACCTGATTTGGAGGGAATAAATTATCAATGAGTAATGTTTTAGGACATTACTTAGGCTCATATCTCAGACTGTGAATTCAGAGGGAAATCTGGAGAACTTTGAGTAAATAAGAGGCTGTTTCTGAAGTGCCTTCCATGGGAGCTTAAATATTTCATTCTTGACATTGCAAATGCTCTTACTTTGTCAGGGACACCATTGCCAAGTTAGCCTCATTGATTCTCAAGGAAAAGCAGTATAACACCACTTCGCTTTTCATTAATCTATGTAAGAGAACAACAACCCACTGCAACACATTAAGTGGAATTAAGGGATGCGTGTAGCTTCTTTCTACAGCAGTTCCTGAGACACCTATCAGTCTGTGTCTTCTGCTTAGCAGAGGAGATGATAGATAATGCAATGCAGCAACTATACAGTTGTCTAGCTCAAGCTGAATGCCGCCAATAGCCAAATGGACAAATTTGAACAGTTGGGAGAGGAAGGTGGTTGTTAATTGTTGCTGCTGTTGAAAATCTGGGTGCTTTGTGTGACAGATTCATCCTTCTGCATGCTCGTCTTTGAATATCAGGAGGAAGCAATGTAAATTACACATCATACAAAAGGTAAGTACAGGTAGCTGTGGGAATTAGGAGTTTTTGGTGTACAGTACTTCCTTCAAGATGCATTTTAAGGTGTTTCTCTCCATTTGCTACACAGGAAGTTCAGGCACTTACTTTCAAAGGATTACCTTGCTTGGCACTTAAAATTATGTATAGCTTGAATTTTGCTGTGCTTTTTTAAGATTCATCAGTTGATGCAATAAAGGGGTACAACACTCAAAATTTGTAGGGTTATGAATCAGCTCTCTGGAGATAGTTCCCTTACTTCAGAAGTAGGAAATAATTTAGAATAAGGATCTTGCCTGCCTGTGGCAGATGAGGTGACTTTCCCACTTCTGTTTGCTGTTAGCACAGAAAGCAGCATGGAAATCTACCTGCTATATGTAATGTAGATCTATATCCTCTGGAAAATCTAACTTCAGGTGAAGTGGAACTCAAGGAAACAGATGTTGCCAGCTCACAATAGCAGTATTTACCATTACAGTTAAGAGCATACTTGCTGGTTCTTATGTATAAAGAATGAGAGACAAGTGTGACTTCAGAATATACCAACCACCTGCCCAATCCACAGTGGCCACCACGGTTTTGTGTCCTTCAAGTACCAGCGACATGCTGCTTTTTTCGTCATATTACACTACATTTCTCATTGTATTGCTTTATACCAATTAGAAGCACAATAGCTGCATTCACTCAAAAGTATCTGGGTAAACATAACACGTGACTCGTTAGAGAAAATCTCTTGCTTGAAATAGGAGTTGAGGAAGATGACATTGAACTTGGTATCCCTTTAAAGAGGTGGGGTCATCAAATACATAGGTTTGCTTCAGATACCAGCGGCAAAAAAAAAAGAAAAAAAGAGATGTTCTTCCAGAGATATGAGAAACAGCTACCAAGAGACTAATCAGCATATCCACCCTTGAAAGTTGTGGTCAAGCAAATTTCTTATGGTTATTTGTCCTGCACAGAAAACGTTCAGTCATCTTAATCTTCGAGGACTGAGGAGGATGACTGTCAACATGTTGAGGAAAGCTGCAGAGTGGATTGAGCCCCTACTTCTACCTTCTGCCTTGACTAGGCAAAAAACTGCTATTAATAAGAGTGAGCGACGTTAAGTGCTGACACCAATAAAAGGTGTTTGCCACTGAATCCTAACCTGAAATACATCTTTCGTAGGTACTGTCTTGTTTTGTCAGGCCAAGGGTTAAATCTAAATCAGTGATAATGAAAACATTTATATGAATATGTAATCTTTACTGCTATGCTGATAGTTCTTTTAATATTCTGTTATGATTAATTAAAATGCATGTCTAACATTTGCTACGTCTGGTCTAAACATTTAATTCTTTTACTTAGTATCTGGTTTTGGATCATATGTGTTGTGGTTTAACTCATCAGGCAGCTAAGCACCACACAGCCATTCTCTCACTCCCTCCACCCCCCTGAGTGGGATGAGAGAGAATCAGTACGAAAGAAAGGGCTGAGATAAAGAGAGTTTAATGGGATAGAAAAATACGGGGAAAATAATAATAATTATATATATATATAAAACAAGTAATGCACAATACAATTGCTCGCCACCTGCTAACTGATGCCCAGCCAGCTCCTGAACAGTGGTGATCATCCCCTGCCAAATCTTCCAGTTTTTAATGACCCATGTGATACCACAAGGTATGGGACACCCCTTTGGTCAGTCTGGGCCAGCTGTCCTGGCTGTGGCCCCTCCCAGCTCCTGGTGCACCCTCAGCCTCCTCACTGGCAGGGCAACACAAGAAGCTGAAAAGCCTTTGTTTTCTGTGTTAGCACTGCTCTGCAACAGCTACAACATCAGGGTATTATCAGCATTATTTTTCTTCTCAATCCCAAACACGGTACATACCAGCCACTATGAAGAAAATGAACTGTATCCCACCTGAAACCAGGATATATGATACATAGGTGAGGCAAAAGAATTAAGAAAATGCTTATATTCTGGAAATCAAAAGTTTTCGTACCTTTCTTCCTCTCTCCCAAACTACAGGCAGCTATGCAAGGGTTTTAAAAATGGGTGAGAAAGATTGGACACATTTACGTGCTACTTAATAGGTAAAGTGTCTAACAGAGAAAGCATATGTTGTGCCAAAAAAAAAAAAAAAAAAAAAAAAGATCTTCCTGAGTGTAGCTGAATCCTCAGTACCTCAGTATGTTTCAGTGTAGAAATACCAGTTCCTACAGCGAGTGGTACCCATGCATATGACAGGCAACCTATCATCAAGGTCTCTGTTGTCCAGCCTGACTGCCTGGGGATGCACTTGTGGGGAGGAAGGAAGAAGAAGTAATAGGCAACATTCAAAGTGGAAATTTGCATTTAAAGGATGAACATTTCTGGAAATTAAATAGTGTATCTTTTTGCTATCAAGAAAGTCACTCGTTATCAGATGGCAAAGCAAACGCTTATCTAGTATCCAGCTATACTAGTACAAATAGAGAAGAAATAATTACAACAGCTGGGAGGGTAAGAATGAGTGAGCTTTTGGAATCTTATTGCAAAATCCTTTTTTTTTCCTCCACTTCTAATTTATATTCCAATGTTTCTTATATTTTCAAATTATTATGACTGTCTATATTATAAATCTATGGGGGGATCTCCAAAAGGCTTGGCTGTATTTGAACTGAATTCATACTAATACAAAAGGTGAATTTACACTTTTCTTCATCTAAGCATATGAAAATACACTGCTGTATTTCAGCACATTGCACTGTTATCTTGATATAACAGAGACTAAGGATGTGGTGGCTTGCTTACACATTACCTTTGAGCAATGGAGCAAATTAGTGTGGTTACAATTTTGTCTGAAAAAAAAAATAAAAATAAAATGAAACTGCACTTATAGTAATACCACAGAGTTAAAAGGAAGTTCTTTTCTGCTGTATTTTGGACCTGTAACTAAAAACATTCACTGATTTCACAATGCAGAGTACCATGTTGCATAAATACTATTAATTAAATATATGGATTGAATACTTTTCTCCTGAAATATGCTAATGGTACCTATTGTTTAATTCTTTGATAAGACCTGTGTGAGACCATCCATTAATTGGATTTGTGTACTTCAAAATTGTTTCCTTTAGACTAAGGCAATTGTTATAATGGGCAATGCCAGGCCAATAGAACGCTCTGGTTTGGAACTTTTTCTCATGATTACAAGTTATGTGTTTGCTGTATCTATGGAAATGAGCTGAGACACAGTATCAGTCCACATGGATGCTCTTGGCACAGCCAATTGCAAAGTGAAACAATTTGAGTTCAATCACAGGAAATGTGTTTTGCCTCATAATTGAGTGAGGAAGAAGTTAGCATCCCAATTACTGTGTGGTGGTTCAAGGTGGAAAGTTAAGATACAATAGTTTGGATGCTTGCAAAAATGTAAGTGAATTCTGTAGTTTCTCCTTAAATACAACTCCTTGAAAGCTGATGCAGTATCATAAAGGAGGGTAATGTATGTCTGATACTGGTGTAACCTACTTCTGGCTGAAGAAACACAGGGTGGCATAAAATCAACAAGCAAGTAGCTATGCATAGCTACTGATATTCTCTTTTAGATTTTCCCTTTTCTTTTACCCCTCTGGTTCAATAGCTTCTTTGAATCTGCTCAGGGACAGTGTGACTTCATGGAGAATGGGAATGTGCCATACAAATAGAATACAAGAGGTACTGTGGAGATCACTGCAGAACTGCTCAGGGTTTTATTAACTAAGTAAATGACTTGCATGTCAGTGGCCAAAAAGTAAATTCTCAAGTTTGAAATGATGCCAAAAGGAGGAAAAAGAAAAAGAAAAAGAAAAAGAAAAAGAAAAAGAAAAAGAAAAAGAAAAAGAAAAAGAAAAAGAAAAAGAAAAAGAAAAAGAAAAAGAAAAAGAAAAAGAAAAAGAAAAAGAAAAAGAAAAGGAAAAGGAAAAGGAAAGGGAAAGGGAAAGGGAAAGGGAAAGGGAAAGAAAAGGAAAAGGAAAAGGAAAGGAAAGGGAAAGGGAAAGGGAAAGGGAAGGAAAAGGAAAAGGAAAAGGAAAAAGAAGGAAAAAGGACCCACACAGGAATGAATAATTAAAAATTTTCAATAGGCAGAGGAAAAAATGGATTCTAGATTAATGCCAATTGCTGCTGGTTTGGAAAGCAGCTTAACGTAGATAACAGCATAATAAAAAGATGCAGCAATGAGAAAAAAGGTATCTTTCAGAAGACAAGATGTTGAAAGTGGCATATTGAAAAGGGAAGAGACTTGGGAGTTTAACTGAGGGTGAAAGATAAACCTAAAAAATAAAAAGCTGCCCTGTGTTCAGGTGCATTCCAGAATACCACAAGGATTCTAAGTAGTCTTGTAAGAGAAATGTAGTGTAAATCAAAGAATATAGTGATATTGCTGGAAGGCTTGGGGAATGAAGACCTTGCTCACAGCAGAGTATTCAAGTCTGGTCTCTAAAATTGAGAAAATGTAAAATTGAGAAACATGTAATTGTTGTTGAAGGGAAAGTAGTGCTAAGCAATCATAGATTAGTCCTGATTTCTAAGATTTAACCACACTAGAAAGAGTGAAAAAAGTCAGACTTATTTTTCACTGCTAAAGATAAGAAAAAGCATGGGGACCTACATGTTTCTGATAGAATCACCAAAGAATCCTGAGAAAATGTTATCCAATTATAGTATTTAAATAAGCTGCAAGTGGGAAAATTTGGTCAGATGTGTGAAGAAAGGGAGGCCTGGATTTCAGAATTAAATTGGAAGAATAAGAAAATGCGGTTTTGCCTGGGAAGCTCAGAGAAAGAGACCCATAAAACTCAAGAATCAGAATGAACAAGTCTCTTTTAGTCTATTGAAGTCTTCTTTAATGTCCATAAAACTAAGGCGACAGTGATCAGAAGGTGACAACCCCCACTCCCCCCCACCCCCCGCAAGCACAAGCTGCAAGATGCAGGTGCTTTCTTGCACCTTCTGACTTACACAAATTTCGTTTTCTAGAGGTGATCTACTTTTATTTTTCCTTTTTTTTTTTTTTTCCCTGTGTGTTGAAATCAAAATCATTTCCACAAAGAACAGTGCCTCTTCCTCTGCACTATCTTAATACTTGTATTGCAATAATTCCTCAAAGCTCAAAACTGGTATTGGTCTATGTGATGTCAGGTTCTCCAAAGAGAGAAAAAAAAAAAATTTTTTTTTTTTTTCTGTTTACTTTCCTTTATCCCACATCATTCTGGTCAAGGATTTAGGTTGAAATTCTCATAGTTACAGAGCATCATCCTGTGATTAAAAGACTGGAGACAGCATAATAGGAATATTGTAGCTGCAATTAGCAGTAAAAGTAAAATGGCTGCTAAATGCAGACATCAATTCTGTCATAGGATTAGCAGATTGCTAAAAGCTGGGAGTGTATAAAAACGGAGTACTGTTCTTATATTCTTATCCTATACTCTGTTCTAGAGACAAGATTTTTATTGGAAAAACAACACTGTGCCAGATGAACCTTTGCTATGAAGTGGTACAGTTGCTCTTGTGTCATGTATGTTGTATATAAAGAAACTTCTTTATCATTTTGAACTGTCCAAGGTGGCAAGTTTTTACCTTTTCCACAGTCCTTGTCATGCCCCAAATCACCAGACTGCACTAAGTATAATGACACTTCCATCATTTTCTGGTTTGCACTGGTAAAGAAACAGGTACAGTGTAAGTGGACTTTTGTATACCGCTTTAACATAAAATGTATGAGCTATGTGAATAATTCAGTGGAAAGAAATATCCTACATAAATATGCAAAATGAAATTTAGTGCAGGCTTCTCTGATTCTGGAGAAGTCCACGATAACTGAAGCTGATGCATGTTGCGTGTAAACTGTTGTTGGTGCAAAGAGAAAAGATATTCTGACAAGGAAGGAATGATGAGGAGAATCTGATGATACATGTGAAGAGGTTAATTTTCATTAAGCTAAATTCAACTCAGGAGGCCAGTTACTGGAGAAAACCTGTTCTGCAATGGTATCCTGGTCTGTGAATTGCCCTGTGGAAAAAAACATCTTTTTCTTTATGGGTTACTGAGGGAAAGTAAGAAGATATGTTGCTAGACAAAAGTTGTTTCACAGCTATGTTCTCCCTTCGTATGGCATCTTTGGCATATGTGCAATGCCCAGAGCAAAAATCTTGTGCTGGTGGATCTTTTAGGATCTTGCCATACAGCTCTTAACAACAATTATCTTTGATAACTTCTGGGGAATGACTACAAAAGTGGGATAACCACCAGTCCACTGTGGGGCCTCGTCCAAAACTGAAATTCAGCTAAAACTTTGAAAGACCAAAGCTGAGATCTGAACTTCTGATCTAGACCCATTGCTTTTGCTGGGGACAAACTCCATTTCTGTTCAGGTTTGTTCAGAACTAGTCCCCACACACACTGAATGTGACCCATATATACATGCACATCACATGATGAATTTTGCCTTTGGAACGTATTGTTTTGAGGTTGCATTATTTGTTACTTCCTGTGATAATTTTCTCTTTCAGTAGTCTTTACTAGTAACTTTAAAGCAGAAGACAGGTGGAAACATAAAGATATCAATGTTTTATTTCACGCATAATTGTTCAGATCTGTATGTGCAGGTAACCTCATTTCTACACATTCTTGGTGATCATTTCCACAAAATACTTTTCCTCTGCTGCTTCCTTTTTTTCTTGGGATATCTATGGCTTGGTAAGTGTACAAGAGGGAGTGGAGGATGAAAATGTGATCTGAAAGGAGCTGTGAGGGCATGAAGGGCCTGGTGAGAAGTGACTGGTATCATCTGTTGTTGTTGTTCCAAGCAGCCATATCATAAGTGACTTGTATTTCTCATGAAAAAGTTCCTTTTATCCCATCTGTTGGCCATATGGGTGAAAAACATGGTTTTCAGCATGCCCACACCTACTCTCTGGCCTACAATCTGCTGGCCTAAGCATTGCTGCTTACTGTGCTACAGCAAATTGTTCATCTTAGGAACCACCAAGGGAATTTCTGCATGGAAGGTGGGCTTTAGGAAAATTCTGAGAAAAATGAACATATGCATCAATCTATTTTGAGACAATGGAGCTCTTTATTTTACCTTGCTACTCTTTCAGAGGATAGAGAGAAGAATTATGCTAGGTTTTCAGCCAACTGGATCAATTGATAGTATTCTGAAAAGTGCCTGAGCAGAAACCTGTTGTAAACTGGGCTGGCTACATTCCAAGTCAGAAGAAACCAAAAATGGTCATATCTTAAAATCTATCCTATTTTTTTTTTCAGTGGATCTATATGCCTCAATTTAGTGTGCTGCAGAGGGAGATGAGAATTTGTCTTGTGTTTATACTTGGATTCTTGAGATATTCACTTGAGTGCACTGCTGAAGTCCTTAGAGTGGTTTTCTTCCTGACTGAGCCAAAATTGAAGCCCATGCTTGAGCACCGTCAGAAGCCCTGTGCATGCCATGTGGATCCAGGCCCTGCCCCAGATAGCTCTCTACGGATGCTCAGTGCACATCTGGGAAATGCAGCTGACAGGAACTTCAGTTCAATAAGTACAGTACAGATATATGATCCAGAATCTCAATAGATTTTTGCAGGGTAAACTCTGGACCTTTCATCTTTCTATTTCACCAGGCTCTACTGAAGACATACCTACTGAGGCCAGAGCTTTCTGGGAGAGGTGTGTGGTTATTTACATGGCACAGGCAACCACCAAAACCCCTGTGCGCCTAATGAATGAATTCGAATGTCTCATATCATTGAAGTATTAAGGAAAAAAAAATATTAAATCTTCTTACTGATTTTTTTTTTCTCTTGTGGTTGGACCATGACCTAATTTTGTACCTTTCTTCTAAATGTAATAGTCCTTTTCGCAGCAGATGTTCCTTGTCTGTTCCTTTCAACCTAAAGAAAGATCTTATTTACATTTACTAGGGAAAGGTTTGCGCTCTCTTAGTTGTGACTTTTCATAATTGTTATTTATGGATATATGTTTTTGGGCAAGTTTCACTCACAATATGATAATGTCTTGGTGGCCTTCCGAAATTCTGCAATTTTAAGTTTAGAACTCCTTAAATCACTCCTATCTTCACATTCTGCAAATAGGGGAGAAAATGATCTTTAATGTTCTTTTCATTCAAAAGCAACAAGGATAGAGAGCAGAGTCATGAAAGAATCTAAAATTTGATTATGCTTGGAACATGAACAATGCAGCTTAAATACAATGTTTTGGGCCCAACAGAACTTTGGCAGCAATGCTATTAGCTTACATCAAAAGCTGTGGGATGCAGGAAAGATTTCCAGGATGAAAAGTGGTTAATAAGGAAGAATCTTCTTCAGCTGATGCCCATTTCAAGAGTCTGAGTCTACTAATTCTCTCCCTAACTTTCCTCAGCTGTTCCTAGATGTGTTTTGGAGTGTTTTCTTGTTGTTGTTTCTATCAGCTATGCTTCTGGTTTTTGTTTGTTTGTTTTTTGGTGGGAGAAAAACAGTAAAGTATCAGTCTTAGACTTTGCTGTATGATCTTTATTCCTTACATATGAGGCAAGATCTGGAAGTCTCTGGATAGTAAGTAGTCTGAATCATTCATTATTCTCTTAAGTATAGATGCAGGTGCCTGAATCCAGCAAAACATGTACTCATGTATGCTCTAAATACAACTTTAAGTGGCTATAAAATGTTAATGTTCCATACCAAGGAAGTACGGTATAATATATGAAATGGAATAACTCTGGTGACTCTACTTATCTCTGTGCTTCAAGTGATTTTTTACAGTTTCATAAAATTCTTGGGTGATTAGAAATGTATCTATTGCTATTGGAAGTAATTATTTTGCTGAGATTATATATACATGAACTTTTTTTTTTCTTTTGTTTTAGGACGTGTAGATGTCTGTTTTACCAGGACAAAAGGAATACTGCCTATTCGCATTATTTCCAATATATTCAGATTTCCTGTTTGCTTCCAGTCATCCTCTAGCATTGTGGAGGTAGGTTAAGAGGATATGCCTGAACCCTTCCTCTTGGGCAGTAAATTATTTTGAAAGTCCTAAATATCAACGGTGAGTAAAAGAACATTATTCTCAGCTAGTGGAGTAAATCTCTGTAATGTTCCCCTGCTAATAACTTTATGGGACCTGCATTTTGGGAGTGTTCCTTTGGCCTTTGATTACCTGCAGAGACAACAGATTGCACTTAAAAACTTAACTTACAACCCAGCAAGAGGAGAGCCATACCACTCCTTGCATTGACTTTTGCTTTGGATTTTTATGTTGAAAATCACCAGGATAATTTTGCTAAGAGAGAAGTTGTTGTTGTTGGAATCCTAGTGGCAGTCTGTAGGCTGACATGACTGCATTGGCAGGTAATAGCAACATTTGCGTTATGTTTATTGTTTTCAAAAAGAGGGAAACCTAAATCAACTTCAGGAGGCAAAGGAGCTCTGGTCTACAGTAAAATTTTTTTCTTCTTTGATTACAATGCAGACTAGTATGCTCTTCACAACAAGGGAAAACATTTTTCTAGGTTGTTAACTAACATTATGAACATATTTCCTTTTCCTGCAACGTGGGTTTTTATTGCTGTTTCTCCCTCATGCACAAACAAGACTGGGAAGGAAAAAAGAATCCCATCATAATAAAACAGATTTATTAAACTGGGGCTATTTGCTTACAGGCTGATACTGAAATTAGAAAAGGTCTTGTTCCTCAGATAAACTGATTCTGAGACATACCTTTTATTAAAACTTAACACCCACACAATCTCCTCTTGCTGTGATGTAAGGAGGAAGAAAAAGAGTCTAAGAAACCATTTACAGTGGAAGCAACTGTGGTTTCTACACTAGTTTACCATGCTGAGATAGGAACTTTCACAGTAGGTCTATCAATTAAAGACCACCTTTGATTACCTGCCTTAAGAATTTCTTTGCAGCTCTGTGTCCTAGGAAGCTGTAATGTGGCTGCCAGTATTTCCTTTTAGTGTACGTAATCCTCAACTACACAAATACTAGAAGTCTGTGAGTGTCCTGTTGGAAATCCTGAAACAAGAGCCTTGAGACCAATACCCTTTGCAAGTTATGGCAGTTAAATAGTAGGGTGTGTGTGTGTGTCTAGATGGCCTAGTGATCTCCTAAGATCTCTTCCTAGTCATGCCTCTTGTGCATGATGCAGAGCAAACACGTTTGTAACTACCTCCACCACCCCTTCTTCTCTCTTGTACCTTTGTGTGCTTGGTCTCTTCTGTCTTCCAAGTTCTCTGGAGGTTAGAAATGAAGTTTTTGTGTGACATTTTTTTCTTACTTTATTGAGTAATTTTCTTAATTTATTTTGTGCAAAAGTCTTGCCTGGTGATTACTCACAAAATGTTGTGTTTGCTCTTGGCTTGGGAAGTCATAAGGGAAACTTCAGCCTTGTGTTGCAGGTGCTTCCCAGTAGAAGAGACATCCTATGAGTGTGCTTGGACAAAGATATGGAGTTTAATTTCATTATTTGAAACTCAGCAAATTAGCATGTAGAATGGGGTGTGCAGATGACAACGGATGTGGCTTGGATCCAAAGGTTTCTATGGATTTCTACCCTCTAAAAGTTTAAAAGTTGATCAAAGTTATAAGCAAGGGTTGGATATGTTTTATTGGTCTTTTTTTTTTTTTTTTTAATAAGGTATAAACCTGCTTCCAGTTAGTCCATTTGGTCATCTTTCTGAACTCCAGGTGCTTTCTGCTTGGGTTGTGTGGTGCCAACTATTAGAGTTATCTCTTTAGTGAATAGGGCCTTACAGGATGGCAGAGTTGCCACCCAGGGGGTGGTATAGTATCAGGGGGATATCTGTTGAGTGAGATGCTGAGCATATGAGTTCTCCTCTATTTGGGAGATGCCAGGGTCACATTGTAACTACATTTAGGAGATGACAAAGACCAATGAATTCGCAGAAGTGTGTGGTGCAGATGCACGATTAAGGTCAGCTCATATTTGTCCTCTGTGTGCTCGAAGAATACCCTGCAGCAAAGCCACTCTGATGTCATTCCAGAGATGAGCAGAAATGCAGCCTGTAGTTTCCTTTTGCCCTCTCTTCCCACAAGAGCTAAATCTTCCTCCTCTAGTCCTAGTTGCATTTAATTTCTCTGCTATGCTTTGGGAAATGTGTGTCTGAGTCAATGAAGGTTAACAGGATCAGATCTTCAGTTGGTGTCAAGCAGTACTGCTCCATTGTCATGGAGAAAAAGTAGCACCAATTTAGATATCTCCTATTGTATCTATCCTGAGGGTGAGCATCAGTAATGGGCTTGTGCTCATTAGATGGTGTCTTCTTGACTATGCCTTTCTCAGCTTCTGTAGAAATGCATTGGTTTAAAAGCTCAATCCCTGTAAAATAGCATGTAGTGCAGCTGTTCACTGAATGGAAAATTATCTGGCTTGTTACAGGAATGCATACGTAAATTCCTTTTGGAACACTATGTTAAAACTTATTGTTACGAAATCCTCCACATTCTGAACTGGAAACATTTTAACTGAGGAACTATTTTTCTTTGGCATTTTGTAAGAGCATCCTAAACATGGCAAGGAGGAAGGAAGTGGGTGTTGATGAATTTGATAACAATGAGTTGTTTTAACTCTGAGGCAATCTTAATAAACATGTCTGATTCTTAGTCATTACAGAAGAAATCCAGGCTTCATATGAATAGGTTTTGTCTGGCCAGAACAGACGGGTCCCTGCTTGGAGAGCTCAGGCTCTGTGTCACTGTGATGTGGGAGATGATGGTATTCAGTGTGGGACAAACTGAATGCGGGAAATGAAATCTGAGCAAAGAAAAATAAAAAGGGCCAGATTCTTTTGCTGTTGTTATCTCACTCAGAGTAACCAAGTGGCCTTTTTTAGGAAGACCTATTATAAGAGCATATGTTTTCCTCTTAAAATCTCTTGCAAAGAATCCTCTCTCTGTCTTAAACAGCTCAGTCTCATCAGAGCACAAGCCACTCTGGAAGAGGTGTCCTTTATTATGTCTCCTGTCTAGCTCCTCAGTAGATCACATGCTCTAACCTGTTGTCATGCCTTTGTTTCCTTCTTACCATTGAGGACCCTCAGTTTCTTCAAAGACTTCTGTTAAAATTCAGGCATCCTTGTCTAAAAGAAGCCAGTGGGATAACCACCAGTTTGTCTAGTGCTGCTACATGATCAATGTAGAACTTCACTCGGAGTTCAGGGATGGCAGATGTAGTCCAAGTTCAGTGTGTGGGATATCTTGTAATCTGGGTAGAAATCACATTTGTTTTTCCTGTCTTTACTCACCCTTTTTATTTCTGAGCACACCTTTTCCAGACCTGGAAAAAGTGTATGACAAGAAAATAGATGATGGCTCTCTGTAGGAGTGGGGTTGAACTGTGCTGTGCGCCCTGCAACCCTCCTGCATGAGTATATCATCTCTGTGCCTCTCTTACGCATAACAGGATAATTCTGGGTTTTGAATTAGATGTACTATTTTTGTTTTGCCATTTTAAATATTTGATGACATAGTGCTGATTATTCCATTTGTGTCCTTCACATTGCTGGGTTTCTGTGGCATCCAGGATTTGCTTTTTAGTTCTCTGGGTTGATTTTTTTTTTTTTGTAATGTGACATTCTCTCTCTGCCTGTCATGATATTTCAATTATTTATAATCACTACTAAAACACCAGACATCTCCTCTACCTGAATTCTTTTGCTATCCCTTATGCTGTATGTGCTTAAATTTTCTAGGTGTTGATGTGGCACAGGATTTGAGAGTATCACAGATCTCTCACAGCCAGAGAGCATTCGTTGTTCCCATGATCTTTTCTAAATTCAGACAGTTTTAGGAAACTGTCTTTCAGCTATCTTATCAGTTAATTGCTATGAACCCCTAATGGATTTTCTGGCTCACCTTCAGATGAAAAAATCTAAACATAATCATAGTATTTTAGGTGAAATAATTTACTCAACTTAAAGCAAAGCTTTGGCAAGCTTGGTTCTTCTCTTGAGATAGAGACTGTGTCTTTTAGTGTTCCTGACAGGTGTAGGCTATCCAACTAAGAAGGTAGGTGACAGGCTCCTTCCCGTATTCATATGCTTCCCAATTTTAATGGCATCCATCATCAGAAAGCTGCGTACAGAAAGTCCAGCAGTTGATGAATGGAAAAAATATCACCATATGACTTAAATTCATTTTTAGCATTTGGAGAGGCACACAGTAGGATGTCATTATTGAGTCCTTATATGTGTTGTGTATCACACACCAACACCAGGCTCTTCCAGGTGGAGGTTCTCAGCAGACGTGTCCTAAATTTGGTAGAATCGTACCTGGGTAAAACAGCTCTGAGATGGGGGAGAACAGGACTAATGTGAGAACGTGACAGCAGGTGTGATAAGTACTGAAGGTCTAGTCCCATCTATGCTCCTTTTGCTGGCCCTTTTTTATGGCCACTGACTTCTTTTGGTTTGTGTGGTGAACAAGTACCTATTTTACTTACTTCTTCTATACTCTTCTAAACCTCCCAGGGAGCAGGCAGAACTGGTTGGTTGATGGATGGGATGCTCTGTGGTTTCACTCTCTACTGAGGGAGCTTTGGGCAGGGACTATGAAAAGGAAGGAGATTTAAATATTTTACTGATGGACTGCAGAAGAAGACATCTGTGAGTTGCATCTCTGTGTGGGCAAACCACGAGGCTTTGAGCTGTTAACTATACTTCCACAGTCATGGGTACATCAGAAAAGTTACTTAGAAACTTTCTCACAGGGTTGACTCCTGGCTGCTTTTCTGAAGGTGTGAATCATAAAGTCCTTCCTGAGACAGGTACCAGTCACCATAAATAACGTAAAGTGAGTGCAGAAAATATTGAGATCACTAGGCAAAGAAAAAAGCAAACTTAGCCTGTCTAAATCATATGCAGTCCTGGCTGTCTTCAGAACCAGGTGATTTTTATTCAGTTAGAGATAGAAGAAGGGAAGGAGGGGGAGAGAGCAACACTAAGATGATTTTGGCATGAATTTGGATCATCTGTCTCTAGTTTCCAGCAGTGTGTTGTCACATATGCTACTTTATCACTTCTATAAGACAAAACAAGGGCAGGTCTCCTCTTTCTCCCCCCTTTACTTTCAGCAACAGTTGCCGTGCTTGAATTCCACTCCCATTTTTTCTCTGACAATGAAGCATCCTATCTCCTTCTGGCTAATTGGTGCTCTAGCAGCAGGAGATCATGTGTGGAGACAGCAGAATTCCCTGCCTGTTCAGCATCTGTAGTCTGCTCGCATACATAATTTCAATATGAACCTTAAATGTTGTAAGAGCAAGTATAGATAGTAATTGGTTGAACTTCACACAAGGATATAAAATCTTGTGTAGTTTCATGGTTTGACTTAAAGTTGCCAGCTTCTTAGAAGCAATCACGAGAAGCATACTTAAAAGCAAGTCCCTTAAAGATGTTGCGTCTATGTAAATATTGGCTAGCAGAATTTACAAAACGATTTTGTAAGCTATGTGTATATGTTATCTGTATAGTCTCATATATATATTTGTGTGAACCAGACCTCTTTCTCCTCCAGGTAGAGGTCCAGGTTTAAAAAAAAAAAAAAAAAAAAAGATTAGCAGTAGATGATGTGCTTGAATTTGTCTGTGTTCAAGAGATGACCGAGAGGCATGTCTAGGTGTCAGTGAAGGCATGGGGTGCAAGAGATCCTTGTTTTCCTAGTCCAGAGTGGGGCCTTGAAGCTGTGTCTCTGGGTGCTGCCCTGTGGTGCTGCAGGCTCCCTGTTGTGGTGGAGCCGAGGCAGGTTCTTGCAGAGCCAGAGCAGAGTTTGTAAAAGTCAATGTAGATGAACTCCAGCCTCTCTGGTGTTCCTCAGGTACATACTTATTATGTCAAATATTAGACTCAAGTGTTCAAATTTCAGAGTTAATAAATGTTCATACATCACTGTGAGAAACACAATGCTTTCTGAGAAGCTATTTTCCAAATGGTTGTTATGTATTTCCAGCTTAGCAAATATATATATTTACACTGTCCAGAACTTTTCTCTCTTTCAGTGTAGTCCTAATAACAGCTTTTTATATCTTTTTCTGCGTAATGTGCTTTCCGGATCTTACAGATGTTGAGGAATAACCAGGTAGGCCATCACAGCAGCCAAGCAATCTGCCTTCTTCCTGAATCTTTTTCCTCCTTGCCCCCAGGCTGGAGTCTGTAAGCCAGAGAAACTGGGTAGTCCAGGGTTTCACTGTGAAATTGGATTTCACCTCTGATTTGTAACAGTTTTAGCTACATCTGCAGTGCACTAAAACCCACCAGGAACATCCTTTTAACCTTCTGTCACCTTTCCTGCTGTTGATGGAGAAGGAGTCATGACAGGGAACAAAATGGATTCGAAAGCTATGCTTTTGGGAACGGTTTATAGACAAGAAGATGGATGTCATCTACTCACTCCATGATAAATTCCTGCCTGCTTCATGCTGTGTTGTTCTATTGCTGTCCTCTCTCATTCATTCCCATCATCACCCAGGGCATCCTTTTCCCCTTTTCCTGCTCTCCCTGCTGCTGAAGCCCCAATCTGCATTTAGTAAATATAGGGCGAAATGAGTTCTCATCCACCCGACTGATGCCTCGGGTCTGAAATGAGAGAGCTTCTGTTGACGATGTAGTGCCCAATTTAAAGCAATATCACCTGTCAGTTTGATAAAAGACATGGAGAAAATATCCCGTCCTGGGCAAGAGGGAAAAAAAGTGTCATCTAAAATAAATGCTAACCTTAGGAAGAAAAAAATATACAAACAAATGGCTAGGAATTGTTTTTATGTTTCTATTCACTGGGGCTAGTCCTCAAAACATAAATTACTGCTTATTTGTGGCTTGAACAGAATGGCCAGGAGGAAAGCTTGCAGGCCATCGAAGATGCAAACTTGCTTGTGTTGCTTTTCTATCATAGCTGTTGAAAGACACGGTATGAAAAGCGCATTTACAGGACCTTGGGCTCAGTTGTCTCAGGCCTCTGATCTTACTTTCTGCCAGAAAAAGATCCAAAGTATTTATCTTTTGTCCTTGCCCTCCTGAGTTTTTGTTTGCATTTCAATCTATAGAAGCACAGTGTCTTATTACTATTTTGTTAGCTATTAGACTGCAGTGAGGACAATCTAGAAACTTTTAACAATATGAGATGGATTAGAAATGGGTCAGAAGAACATATTTATGTTTTAATGACACCCCTTTAGGAATGTTTTTTAATCTGGAAATAGTCAAGTTTTGTACAAACATCTGTACGTATAAAGTATAAGGAAAATGACATTTTATTACCAAACCCTGTGGGAATTCTTCAAACAATAGAAAGAATATGGACCTGTATAATTAAGTATATGTTGCCCTTAGAGTGGAAATAAGTATGTATTTCTTCACCAAGAAGGTTGCTGTAATGAAACAATTCTCCCGTGACTTTGAGATGCACCTTGGACCCATGAGTGAAGAACTCTTCCCCAAGACATTCAGAATAGGATTTGCATATGAGAGAGGAAATTTTAAGAACACTGGCAATATTGTGCTTATAAATTTATTGGCACAATCAATAGTTTGTATTTGGCTGTTTTAAGTAGTCAGAACCTAGTTTTCCATCTTCTCAGCGTATGAGGGTGCAAAGATCATCAGTTTTATGATGGGAATTTGGTCTTTAAGGTAGCTCCATACAGGTAGCAACACAGCTCAATGTCTGAAAGTACAGACATCACACTAGATGTAAACCAGTCAATGTCTATTTTGTGTTTTCCAGTAATTCTTCTTAATCTGGATTCCCTATCAGTTGTGCTACACTAACTTCCAATGCAGAACCTGCTCCAGATCTAGCTGAAATCATCAGGAACCTTCTCCTGGATTTGAAAAGCTTTGAATCAGATCCTAACTGCAGATACAATTAAGTTACATGGAACATCATACTTCAGCTTCTGTTCCTAGGATGTCTTCATATTTGTCTCCAAAAGGCTCATGTGTTTTCTATGTTATCTCAGTTCCTCAAAATTTGCTATGTAAGACAGGGTAAATTTTCATTGTTAAAGAAACATAGCAACCTAAGGAGTTAAAATAAAGCTATGTGAGATGCTGGGCAACATATCGAGGAACAGCAAAACACAAGATTATGGTGAGTAATGCCTGTAAAGATGGGCCCGAAGTATGTAGATTGTGGGAATACTTCACTAAGTATGTTGCCCAGTGTAGGGAGGGACATATGGAACCTACAACTTGCAGGGAAGTGTTAAATATATTCATAGCTCTCTAACCCTCGGGGTTTAAGTTTTGCTCCAAAGCCAGTTTGAATCTGATTTCAGATGAAAGCTTTTACTCAATCTGTAATGCATTGTGATATCCAGCAGGTAGAACTCATTGAGGGAAATTGCTTCCTGCGATGATATATGATTCACTCAGTCACATCTCTGAGCTATTTAGGGGAAATTATCCATGGGATTTTATCATTAGTTTAAAAGCTGCCTCAATTGTTTTTCTGTCAGGATAATTTTAAGCTACGCAAGAGTATTAGTTGGAAAAACATATTTGAAAAGGAATCTAACTCCTTCCATATTGCTCAAATCTGATTTTCAGGTAATATTTTCCTCTTCATTTGTATCCACTCTATTGATGGGTGGTGAGTAGAGCTCTGGCTCTGTGTTGGTCAGTAACTTTCTGTCTGAAAATAACTACCCTCTGTAGATCGGACACCCAACTTTCACAGACTTATACTTCAGCTACTGGTCTTGTCTGCCCTTGCTACATCAAAAGGAACACAGCTTTGAAAATTTCAAACCATAGTCCTAACTAACTTCAAAATCCACGAAGTAACAAAGCACTAGTAAAGGAAAAGACCCTGTTCACATTAGTCAGTAATAGGGACTGATTCCAGGGGAGTTTATTTAAATAATCAGAAGTCCCCAGAGAAAGACAGAAAGGAAATTTAGATTACGTGATGGAACTAATCAAAACTAGAGATACAGAACAACAGATATGACTGTTGGAACATCAAAGAATTGAGAGTTGGTGGAAATAAGCTAGAAAGCAAATGAAACTTTCTCTTAAAGAAAAATTATATACATTCAAGAGAAAACCAAATGAATACTGGTAAATAATAATGAGACTTAAAGACCGAAGGAAAGACAATGCAGACAGACATAAAGGCATGAGGGGAATTCCTGGGTGATTTTTGGCAAGTTGCTTTAGCTTCTCAATAAAAAGAGGTAGCGTGACTGTTGCTTAACTCAGGTATAAGGGAAAAAGCATAATGAGCCTGAGGTGTATGAATAGTCTGACAGTAAGCATTCTGTGTTGCTATATCGGATCCACAGCTTTAGTGATAGCTTTGCAGACATACCTAGGTCCTGATCTGACCACTGTGAATTCAGAGCTGCACTTCTCCAAATACAGCTTCTGTCTTAGTTCCAGCTTATTTACTGAGCCTTTCGTGACTGTGGTTTCTCCCTTGAAATCTGGATGCACGTTAAGATTGCACAGCCAGCAATTCTGCTCTGGGTGGCCTGGACCAGGAGGTGCTAGAAGAGCAGGCAAGCTTGCATAACAGAATTTGCATAGATAACTAATCACAATGGCAATAGCCTTAGAAATGTGGAAGTGTTTTGTAGAAAATATTGTAAGGACAAATATTGAAGAGAGAACCCTCTATTTCATCCATAGAAGAGCTGGATTTAGCTTTTGTTGTGATAGGCCAGCTGTACTTGCTTACTTTTTCTGAGCAAAAGCTCTTGACAAGCCTGGGTGTCTCTAGGTAAACAGAAATAATTCCAACACTTCTGGTCACAAAATTCCTCTTTCCATTTTAATTGAAACTAGATTTTTCCATTATAGTCTGAAGCTATAAGAATGATCCAAAGTGATGTGACGTATATTCACTTAGGAGGAGGATGTAGCTACAGGTATCAAAAACAGCATTCATCACAAATTAAGAAGCAGAGCTTTCAGAGTTTGCTCAGGTTCACTTAGCTTCCACCAATGTATCTTTTTAATTTTTTCAGCAAAGGATATACCATAGCTAGTAGAAATGCATTCTTCCTATCTCAAAAGAATTGTAGACCATTGGACCACAGAAGAATATATTTTAAAAATTTTGCAGGCAAAAGTGTAAGGGCTTTCAAGATGGTGGATTTTATTTACTTGGAGGACTCTGGAAATTGGCTGTTAACATTCTTCTCTCCATTCTCTAATGTTTCCTCGGCAGTTAGGAGAATCATAAAAGTTTTGGTCTTGCAGGAAACGTCTTCCTGGAATTGTTGCTTAGAGAAATATTCAATGACAAAATATTTGAAATCACAAAATCTGTATGGCCCAAAGGACCCATTTATAGAACTATACACAGAATCACAGAATGGCCGAGGTTGGAAGAGACCTCTGAAGATCACCTAGTCCTGCTGAGCAGGATCACCTAGAGCACATTGCACAGAATGGCATCTAGGGTGGTGGTGGTGGTGTTTGAATATTTCCAGAAAAGGAGACTCCACAGCCTCTCTGGGCCAGTGCTCTGTCACCCTCACAGTAAATAAGTGCCCCCTCATATTCAGCCGGGACCTCCTGTGTTTCAGTTTGTGCCCGTTGCCTCTTGTCCTGTTGCTGGGCACAACTGAAAAGAGACTGGCTCCGTCCTGTTAACAACCCCCCCTCAGATATTTAAATACATTAATGAGGTCTCCACTCAGTCTTCTCTTTTCCAGGCTAAACAGGCCCAGTCCTCTCAGTCTGTCCTTATACAACAGGTGCTCCAGTCCTCTAATCTATACAGAGTCAGATTTCCAGAACTAACTCCAATGCATGCCTTAAACTACTGGAGGTGCTGAACAAATATTTGGATGTAAATAATACCCTACTCAAGGAATTGTTGGGTTCTGGATAGTCTCTTGAGACCAGAGACTATGGGATCTTTTACTGAAGGACTTCTTTAAACCTCTGGATTTGTTTGAATGTGAGTTAAATCTGATCTTTGCACCTTAAGATCCCTTGATTAGAAGGGATGGTATATAATTGCTTTCTGTTCAAAGTCTTGGTTTCATACAGCTAAAACAGAAGGGTATCCAGGATATCTCCGTACCACAGATTTCCTTCTCTCCTGTTGCCAGGGAATTAGCATCATAGTTACACTAGAGGGGACTCAGTTGCATAAACAAATACAGTGTCATTGTAGATGTCATAGGGCATCCCACCCCCTTTCCAACTGCCAGAATACTGAATGTCTAGCAGGTAAGAAAATCATACCTAACCGCCTTATGCATGTTTAGCACATCTACATTTATGCAACTGAATCTTATTGCGCTCTCAGTGCTGTTGGCGTTAAATCCTGTAGTCCGTCCCCCCCCCCCCCCCCCCCCCCAAAAATAAAAAATAAAATCCTATTGACCAAATAAAAGCACAGGTCCCTTCATATATATATTTGGAGATGAATAATATCCATCATGAACATTACTGCTTATGAGAAAATGTGTATTTCTGATTCAGAACTAAATGTAATATGAGCTTGACTAATTGAAACCCATGTGTTTCTAACAGTCATACCTTCCCACTTTGTGAAATCAACATATGAGTGCTGATCTTTCGTTCTTATCTTAAATCTAATTGTGCCATTGTACTTAATTACAGAGTTCATACTGTACTTTTTAAAGTGACGCTTATTCAATATTCCGTCGTGCTGGCAGTTTGGGTTGAGAGGGTTGTTTCTAGAAAATGGGCTAGAAAGACATTTCCATAGGAAAAGTAACTCTGAGAAGTGCTTGATGGAGTGTAGATGACTTATGTATTTGGAAGATACAAGATGTATAGTGACTTCCTTGGCAGGACCCAAGGAAAAACGTGATATGTGAACACCAAATACACAGAGATACTACAAGTGTTGAGTGATAGCAACGTTTCAGCATAATCCTTCTCCGGAATGGTGTCATATCCTCTGATATATACTGAGCTGGTGTCTGGTTTTGCTCTATACCACAGAAAATATGCAGGCAATAAGAGAAAATATTAGTGCTTGTGCATGCATGTGTGAGAGAGAGAGAGAGGGAATACAAACCAGTGACCTTTAATGGATGGAGTCAGAAGCAATCAACTTCACGTCATAAGATCAACTGAATGTCAGAAGCTTTTCAGAGTGGTGACACTGTTGGAAATTCCACTTTAGTTCAAATCTTTGGGCTTCATATGTAGGATTTCAGCACCACACCAATATATCTTCAAAGTTCTTGTGAATCATGATATGAAATGTAATGGAAAAGTTCCTAGGAAATGGTGACTTTATTTCAGGATGTCTGTATCAGAGCAATTTACAAATATCAACCTCATTTTAGCAAAATGGTGACAGTACTTTTTTTTTTTTTCTTCTCGTATTACTTCAATTCAGAGATCTTTCTCTCCTCTCTTTCATGGAACAAGTTGTCTACGGGCCACATGTAGTTACCTTGTATTATGACCACTTTTGGATGTGAGTATGGTGTTTTGTTTTGTTTTGTTTTTTTTCTGAATCCTCATACACAATAGAGGTCTGTACAAATAGATAGAGCTCTGTAAAATTATAGATGTTTGACCAGTCCTTCTTGTTTGATTTCAGCATCCTCTCCTAGGATCTGAAACACTAATTTCCAATGTTTCCAAGATGTTTGTTCCACAGTGCATTCATTTTTAGACTTGTTAATTTTTGGCTGCATTTTTTGGCAGGCCTGCAGTTTTTCTGGGTAGGTTTGGTGATGTAATTGAAGCTGGGACTCAATGGACAGATTGAGAAAGAAACAATAGGATATTCCCTGTGTTAGCGTCTGTTCAATAAGCATCTTTTTTTTTTTTTTTTTCATTTTGGTGGGGGGAGAGGAGGGAGGGCAGCATTAAAAAAAAAAAAAGTGTCTGGAAAGCTCTTGTTGCTTTGGCTGCAGTTCTGAGACAGCTGAGCACCTTTGAGTTAAAGATTTTCTGGGTATTTTCCAAGGGCAAGGTATTGAGCTCCCAATATGCTTTTTATCTGTGTTTTTGGACCAGATAGAGTGCTTTTGATTTCAGTGATTCCTATCAAAATGGGTTAAAACCTGAACATGTGTTGTCTTTCCTTACATGACATGCATGATACGCTGATTTCTATGGGAAGGAAACTCATACATGAGGATTAGAAAAGAGCCAGAATTATCTTCCATCAACTCCCCTGCCTGGATCATTAGGAGACCATGCTCTCAATGTGTGCTCGAGTTTACTTTTTGATTCAGACATAGCTATGATTTCTCAAGATTAATCCTTGGAAATTCTTGTCATAAATCTACTTTTGCTAACCATTCTACTCAGTTTAAGCAGAATCTAGTCATGATCACATGCATCAGATTTTTATCCTTCAATGGCTGCATCTATTAGAATGCCGCCATTCTAATATCTAAAGAACTCAGTCTTCTATAATCTATGAAAACCTCAAAGTTTGGCATTATTTATTTTATACAATTTGTTCTTGCCCCATATTACACTGTTGGACTACTCTCTCCAGAAATTTGCTAAATGCTCTGTGCAATACCAAATAGCTTTTGGCCAAAATACGTTCCTTTTTAATGCTCAGGTCATAAAGTTCCTATTAAAAGGACATTAAAGCCAAACAGAATCTATCCAAAGCCTCAAATGAGCACTGGATAAGGCCTACACTAGAGAATATGCTGTATAAGCATGCTTATAAATCATTAAAATTAAGATAGGATATATCACTAATAAATGAAGTTCAAGGACAGCCTTTATCTTGTTAAATTATCCAAATTTTGCTGTCTATTAACATATCATTTAGAATGTAAGAATAGCTGTAGGGTGGTGGTTTTTTTCTTTCCCCTCACCATTCTTGATAACAACATATTATGCAGAGTAAGAAGCCTTAGAAACTGTTCTAATACACCATAATAATGCTGGAATTATTCTTTGGGGGAGGTCATTGCATTAAGTAGCAAGTAATTAATAGTAAATTGCACTGGAAATTCTTGGAAAAAAGACAAATTACTTACACTCTTGTATTCATACCCAGCAAGTCCCATGTAATTAACAGCATTAAGATAAATATGAGAGGAATTATTAATGATGAGATTAACTTCATAGTGCAAACAGATGTATTTCATCTTATGCATGTGATACAAAATGAGAGTTATTTGTAACTGCTGAAAATATCTGATGTTACTGCTTCATGGAAATTCACTGCAGAACTACTGAGTATGATGCGAGCCCTGACGTTTGTCCCCACAGATCTCAAGTCGCAAGATCAGTTTTGCTGGGTGTGTTGGGGGTATTCTGTTGAAGCTGCGACTGCTTGAGTATATGAAAAACTCATTCTAGATAATGTGGGTCAGACCCTCTGTAGGCATTATGCTCCATTGACCAGGTAGTATATTTGAAATTACTGTGGAGAAGAGGGCTGACCCACTTAGCACTATATTCAGCCCAGGTTCATGAGTTATCCTTGTGTTTTAATGGTAAAGAGAGAACTGTCCAGAAAAGAAAGGGTAGCACATAACAACAGAAGGTAACTATTTCAAATGGGAATTTAAGAAGGGTAGTAGTGTACCCAGATGAAATTTCAAAGGAAGGAGAGGGAAGCAGCAGAACAGCTTCTATATTTGAATTTGTCTTGAACATCTGTAGCACTTGTCTTAGTGCATTTGTTTTGTGCCTCTGGGATCTTTTAAATATAGGAGGCAATGTACAGATTATCCTTGAATTCAGAAAACTTATCTTCAAATTCTAGCTCTGCTTTGGTCTCTTTGTGCCTCAGTTTCCTGCCTACTGCCTCCCCCGAGTAGTATGATGCCCCAAAACTAATAGCTTGATGTCTATTCTCTTGCACTCCAGAGTCTGATGATAATATGGAGTAAGTTATGTGTTTTTATTCTTGTTCCAAGGCAGCATCATGTCTAGTAATATTGGCTAAAAGGTTATTGTCTCAGGAGAAGGTCCATACCTCTCAAATCACTAAAACCCATGTCCACCTTAAAACAGGCCCTTCAGATACCAACTTTTAATTTAAAGATAGACCGTATATCACCTCAGTGCCAAATAAGAAAATTTTGCTTGGTGAAACCTTCACCTGGAAGAAAGAGAACTGTGCCTACTTTAGTACAAAGGTGTAGAAAGAATGCATTTAAATCCTGACCTGTTTGACCTTGCTGACGCATATGGAGGAGCAACCACCAGAGCCTTTATGTTAATTTATCATGGCTTTCAGAAATGCAGATTCTTAGTGACTTCAGATTCCTTTCATCTTTTCTACATGTCCTGTTTTGAATCCAGCTCAAATCAACAAGGGTGGAGATTTTCAAGCAACTTCTGCTTGCTTTGTTTGGTAGTTAAAAGAACTGGTGACCTCAGTTGACTTTCCATTTCATTAGGCACCTACAGGCTTAATATCAAAGTCATAATTAGTTACCTCAGTTGGCAAGCTTGGGCTGAATGTGTGGCAACAAAAATACCAGAGGGGAGTCCCTTCAGGTCATGCTGGAGGGAGACTGGTCCGTGACTGAGGTGTCACAGGTTGCTCCATGTTTGCTCTCAATTTGCATTGCTTGCTCTCTTACGTGCCCTGTGTCTGAGGGAAAGGGGAATTAAAGGATATAATTTTCTCTGTCAATCAAATAGACTGGTGAGTCTCATGAGAACTCATCTGTAATCAAAGTCATTCTGCTTATTTTCTAGCTGTAAAAATAATAGAAAATTGTTTTACTCTTGAAATATATTTCCTTTTTTTTTTTTTTCCCGGCAAATATAAAGACACTTTGGTGCCTTTTTTCAAGGGGAAATAATTATCTCCTGAAGGTACAGATGCCAGATTGTGTGTCTCCATGGATTTTTAGGGTTTTGCTATGGGGTCTTTATTTTCTGGTACGTCTGTACAGTGCATGGCAGAAAAGGATGTTGCTCCTTCTTAAGGTCTGCAAGGTGGTCCCTGAAGGAAACATGATGATATTCTAACATCATTTAATGTAATTTTATGTATTTTCACATGTGTACAATGTACTTGTGATAAACTATACTTCTTTATTAGGTTTCAAAAAATCTTTATGCAACCTGAGCCAAGGCAGACGCAGAGGTAGGAAACTATTAGAGGAACAGTGAAGATCATGGGAGATAAGAGGCAGGAAAATTATTAGAGAAGAGAGGACCTTTGGGATAAATTTTCTGTTATTCTTCTCTCACAGTACTGAATTAAGTTGTTTAAACCTATAACTTGAAGGTTATAGCGAGGAAAGCACGTTCCTTGAGATGGTTTAATGCAATTTTTCACCTGTTTGATGTGGTAACGATGATTTTTCATCGGTCTCTGGTGTTTACCTCTTACATTTCCTTACAGCCCAAGATGGTGCTTTGTTTTCTAGTAGACTATGGGATTTTACTGGATATTTTTAGTTTCTGATGTGTCTGACAACATACATATGGAAGAATCTGAGAGTCTACACACAAATCCTGAACTCTAACATCTTTTTGGGAACACAAAATGTTTAGACATTAAAGCCCTCGGGAAATGCAGCATCATTCATTAAAGACCTCCACAGTATGCCGAACCCCTTAATGCTGACATTTTTCAAGCTCTGGTTTGATGTCCCCATTTGTAATAATGACTGAGAAGACTGAGAACAATGATTTTTTTTATTGTGTCCACAGAAGTGCTTGCTTTAGCAACTGTAACTTCTACTTTTAAAGATGTCATCAATGCAAAGGGCAGCTCTATATTTCTCTGTGACTACGGCAGAACCATTACTGTCCAGAAAAATGACATAGGAATAGATTTACTGTTTTAAGGGCTCCTCAATAAGTCATTGGTTTCAGTGGAGAAGTGTTTGCCTAATTTATTGAGGAAGCAATCGGTCACTAGAAAATACATCCCATACATTAAAGTAAGCATTCACATCTCTCCCCAGTGCAACCAATGGATTTGACAGGTCTCTGTAAGGGTAACCAAGCACTGGTAGTTCCTGACAGTAGGTGTGGTGTGTGTGTGGAGTGGTATTGTTTGTTTCTTCACTTCAGAAGTGACATGGGGAAGACACAAGGACAGCCTTCACCTTGCACAGACAAAGAAGGTTGATCAGTGCCTCTGCTGTGGAAAGGACCAGGAATTGTGGGCTTGCATTACAGGCAGAGATCCAGGCTAGGATTTAGGGGAAATTGTCTAGCAAGCAGGGCTGCTATCATATTGGAATAGATTATCTAAGTATAGTTTAGACAGTTGCTGGAAGTTTTAAGACCAAGCAGAATGTGGTTTACCTGTAGGTAATTACAGTATCTTGAGATGGACACCACTATGCTGAGCTCGTTACACACCTTAAAACGAACATCAAGAGAGGAGGATGTTGAGTTTTAGAAAGGTGAAGCTGAAGTCTCATAGCCAGCTTGCAGTGGAGCCATCCCAGCCTTTGTGACCCCAGGCTGCTTGCCCAGCTGATAGGACAGAGAGGAGGGCAGTACATAACTGTGGCCACATGCTTATCTTTATCAGGTATCATGCTTCGCTATAACAAGTCTACAGTTAAGGCCACCCTACAGTCCCTTCTGAGGTTTCTCGTAACTGGCTGTCATGATTGCTCTCTAGTTCTCTCTCCTTGGTGTAGGCATTTCTCTGTCACTTCATTTGCCACAGACAGCAGTTCAGGGAATCAGAAATGGTCTGCGTCCTTTCAGTTATTGTTCTGGAGGGCAGGATTTGGGTATAGGTGCTAGATAATGATTTAACCACAGGAGACGAAGGCGAGCTGACACTGACCAGGTCCTGCTCTATTGTTCTCTCTGAGCATTACAACAGGCCATCAGAGAGCTTTGCTCCTTGCTCCTGGTTTGAGGGCAGTAAATAAAACAGCTGTAAGCAAACGACAGATGGAGTGCTTGCCACTAATGCTGCAGTAAGCTTAAGAACAAATGTCTTTTACTGCAGGCTGACCAGCTCTACAGAAATCTTTTTGTAGGTAACCTATGCTCTTATGAGGGCTGTTTACTTTCTATTCTAAAAAAAGCTAACCTGCAACACAATAAACAACGTCTTAAATATCTTTATATGCTATTATACCTGCCTAATGAATATGTTTTCAAGATTGAACACAACTGTTATATATCCTATCCGATTGAATGTCCTGATTTTGTACACTAATGGACAGAAATAAAAAAGGAAAGAATGAAGTTGGCAATACTGAATATCTATCAATCCAGTTATTTCACTTGAGTGATTTCAATATTTTTCTTAGAAGTCACCTCTGAAATATTGTTGACGAACTTCAGCTTTCATTAAAAAGAGAAGTTAATTTTGAACCCTCATTCACATTGAATAGTGAAATGTGAGATGTGAGCAAAAAGCTATGAGACATTTTCTTTATTATTTAAAAGCAAGTGAAAACTACGGAACACTTCAACCTTCCTGTTTTTAAACTCATGATTTTGAGACATAATTTCTTGTTGCTGAAATCATTGCGTTAAAAATACCGTGTATGTCAGCAGACAAAGAGGTATCACTTCTAACAGTCAGGTCTGTTCTGCAGGGGTGTTGTCATACTATTGATTTCTTTTGAAGTCTGCATCTTTACTATTGACTTCCTAGCTGTGGAGATATTTCCTACATTTTTGGTATCAGTCCTTCTGGTATCTGGAGCTGAAGCACAAGCATTTGCCCATTTTATAAGTACTCTAAGTGCTGGTTGAACAATTCCTGTAGAAACTGGAGGGGAGGGTATTTTTTTTTTTTTAACTTAAAAAATCAAATTTTAGTTAAATGTTACATTCACGTCAGAAAAAGCTAACTTTGGGAAATGTAATCTTTTGGTCAAAACACTTGAATTTCAAAGTCTCAAATAGTTAAATCAAGAAACTGTTCTGCCTGGAGTGCAGAGCCTCCAAGCTGACTTTCTCTTCTCCAGGGTGCAGCTCCACCACTTGATGCATCTCCAGTAATGTTCCTACTCTCATGAGCACCAGATCATTTCCTTTCCAGAGAAGCACTAATGGCGCATCACAGAAAATGCGTTACTCTCAAGATGCTTCATTTACAAAGGCAGTTGAGGCATTTCAGCTACAAGTCCCATGAGGTACCATGAAAGAGCTCAATATCCTTCCCAGTACCTTCTGTAATGGTCCCACTTGCGTACATTAATTCTTCCAAGTAGGTGTCTTCAGTTCTGGTGTTTTCTTTTTTATTCTGTTGGTCTGACAAACTTATTTTTTAAGCTCACTTGACATATTGTAAGCTGTATGTACTCAGTCAGGCTTTTGCTGGAGGCCAGTAGTTTGAGAAGGTTGAATTTCATTTTGTTGGTGTGAGGGAATTTATTCAAGCTGGTTCCTAGTCAATTTTGTCTTGTTAACTGATGTTTTATCATTTTTGCACATGCGTCCAGAGGGGACCTACACTGGATCCATTTTTTATGGTGTGGAAAATAAATAACATAAAGAATGCCTGAGGGAGTGTTCATCCCTTTCACCTGTGGAATCTTCCATTAAATAAATAAAATGGTGTGGATTCTTCAGGAGTTGTTAATTGTTCCAGAGGTCTGATCCCTTCCTCAGGAGGGATGTCACCTCATTAGATATGTCAAGTATTAGTTGGCTCCAAGGTACATATCCTGCTTACATGTGTCTCCTTCCAGTTTTTGACATTTTCTAGCACCATCTCTGGGTGTGCAAAAGCAGAGTTGTGAGCCAAAAGCCTCGAGAAGACTTTTTCTTGGAAATTAAAAATGTAATTTCATGGCTTTTGATGATGATTGTGGGATTTTTTTTTTTCCCAGAGGAATTTGTAGTTGTTTTCTTTAAAAATAATTAATTAAAAGTGAGTGGTAAGAAAGTGCAGAACTGGTTGTAGTATTTGAAATTTCTATGTATTTGAAATCCTATGTGGCAACAATAGTTTTACTAACCTATGGGTTTGCCATAGTTTAATTAACAGGACTTTACTTTTATCTGACTCTATTACCCTTAGGAGTCAGGTCTCCATAAACACAAATTAAAAAATTAAAGAACTGATGCTTATGGAAGTGAGTATCTACTAAATACAGTCTCTGTCTTCCTAAACGATATTCAATTCATATCGTGTGTCAGTGTGTTGAGATACCTCTCAAATACTTAAAGGCTATAGACCACTACAATCCATAATTTATTCTGTTGGTGTTTTACTGTCTTTCAGTAAGCTCACCACATCCCTTTCAGAAACTTTTAAGAGTATTGCTGCTTATTGTTGGTTGTTGTTAGTATATCGTTATATGTACATGTGTGTGTGTATATATATATATATATATACACACACCATATATACTATTAGTATATCATTTATAATGTAGGGGTGACTAGGAACTTAGTATAGACCTTTTCCTTGAAAGCTTTTCTTAAGGGGTCACGCACAGTGTGTACATGTAGAACTTTTGAATAAAGGTGTAGTTTAAGCTGATATTGAACTGCACTTCACTAGTCAGATGAGAAAGGAATTTTGCACAGATTTTATAGGTGACTTGAGGGTTTTACTTTTGTATGTTTTTTCTGGTTTCAACTCTATTTTTTCCTGTTTTATTTTCTGGAACATAGTTGTCTAGTAAAATTCTAGACTAAATGTGGATATATTTTTGCTGAATCCCCAAAGAATTGAATGTTGTGATGATAGTTATGTCTTGATTAAACATTATGTGTAAAATAAGTTTTCAGTAGTAATTTCCCTTTTGTGATTCCAGTTTGTATGAGCAACACATTCTCACATTTTGATATTGTGAACATTTCTGATAATTTTAAGAAAAATATTTTTCATTTGAATGCTCATCATGTTTTGAGCCTTTTCTTATTTTCCTGTAACTTTTTTCTCTCTTCTGATTCTACTTCCCAAGTTCTTTGTTTCTTTCCTGCATTGATAGAGGATCTTTATGAATTACTGTTTCTTTCATTTTCATTCCTTCTTCCCCTCAAGTTCCTTTTTTCCTCTTTAGTTCTTCGATTACTCTTGGGGCTAAGGTTATAATTTAGTCCGTTTGTTCTGCTCTGCTGAAAAACAAACAAACAAAAAACAACAACCCTCTCTTTTCCTGGACAGTAAATATTTCTTGAGCTTGCCTCCATGTATTTTACTGTACTTTTTATTATTATTATCATGGAGTCTTGCTCTGCTGCTGTAATGTCCTCTCATTATTCAGAGGAAATGCCTTCCTTCATCTAACCTCTCTGCCCTCCCTCTCTCACACCTTACATTTTGTGTTGCACGTAACACAATAGAGTGGGATGCCTATTGTTAGGGATTACAAAGAGATGGTCAATCCCAGGGTGATTTCTTTTAACAGCTACTTAGTGATATCTTCTCCACATTTCCTGTGTTGCTAGCTATCATTTGAAAGTCTGAATTCTCACTTGAAACTTGAAGTCCCTGCAGAATAATAGCTATAGTAAACCAGTTGTTGATGTGTTTTAACAAAACGTAAATGAGAGCGAGTAGTGGGTTAAACTCATCATGAGGTAGAATGAGTAGGAACTGCGAAGGGCCATCTGAGCAAGGGTTCTGTGCTGCCTGCAAGATTATTGCAGTTAGAAGTAGGTTGAGCCTTTGATCATGTACCTTAACGGACATTTTTATGGTGAATCACCACGCAGTAAGTTTGTTTTAAGGATGGCCATTTGAGAGGCTTTTATAAGTGTTTTTGTGATTAAGGGCAACAGGTTTAGTTACTGAGTCTGACATAGATACCTGGTAGGATGTGCAGGAACTCATTTAAAGTCTTTATGCCTTAACTCTGTAAAATAGCAATGGTGATCTTCTTGCTGACCTTGTCCATTTGAATTGTGACAGTTTAGGGAACTGTCTGATACAACAGTTCCTAGGCAATAGACCTCCTCATGTGGAAACAGCACAAAACATCAAATCTAGAATCTGATTGCTTCTTTTGGTTCATGACTTCATAGCGTGGTGACTCAAAACCTCTAGTTCTGCACTAGAGTTTTTCATGCTCTGCATCTTAGCTGGAACTCAGGGGTTTTAATCTTGCAAATAATAAACATACTCATTCCACAAATGACTTCACTGGAATATGATACTCATATTTACAGAACTGTACCTGCCACTAGATTGCTGACTGTTTGCCTGTCATGGTTTTGGTTAAGACAGAGTTAATTTTCTTTGTGGAGGCCCATATGATGCTGTGCTTTAGATTTTTGATGAAAATAGTGGTAATAACACTGATGTTCTTAGTTCTTTCAGAGCAGTGCTTTCACAGCGCCAAGGACTTTTCTGCTTCTTGTGCTGCCCTGCCAGCAAGGAGGCTGGGAGGGCACGCAGCCAGGACAGCTGGTCCAGACTAACCAAAGGGATGTCCAATACTATATGGCATCATTCTCAGCAATAAAATCTGGGGGTAAAGAAAGAGGAAGGGGAGAAGACGTTTGGAGTTCTGGCATTTGTCTTTCAGGAAAGCAGGGCTCATCACATGTAATCATTCCTTGGGAAGTGGCTGAGCACCTGCTTGCCAACAGGAAGCAGCTAATGAATTCCTTGTTTTGCTTTGCTTATGCACGTGGCTTTTGCTTTACCTAGGAAACTCTTTATCTCAACCGCCAAGTTCTTGCACCTTTCTGAAGCTCTTCCTCATCCCACCTGGGAAGAGTTAGTGAGCAGCTGCATGGTGCTGAGTTGCTTGCTTGCTCAGGTTAAACCACAACATTGCCACAACTGCACGAGCAAACTTTAGATGTGTGAAGCACAAGTGTAGGCATAGCCTGGGGAAAACCAATTGACTCAGACAATATAGACAGTCTTGTCCTTTTTCACATTTTACTTTGTGTGATCTAACTTGTTTCCCAGAAATATAAGTACATTTTGTTCAACAAAGAGCAGCAGAGCCATTGGTTTAACAAAGCTTTCAGCAAAAGTACTGCTTCCTCTTCAAGGGAAAAAGAACATCTTCACTAAAAATTGGGATACATAAGTACTGCTCCTTAGCTACCCACTGCTCTTCATTCTTTATGCAGCAAAAAGCTGTCCTTTCAGTGTAGTTGTCCCAGCCTTATTAGAACACAAGCATGACTCTTTGCCTACTGATATATCAGAAAAAATCTTTTTCTTGCCAGCACCTAGGACAGAATTTGAATATTTTCCAAATAATCACCAAGCATTTGTTATAAGAAAAACTGAACTCATAAGAAAATGTTCTTTTTCACACGTTTATGCAACTCACTGACTAGTGTGCATGACCTACCCCAGTACGACCGGTTATCATAATACTAAATTCAACGTCTGGCTTTTGCTATTGAATGTTGTGCTTTTAGTTCTTGAGGAGTTTATAGTAATTTTTCCATTCTATATAAGATGGTGCCATTGTAGATTTGTGCACACACACTGCTATTTACATACATGAAAATAACTTTTTCTCTAGTTTATTGTGTAATAGAAAAAAATGGAATTTACTATATTAAGGCATATGTCCTCCTTTCACATACATATATAGATATATGCACTCCCCCCATACACTCTACTATTGTTAATGTGCTTAAGAAAAAGAATCTTTGTGCCATTGTTACTTGGTACTTCTTGATGTTTTTTAGTCTTTTGAAAAATCTTAGGTCCTCAAAGGCAATATATATTTATGAGAAGAAAAGACATATATATGAGAAGAAAAAGATTATAGGTGGAGATTACTTTCTTTTAAGACAAAAAGTAAAAGTTAGAAGGGTTTGGAACAATGTAACTTCAATACTTCTTGCTTCTTTCTCTCATTTTATTTGCAAGACACATTCAAAACCAAACTGTTTCTAGGTAAATTTACATGGGCAGAAATGGATTTTAAAACGAATTAAATATAAATTTGAAGTTAACAACCTAAAACCTGGCCAAATCCGTAGAGGTCACAAAAATAAACATCAAAAGAGGCATTTCAAAACAGATAGTGCCAGGAATTAAAAGAGGAATTTGCTAAAGATTCTGGACTGCCTTCTGTGGCAGTCCCATTATTGCTCAAGTCTGAGTGGCTTCAGATTCCTCATGCATTTTATCTTCATGGTTCCCTTATTGCTCCTTCCTATTTCTTTCTCATAAAAAGTTTCTTTCTAGTGAGTAGAATGGAATGGAGAATTGCTAGGAACCCTCCCAAGAATGGCTGATCATCCCAACCTCTAAGTTTGATTGTAAAAAGATCTTCAGACAAAGAAGACAGTTAATGCTTCTTAGGAGTTTATTCTCAACTAGACATGAAAGACTCCCATGTGATGGAGCATGAAGTTTCTGGAGCTGATTAGTGAAGCAGAACTGTTTAGGCTTCAAAGTCAATAGACAAGCACTGCATGTTAGTCTTTTGGGGGATTCATTTGCACAATACAGTGGGTTTAAATGACTCATAGATCTTGCAGTAGTGGCTCCAGAAAAGAGAGTTTTCTTCCTAGGTTTCCAAAGAACAAAACCAGAAGGGAGAAGCTTCTGGGCAGGGATAACTGGCTGGATAGGGAGTTTTGTGAAAACTGAACTGTGCTTTGTAGGTAACAGCTACCAGTTTTGCATCTCCTGTCTTAGTAAACACGGAAACAATCTTCTAAAGCTTATGTTGGCCAGGTTGATCAGGATCAGACTGAAGAAACAACAGAAGGAACGAGGAAAAAGACCAAGGATGCATTTACTTAGCAGAAAACTAAGATATTAAGAAAAAAAGACTGTAGTCTATTATTATCTACTTTCCATTACAGAGAACTTTGGTAACAAACAAATGTAATTTTTCATTTATGAACCTAAATTTGTTTTTGATACGTATTACTCAAGTCCAGTAAGAATGTTTGCAAGTTGAAGTTATGAACATTTCTATTTAGAACCAGTTTAGGAAACTTCAAAGGGGCAAAGTTGACCTCCTCAAAGCTATTATTATTTGTGTCATTGATGAATTTGAGAATAATCATGTACACTCACAGATCATATCAAAATATTCAGAGCACAGGATGTGTATTTGTTGCTGCTATCAGTTACTGATCACCAAAGGATGAGAGAACAGTATAAAAACTTCTTTAAAGACTCTGTAATGCATAGGGGGGAAATGTTATCCCCATTATTACCGGGAGGCTGGCGGCTTCAAAGCTTCATGCTGTTCATACTAAAATATCCTTTATAGTGCACAACAATAATATTGCATTCAACACTGGAAATTCTTTATATTCACAGTCAAAGAGAAACTGATCTGGGAACTACCTGGCAATGCTTGCTGAGGTGGGCATGATTATGTCTTTAACATAAACAGAATAAATTCAAATCATTTATACTTGTACCTTGTGCTTTAAAAAGGTTGGATTCTATGTAACAGGAACAACTATGAGTTAAATTTGCAGGGAGAAAACACTTAAATGGAAAAATGAAAAAGGGATCTGTTTAAGAACACTTTAATAAATGCCAAAAAAAGTCACAGACATACTTTGAGGAAAAACCTATTGCTTAAAAAATCTCTCAGCCCTGCTTAGAATGAAAAGGAAAATAGCTAAATTTGAATGTGTGTACATGCATGTGTGCATTTTTTATATATATAATCATAGAATGGCTTGGGTTGGAAGGGATCTTAAAGATCAACTCCAACCCCCAATGTTTGCACATACATACACATATGTGACAAATGGCAGAATTAGCAGGACATGAGCATGAAAATTTTAAAAGGGAAGCAAAAAGACACATAGAAATTTGTAGTCAGCCGATATAAAGATATCAACATTTTAGTATGTCAAAAACATGAAAACCATAACAATAACATTGTTGCATTACTGAGATTTCTCAGTAATACTAGAAGTATTTCTGTTCCATGTTTCAGTCAATAAATGTGAACATCAGATGATGATCACCATGAATAAATATAATTATTTTATATATCATATATATAAATATATTTTATTTATATATGAAATTTATATATCTCCAACAAAAATCTAGGATAATGGCAAACAGAACTCTTCAAATCAGCAGAAACAGCTTGCAGATAAGGAAACTAAAAAGCAGCAATTAATGATCTTTAACACTATTTTAGAAAAGCAGAGTGTATCCCAGAGAACTTGAATAAAGTTACAACGACACTAATATTTGAAAAAGAAAAATGGTATGATTTAGGTAATTACAGGTTTGTTAGCCCACGATCAGTTCTGGGGAAAATAAAGGCATATTTCAGGCACACAAGACTAAAGTAATGAAGGAGTTAACGAGGGGGAAATAACAAATACAAGTCAACATGGTTTTCTGGAGAAGGGCCTTGTTTAACTGAGTTGATACTATTTTTCAAAATGAAATTACATGTCTGTTTTATAAATGTAATATTGTTTATATAATAGACTTCTCTCAGACATTTGGAATGATACTCACATGATATATTGATTTGTAAGCTAGAGTGATACAAAATCAATGGGACACACGTTGAATGCATTGAAAACTCATTAAACAATGGATCTCAAAGTCTAATTACAAAAAAAGAATTTTTGTCAACTGTCTGTGTTTTCCACAATAATCTGTTCTCAGCCCCACACTGTTTAACAAACATATCAATAACTTGGAAATAAAAATTAGAACGTAATTATGGATTATGTCTGTAAATAACACAGGCTTGGGGAAGCATGGGAAAGAACAGATTGCTGAATGATCTGGCAGTTTGAAGATATCAGGCAAACACTGTGTTTTAGCTGAGCCAAATCTAAGATTATATGTCTGTAAAATAAAAATATTGGATATACACATAGAATGGAAAGCAGTGGCAGAAAAGAGGTCATGGGGGTCAGAGATGGTCTTCATGCTCCCAGAGCATGATTCAAAAACCTAGTGTAATCTTTGAAGGTTTAAATGCAAAGGAACTGAGTAGGAGTAAGGTTAAATTAAGTCTGCATTTGGAACTGCTGAGACTGCTGCTGGAATACTGTTTGGTTCTGGTGTCTACACTTCAGATGGATATTGATGAACTGAAAGGGATTCAGAGAAGAGCCAAATGAATGCTTGCAGGCTTGGAAAATGTGACCTGTTATGAAAGACTCAAGAAATTCTAGTTATCAAAGAAAGATTAGATGGTGACCTGATGGCAGTTTAAGTATGATGGCAGGGGAAAGGGGTCGGGCAGAAGGAATAAATTTGATAAGGTTCTGCAGTGTAACAAACAAAGGTGAAATGACGACTGAGTTCAAACAAGAAAAATTTTGACTGAAAATGAAGTGCAAATTTCAATGACTGTGCAAACTGAACACTGGAACAGCTTTATAAGGGCTGCAGTAGATTTCCTATAATTGTGAATTTTAAATTCAACATTAAATTTATCTTTCTTAAGAAGAATAAAAAAAGTCAGGAGAAAAGCATTCTTGGTCATGCATTTGGGATCAAAATGAGTAGCGTGATCTGTGTCTTGTGTTATGCGTGTCACGGTAGACAATCACTGGGACCATTTCTGCCCTTAAAAATCTATGAATCTTTTTCTCCGTACTGACTTCAGGGGATAAAATTGAGCCAAGAGAAACAGAACCAGAATGTCAAGTAAAACCCTCTAGCAGTGACTTCCATTAATTTCTGGAATGGCCTCCCAAGAGGTGAGCTGGAGGGAGTAGGGGGAGACATTACTGAGTTATTTAAAAGGCAAGTGGTAAATATAATGGGGGGGGGGGAGGGCGGAATCTTGACTTTGAGACAGCAGCCAGGGACTAAGTCCAGACATCTTTTCTTACCCTGTTTTTAATGGTGTTGAGCATTTAACTGGGCCACAACTGGAAATGAAACATGGTATCTTCAAAATTTCCTTTATTCCCCAAAGCTGTCAGTCCCAGACATTTGTCCTGCTAGGATAAGGGAAACCCACCTTTCAGGACTCTAGTGGTCACTGCTGTTCTCCTCTCTATTTAATAGTTTAACTTGAGGACTGAGAAGAGAAGCTAGCTGAATACCTTCCTACCAGAAGCATGAGCTGCTGTAGTGGAGCCATGAGGTCATTGAGTTTCTTTATCCTGTATTAACTGGGGGTTTGTTTGAAACCTCTGCCTCTCATTATCTTCCAGACTCATCATCTCCCACCACATCTCAACCTGTTCATTTTACTTTTTTTTTTTTTTTCCCTTCTTCTCCCATTTGCTGCCATCTCTTCATTTCCGTAGACAGCCTGTCTTTTAAGCGGATGTTAAAGCAATGCACTTGGTTTAACTTAGTAGAACAATGTCGAACAATGTCTGAGGGGTGTTGCTCTCAGTTTAAGCCTCATAAACATTTTGGAGGAAGACAGGGTATTTGAGTTAAAAGTAAATACTTGCACAGAAAGAAACTGACATACTTTAAAACAAACAAACAAAAACCAAACAGAAAACCATAACTATCTTGCTGCAATGACCTTGCAGAATATGGAAGAGGGAAAAGCCAAAACAGCTTTAAGATAGATCCTGGTATTTTTTATCACATGATTACCTTCAGTATCAAAGGACTGGTGTGACTGAGTTTCTTCCAGGTTGTATGTGTCTGTGAAACGTAGTTCCATGTCTAATTTTACACTGCACTTCTGCTTTGGGAGGTCTCTGGTGGCTGTGGCTGTGTATTTATTATACAGTATAAACCTATAAGTCTGATATTGTCTGTCATGTTTGGAAACTCACTGCTTTCCTATTCATGACATGCAAGCATCTGTCACTCAAATTCACTAATAGGACTCCTGCATGCTCCTGTTTATTAAGGAGAAGAAGGGTGATCCTGGATATAGAAGCAATGGCAGCAATCATGTGGTTGTATCTTATAAAGCAGTGAAAGTTCTGGTGTACCAAAAGGAGAACTTCAAAATTAATAAAAACTCCCTCAGCCATGCATACTAAAGGAAGTCTCTTGCAGTGAAAAGAAAATGAATTTGCATGAAAAAAATGAAGAAATGAACATATATTTTTTCCTCTAACCAAGTTTATGACCATGAAGCCTGAAAACATATTCAGTTTTTATGATTCCCACAATATAAATTGCCTTGCTGGACCTTTAGGTTTCTGTCTGGTTATTTTTCTCCTGGAGAAAGAATAAAAAAGTGTTAGACTAAAAGGTTATTTTTCTCTGAAAAAGAATCAGTGTTGTTATAATCCATGTTTAGTTTGAAACAGCTGTCTGAATTATAGGGATTCTGAGTGTTGGTGGCTTCCTCCAAAAGCAATGGGACACCTGTGAGGAGGAGGGACTCAGAATTTTACCCAGAACTGAGATTTCCTGAATGAACATTATTGAGGAAGTGCTGAGCAATGTTTGCTATAAGTCACCAATACTGATATTCTTTAACTTTGTTCTCTTGAGTTTGCCAGTCTCCGCTGGCTTGTACTCCAGGGGAATTAACAGTGGTTTTAGTTTTGTGGCTAATTGGCTGAGGCTACAGTAGTAACTTGCTGGTGTTAAGATTTAATTGCAAGTGCAGGGCTTGCTGCATTAGCACCGTGTTGTGAGCACAAGCAGAGTGTTCGCTATAGCTGACTGCATCGTGGGCTAATGCCAGTTCCTTCTATCCCAAGCCAAAAAACACGGTCTTTATGAACAACAAGAAAACCTAAATAACACTGAGTAATACTTCAAGGGGGAAGAAGACTTACAGTCTCTGTGTGTGCAGATGTTTTTTCTACCTTTCAGAGCATGTTTAAGTCAGTTTAGTGGGGTAGGTGGGTAGGTCACCTTGTTCACGTAACCCAGCATTAGGATTGCATTTGGCTCATTGTAACTCAATACCATCAGGCAGAGCTGACACTTAGGTGTGGTCCTGAATATTTTTCCATTCCCTTTCCTTGAGAAAGGTGAGGATCTAGATACCAACAAGTTTGCAATAGTTGGCTCAAAGGCACCACTGGTTTCAGGCTCCCTGCTGAGGACCTCTGCTCTGTGTGAATGTACCAGTTTTGCTCCATGGTAACTCAGGAGTTGCTGCCCTCTGCAGTTCAACTCAGTGAGGGTGAAACTCTTCAGGGAGTAGGATGTTCTAACGTGGAGTGCAGCAATGCCAAAATATTTTAAAAGTCTGAGCTTTAGCCAATTGCTTTTCAAGGACAGGGCATTCTATCCTCACTCCCAGTATCTCTACAACAAGCACATCTGAGTCATCAAAATCTTCTCAAAGCCAAATCGATTTCTTCTTCTTCTTTTTCTTCTTTTTTTTTTTTTTTTCCTTTTAATTTTCCTTTGGCCACTGAAGTCAAACAAACCAACGTGATTTTCCTTTCCAGCAGGCAGCTTATGATGACTGCGTGGCAGCCCCATGGTTTTGGAGGTGACACTCCTCTAAGGTGGTTTTTCTTTGTAAAGAAGGAGGTCAGCTTTGCTGAGCTTCCCCAGGGCACCCAGGATGGTCAGAACAGAGTCAGGAACAATTCCTTTTGGTCACCCACCTCAGGTCTCTTACCACTAAACATTTTGTGTAATGCACATCCATCCTGAGTCTTGGTCTTCACATCCTGTCACATCTAGTGATCCTTTGGGGATAGATATAAATATAGTCCTTAGACTTAATCCCCATATTTTCTGGAACAATGCAGTGAATTTACAGGTCATACTGTACTTTACCACCCTTCCTGCTTGCAAAGAAAAGGAAATTATGGGATTGATTGTAACAAGGTTTCCTAGAGATGTGTACCCTTCTCTTTGTCCTTTTTTACAGGGCATCCTATCAGTCTTCTCAAACATAGATATACATTTTGGAAGATGGATGGTACTTGCAGAAATAGAGAAATTTATTTTATTATTATTTTTTTTTTAACCCCACTCTTGGAAGGTATTCTGTGTTTCAGTCTAGGTCTTGAACATCTTTAGAGACAGGTTTCTACCACAAAGATTATAAACAGAGCTGGCTTCTAAAGTTTGCGTGTAAGAAATACATCTCTGTATGGGCCCACTTCCAAGGCTGTGAAACATTTTCAAAGCATGGATTACATTTAGATTCAAATTTAAAATACCTCAAAATGTTGGTTTACTAAATATTTTCCTTTACACTCAGTCTCTATGCAATATATATGGTACAAAAGACTGTTTGCTTAATCATGTCTAATTCTATCTTTAGCTCCTAGAAACCTTATGTTTCTATTTTCCTGATTATGCCAGCACTGATCGCAAACCTGCTTCAAGATATGCTTAAAATAATACAGTGCTCCAGTTTTTGGGCAGTAAGAAAATGCTCAAAATATGAAAACCTCAGAGACTGAGGTACATGGGAAGGATCATAGAAGTAAGGATGGAAAGATAAGAGGAGTAAGGACTGCAAGTATAGGAAGAGTTGTGAAATTAAAATTTCAGTGGTAGTAAAGCAGGTTTCTTCCAAAAAAGGGTGAAAGGCTCTGACAGCTAGAGGAACCTATCGTCCATTTTTCCTTCTATTTCTAGGCTGCAGATTGATAGAGATTTTCATTCTCCAGCTGTAAATCTAAAGTCATATAGTAGAATACAGTCAAAAGAAACACTAAAAAAGAAAATAATAATCCTATGTGCTAGGTAATTAAGAGTGAGCAATATCATTCTGTGCTTTATATTTCTTGTTGAAGTTTTTTTATCTCAGTAGTATGGACTGAAAATATATTTCAATTATACAGCTATGCATGTCTTTTATACGTGGTGGAAATGTTTCAATGGATGTTTCAGTTATCCATTTATTGATCTTAATGTATTTTTAATATGCAGACACCGGTCTTTGCTAGCTGAGATATATCTTCTTTTCCCTAGCTGAGTTCTACAAATTAAAAATAATTATTTCTCTTTTATAATAAGGAATATATGATAGGCTGCTGTTTTGTGGGCAATATCTGCTATGAGCTGTCTTTTAATTCATGAGATTAATCTGTGCTTGCAAAGGGAAATCTGAATGTGAGTAGCAGAGTTTGGATATAGAGTGCAGGAGAAACGAGATTGGGGAGAGAAGTCAATAAAAGAGAGTTTCTGGCTAGAAATTCAATTGTAAAAAAGAAGAACCAGCAGCTGACCTAGGACTTTTTACTCTTTTGTTCACTATTTGAGCCCTGGTCTTGGTAGAGAGAAGACCAAAGTAGAGAATAGTCTTTTTTTCAATAAAAGGATTGTTCCCTACTTGTATTGCAAGAATTTATAAAATCCCTGTACCCAACAGAGAAGATTTTCCAGAGATTTTTCAATGAAAAAGAAAACAGAGTTGATGAACGTTTGAGAATCTGGGCTGGACCTCTTTTATTATGGCCTCTATAGAAGTGCTATAATATATCAGAATGAGCCCTCGTAGTTGGCAAACCTTGTACTATACTACTGCATGTTCTTGATACAAATAAAAATGTAGCAAACAGCAGGTCAGTCATGATCTGAGTAAAAAAGATATTTTGGACCCTTCTGAAGCTTTCCTCAAAAACGGTTCCTGGTTCCTTGTGATCAGTGCTGAAATCATTTATGGAGTGGTCAATGACAAGTTAGGTGAAAAACTTGCTTCCTACAAGGAAGCTTCAGTGTTTCAGCATTGTTTGGGGATGGAAAAGATGCTCTACCAGAGCTTCACTCCAAAATAGAAACATTTCTGAAGATCCTTATTTGGGAAGGGTAGCATTCTGTGTTTGGGATATTTTGAACAAGATAACACTTCTCAATGTTTGTGATTACAAATCCTTAATGTAGGTGGCTAAATGTGGGAGGATTTGCTTCTTATCCATGCAGACTGTGTTTTCTCCTTTCATTGAGTCTCACTGGATCCTGACTGCAAATGTTTCATGACCCAGTAATTCCAGAGAGATTGTTTCTGGACTGAAATATACCTCCCAAGAAGTACTGCCTCCTACAAGCATTTCTGATCACTTGGGAAAGACTTACAAATGAGAGAGGATGTAGATGAGACTGGTAAAAACTAAACTGTGCATTACGTTTCAATGTAGGTATTTTGGTCATTTGACCCTTGGGATAAGAGGAAACTTTTAATCAGTGATTAGCTGGCTTACTCCAGCAATTACATTTATGTGTTGTGTCTTGTTCCCTCTGTTGGTCAATGGGAATCATAATTCCTGCTTTGTAAAGTGTTTTCAGATAACCAGCTCTGTCAAAGGGCTGTGAATTGATTGTGGTTATTTCCTATGCTAGGGTTCTCAAAGGAAATATTCTTTCTTCTGTTGAAACTGGGAGCAGATTTTGTTGAAATATCTTTGCAAAGATCATCTTTGATACTAGGGGTAAGAACATATTTCCAAGAGTCCCAATATGGTACACTAGTGGTGAAAGAGAAAATGTGATGAGATTTTGATGCACAAAGACAAAACACAATAAGAAATCCACCCAAAGAAGGTATCAACTTATTCACCCTGGAGACAGATATCACAAGGAAGAGTAACAGTAAAGAAAATAGTGCAAGGCAGATGGTTGTGTTTTCCACTGTCACCTTGGAAGACAGTGAGCAATGAGTGAAGCCAAGGAGGAAATGAACGAAATTGTAGGTGCAAATCACAAACTCAATATCAGATAAAATATTGGAAATGTTAGAAGGGAGAAGGTTTGAGTATGAAGCCAGAGGGTGGTAAAAGATGAAAAGTCCTTTGAACTGCACAGCAGCGAGCACAGTAGTAACTATGGTAGACTTTTGAGCATAGTTAATTCGCTTAAGTCGATGAAAATTCTGTTTCTTGGTAATGCTTTTTGCCCTCTTCTCTTCACTTTCCAAAATAATGAGGAAAAAAGAAAGGAAGGAAGGAGGGGGGAAAATCTCATAATAGAGGAGAAAGTTGTCCTTTTTGAAACATCTTCCAACTGTTCGGTTCCAGCACGGAGGTTGCTGTCAAGTACTTTGTATCTCCAGTCAAGCTAAACAGGGAATGATTCATCAGGAGATCAGAGTGGATGCAATCAGTTCTGATCCGTATGAAACCACTGGGAACTGTGAGCCCATGGTTGGGGATAGCATGAATATAGGCAGGTCATCCCTAGGGAGGGGCTCCAGGAAAATGAGGAAAGACGTCTCTTCCATTTGCAACCCAGGCCACTTCCACTCAGGAAGCTGAGAAAAATAGCTTATTTTTTGTCTCCACCAATTCAGTACTATTAATTTGGATATACCTGTCATCTTAGCAGTAGTATATTACAACCACTTCTCCCCCCCCCCCCCAATCCTGTCATCTCCTACTTTGAATCAGTTTCAGTCTTACACTGATTATTATTGTACTGCGGGGTTTCTTCTTCCTCATATTGATATTTTATGGAGCATTGACATGCTTTGCCACCTCAGTGCAGGACTTTCTCATGAGGCAAGGAGTTAATGTCCTCATTTATACTTACATGAAGCTGGGGATACATTTCTCTTCAAAGAAACATGCCAGCAGAGTGTAAAAAAACAGATAGTTTGCCTAGATGATATAAAAATGATCTTTTATTGTTCTGTGAACTTGGGGTTCTCGATGAAAAATGTGAGTGTTCTCACAGATGGAAAAAAACAAACAACGAAAAAAAACCAACAAGCTCCAAAGAACTTGCTCTCATATCATACTAGGCAGAAATAGGACCCAAGGCCCCTTGTATAATTGGTTGACCCACAAGCACAGGGCAAAAGATGGGAATACCAATATATACATCTATAAAAAAGACTGTTTTATTAGTGAACTGTCATAGTAGCAGTCATAAAGATACTTACAGAGAGAAAACTGTGTGTGTTGCTTGATAATTCACTAAATTATCTAAGAAAATTGCTATGTCATCCTAACTCACAATTGGTGTGGTTTTGGCAAATTTGCTTCCTTTCTTTTAAGCAGTGTTCCTCCTCCAGGACTCCCTCCATCTCAGCAAGTTCCTTTGTAAGCTTCAGGCTCACCAAACAAAACAAAAAGAAAATGTAATTCCATTGATGGACTCTGTATTATGCTATGATATATGTAATAATTCAATTGAAAGGATAATCATGCTTTTGTATTAATCCTCTTGTATGAAAAACCTGTAATCTACCAGAACAGAATATATAGGCTATTAACTTGTTCCTACACCAGTCTTTTGACAGCAGACCATGGAGCATTAACAAATAGATATATTTCTCATAGCTTTGTGATGAGTTTTCCCAAACTTATTCAAAAAAAAAAAAAGTATCTGCATGAGCAGAGGTGAAAGTTTTAAAACTATAAAACTTTCTGATCTATAAAAATGACATATTTATAATTGAATATTTCTAGGGCACTTGCTCCTTTATTATCTAGGTATTATAAAGATGACATGATGTAATGTCTGTATATATTGGTGGGAGCATTAGTTTATATGTATGTGTGTATGTTAAGCATACTTGCACATTTCCAGAGGGTGACAACACTGTGCTGTTAGCTCTCCAGTAATTAGCTGGAGAGGAGACCCTTGAAAATGTGGTAGTGATTCACACAGAGAAGACAGCAAGAGCAGAAATATTCCGGGACTCAGCTAATTATAAAAAACATAAATAAAAATTATAGACAGAGAAAAGAGGTGAAAGGGTCAGAAAGAGCTCAAAAGTGCAGAGATGCCAACCAGTGAGACTGTTGCTACAGCAAATGTTTCCAGAAGAAGCTTGTGGGTTTCATCTGCTAAAGCTCTGCCCAGATGGAAGGGGTGGGTGTGAATAAGGGAAACATCCTAACTGCACCTGGGAGTGTCCTTGTGGATTTAGGAATGCCAACTGGTGATGGAGCAAGCCTCTGCAGAAGGACACTTCAGATGCAACAGAAGACCTCGGGAAAAGTCCCCGAAACAAGACAGAAATTCTCTGATTGTGGAGGAAAATCTTGAAGTAAGAACCAACGGGGGCTGGGATTGGGAGCAGGCAGTGATTCAGGAAGTATATTGCCATAATACGCAACTTACCCTTTTGGGAAGGATCCCTTCAGGCAGGGCTGACAAATCACCTGCTGTGCAGCCCAGACAGTTTTATCTGGCATCCTGGTGTACTCACTAGGTCATGAAACGAAAGAAGGAAATCACAATATTTATGACTTCAGGGAAGGAATGTATGCAGGCAGATTGAAACTGAAGGTGTCAAGGTTTATTAATCAAGTTCTGCTTTGGTACAAATATCAGTTACTGGGAACAAAAGTGGTACTTAAATATACATTTGTACTGGGCTTTCTCTGGTGACACAAGTAGCTTCTGTCCTCTTTCTCTTGTGGCCAGTGCCAATCTGGTTGTTTTTTAGTTGTACCTGTTTTCCAGTCTGGTTCTCTACCTGGCCTCCCAAATTCACGTGCTGACACCATGCAGGTGTAGAAGCAAGCAGCAAGGCATGGAAGAGGAATATCAAAAGATGTTCAAGCTCTACTGACACCAGCTTCTAACTGTTGCTAGATGAGAGATTGAAATGGCTTCCTTTGATACAGATGGTACCTGTTAGAATGGTTTTACATCTGTGAGCCACTTAAAAGCCTGTCTTTGCTTAGGAAAGGAAGGCTTTTTTGAGATCTTTGGAGTGAAAGGAAATAATTAAAATTAAGGACCCCTTACCCTCTGCAGAATTAGGGACTTGCTTTGCGTTTTGACAATGCTAATAATGTAATCCTTATATTTTGAATATCAGTCATTCATCATGGGTTAATCTTAACATCATTGTCACTTCTACCAGCACATTCATACCTTTGGGAGGGTCTTAGAAACCAAACGGCCTAATTCTAGGTTTTCTTCTAGAAAAAGAAACTCTCTGTCCTGAATGGGAAAGTAATGTCTGTATTTTCCTTTTCCAGACAAATATATGTCAAACTGGAAACCTAAGAGAGAAGTCCGTTAAATTTTCCTTAAATCCATGTCTCTGCAGCTAATGATGTTTGAAAGAATGTCACCTTGTTAAAACTGTCTCTATGTTGACTTTTTCCTTTCTATTGGGAATGAGTTGCATTCTAATTTAACAACCTCTGTAATTTCCTTAGCTGTCAACCCAAGTGGTCTCTTTCAAATGTTACGATCAATGTGAACGTCCTCCTACTTACAATAAAGGAAGCTCTGAACTCAGGAGTGCTGACTAGAATGGATGAGCAAGAAATCACAAAACTCTGAAAAACAAAAAGCAAGGAAAAAGCTCATATCACTATACAGATATAGTAATATATAGTAATCTGTGGCACATGTGGTCTCTTTTAATTGCTAACTAATACAGAAGCTTGCTTATGGATAGACTGGAGATAACAATTGCTTATTGTCAACACGTTAGCAATTGTAAAACTAATTATACTCCTCCCTAAATGTAAATAATTAACAACAAGTATCTTCTCAGCCTTTTATTCATCTGCTTATCATTTTGGGAACAAGTGCTTTATCTGGGCATGGGCACGTGTGAGCAGGAACAACAGGCAATAATTACAGCAATCACAGATGTTCCAAACAGTCTGCACCAGGGGAACTCTCCCTGGAAGCCTGTAGAGGTTTTGCCCCTGTATTTTACAGCATCTGTTAGAACAGTGGGATTTCCCAGACATAACATCCATTGTAAGATCTTTGAAAGTGTTATGCACTTGGGATAGGATTCAGTTCCAGATTAACACACGTTATTTAAGCGTCTGCATGTCTAAGTGTTCACTGGGTGTCTTTTCAGTCTGTAGAGAGCTAGTCACTACAGAGAGTGGAGTCTAGAGAGCTGTTCAGTTGATTGAATATAGGTGTAAACTTCAGAGCTAGCTTAACAGCTTTCCATACTCAGCAAATATTATTGACTAGATCCTCGTCACCTTTAATAGGCATATAAACACTTGGCTCATGCATCAAGCTGGTTCTGTTGCCCATATGTAGGCATTTGAGACATTAGTTTATTCAAGACATCCATTTGCAGCTGGTACGAATCAGGACCAGTACCTTCCTGGAACTGCAGGAAGAGTCCAGAAGGGATAGTGTAATGCAGTTAAAATGACTCATGTGGCACCAAATTCCACCTGTAAACTGATGCCTTAATCTGGAACTAAATCTTCCAACTAGGATTTTGCTAGTCTTGACATTGTGGTGGTCCTTGGCTCAAAACACTTGAAATGGTGTTCACCTAAATATTTACATCTAAATATTATACTTAATATCTACACTGTAGATGTCTGTCTCTTATGAGGCAGAAGGTACCCACATCCTCTGCTCCCTCTTGAGTCTGTGGACAGAAATAGGCACTTTTAGAATATGTTTCATCCATCCTACTATGAAGGAATATTTTTAAATGAAATAAATCATAACCTGGAAGTGTACCTGTTTATCTCCAGTGTTTATAAATAGAGTTTACACTAGTAACTTGAAAGTAGCAGTATACCAGTTTGAAACCCAAGTCGATTTTCATCTCATCAGTTAAATGACACATTTATGGCTGCACGCAGTGCATAGGTTCCCATTAAATCAGCAGTATTCTCTGAAGTCCAGCCAGTGGAAGTCAGGGTATGATTCATCAGTTTGTCCACAAATAAAGAGAGGTATCCACTTCAGGATGGAGTCAATTGTTTCCCAAAGTCCAGGGATCCTACTGAGCAGGTGTCAGTAGTTATAAAGAGAGGAGAAGGTCTCTCACTTTGTACAAACAGTCTGTCTATGAGTTTTGTTACATATCTTTTTGAGCAACTATTTTTTACTCATGTCACAGTAAGTTTTAATGCTTTTAAACAGGTGCTAGGAACCTAAATACTTCTCTATTATGGACAGCTGAAGGTTGCCTCTGCAGTCTCTATCATTAATCATCAAATTACAGTGGCTTGGAGAATCAATCCCTTAGTTTAGGGAAGACATCATGGTTTATATCCAGAGTGAGGAAAACGTTCAGATCCCTACCTATCCATTAAACATTTATGATGCTATTTTTTATTTTTATTTTTTATCTTTTAAGTCTAAATAGTCTGGAATCAGGGGCTTCAGGCAGGCACAAAATTAAGAAATAGTAGTTTATTGTTAGAGCACTTAGATCCCTGTACATTTTCTTATGAAGGAACAAACATTTGCTATGGTTCATCAAGGTTGAGCATGTTAAATGATTACTTTTGCCTTTCATAGAGTAATGCATGTCAGAGCAGACCATGATCTGATTTTTTTTTTCTTTTTTTCTTTCTTTTTCTTTTTTCGGTGGTCCTTTGGGGACCCAGGAGTTGGACTCAATCCTTGTGGGTCTCCTCCAACTCAGATATTCCATGATTATAAGCAACTCATACTAGAGCATAGGTAGGATCTTGTTCAAGAGGGAGGTGTTTCTGTGCCACTTGTGAAGAAGCAGCGAGGGGTGGAGGAGAAGGTGCTGCTGGATATATCCCATGGTTTTTGCATTGGAGAGAGGGTTTACCATGTTACTGCAGCCAGATCACACCCTACTGGGTTCACCAATGCAGAATGCTGCACTGAGAAACCCTGTAGGATGCTTCCAGGAGCTGCTCTAAAGTGCTGCCAGGAGCTGCTTTAAAGGCTGCCAGGAACTCTTGGGGAATTGTTTGAAGGCAGAGTTTAGAAAGAAGTGGTCTGACTCCCCATTGGTTTTGTTTAAAGGAAGCAAGTGCTACAACATCTAAAGCAACATAGGTGTATCACCATAGAGAAGCAGAAGATGCCTGTTTGTTGTCTGCCTCACAGAAATTCAGGGAAAGGGAGAAAAACTGCTCTAGAAAGTTGTCCAACTTTCCTCTGGGTACAAAGGCAGCACATTTAAGTCACTGGAAAGAAAATGGATAAATACCTGATTTTTTGAAAGTGATGACTATTTGTACTAGTTGCCTATGGAAAGGTTTGATGCTTTCAGTTGATGTCCTCATCTTCTAGAAATACATTCTGACTGGTGACTTGTACTGACACAATTTGCTGTGAAAAGCAAAAAGTATCACGTGTAACAGTAAATTGCAGTCTTGATCCCTGCAAATTAACAGTGACTCAGAATTCATCAGGTGGCCTTCAGTGGTAGGTGCCAATTTCATCCAATCCTGGAGACAGTGTTGTGTCATTTTTTTTTTTCCTCTGCTGCTAATTTAGATTAATGCTTTTTATTGTTGGTTGTCAGCTTTGACTGATTGAACAGTAAAGTTACATTTCATTTCCCCTCTTTCATTATGGCACTTTGTGAAGAAAAATACAAATGAATTCAGATGTTTAATTAAAGCATAGAAATATTTTTTTCTGGCTCTGATTTCAAGAACAAGCCTAGAGAAATGTACTGATTGGGTTACTGATTGTGTTAGTGTAAATTCACTAATTGACTGCTCTCTCTCTGTGGCAAGTAGTTCAGACTGAAGTTGTTATTTATTGCCAGTTTATCTCTTTCCAGGATGCTGTAAATATCTGCAGAAAGAACAATCACATTCCTGCAAACAGATTTTTCCACTACCTCCACATCAGCGCTCTCTCTGGATTAATTTCCCTCTTCTATAAAATCTTAATCTTGCTCTCCCTGACCTATATACAGAGAAGGTAAAAAATCCTAGCAAGAGGGCAGATGTAAGAAGTCAGTGTGTGCTCAAAGTTAATTGGTTACAAGAAAAGTTGTCAGTCCTAGAAGTTGATCAATCTATCAGTGCTGGCAAACACCCTCATGGACATTTATAAAGGATGAAAAATGGACAGCACAGGAATGTCCTTTCTATTTTTTTTTAATTATTATTTTATTATTTATTTATTTTTATTTTATTTTTCCTAGCTGAGCAGGGAAATGATTTTATTATTCTCTCCTGCGCCTCAAAATGTCATTTTGGTAGACATTGTAATGCTCAAGGACAGCAGTAGTGTTCGATCTGGTCAGTCACAGACTTCTGGGTGCTACTGGAGCTGAGTTCATTGGAAAAGCCAGTTAAAATGCTTGAAGCAATGAAGAAGCTTCAGACCCTGAAACTGCCATCCATAGCATTGGGCTGTAGGTTAGTCAGGGTAAACTATTTGGAGAGAGATGTACTTTCTGCAGAAAGAGGAGGAAGATATTGCAGGTCGGCAAGCTATAGGATTTGGAAAAAAAACAGGAAAGCTACGAAGAGAACTAGTGAGGGGATAGAGAAAATTTTGGGGGATGAAAACCATGACCTGTGAAGTTTTCTGATTTCTGTCAGTGATTTTTGACCAAGGACGCTATTCACTTTGGTTTATTGCTACACTGCCTAAGAAAAACAGAGTCTTGGTTCATGCATTTGAAAATAAAAGAGGATACACTGAAGAGAGTGCCTGCCTCATATCACCTATGATTTTTTTTGTCTCTCAGTGGAAGCAAAGCTCTAGCATACCAGATAGCGGATCACAGTTCAAAACACCAGGAAAATAGATCTTCCGGGCTGATCAGATTTATTCACAATAAAGCTAGTTTTTCAAGATGAGGACTGTCTTCAAGAGAACCTATACCCCGATCTTGAAGTACTTGGGGCCAGGTTTAATATCTATGCTGATCTAACCTGAGTGTTCTGAAGTTCCATTCAAAAATTATTTTTTTGGAGAAAAGTGTATTGTAGCTGTCTTATTTAAAAAAAACAAACAAAAAAACAAAAACACAAAAGCACCAGAAACAAGTTGGACAATACTGCCTAACATTTGGACAGCTCTGCAATGGAGATGCTCCTTATCATTGCCGCCTTCTGCACTTCTTGAGAGCCCTTGCACTGGCAGCCATGAGACATACCTGAAATGTTAAATTAGTAGATTTTGTGGTAACTGACTTTCTGATAACTTGTTTTCTTTTCCCCAAAATAAACTTATTGTGGGTAAATATTGCTGTAACTGACAACACGACAAAACAGAGATGTCTATTGCATCTAAGCACATGAGCACCACTGATATATAGGGCTGTGCAGTTTTTTAACAAACAACTGTAAGGGCAAGCTTAGGGTTATCGAGGGTTGAAGCAAAAAGGAAAGAGATGTTCCTCTGAGTTCTATCCAATGGGATGTGCAACAGGACACTGCGTGATGTGGAGAACTAATGTAATTTCAGAGAGAGAAAATTTCTTTCGTTATTGTAGAAGTGTAGAAAAATCTACTGCAGCCTGTAGAGGAAAAGCAGATGATTTCCATCTGCTTCAACCAACGGATGAGGAATCTGCAGGACTGGGAAGGATATGGCCAAGAAGAATTCAAATCTCAGCTACTTTCTGCAGTGCATTTTAAAAATCTCCTTAAAAGCTGGTTTCTTAGTTGATTGAGGATTTTTCTATGCAATCAGATCATTTTTGTCTCTGGTCAATGAGTGTTGCTGCTACTGGAGTACAAGCCATCAAATCTGTCTGGACTCTTTTCTCCATAAAAAGTGAGCCTGTGGTTTTCAAAGTGCAAACCATCAACCTTAAATCAGTAATTCACTAAAAGTCCACTGGCAAAAGCATTCTGGAAAGTTTAGAGGTGAAAATGGCAGCTACTGATAAAATTATTTTGTGAACTCAAGTTGATATAAGGCAAATAATTCAGAAAAGGATTAGGCACTTACATGAATATGAATAACATCAGCAATTGCACTGGCAAAGAGAAAATTTACAGGGGTTATCAATCCTTATGCTTCAGAGCATGGGGCCATTTCTGGGAAGAAATATTTTCCTGCCTATATAGCCCTTAATCCTCAGAGGCCACAATGTATGACACCAGCCTCTAAAGCCTCTCTGAGTGTCTTGGAAAGAGAGGTACAGCAAAACTCTGGGTGAGGTGAGATGAGTTTCACTGTGAGGTTAGAAAGAGCGCATGAATGGAACAGGGTTACCAAGAGGATGAAGGGCTGGCAATTCCTACTGATCATTATTAGTCCTAAAGCAGAGACTTTGGCTGGTTTTCTGGAAAACAACACTGAAATTTGAATTGGTGTTGACTACTGAAGGGCGATAGCTCTTTTCTTAGTGTGGTGAGGGTCTCTGATAGTTTTCCCTGGGAGTTAAGTACAGGAAACCTTTTCACTTCCAGTCTGTGGCTTAGCAAGCATTTTACTGAGTCAGTATTAAATCATGAAGCTTGGGAAGAAAGTCCTTCCTTGCTCCAGCTGTACACACAGCCACCTGAATTATGAGCTCTGCATACAGATACTGGCTCCTTCTGTCCTCCTCTTACCCCTGCAAGGTTGCACTCCCTGGGGAAACAAAGAATCACAAACAGTTTGCACAACTGTGATGTTAAATCACTAGAGCAAAATTTATGACAAAGCTAAGGAAAGCAAGTTTGTACTTTAATGACACTCTAAATACTCATTTTCTGTTGCCTTTCTCAGAAGCCAGAGAAGAGGGATTTATCTTGGTTGTAACTCTGCCAAAGTATGTAGAGCTGCACTGGGAGTTTGTCCCTTGTGATGTTGTCTCTACCTGACTGAGGGGGTCTTATCTTCAAATTGTTTAAAGTACTTGTTTCCCTGCCCAAATGATAAAATAGAGCTTCACGTCCTCAGTATCCTCTGGGTTTTCAAATAGGAGTATTTTGTTGCCAAAAATACAGCCTGGCCTCATGCTTACCAGCCTTTGTTTACCTTGATGATGTCTCATGTGTGATATCCTGGATTTCATCAGGAGATTCATATCTGATACAGGAGACAGTGAAGCCAAGGGAGTTGTTTTGAATTCCAACCCTCTTAAGCACAGCATCATATCATGGTGAAACCACTGGATGAAACAAAGACTGACAGTTTAATTTCTTGAAGTACTGGAAAAGACATCTGCCACGGTAGCTAATGGCTTCTGCAACGTGATGGTAATAGACTGAGAGGGTCTTTACAGGTAAAGAAATTAATCCTTTTTTTTTTTTTCATTAATCCATCTGTCTTTTTGTGTATGAAATCATATTTTTTTGCTATCTATAGCATGACTATTTTGTCTCCCTATTCCTTCTCTGTCTGCTTGTAACATCTGATCTCCAAGGATTTTACAAGTCTGCCAACACTGATACCTTCTGTTAGCATTAACAGAATTGCTGAAATCAAATTCTGAAAAGACCTTTATACCTATTTCCATTAAAATGTCTACTCTAGCTTGTGATGAGGCAGAAGTGCTTTTGGCCAAAAATGAAAACAAAAACTAGAAAATGTTTGCTCAAAGCCTTGTATGATTATTTTAAAATAAACATGTCTGTGCTGAATACGAACAGAAGATTTCTAAATAATATTTCTAAAAATAATAGTAATAAAACAACAATAATCCTTCTCCAGAAAAAAAAAAAAAAAAGGCATTTCATGGTAGCACTTTTCTTCCATAGTATCTTAAATCTATGACAGAAAATCACCTGAAAGGCAAAAAAAAAAAAAAAAAAAGTGTGAAACTTGGAATCAGAAAAAATATCTGGGAATTTCATAAGGAGAAGAGGTAGAGTATTGACATTATGTGTGCATTTGTAGTCTTGTCCACCAGAATAGCAGCAGGTCCCTTTACCCAACCCTGTTCTCTGGGTGCCTGTGGTATCTTGGGTCCCCGTCCACACTGATGGGCCAGCCCTAATTCCCAGCCAGGGTGGGCAGCTGCTGGGTTGTCCCTGCCCCTCTTCTGATACAGCTGCTCCTTCTAGCCTCACTTCTGTGCCCATGCAATTCAGTGAAACCTGTAAAATGTCACTGTTCCTGGGACTTATCTCCCTCTTTCAAATGTGGTTGCAATTGGCAAGTGTATGCAAAAGTAATTAAGGGAGGAATGACGGACAGTTTGACAAGGTACCTTATTTCCTTAGGAAATCAGGCTAAAAAAAATAAAAAAGGATTGTCATGTAAAAATCATATTTTTTTTCAAAACAAATAAATTCCTTTGTTCCCCTGAGCATCAAAGATTAGCAAAAGCTGGAGGAATTTTTAAGTCCAATTTAAACTTCAGAGCTTGAGCTAGTAGTTTACTACTGAATTGTCAATTACCTTGGACTTTTTAATTAGCTCAGCTTTTGGGTTCTGGTACAATATTTATTTAGTCTGTTTTTAAAGAAAAATATGTAAAACTTAGTGGCTTACCAAAGAGGGAAAAATAAATATATGAAACTAGAACATAATTTTGTCTAACATTTGAAGGTGATTTTTTGTTTGTTTATTTTTTAAGGTTTTCCATTAGTGTGGTCTGGCAAATGATGGGAAAGTGATCATTTTGTAATACATGCCATGGGGTTGTTCCTTCCTGATCAATGCATTATTTTTAGGCTTTTCTGTTGTGTTCGTTTGTATAGTGTTCCTGTGTTCAGTGAAAAAGTGAAGGTGCAGAGTAGTGTTCAAGAGAGTGTCTGTGGTGTGTGTATACAATTCTTTAGATGGATACATCATCCAAAATCTAAGTCACAGTTGTCCTCAGGAGAAAAAAAGACAGCTGTTTAAAGTTTTGACTTCAAGACAGAAGACCTCTGTATCACAGTATACAAAATATAACAAACATCGATGAATTCTCACACTCCCTGTCCATGGAACTGCAGAAGTACAGAGGTTGCAAGTTGGTTGTGAGGCATGAGAGATGGCATGAAGGAGCTCTCTTCTTAAACTTCAGCCACACTTTTCAGAATTCTCTTTCCCACAACATTTTTGTGACACGGTGCATGTGGGTACTTGACTTACATGCTGGGAATTGAATTGGAGAGCTTCAGATCTGTAAATTGATCTGAGAAGTTGAGCATCTGTACATGGAGGCTATAACCTTTTATATTCTTTATGGATTGAGAGAAGAGTATTTTCATGTACACTATTTGCTGGGTTAGATGCAGAATACTTAAGCAGAGACAGACTGAGACTAGAACTGCATGAAATTGTACACAGATAAATTTAGACTTTATGCTAGAACATATCTGCCTGAGATTTTTTTTCCTCTTACCAAAACAGCAGAACATTTGCTTGGAGTACTGGAGAAGCAGAATCTCTCTCAGGAATACTTCCCGTGCTGAGAATTTGTCCCTGTTCATTCCTATTAGCAGTAAGAACAGCAGGTCTGTGTATAGACAGGTGACAAATATTTAAATGTTACTGATATGGAAGAAATAGTAAATAGGAATAGAATAGTAAAGAGGAAGAAATTAAAAAAAAATATATTAATTCTTACATCTCTTTTTCTCCCCCCTTGGTTACAAGTCCCAGCATTTATTATGCCTCGGTCTCTCAATCTGGTTGTAGTCTGCTAGAGGTGTAAAATGGGTGACAGGGTTTCTGTCCCTGGGAAATAGAAGTGAAGAGTAGAAATCACTTAAAGTAAGAATTGGTTGCAGTTGATATAGTTTGATGTCGAGCTGCAATAACTGCAAAGACTTTCTCAGGAATAGCCAGGTCTTAAGTGTCTGTGCTGCCTTCACAGGTCCTTTTGCTCATTTTTGAGCTAAATGCCTACATGACTATACAGGGTTTGAGTCTCTATCAATGCAGTATGGGACTGGATCCAGCTACCTTGCTTCAGGATGGCCATCTTTTAAAGAAAAAGAACTTCTATTACAGTGGTTTTCAGCATTTTCCTTGAGAAAACATCCGCATCTCCACGTCTGCTTCCCACTAAACTGGGATCAATATGAGATCGTGTCTGCTGGCTTTGGCCAACCTTAATGAAACAGAGATCTAGCAAACTTTTTTCTGTCTCTTGGTTTAAGTTTACTGTCTACTTTTTCAGATAAATATCAGTGAGGGAAGGGTCTGCAGTGGCAGGAGAAGGACCGTTTTGAGAAGCAGTTGGCCAAGGGTTTAAATATTTGTCTGCTCCATGTCCTAGGGACATTATTTGTGTACTTCCTCCCTGTGTTTATTTAGATTTGCAATGTTCTTGTAGCAGGTGAAGTGCTGCTTTGAGGGTTGCCAGTCCCTGAAACGGCTAAATCAAAATGCTCTGGTGCATTGAATTTTGGCATTACTATTCAGTAAATTGTGTATCTTCCCCTCCTCTGTTCCCTCTTGATATGTCTTGTTTAATGACAGCCTGTGCCTCTGACACCAGATGAATGTGGCTCAGATATCCAGACAGAGTGAAGTATACCCAGGATCAGAGGTTGTCCCTGAGACTACCCTCACGTAGTGTGTGCCTCCAGATACATTAACAACATTGTACCCTGAGCTGCTTATCAAGTGCCAAGAGTGGCTTCTGAAGTACTGCTGGGTATCCTTCAATCTCAGGCTGCAAAGCAGAGAATGAACTGAAGCCATGCAGTTAGGAGGTGGGCTGACTGGGCAATATAGGCTAAAGGCTTAAGCTGATAGCTAAATGTGAGTGCAAAATCCCCTTCAGTTCTCAGTGAATAAGCCCCTGGACTGAAATATTAATTCACTGGTTTGGAGATACTTCTAGAGCCAACAAGGTTCATTCAATCTGCTTATGTATTTCTCCAAAGATTTTGGGCTAGGGCGTTGCTAATTTCCCGTAACAAATACATGTTTTTTAAAGAACTGTTTTATTTTAGTTGGGTAAACCTGTTCTGTACTTAGAGAGTTCTCCTCACTTGGGTAGAAAAAAAATGCGTATCCTTTAATATTTTTTGGAAAGGGTCTGCTCTGAACCTAATGGTTGATAAGTCAGTTTAGGCTCTTTTACTGTTTCTTCTGATAGGTAACTCAGTTCTGAAATGTCCTTTCACTCCACAACCTAAAACATGCTTTGCTTAAAAGCTGCAGCTCTATTACCCTTTCAGAGCAAGCCATAATGCTTGTGAAAGTTTTTCAATCATGCTCCAATGTCCTTTGGGACACACTACTTTTGCTTATTAGATGCTTTTCTGATAATGTCTTCATTTCTGCATCTCTCCCTAAGATGACACCTTACTGTACTTGATGTTGGAAGTAGTGGGGACAGGTCTATATTCAGTTATATGTATATTCAGTGACTATATTCAGTGATTGTATGACAACATGGCCCTCTGATGTCTAATAATCCTCTGGACATTTCTTTCACATTGCCACCCTGCCAGCTGCCTTTTCTACTTACATAGTGAGTGGTCAGTCATCAGCGCTTGAGATGAGGTGAGCTCACATGGAAAGTTCTTCCCTCAGAAAGAAAACATCCAAAAAGTGAGGAGGGGAGAAAAATGCAGACAAAATATACAAATACATTATTTGAACTCAAGATTTCAAAATTTGTTTTCCATCTTGGGATGCTGTGCATCACTTTTATAGGAACATCTATTGTCATGTCCCTTTGGCAGGCTGTGGTTTAAGTGTCATATGGTCTGTTCCAGTACTTAGAGAAAAGTCTGCAGAGAAACTCCCATGAAATTTATTAAGCTAAGAAGTGGTTCTCTCCTAAGAGAGCTGTGTTCCAGAAATTTGCCTGCTGACACTTGGGGAAGGCGGAGACGGTGTAATTTGGACCATTTTAAAAATAAAATTGTTGTCTTTCATAAAAAGTCTGTTTTCAGCTTTGCAATTGCTTCTGGCAAACACTGACAAATTGGTGAAATTAGTGGGATGGTTTTGGCAAGGTAGCTGGCTTCTTCAGGTTCTCCCACCCCTCATCTGTCCACTTCATCAAGTTCTGCTAAATTGGCAGCATTTAAAAAATAATAAAAAGGGGAAAAAATCCAATATTCAGAGACAGCTAAACAAAAAGTTGAAAAGCAATGGCTTTTACTTTTTGTCAAATTTGAGATCTATTATTGAGGGTAAAAAACAAACTATGCCAAAAAAAAAAAAAAGAGAGAGAGAGAGAGGGAAAAAAACCAAAAACATAAAAAGATCCAGAGGAACCAACTTGCAGGTAAACATGTTAGGGAGATCATTTAGTCTGATCACACAGGCTTCACAGGTGGTATCCAGATGCCACCAGCCTGAACATCAGTGTAAACCCCCAGCCTGATTTCACAGACTCGTTCATCATTCTGTCTTGATAGCCGGCATCCATTCTGCTTATCTGCAATAAGAGACAGTTTCTTCATCCACTGCCCTTTCAGTGTGTGACGACCATAAACTACTGGTTACAAAGGCTGAACATTTCAGAATCTAGTGATATTTAAGGGAAAAGATTTCCAAGCCCTTGATAGAAATACACCACTGAAATGCACAAAGAAGCAAGCACAACTTCCTTGCTCCTAGAGTGATAAAGAAATTAACAGCACACCAGGTTCCAAAATCCCACAGCTGTTTGGAGATATCTCCTTTTTTCTCTTCTTTAAACACTTCTCTCCCTCCAAAATGTATAAAGCTAGCTGCAGCTAAAGGGATGGCAAGACGCAGAAAAGATATTGCTTCCCCTGAGTTTTATGAAGCCGATATCAATCTTTTATTTCATAAACTCCAGGCCCGTTATTACCCTAAAAGCGTGTTCCACAGCATTTAATGTGACACTGATGAGAATACAAATAAGGAGAAGTGAGGGAGATGGAGGACAGAGGGAGAACAATCAAATGATGTTAAATGTAAGGACCTGAACAGCGCTTCCATATCCGCTGCCACTGAGGAGAGTTTAAAATGGCCATGAAACCACAGAGCATCTGAATTGTGTTTGGGGCAGTAAATCAGTTTATGCTGAAGAGAAAAATACCAACTGAGGCAGGTGAAAGAAGAAATTTGCATTATGGAGGCATGAAGGCTTGCATGTGAACTAATGAGGCATTCTTTAGCTGAGCGTTGTGTGGAAAGTTAGGGTAAAAATGTCCTTGAAATTGAGATGACATGGAGTGAAAAAAAAATGCTTCAGATTTTCTAAACTTTCACCTGGCAGTGTATGAAATGCTGATTAGTTTTATGTCATGTTTATCCAGTGCTTGCTTAGATTCTAGTTGACATGTGCATAACTTAAGTAGATAAATATTCTTGCTCCTGAGTAGTGAGAAAAGGTTGGCTTGCTCATTTTGTTTCTTTTCTGATATGTGATTAGCTAACAATCAGTACATTTAAAAATTATGTAATTCCTTGTACAGGGTGTGGCTCTGCAATTCCTCGCTGCAGTACATTGGGGGGCATGTGGAGTTTACATGAGTTCAAGGAGACGCAGGACAAGTTCAGGAAAGAAATCCACAGAGAATTACCAGGCTGTATATTATAGTAGAGACATAAAGCAACACATCATCCAGTGCTCGTCAGGCCTTGACCTGGGGGAAAACCAGGGTGGTCCCACAGGAGTGAGCCTTGAGCTGCAGATCAGACCCACAGTGCTGTTCTCACTGACGGACTCAGCAAACTGCTCTAGCAATAGCCAGCATATATAGTCCAGCTGCATTGCCAGATGGGAAACAATCTTGAGCACTCAGCTTGCTCATGAAATCCTCCTTTCCCCAAGCTATATCCTGAACTTCGATGCTGAGGGGCACTTTACAGGACAGTACAGACAGAAGAAAGTAAGAGATAATACCATCTCTGAACCTAACCTGGAGGAGAAGTGGTGGAGTGTGGTCTGGATCCAGGCTTGAATGTATTCAGAGAAGTAATGTCTTTCTGTTCATTGTATTGTTTTCCAATGTCATGTAGCTCTGGAGATAGTAGTTGAAGAATCTGGGAAGTCATTTCAACAGTCCTGAGAAATCTATGTTAGCACTTTTAAGAAGTGTTACTGTGAATGAGACGAAATTGAAATGGTGACAAATTACCTGATACTGCCTTAGGAAACAATGCTTCAGGCATCTTGACAGTCCCTCCAGACTCCCTAAATGCTCTATAAATATATTAATTTTTGGAATCAGTTGTACCCTATGTGATATGTACTATCAGTTCTTAGTATGCTGTTGCCAAATTTGTACACATCAGCGTATGCTGGAAAATTAGCTCGTTTTCAGATTATTATTCCAAATAAGGATTCAGAATGTGTACATGAAGATTGCATGTAATTTTTCACAGACATGGACATTTTGATATAACACAGTTTGCATTTTGATATGAATCAAACTATCAAAAAACCTCAGCATTTGTCCAAAAAAAAAAAAAAAAAGCTTTACTATTGATTAGATAGGAAAAGGTACTGATAAAATTTGCAAGTTAAAATATGTTTTTAAGTTTTGATGACATGTAAAATTGGTTTACATTTTTTTTTTCCAGATTTCTGCAAAAAGAAGAGTGTCTTGAAATGACAGTCTCTGATGAGAGTTTTCAATAGTTCTTCAAGTGATACAAAGTGCTCCTATGACAACCTTAGAAACTCCAACCCATGCAGTTGTTCCTACATAAGGAATTTCCTTCTGTTGTGGTTTAACCTGGCGGGCAGGTAAGCACCACACAGCTGCTCACTCCCCTACCAGTGGGAGAAGGAGAGAATCAGGAAAAAAAAAAAAAAGGGTAAAAACTTGTGGGTTGAGATAAATACAGTTTAATAGATAAGACACAAAAAGAAGGGAAATAATAATAATAATGATAAAAGAATATACAAAGCAAGTGATGCACAAGGCAGTTGCTCACCACCTGCTGACCAATGTCCAACCCCTGTCTTGAGCAGTGCCCTCCCCAGTTTTATTGTTCAGAATGACACCATGCAGTATGGAATATCTGTTTGGTCAGTTTAGGTCAGCTGTCCAGGCTCTGTCCCTTCCCATCTCTTGGTGCACCTCCATCCTCCTTGTTGGCAGGGCGGTGCGAGAAGTTGTAAAGTCCTTGGCTCTGTGTAAGAACTACTCTGCAACAATTTAAACATCAGTCTGTTATCAGCATTTTCTCATCCTAAATCCAAAACACAGTACCATGTCAGCTACTATGTAGAAAATTAACTCTATCCCAGCTGAAATCAGGACACCTTCACAAAGTTTACCCGTAGCTGAAGGATCAAAGTAGTTCTTCAAGATTGTTAGAAAAAGGAAAGAAGTTTCAGGAGAGACTGCAAGAGTGCAAAGCAATGCCTTCCTCACTTTTTTTTCCTTACTGAATGCTCATTGGAGGAAGAGGGGATAACTTTTGCTATGTTTTGAAAACCACTGATGTTAATGTAGTATAAAGGTTTAATCCTGCAAGTTCTTCAGGTGATGTTTTTGCCTCATCCATGTCACTCCCACTAGTTTAAAGTGAGACAGATTTCCAGTCCCCTACGTATAGCCTAACATCTCTTAATGCTTGAATGATATGGATTGTAACATCTTATGGGAAGGGGCTGTGGTCTTTGTTCAGTGCTCAGTTTGGGACTCCTTAAGGATTTCAAGAGGTACTATAATAAATTAAAAATGTGGTATTTCATAATGGTTCAGATCGGACACCTCTGTAGACTTAGTGTTTTGAGGGGAGCTACCCTTGAGAAGTGAAATAAGGAAGCAATTCACCCAGCACCAGTTGTATATGAGCAGCAAACATACAGATCAGTGATCATTTGGGACTTTGGTATATAACATACAATAGAAAAATCTTTCCCATGTATCTATGTGCCCACATTTAATCCTGTGATGAGGATGTCAGGTTATTGAACAGCAAAAAACATCCCTTTCCAAATACAAAGTGCCACTCAAACGCTATTGAAACATTCCACAAAACAAACAAACAAACAAGCAAACAAAAACCTACTTCACAAAAGTATTTTGTTTTTCCTGAGAAGCATTCCATCAGTGGAAAAACAATGAAAAATGTCAAATGTCATGTTTCTTTTTTTTTTTTTTTTTCCAAATTAAGGGGTAAGTCGCCCTGAAATTCTTTACAAAAGCATATATTTTGGACATATATACTAGAAGCTGGCAAATCAACCAAACTGTCTGTGTTGAGTAAAGAAAAGTTATAATGATAGCATCATTAGGTGTGTCTTTCTATTACGTATCTTTCTATAATGGTCCCATGGTACCTTCTTGCCATGAACACCCCATCTTTGTCATGATCTTTTTTCCCCAGCTGCAAATAGAGGATTTGTTCTCTGTTTTATGCAACACCTTGTGAGCTCACAGTGGGGAAGGTGCAATGGATTTGCACTGCCAAAGAAACCACCTTGAGCACTGGCTGTTTCATATTGTGGGCTCTGTTGCCATGCTCAGGTAACTTGCTAGAAATTTGTGGTTTTTTTGTGTGTTTGTTTGACATCTTTATTTGGTCTTCTTTCTTCCCTCATCTAGTCTTCATTCCCTTATATTATTCAGGGAGCAGACCCATTTTCCTTAATGGTGAAAATGGCCTGTAAGCTAGTGGTAGGACGGGGAGAGATGGACCAGGGCATGATGTAATTATCTCCATACTTGCTCCAACACTGGTCAGCGCTAAGCTCCACGAAGGTATGGGTAAGAATTCCCCAGCTGTAGACAGGTACAGCATTGAGTGTTCTCTCCTTTTCATGTTGACATCTGATAGTTCGATGCCCTGAGAGATATGCCTTGAAAGGCTTTCCAAAATTTGTATTAGGGATACATGCTGCAACTCTAAGTAGCTACATTGTCAGCGAGGCCAAGCATGCTGAATGCGTCCTCAGCTTTGGAAGCCTCCTGTGGCCATGAGTTCCACAATGCAATTCAGCAGGAACAGGAGTAAAATGAATGCTGGGTGTGGCTTCAGTTTGTGATTTATACTGTGCACTCACGACAGCAGGAATTGATTTATGCTCTCAAAGCTTATCAAAAAAACCACCCACTTGCTTGTGCAGGGGCAATTCTGCCAGCACCCAACGGGTGGCAGAACAAGTTTCACCCAACTGGAATGTTTAAGAAAGGAAATAGAAACGATTTTATTTTATTACTTAAAACTTGATTCTGTTGAATACTAAAAGACCTATCTAATAGCAATACATTTTTAAAGTAATGAAAAATTTACAGCTGGAGCCTTCAGCAGAGGAACAGTTGAGTATGTTTATTTTGCAGTTCAGTAAATTATATATATATACACCAAGAATCAAATTGATGCTTTCAGTTGATCATGCTAATCCAAACAAGCTTTCTTTATGCTTTTTAATCTGGAGAATTTGTTTTCCATTCCTATGCACATAATTATCAAAGCATCTATTAGACACTATAAATAAATCCAGGCCCTAAAATTTGTCTGCAGACTCTAAACACACAGTGTGACTGCAGGGCCTATCATTTCTCAGCAGAAGTTGGTGGTTTTGTCACTCTCCCTGGGCCCTTGCTAGACCCTTAAAGGAAAACTGCAGTGATAGCTAAATAAATATTTGCTAAATAAGAACATATATATTGAAATTTATGCAAAACAGTTGAGAAGTATCTGGTAAAATTTCCATCTCTGCACAATAGTAAAGGGTGCTTGTATCATTCCATAATCGTTGCCAAGTCGTTATTTCTTCACTCAGTTAAGCTTCAGGACAATTTACCCAGCCTCAAACCATCTTTGGAGAGCTGGCACACATTACTAGTATAGCACAATCTGTAAGTGATGGGGCTCAGACTGGGAAGACTGGCCTTCAATCCCTGTGTAGCTGAGGTAGTGCACAGTGTTTCAATACATAATATTAAAGGAAATGTAGATACTTAGCAAGACTTTAAGGGGCACTAAAACACCTAATTCCATGAGTTTTCAAGTCTTTTTAAGATCCAGAATCTCAGCAGCTCCACCATGAAAATCTGAGATCATGGTTTATCCATGCATAATGGAGGGGTTGACCATGAAAGATCGCAGGACACTACTTGAACAGCAAGACCATGAACTTGAAAGACTTGATAACTCAGACAAATCTTAAAAGCCTGTTAAAAAAAAAAAATATATATATATATATAAAAATATATATATAATTTCATGCGTATACATGTTTACCTGTTGGATTCATACTGTAGGCTGTTACTGGTCATGTCAATCAGGTGTAGCCATTCAGTAAGTGGTCGTTAAAGCACGCTTGAAGGTGGCCAGATTGATGGTATTGTTTTCACTAGTTGTTTGCTATTGAATCTGGTGAACCTTCATATATTCCATAATAAGGAAGAGGCATCATTATGACACACAAAATAAAAAATAAAATAAAAAGAGAAGTAGAAAAGGGTGTCTCAGCCAGATTTAGACTACAGTTCATCACCAAAACCACTGGAATCTCAGGCCTGTTCTTATTGTCTTCATTTACAGAAAAGCATCCTGATCACCAATACTGCAATCAGATGATTTTCCTCTCTCACAGTTCCTTCCAGCACTGGAGCAGGGACAATCTTTATTAGAAGAGCATGCCTTCTGTTTAAGCATAAAGGGTTTTGTCCCTACCATGGATATTTCACAGTCACCCCGATGGAGTCCATGACAAATTAGTTCCTAACAGCCAAAGAAATAACCTAATTTTTATTAGGATTTTTCTTTTTAAGAAGTTAAGTGAGAAAAAAGTCACTAGAAAAAGTGCAGAGAGCAGAAAGCTTTGTATTGCTTAGCTGGTTCTTTCCAGCTGGATTGTTCTCTAATGCTGAACGTTAATTGGAAAATAACAGCATTCCAGCCTGCTTTTAGAAAATCAATATACGTTTTTCTGTCCCCCTCCCCCTATTCAGTCTAATTCATTACCAGGATATTTTTAGACAACTGAATAAATAAAAACAAGCCATTTTCAGTAAAAAATTAATAACTGTAACCAGCCAGAAAAATCTCCCCAGTGCAGTCCTCTCCCTGCCTTCAGTGTTGCTCACTGTTGTCCATGCCAGTTGCCTGTTCCAAATCACTCATCCCTTGCACAAAAATGGTTATTCCTTCTCTGTTCCTTTGAACTGGCACAAGCGGGTGGATCAATGGCTCTGTTTGGCATGGGCTGAGCTGCTGGACACTTTGCAGCAGCAACAGCTTGGCAGCATTTTTTTTGTACATGGATGTTAGAGCCAGTTCACTATTCCCCATCAGCCAAGTGAAAAAGCAAGGCAGAAGAGAGGACAGAATTGGAATTGCAAAGAGGCAACGTCATATTTCACAGAAGATACCTCACAATATCAACAAACAATAATTCTAGCAACATTGTTTTGCCTTTTTTTTTTTAAAAAAATACACAGTCCTGCTCAAATCCCCATGGATCTAATTAAAACTTTCTTGGCCACCCACCAATCAAGATAATTATGATGTCTGGCAAAAACAATAGCAACAAAGACAAAATAAGATTGTTCAGAGAGATGCACCTATGTGGGGAATAAAAAGCAACAACAACAAAAACACAAAACCGGAAAGCAGTCCAGGCCTCATGTCTTGTTTATTTATTTTTGCCTCCTTTGGTAACTGCAAAAAGAACCAAATTGTATAAAACATGGTGTGTTTGCACCTCAAAGAGTCATGCAGCAGATGTTCAAGGAAGCAAAATGCCCAGTGTGTGTCAAGGAGGATTTGAAATCATTATAAGAGAACATTGCAGGAGAGCCAAGCACCATATTAAATATTAAAATGAGCTGACTGCTGGGAGGGACTGAATCAAAAAAGAAGCTCTTAGCGCAGTGAAGACAGACACTCAAGATGTGTTATATAGAGCAGTCACCATTAATAAACCAGCACATGCTTAAGTTTCTCCCAAGCAAGGGCTGAGATACTGAATTTATTTCCCATACTTAGAAGAGGCACTTGCTCGAGTCCACTGGATACCACTGCTGTGGTAGTTGGCTTATTCCATGACAGCAAACATATGTAAGTTATGCTGGAAATGAACCTGATCCAAATTCCATTGAAATCAATGAAAAGACTCCCACTGACTGCAATCAGACATAAATGAACTGAAATATACACAGAGCCTCAGCCAGACTTGAAAACTGAACCCATTTGCAAAAGGATATCAAGGAGTCTTGTTAAAAATATTAAAAATGACTTGGACTGAATGAAGACAAAAGTTTAGCACACTGTCTTTTGAAGTAACATTGTTTGAAATGGAGGAGAAAATCAGAGTGATTGAGACTTGGACTAGTGCATGCATTTGGAGGGCTTCAAACTTTGGTTTTGGCATAAAAAAATCACAAGCCCCTAATTATTATTAATTGCATGAAAATATATCCAAATGAAACTCTTACCCAATGCTTCCTTGATATGAGTGGATATTAAATACAGAGAGATATGTACATGCAAACACTTCTGCAAATATACGGTATCTCAGGGAATGCTTGCAATGAAATCAGCAAAAGCTTGGCTTATGTTTTTCTTCTATTGCTTGGGCTATTTATTGACAGATGTATGTGGATACATGTATTAAACGGTCAGATTTGTTGGATTTTCATCAGGTTTATTTCATAAATATAATTTATCTAGAAGAAAGTCTTTTGACTGAGGATGAGAGGATTTTGAGAGGATTTCTTTCTTTTTTTTATGATTTTTTAAGAGATTCATTAAAAATGGAAATAATTTCAATTCATTTTGAAATGATTTCATAGACTCCTTTTATAAATAATCCCATATTTAATCCTAAAATTAATAATCATTTTCAGGTCCTATTTACAAGAAACAAATACCTGTGTACAAGATTAATATAGCTTGATCTTCCAGGTGTTACACCCACAAATGTCTCAGATAAAGTGCTAGGAACTCTGGGCAAGAAATAAACCAAACACCAAATTATAGGAATATTTTTTTATTATTATTATTATTTTTAATTTTTCAAGGTGTTCTGGCAAACATCTTAGATAATTAAAGTCATATGAATAACTGATTTTTAAATTCACTGGGCAAACTGAATAAAAAATTCAGGGGAAAAAAGAAACCAAAGATTCATTTCAAGCTGAATGTAACATTCTGTTCAGCTTGCAAAAAAAGTATTTTGTTTTGTTTTTCTATATACATATATATACACATATGTATTTAAAATATAAATATATATATATTTTAAATCTTGCATGCAGGCAAATTTAGCTCCAGAAAACCATTTTTTAGTCAAAAAATGGAAGCTTCATTTTCAAACTGCTAAAATGGAACATTTAAATTTGACTGCTTTAGCTTTGTATTTTGAATTGAAACAGTTCTGTAGATGAGATTTTGAGCCAGAAAGAGCCTTGTCTTCATATTATTCTCCATAGTTAGGGGAACTTTTTTTTTTTTTTTAATATATTCTCATGTAAAATTTTGGGAGCTCAAAATTCACTACAATTTACAACAAAAAGATCAACAACACAGAAATACAGATTTTCTCTGCATTTTATCTTGATTTTCCACCACCCGCTCCAAATCCTTCCTTCTGATATTTTGGTCAGAAGACTAGAGTTTCCCACCCAATGTGGAAGTGATGTCCTATATCTCACGACCATTTATTCTGTCCTCATTAAAGGGTACATCCTTCTCTGTCTCACCAAGCTGCAAAATAGTAGATGGATACCACTGATCTGAGAAGCTTTTGAAAAAGCAACCAGGCTGGAGGGAGTAAAGGTCAGAGGAAGTTTTCCTGTCTGCATTTACCTTTGTTTCCGGCTAGGTAGGTCCTGTGAAAGCATTAACCTTCCAAACAGTTGCTCTGATGGGAAGGGTATCTCTTAGTACTCATTGTAATTCTCAGATGTGGATGTCTGCTGCAAGGTATCATACCGCTTATCAACTAGCAGAACATCTCATGTGAGTATTGTATAACCTATTTTAGGCAAAATGAGCTAGGTAAGTAAAAACTGTTGGACAGATCTCTCACCTGACTTTGTGGGAGTTCATATATGAAAAGCTTTGCTGGTTTATCTGTGAGCATCTGTCTCCAGAAAAGGATTTCTGACCATGACTTATGAAATGATGCATCAATGAAGCAAGACAGAGTTGCCTATCAGAAATTTGTGCTTGCTCATTTTTTCGGTCCTGAAATAATATACTGTCAGTGAAAAAGCTCACATCTTCGATCAATCTCAAAAGATGTTTTTGTTGTTGTTGTACTTTTTTTAGTTGTTTTTGTGAGTGTGTATTTTAATTTTTTTTTTCTTGTAATGACAAGGTAGGCTAGAAGTATAGTCTTTTTTTCTTTTTTTTTTTTTCTTCTGTCTTCTCTGTCTTCTTCTAGTTGAATTTTTTCTTTAGCTGTAGTTCAAATTTCTACTTTGTCAACACTTCTGGCTATGAGGAATCAAGCAGGGAGCATGGGCAAGAAAATACCATCTGTAATGATGACAAACTATAAACAGCATTCACAGGCCATTAAGTTTGTAATCTTTTTCTCTTCATCATTATTCTCTTACCTCCATTAAACTGTTCCACAACCAAGTGAGGAAGCCAAAGGTGACAGCCGTAGAGTGATAGACAAGAATTTTTATTGTCCTGTCGATACAGATAAACCCAGAGCTGATAGAATGTCAGGTGAACTTCCCCAGTGATGACTAAAGTTCAGTAATCTCTGCAAAAGGGAGAAAATACAAATGATTTTTATGCCTGTTAGGCTTTTAAGAAGATTTATGTTACTGAAGTATTCTGAGTCTATTGAAGATGCTTTGAGTGATATTTATTGTTCACAGGAAACTAGTATTTGCACTTGATCAGCATGCTTCAAATTGCAGATTTGCAAGGCTGCAAGACAATCAGGGGCATCCTATAGCCATGATTCACTTGAGGAACTGGAGAGGCCTAAATGATGAGGGAACAAATATGATTCAACGGACACAGCTAAGTAACTTTCAGCTGATTTTGAATAGCTGCAAATACACTATTCTGATAATGAAAAGGAAGGTTTGCAACTTCAGCCAAGGAAAAGAAAAGAAAGGACCATACTAAGTGCCAGATATAGAATGGATGCATGACTGTTAGAACAAAAAAGACAGCAGAGAAAAGCCCAAGTTTTTTAGTAAGGCCAAATCTAGGATGTTACAGAGCAACAGTCTATGATATTTGTTTGCCTTTGGATACCACCACCAGCAGTAGCACTATATTAGACCTAGAACTGCTGTTTACCCCACTCATAAAAATGCTGGGAGTTCTGTAAGAATCTGAAGAAATTTGGCAGCAGTACTGTCAAGGTAGGTGGGATGGGACATGAAAGAGTGAAATTGTTTGAGTCCCCTTTACTGTGTTAAACTAATACTGCAGATACAGGCATCTAATGAAAGGAGAACTAGACCGGTCTCTGGAGGAATCAGAACTTCATCATATATTGGTATCTGATTTCACGTATAATCATTTATCATTGGTTCAGCAGGTCAGAAGCAGGTTACTGACTTTATCCTGAGGAGAGATGGGATTTATTCCTGATTTTATCTATTAATGTATCTTCTTATTGATTTCTTTACCCATCATAGATTCAAATATTCAAAGAAATGTTACTTGGTAGAGACCAAACTACCAATCAAAGTCAGAGTGCCATCAGTTCTCGATCAAGTTGTCCATAGTTTTGTCTTCCTGAGTTTTGTCTTCCTTGAAGACCTGCAGTGATGTAGCTGCTACAATCTAGATAACCTGTCCTGGAGTGGTACTATCTTCTTGGGTGAGTTCTTCCTAATTTTCAGTCTGAACTTTTGAACACTAATTTGTGGTTGCTTCTCTTTGTTTTACCACCTGGTACAACCAAGAAGTGTTGGTCTTCTTTGTCTTTGTAACTCCCTCTCAAGTATCTGTAGGCTGATATTTGATTGCAACTTAGCCACCTCTTCTCCCAGCTAGAAGTCGAGCTCTCAACCTCTCATTATAAGTTGGGTGCTCACTGCCTTGGTAGCTCTCCAGTTGTTAGCCTTCCCCAGTTTTTCCATGTCCCTTTTGAAGGGGGCCCACAACTAGAAATAGTATTCCACGTTCAGCCTTCCCAGTGCTAAGCACTGGAGTATTTTGATTTCTTTTGATCTCCTAATGATACTGTTCCAAAGCCAATGGAATATGCAGTTTGCAGGAATATACAATTTGCCTTATTTGGAAAGAGAGAGAACAGCATTGTCTACTTGGCCTCCAGTGCAACCCCCAGGCTCTTTCCAGTCAGTTGATTCTCAGCCTTTGAGACTAGTGGTACAGCCAATTTTCAAACCATTTATCAGTCACCCATACTTCCTCAAATTACCCTAGTACTGCCATGGGAGATGCCATTATAATAGTCAGGTATTTAATAAGAGAAGACAATCAGGTTAGTCAAGCATTATTTGTTTTTGCTAAAGCCGTTTTCATTTTTCCTGGTTACTTTCTTGCCTTTCATGTGGTTGGAAATGTCCACAGCATACATTTCACTTATTGATGGCAAAAACCTTCTAGGTATTATTGGGTTGCTTTAAAACAGTCAGGATGAAATGTGACGATTGCTAGGTCATCCCTGTGGTTATCATTCATATTGGTGGTGGTGAATGACTTCACCATGAGGTACACCTCAGGCTCCCTCTTTCTACCAATGCTTACTAGTTTAAAAGTTGTTACAATAAAGCTTATTCAAGCTCTGAGCTCCAGCTCAGTTTTCCTTTAGCTGTAAGCTCAGAGCACATGCTGAGTTTGTGCAGGCCTGGTATAAGTGCAGTCCTTGCAACTCTACACTCAAGTAAACTATGAAACCCAGCAGGGCAGCTTTCTAGGTTTCTGAGGCTGCAAAAGCTGATCAAGAGAGCATTCCAGTTGGTAATTTCAAGCAGAAGATTTCTTCACCCACTGTCTTCTGCGGCCTGGCACCAATGGCGTGATTTTGGCTCATAAACTCCATTGTAATACCTAACATTGGAAGAGCACTCAGGAGCGCAGGGTGGGAATAGGTTGATATCTTCAGATCATAGGGGGAGATGATCACCAGAAAATTGAAATGCAAGGCTAGCCCAGAGGAGCAGATGTCACTAGAGAAGACATATTGTAGCTGGGATTAAATCCCAGGACATAAAAACATAGTAGCAAAGAGGGCTGAATTCAACTTCAGTGTGGGTATGGTAGTTGTGCAGACACAGGAGTATTGCTTCAGTACTTGTCTGGTAGTAAAAACTTATTCTGGGGAGAGTCACAGGCTCCATTCCTCCCATGGCAAATCCACCTTTGGTTTGTCACTGAAATTGTTGTGGAAAGCTGGCCCATGAAGTCTCCACAGGAAATGCAGGAAGGAGGACTGGACCCAGAGAGCAACAGGGGGAGTTTGCACCGTGGGCTTTGCTGGCTGTGGTGGGAGGGGATGATTCTTTTGGATCCTGAAGTGGAAGTGAATCAGAGAACCAACAAGAGAGATTTTCCAGAGGAGAAAGATCCAGACAACTCGTATTGTCTCCAGAAAGAGCTGCTGGCTGATAAGCAGCACTAGAAATTTGAGTGTAACAGTGCTTTAAGGAACCCTAGCACCAGGTGTGGGTGCTGAGTACCTTCCTGGAGTTAGAGGCAATAACATTGATCAAATCTGCTTGCCACCCAGCTCTCCTTACCAGATAAATTGCGATCTGAAAATTCCATCTGAGGATTTAGCAAAGCAAAATGGCTCTTTAAATTATAAAGTAGCAAAGTCTTGCACTTTTTAAGATTACTTTAAACCTCAGTCTTTGCAACGGGCTGCAGCAAGAGGGAGTAAAAGAACAAAAAGCCCTTGCTGTTAATATTTATGGCAACTAAAGCAAAATTGCATCACATTTGCAGATGAATGGGAGCCCCTGTTAAAAGCTGCAGCAGCTTAATTTTGGGATGGCACTGGTTTGGGGCTTCATTGTCTAGAATAACAAAGGAGAGCTTTCATGTTAATTAATTTAGAGGAATTATTAGTGTTAAAAATAAATAGTGCAGTCACCTTTCCAAAAATAATTGGAGTGAGGTAAATGAAATTCGTTTGCAAGAAGATACAGATTTTATGTTATTTCAGTTCCAGATTTTTTCAAATAATTATTCTGTGCCAGATACATTGCCCCTATATGAAGTCCTAAGACTGTGTTCTGATAATACCTATGTACCATCTATATAAATAATGCTACAAAGTAAGCCATGTAGATAAATAATTTCCATTTGTTCAGTGAAATAAGAGGCACTTGGAAATGATGCATATAATTAATCACTCTTTTATTTAGAAAATGAAGCATCCAGAACTCATTTAAGAAAAAAAAAAAAAAAAAGTCTGTGATATTTACAGTTTAGAGCCCTTTTTTTTTTCCCAAACACAGATTCCTTTTGGAGAAATTATGTGTAATGTCTAACTACAGTATTCTTCACTCACCGTGGCTTGACAGGAATCAATGGAGCAGTGTTCTTCTTGGGATCCCTTCATTACACAGTCTTTACAGAGGAAACTGATGATTTAAAATGGGTGTAGATTAACAAAATCCTGATTATAGAAATATTTACTACAGATGGATTTTACTGCTTAACCTAAAATATATTCGAGAGCAGGATAAACAAGGTTATGTTATGTCCCTGACCTATATTGAAAACTCAGCTGGTTCAGCCTACCCAATTCTGTTTCTTACTCTCCATCTTTCATTTCTCTTTCTCTCTTTCTACTCCATCAAAGTTTAGGCATTCACACAGTCCCTGAGGTGATTCTGATGTGCAGAGGTCTATCACCTAGCACCTTTCAGAAAACAGGAATCCTGTGGAACCAGGAAGTGTTTTGGGGCTATAATTTCACAGGTTCTGATTTCACAAGGCTTTTGTAAGGATTTATATCCTTGACCAAGCCTATATTTCTACCTGTCTCTGAATCTGCCCATCCCTAATTGAAGACGTGTGTACTTGGTCATGTTTCCTTCTGTTCCTGCATCTCTACTCAAGGCTATAGAAATCCTTAGGAAGATATTTGCTCCACTGCATCAGCTACCCAGAACTAGTATCTACTCCCTTAACTAGATTCCTGCCTGTGCTTCCTGACCCCAAAAGTGAGAACTCTGCCAAACCTTCTCATGTCTGTGCAGCCTTTCCTTCCTTGTGGACATGGCCACGGAGCCCTGTCGCTATACACCAGTGCTTCCCTTTGGCTGAGTGTATGAATTCACCCCCCTCTGATAACAGCATAGGGGCGTACTGTAGCTCCCAACTCAGAGCGTTATCCCTTACATCAAATGACAGGGGATTATTCTTGTGTGCAAAAGATTCTGGGTTCATATCTCTGATGACTCAATCATCACATCATCTATGGCAGAAAGATGGCTGGCAACAAGATTAGATTATGGCAATTCAAAATGTCTCTCTCAGATAAGTGCATACCATGAGTATTCAAAAGTACACACAATCAGATTGTAAAACGGATGACAACAGCATGCCTTGGAGACCAAGAGTGTAAATAAGGATTAAACAAATTTAGGGAAGACAGGTCCCTCTATACCTATGGACCATAGGGGATCAGGTGCAAATGACGCTACTGGAATTGCCTAAACTGATGATTCCTGGAAGGAGGGGTTAGGAAAGTGCAGTCTTGTTGTAGGCCTGTAGCTAGTGGTGTCCCCCATGGGTCAGTACTGGGTCCAGTCTTATTAGGTTGTCCTCCCACTTAGCCCTCATGAGGCCAGATCCAGTACAAGAGAGACATGGAGCTCCTGGAGAGTCCAGGGGAGGGCTACGAAGATGATCAGTGGACTGGAGCATCTCTTATGAGGAAAGACTGAGAGAGCTGGGCCTGTTCAGCCTGGAGAAGAGAAGGCTTTGAGGGGGTCTTATCTATGTATACAACTATCTTAAGGGAGGGTGTCAAGACAACCGGGCTGGACTCTTTTTGCTGGTGCCCAGCGGTAGGACGAGAAGCAATGGGCACAAACTGAAACACAGGAAGTTCTATCTGAATATGGGGAAAAACTTCTTTACCGTGAGGGTGACAGAGCACTGGAACAGGTTGCCCAGAGAGGCTGTAGAGTCTCCTTCTCTGGAAATATTCAAAACCTGCCTGGATGTGATCCTGTGCAATGTGCTCTAGGTGGCCCTACTTGGCAAGGGAGATGGACTAGACGATCACCAGAGGTCCCTTCCAACCTCAGCCATTCTGTCATTCTGTGTGATTCTGTGATATCTGTTATATCCACAGACAACAAGAGAAATGCTGGAAAAAGAAGTCCTCAAGCTGGACCCACTATTTTCTCTCCATGACTGACTCTTGTGTGCATTTTCTGAAGAGCTCTTCAGGTATGGTATATTCACAGTATACAAGGTGTGCTCTACCAGGCATAACCATATCACTCGCTGGTCACACATCGCAACCCAGAGAGTCATCTGCCTAAATGAGATGGCTAGACTGTTTCTTCCATTAGCCTTAGCCATTTCTTGGCATACAAACCTCTATTAAAGGCAAAGATAATCCCAGGAGAAATTTCCTGACTTCTTGTTCATTTCCTCCTTCCAAGTTCTTCACACATCTCTTTGATTTTCACCCCTTTAAATTAAAGACTCTTTAAGAGACCTGTCCTAGGAAGGTGTCACTCTGTAGTGCATTCATCGGGATAGATCCATCTGGCCAATGCATTGTATGGAAGACAAGGATTGGGTTGATAATCAAGTCGCTCCACTTGCAGTCCTTGTTGCCTGGCTGATCACGCTGTGACAGTTTCCCAAATTTATACAACAAAAGTAAAATTCACTGGCCTTTGTGAAGAGCTTTGGTCTTAGTAAAGGAAAGGAGCTGTTTAAGTACAAAGTGTTAATTATTATTACCAACAGGCTGTAACTAATAGTAACCATTTAGCTGGGAGATATGGAAACAGGTATGCAGTTAATTGGTTTACAGTAGATTTAGCTGAGGTCTGATGTTTACACTGCAGACAATCCATCATTGTTGTAAGCAGCATGAAGTTATGCCCAGCTTCAATTATTGTAAGTCTCCCTTTGTGATCTTGTGCTAATATCCCAAGATGTGTCACCACTGAGCATTTGAGCAAAATCTCTAGAAGAATGTGGAACAAATCTGTAAATCTCTTTCTGAAATGCCCTGCCAAAAAACACAGTAAAGTCTTGCATGTCAGGAAGGAAACATTAAAAACATTAATTAAGAAATAAACTCTTCTGAAAATCAAATGGAATGAGGAAGGACAGCCAGATGGGGATCGAATAAAATTCCAGTGGAAAAGCCTTTCATTCCTTCCAGTCTTAGAGAGCATGGTCACTGACATGTTTCCTTTAAAACTCAGGCCCCTGTCCTGCAGTGTGGACAGGCGCCCACGGCACTGCCTGCAGTAATGGACCAGCGGCTCCCACGAACAGGCACGGACCAACCCCTGCAGTCTGGATTGGTGATCTGCTCTGGCCACCACTTGTGACAACACCCTGGTGAAGAGATCTAGTGAGAGGGAGAGCTCAGCTCCTGAGGGAGAAATTGCTGATCCTTGAGAGGCAGCTAGAGCAGCAAGTTTTTTTTTTCTGCTGATAAACCACTGATGGAGAAGCCCTCTCTTCTCCGCTTCCTGTCTCAACTGCTGTCATTTCATTTACAAAAGCTTGTCCCTGTCCCTATCAGCATTTATTTGAGTACATCTCTGCTGCGCCTGAGTGATTTATCTAAACATCAGCAGCTACTGTAAGTGACGGAACAGCGAAGCAGTGGCAGAGGAGGGAGTGGAGAGGTTGAAATGTGACTTCCCTCTTGTGAAATCAAGCACAGGTGACTATTCCCAGCAACTCCAGTGTATTTACATCAGTCACAGGCAGAGAGAAAAAAAGAGGGCATTTCAGAGCCTGCTCAGACATTTGAGACCATTTAATTAACCAAATTAAAATATTTCCCCTCAAAAGCCTATACATGCATGTATGCACATGTGCATGCACTGCTGCTTCACTTTGCACACTTGCTCCCAGTCCCTGTGTGGTGATTTTAATACACCAGGGCTTGGGAGAGGGTTTTGGGGCTTTGAGCTGATGGTAATCAGATGTGTGCGTGAGTGTAAAAGTTGGAATAAGTCCTCCTGGAGTGCGTGTGTGCTCTGTGCGTGTGAGAGAGAGGCAGCGAGCAGCCAATCGCTCACGGAACACACGCGGGGCGTCCTGATGGGGTGGCTGCGGGAGGAGTGTGATGCACAAGCGGCCAAGTGAGAGCGAGCAGAGAGAGAGCGAGCGGGAGAGGAGCGAGCTGCGACTTCCAGAGAGGCAGCCGGGAGGAATCACCAGCCGGGATTTGCTCCTCTCTCTCTCCCTCTCTCTCTGACTTCAATTCAGCTCCTCCCCCGTGTGGTTGTGGCTTTCCCTTCCATCAAAAGCCTGATCAGCAACGCCAGTCTTGAGGAAAAAAAAAAAAAAAAAGAAAGAAAGGAAAAGAAAAAAAAAAGAGAGGAGGAAAAAAAAAAGAGAGAGAGAAAAAGAAAAAAGTGCAAAAGAAGAAAAAGAAAACAAGGAAAAAGAATCAGGGAGAAAAAAACAGTCTCCCTTCCCCCCGGCTGCATCAAACACAGCAGAGTCTGAAACTTTATGGAGTTCTTGCTGTGTTTACCCCGCGGTGGGTAAATCGGCAGCACCCTGCTCGCTCGCTCCTTCCTACTCTTTCTCCCTCGCACTCATCAGCAGTCAGCAGCGATGGAAAAAGTTGCTGGCTGGTACCCAGCCTGGCACGTTGCTCTCCTGTACTGGACATGGCTTTTCCTCTTCACTTTTGGCTTTACCAGTGCAGAAATAACTTGCAGATCCTGCCATTCCCAGGTGAAGCCGCAGCATCAACATCCGCAGCAAGGATTACTAATGCATTTGAGGACCGACAGAGGAGAAAAGGAGCAGAGGAGGTTCCCGGGGGAGAAGGGAGGTGAGAGAGGGCAAGGGGCCGGGATGGATGCGGAGGATGCCGGGCTGCAAGCGCCCCTCGACCCTGCTCTCTCGGGGGCCAAAATCAGCGGCTGGGAGACCCGGACCTTGACAAGGGAGCCCGAGAAAGTGGCCGGGGAGAGCCGGCCCGGAGAGGCGGCGGCTCCTGCGGGGGACCATCGCCGCCTTGGCCAGGCGTCCCCCCCGGCGGGCGCTCGGCGGGGCTCGGGCCGGCGGCGGCGGGGCCGCAGCCCCCGGGGCACCGCGGGGCCAGGCGGAGCCGCGGAGAGGGAGCCGGGGGGCTCCGGCGCCGCCCGCTTCGGGCTGGAGGAGCTGCGGCTGGGCAGCACCACCTTCGCCCTCACCGGCGACTCGGCGCACAACCAAGCCATGGTGCACTGGTCCGGCCACAACAGCAGCGTGAGTACCGGCTCGGCGGGGTTGGGGGCGGCGGGGTTGGGTTTTGACTTGTTTCCCACCCCCATCCCTTTTTTTGTTTTCTTTTTTTCCTTTTTTTTTTTTTTTTTTTCCGGGTGGGGTGGGATGGGGGAGGAGTGGGCTGCTGGGTTTTAATTCTTCTTTAGGGGGGATTTTGCTCCGTTCCCGGGTGCCGCGGATTGGCTTTGCTTAGCAGTGTGCAGTGGGGCAGAAGTACCTCAAAAGGACCATTCTTCTGGAGCAAAAAACTTTCCGCCGCCCGCCTGCTGAGCACAGCCCCCTCCAACCCCCTTCTCCATCACCCTGGAGGCAGAGAGGGATAAACCACTACCACCACCCACGGCGGGGAAGGGAAAGGCCGGTCTGGGGAGGACCCATCCCTCACACCCTGCCTGCACCCCAGGGTAACCCCTGCTGGGAGCTAGGGAAGCTCAGATGGGAGAGAGAAGGGGGCCTGGGAAAGCCCCTGTGCTACTGCTCCCCTTCCTCCTGGCCCACGTCAGCCCAGGGCTTGGCCCCATGCGGTGCTGGTGGTGAGATGCTGGCTGGCTCAGGACTTTATCTCCGAGGTGCCTCCATGCAGGGATCAAAAATGTTTTTTCACCCCTTGCCACCAAGAAGTCAAAATGAGGCAGTTCTCGTCTCCTCCCTGTGACCTGGACCTTTCTCACGAGTAGTGACGGAACGGCTCTGACATGAGCCAAGCAGAATGAAATCAGCCAGAGGAATAGGGGACAGGTTTCGAGGCTGGAGCAATAGTCGTGGCATCAAAGTTACCAAGTTAACTTGAGCCCTGTGGCCCTCCAGCCTGTGCTGTGGAGGTAACCTGGAGCCATTGGGCTGGGACCTGGGTTAAGCGGAGCAAGTTGCCTGGCTTGCTTTCTGCCTGCCCTTAACTCTGCTCCTGGGCTAGCAGAAGCCGGGGGATCTGGTTGCCTGAATGCTCCAACTTCTGTCACTGCTTCTTCAAGACAGCAAGCAGAATGCTAATAAGGGAGACAGGGATGCCGGCGTGACTTGGTGTTGGCCCATAAAACTTCCTGGGAGAAAGGGGGACTTGGGCTCCTCTCCTCTGGGGTGTCTGCAGCTGTAATGCCAGAAGATTTCTGGCTGCCTGGCACAAACCCTTTGCCTCCCTTTCAGCTTTTAGTACTGGGAGCCTGGTAACATTTAGAAATAAGTCTGATCATTATGAATTCTTGTTGGTATAGATTGTATTAAGGCATAACACAGTCACCCCATTTAGAATTAACATGGATGTCATAAGCACCTCACTGTGGGGTTCAGACCTAGTTAATTGAGACGTGGTTTTATGGGCTCATCAGGAGCTTTTCAATCAGTTAATTGACAGAGGAATACTTGTTATCTCTATTTTGAAGGACTTTCCCCTTTCTTCCCAGCTCAGCTAGCCTCTCTCTTACATAGTCGTGGTAACAGAAATTGCCTTGTAGGAACTCTGGTCTTTTCATACAGATTGAATTGAGGCTGACACTGGTTTAAAGAGACCCATTTGCTAAGAAAAAGCTTCTGGTATAAAAACTCACACAGCAAGCATCAATTTTCCTGCTCTTTTAATACAAGGATGTTTCATACCTACATTTATCAAGGCATTATTATTATTTGTGCTTCTTATTATACATGTGCCTAGGCATATATATATATAAGTATGTACATTTCTGCCCTCTGTGATGGTACGGACTATTAATGCTAGGGATGGATTTACTTGCTGAGTGTGTTGGTACAGAAATGTTTCCAGAGAGCTGTAGGGAAACATGCTGCTGCTGTCCTGCCCAAAGAGCCCTGGGTGGTGGTGTATTTGGGGAGGTCATGCTCCCACCTTGCTGCTGGGCACTCTGGCAGCGCTCTGCTAGCTTGTGCTGTGGCTGCACCCCCCTCACAACATTTAATGAAGCTGGGCCCAGCAGGAGCTGGATGCACAACAGGCTTATCTGGGCTCAGCTGAAGCAACAGTGTTAGCTTAGTAGGTATTCAACGTGGCGCTGACCCAGGGTGTCTGCAGGGAGCTTTGGGGCACTCGTCTGTGAAGGAGCTGGGAGCGGGAGGTGGGTTAGGATGAAGGGTTTCCTTTCGTGTGCAATGTGTGTAATCCTGCCTGCACGGGGGTGGCAGAGGATCCTGTGGTAATGTTTGCAAGGGATGCTGTGTAACCCCAGTGCCCTGGCCGCACTCCAGCAGCAGTAGCTGCCAGCTTCCTGCCTGTGTTTCCCCACCATGGCAGGTGGATGCAGCACACCTCATTTTCATTCTAATGGGCTCTGCGTGTGCTGCTGTTAAACAGCTTTTGCCTTTCACCCAGGCATAGGGGCACTATGGAGATGATCATAGTTTGCAGCATCTGTGTGAGTAACAGAAAAAGCCAAAACAAAAGGCAAAAACATCCGAGCTCCCTTTAGATGAAAAAAGCTTGACAATTAAAGCACTGTCACCACTAAGCCACTTAGTTTTTTTTTTTTTTTAATTATTATTATTTTATGTTTTTAGTTTTAGTATACCTGATTCTGCCAAACTCAGTCTGCTTCCCTGTATCCTTTTTTTTTTGGTAGTGCTTTGGATACAATTGCAGTGCTTCTGATGGAGGGGAAAGGACCCTTGAAAGAATTCTTGACTGCTGTAAGAGATTGCATTTACCACTTCTCTGGGGCCAGGCTGTGGTGTACCATCTCACCAATGGCATCCTGCTTTGGCATAGCCATATCCACACGGTGGAGACCCCAGGCCTTTAGCAGTGCCTAGCTCACACCTGTAGGGACACACTTCACGCGCACCCTGATCTCTCCTGTCTGTCTTGGCTCGTTCACCAGTGCTGTCAGTATGTGCTCTCCAGAGGACAGCACAGGTGTAGGGAAACTGGATTGTCAGAAGACTGATGAGGATGAAGCTGGGAATGTATCCAGTGCTGTACAAAAATCCAAATGGTCCTCAGGCTTCCTCTGACTCTGGTGGAGGTGAGTGAGGCCACACAGGCCAGCAGCTGGCATGGTCTGGCATCTCCACAGTCCTGAGCTCTTTCAGCCTGCAGAACAGCATAGAGCGGCTGCAGATAAATTGGGTGCTGGAAATGGTCTTTGGCTTGTACTAAGTCCCAGACTGTCTGGGAATGATCCAGGAGGGTGTTAACTGGCCCATGCTAGTACCATTGCTTAATTTACTTACATCCTAAGAGTCTTTCTACTAGCCTCCATAAAAACTGGAGTATCAGACACTATCAAATAAAACCTTCCTCAAACATCAGCTACAAGACACACAAGTGAGATCTCCAGGCTACTTGCACCTCTGAGGAATTTCGTCATCAGTGTGGAAGCTGGCAGGTTTCCTAGCTCGCAGAGATATCAAGCGTGCTTCCTGATCTGATATATCCAAACACTGTAGATTTGAATTCCCCATAGCCCCCTTAATGCTGTGCTACAGAGTAGGAGAAAACAGCTAGCAGAAATTTCTGTGCGGAGCTGAAAGAGATTTGGTTTTAACAGAGAAGCAACTCTCAAGGAAATATCCATTATGATCTTTTGGGATACAGATGCTTCTCAGAGCTTCCAAGAAACCAAGACTGCTTTTGTCCTAGGCTGGCTCAGAGTGAGATTAGTGCCTTACTTATTCATTTGAAAGGTACCCCGGAGAAAGAGCAAAAAAATGGAGGTCATAAAGTAAGAGAATACGAGGAGGAGCCTTGATGCTACAATACAGCTTGTGCTATAATGTGGTGCTGTGAAGGAAAGCAGCATGGGTTTCTCATTCGCTTTACAAGGCAGTCTACTGTTGCCTTGCTCTGGAGAGAGTTTGCTCTCCTGGGCTGGACATTGGTTTTGATCTCAAAGTGTTTGGCAAAGAATTTGAGAATGTGTCCTGCTGTATGCCTGGGGTTTGGCTTTTGCATAGTCACCCAGCACTTACCTTCTGTAGCCTTGGATATCTTTAAGCAGTAGTTTCAAAATTGTGTTTTACGTTGCTGGAAGTGTAGAGCTGAGCTGCTCTTAGGACGTCCGTAGCGGAAGATCCTCACCAGGCTGTTGGAGATGGGGTATAGACCACATGCAAAGTAACCTGACAAGGCAATCTTTATATTCCATCCATAGTAGAAAATCAGCATGACTGATGGGTCCAGTGCAGCACGAAGCCTGCAAGGTCATCGTCGCTGTTGTCATGTGATTACACTAGAAAACAGAGGAAGAGTTAAGTCTCCTATGCGAAAGCTTTTAGACAAGACAAGACAAGACTCTACATTAGGTATTACTTGCAAAGTTTTACTTGACGTTATTGATAGGACAGACTGAACACAGGTAAAACAGAACAATAATGCACCTATATATTTCCAATGCACTATATTTCTTCTTGGGCAAAGTCATTGTGAATAATCTGATGTTGTTTTAATTTGAAGCATTCAAACCTATTTTATAAATTAAGGAAAGGTACAGGGCTGTAGTGGATATTGCATCCTAAAGCCCTAAACTGATCAAACTGTGTCATATAAACAGTTAGGTTTCCTTCCCTTCTGTTGCTTTCCTCCTTTCTGGATGGCTGTTCCAATTCTAATTCTTCTGGCTGTTGGAAACTTCCCTCTGATTTCTATTCTAATATTGCCATTGGGCATTTTAGATTTTTTTTTTCATTTGTCTTTGTGCTTTTTAATTAAAGTTATTTTCCCTTCCTGGCACTTACGCCCCCTGGAATTATTTTACAGGCAGTGCTTGTATTCCTTCTCAGCCTCTGGTTTGCTAAATCAAGCAAGAACTGCTCTTTCTTTATCTGCTTGTAAGACAGATTGTGGAAAATGAACTGTGAATTTCTAGGAGTCAGGTTCCCCAGAGCTTGAATTTGAATCAGATTTTTGCTTTTGATGAACAGAATTCCATGTGGATGATAATGAATGTATTCACTTTTACCAGTGAGACAGAAAAGGACAGTAAAGGCATGGCAAAATTATCTGTGAGTGCCAGTGTTCCTCTGCTCTGACCAGAATGTGGAATCGATCAAAATGTCATTTCTCACTCCGAGCCTTCTTTGCTCAGCTGCTGTGCTCATGCATCTGGCTGTAGTTAGTGCTCTCTATCCTTCCCTTGCTGGCAGAGCTGTGGCTCCAATGTGAAATTACCAGAGATAGATGAAGAACCTGCCAACATTGTCCTGCCAGTGACCAGCATTATGTTGTATAACACCACAATAGCCCATTGCTCCCTTCCACCCGTAGTGATTGCATTATTATAAAGGAGGAGTTTTAAGGAAATTAATACGAGTGTGGAGCCCAGATTCAGCTGAGTGGTGAAACCCATGGTGAGGAATGACCCTTTTGTCAGCCGCTTTGCATTTAGATTGGTTCCTAAGGTGTGGAAAAGAGGTCCCCCCAAAAAAGATTAATCTAAGTAGGATGTCTGCATTAAAATGCTTCAGTGAAATATAACATGTATTTCTTATATATTACAACAACAATATGTAATAGTATTAGCAGTATAATGCACCAGATGCTGAGAGGCTTTCAGGCTAATCTCTTGCTGGAGCTAATGAGACTATATTTAGGAAGAGATGAGTAAAAGTGAGGAAACAAACATTAGGATTTAAACAGGAAAGAATCAGGTCAAATTAAAGTATTATTAAAAGTCCCATGTTTCAAATTTTGCTTCTCTATCGATCATAAAATAGTTTATATCCATTCTAAATATGAAGCCTCCTTTAAAAAGAAAACACAAACTTTCAGTAAGAGGAAACACCAGAAAATTTCACTGTAACTTAAAATTAGTTTTTTAATTTTTTTTCAGCCTTTTTTTTTTTTCTTTTAAATTGGGGAAAAATAAACAGTAGCCAAAGTATTCTTTCTTCTGTGTTGCAATCCATCTCTAGGTATATTTCTTGACTGTATAAAATGTAGGCTTCTCATATACAGAAAATGATATAAAGTACGTGGGAAATGGTTATTAAGAATAGCCACACGTTGAGAGAAAGCAGTGGGTGAAAGAGAATTTGTGAGAACTAGAAGAAAAGCTTGTCGTTGTCTGAATCTGGTCTCTGTAAAAGTGTTTGAGCGATGGTGAGGAGTTTCCACCCAGACTGACAAGTGGGATATGCAAATCCCATCATGAGGGAAGATTAAGGAGAATAATGGAAGAGCTCTGACAGTTGCAGCTGGCATTCATGCAATATCAAGAGGCTATAAACTGTATAAAGCAATGAGGTTATAGTTTTCAATCTTCCTAATAATGTACTTTATAATAGAAAAGGGTTTTCTTCCTTTCCTCCCGTCTTTGAATAAGTATTTTTTTTTTTTTTTTTTATTTCTCTGACCTGGCAGTCATGATAAGGTCTATCCAAAGGGGGAAGCGAGGAAGCCAGAAGTCATCAGCTCATTCTGGGGAGTTAGGGACCTTGCTAACCCATTCTGCTGTAATGCAGCTTTACATATGAAGGGCTACTTTGGCCTTAGACAGTCTTGCATCCAGTAAGTAGGAAGTTTCTTAATACACCAGACTGAACACAACTGTCACGTGCAGAACTCCAGTGAGGTAAGTGTGAAATGGCCCCATCAAATACCTCTCCCTCTGGAAAATGCTGCTGTAGCTTGGACTGAACATCTCACAGGTTCATACTAATTTCCTTTTTTTTTTTTTTTTTCCTCCAAAGCTCCTGAGAAACAGCAAAAATATTGAAAAATCAAATATAGCATTTTTTTTATCGTCTTGTTTCGAGGAAGCATTTTTAAATATGGATTTCCAATTTTTTATTCTATGTTTAAAAATGATCTAGTGACACAAAAAATCTTGATTGTGTCCCACACAGAGGCATTTAGTGACATTTGTGATGATCTGGCCTCTAGCTGCTGCTACACAGAGCAAGGGTGTCCTGTGGGTCCTGCATCCCACCTGATCCCCAGGTCTGGGAGTTGTAGAACATCACAAATTACAATATTTTCCTGTATTTGAACAACTGATATTATCCTAAAACATGTTTGTGCTGGATGCTGTTCATCCAGACCAAGGCTACGTACAAGGTTTCATTTCATAGGAGGAGAAAAAAAAAAAAACAGACTGACACAAGGCACTTCTTTTCTCTCTGTTTTTTCTCTCCATTATTTTTTTTTCATATCTGGCCAGCAAACCAAAAAATCAATGACTCCCACAGCTCTAATTGACATTTCTATGTTAAATTAAAATGTGCCTTGATTCCAATTCAAATGGCAGCATTGGGTGATAGACTAATTATTTTGGAATTTTAAATGCGTGTTAAAGTTGATGCAGTAAAATGATTTTTGTGCCATTTGCATTTTTTGGCTGTCCATCTTAAGTCAAACAACGGTTAACATGAGAGCCCTTAATCTCTAATTCTCAGTGCTGGTAACACAATAACACTTTTACTTGGTATCGCACTTTCTCTCCTTGGGGAACATAAAAGGAAAGTACTTTGAGAAGGAACAAGATATTTTAGGATATGTCCTAAAACATGATTCTTTTAGAGGCTCTCCAAGAACTTAATTTAGCCTCACATCATGTCCCTAAATAAAGGATTGATGTTCTTCCATGATAACACAACAGGACTCAAAGCTGCCTCTGAACTTTTCCCCTTCACGTTACCATGCCAGGGACATGCCAAGGGCAGGCTGGGCTGAAGGGTTGCTGACATGGGATGAGTAGTGAGGAGCAGGCTGAGGAAAGACATGGAGATTTAGGTGGGTAGTGGGGAGAAGGTGGGAAATTAGACCTATTTCTGCTGCTGTGAAGCGATGCCAGTGCCAAGGTTCAGCTGTGGCCAAAACCCTCCTCTGTGAGCAGCTTGTACTGGGGCAGAGTCTCCTATGCTGTGGTGAGGGGCAAAAGCACTTCTGCAGGGGCAGGAAGGTGAAGGCCGTCATAGACTGCGTGAATTCTCTTTTCCTGGAGGGAAAACTCAGAGGAAGCCCAAATGGGACAAAACCCACCTCAAGCAAGCAATGGGAAGGTGGGACTGACCTGTGCTGTGCTGCTGGGCAATGTGGTGAGGAACCTTAGGGCAGGATGAGGAGAATGCAAAGAGCACATAAGAGAGTAAATTACAGGATAACAGCAAACCCCACCTACCTTTATCCCTGGAGATGAAGTCCTCAAAAATGATGAAAACAATTGATAAATGATAAAGTATTTATTTTGCCACATTATATTGCATTCCCTAATGCAGAAGCAGAAAAGCAAGACATATTCTTGGACCAGCCGAGCTGGCAGAAATGCCAAAGTCATAAAGATATGGCTGGTGCTTGGAGAGGGCAACTGAAATGCATTTATCAAATTGGTTTGCAGACTACCACCAGGAGTAATAGTCCAGTGCCCAGCGTATCACTCCTTAGCAGCCCTCATAACCTAAGAGCCCATCTGTGGAGTCTTTCATGCTTTGTGGAGATATATTAAATCAAGAGATGAAGGAAGAGATGGAAGGCGATGATTTGCAGTTGTCATTTCAAGGCAAGCATTCTTCCAAGACATGAAAAGGCTGAGGATTTTGGGTGGAAAGTGATCAGCAACACATGAGAAGCTCTTGATCCTTTACAACATTAGGTCTCAACTCGGTGTCAGTGCTCACATCCTATTTGTATTGTCACTTTAGCTGGTGATTATTGAAAGACAACAGTGCCATGAGCTCTTGCAGATCTTTCACAGGCAGCCCTTCAGTAGGAAGTGAAAAGCTGTTTAGAAAATCTCAGATTATTTAGGTAACCCAACAGAGACATCCTATTTCTTTCCCCAAATGTTTCTCTTCCTCCTGTTTTCTCATCTCCCTCGCTACTTTCAAGATTGAGAAAATAATTCAAGGTAAATATTTTATATAACAAATCTCTTCATAAATTGTCCCTGCTCAATGTGTGCGTGTGAAGTATTAAAGATCCTGATTCAAAAAGCAGCTGGAAATTCCATGGTAATGTTGGACTGGACCCCATTTAATCATTTGGAATAGTCTTTGCATTGAATATTTTTATTTCACATCTAAGGTGTATTTTGGTATCTGAAAGAGGTCATATATCCCTTTCTGTTTGTGTGACTGGGTCAGTATAAACCTTTAGGAACAGCTCTAATATTCCCTGCCCTGGCCGAGAATGTTGCCTATACCTCTTACTGAATGGTTTCTGAAAAATTTTACTGTATCTTCAAATGAATATTCAAGAACTTTATTTTTGAAGAATTTACCAATGCATAAGTGTAAATATTTTTCTGGGGTAAAAATCATACTTATTGTGAAACTCAAGCTTTATATGCAGAGAATATGAACTGAAAATTTAATTTGCTTTCTGTTGAATTTTAGCTCATGTTTCCGAGAAAAAAAAAAGTTAGTTTTCTGTAGACAAAAAAAGCTTCAAATTAATCATTATTGGAAACAAAATCAAACTATGGAAATGATCATCTGCAAATCAAAGTTAGAGCTTACTTTGATTACATGAAACAATAGATTTTTTTATTGGAGAGGCTAAACAGGTTAAAAAAAAGTACATCAGCAAAATAGCAGATGCATTAACCTTAACACCAGAAAACATAGGTCTGTGGTGAAATATCCCTAGTTAGAGGAGTTTGGGGGATAATTATTCCCTGAGCTGTTTTTTTTTTTTTTTTTTTTTTTTTTGGATAAGGATCACACCATGGGAAGGGACTGCACTACACCTCCTCCACTTCATTTGTGTATGTTTCCACATTTCCCTAGATATATTAAGGGGGACGGAGGCTGGGCTAGAGGTATGAAGAATATAGATCTGTGTTTAGCTTGGATCCAGTGGCTTAGCATCTACACAGAAGAGCCACTGAAATTTAGTAATAATTACCTAGGCAACTGTAACCCTAAGAAGGTTTGATGCAGATCTGCAGTCTTGGTGCTGGTACAGCTGGTTCTCCTTTTGTCTTCATTTAAATGACAAAGGACTGTTTAATTGTACAGCTCCTGAAAAACAACATGAAATAAAACTAACCAAAGCATTCTCCAGATCATCTTTTGGATGGAAAACTCCCACGTTCAGTGCGGCCTTCCATTTTATTGTCAGTTTTTATAAATTGACTTTTTTTTTTTTTCAAAAACCTTGAAAAACTCCTCATCTTTTCCCAAATAACTTATTTTAAAGTCATTCAATGCAATAAAAGTGGCTGATTCCAGCAGTCGCTAACCACAGGCTGTGCCCTTGGCTTTGAGCCCGGTGGGGCTGTGCTATTCCACCTGCAATGGAGGGAGCTGGGCCTCAGACACGAGTAGGAGCTGGAGCAGGGAGCCCAGCTCTGCAGTAATGTGCTGTGGGCTAGGGTCCTGCCGTCTTTTCCTCCCCCACCAAAAGTCTGGGTTCTGAAATCCCTGAAATCCCTGTTGTCTTCATCACGCTGCAGGCTGGGATCTGTCAGATAGGCTCAGCAGCTCCCAAGCCTCCCTCCCATGGGAACGGGAGTTCTTCTTCCTCCCTGCAAACTCCACTGTGTTTTGTCCTCCTCCTCCTCCTCTCCAGCCACCCACACCCCTGCCTGTTGATGCTGTTGCCTGGAGACCTGCCTGTGATGGACAGCTTGGAGGGAAGCGATGATTAAACAACCTGAGCTGCCATCTGAAAGCAGCGATCGTTATTGTAATGTGACAAGTGGTGACAGTTGAGACAGCAACACATTCAGAGTGAGATTCCTTAGAAAAAAAATAAAAAATAAATAAACACACAAGGAAAGTGCTGCACATACCTGTGTGTGTAGGCGTGCAAGTTCTGATGCTATCTCCTGGTGCAGAAGGACAAGGGATGGCACGTGCTTCTTTTTTTTAATGAAAAATGAACACAACCCTAATAATTTTCATGATGAACAGTCCAGCTTACAAGCCAACACAGCTTGCATTGACACTGTCAAACATCTGGTGGGCCAAGGCAGCAATTAAATGTGGATACTGCAGCTGCAAGTGTTAACAAGGGCTGGCTCTGCACAGCATCATTGTCCTCTGAGCTGCAGAGAGGCCATCAGCCCCTTGCTGTCTGCCAGCAGGAATATCCTATGTAGAGAGAGCAATGAGTTGAAGGTTGGGCATGAAGCTGGTGGTGCTGCTGCATCCACCTGATGTCTCCTCCTGCCTTCCTGTCAGATGAGGCCAGTGTAGGTTCAAGGGTGAGCTCAGCATGGATAGAAAATGGATGTGGCTGTATGACCACAGAGATTAGTTCAGGGGATTGTGCATCACATCTTCCAGCATCAACTGGAACGCTCCCACCTTGTTAGCCTTCTTTCAGATCCAGGTGACATGACATGTTAAGAGCCTTAGCTTTGTTTCAGCTTCAGAGAAAATCTGAAATTTCACCTAGTTTTACTTGTCTCACATTCTATGCCATCTTCTCTGTAGGTGCTGCTTGTGATTAAGTAGCTGCACTTTACAGCCTATTAGTGAAGGATTCTCAGATTGGCAAAGAAATTTTTTTTGCTCTTTGATTTGTATAATCTGCCACCACTTTCTGATAGAGATGAAGGAAAAGTGTTATAAAAGTGTATTGTCATGGCTGGTGAACAGGGACTAGGCCATCTGGGTTTGCCTAGAGGACCACAGTTTAACATTCAAATGCCACTGATTTTTGGAGAAATGCAATCTGAAAGAATTCTTGCAGAGGAAACTTGAAAACGTGACCAGATGTCCTGGTAAAACAGGACACCGAGAAGATAATGTTCACTACTAGTTGGGAAACCTTAAGAAGGACTTGAACTTGGAAGATGAAAACTGCTTTTGTGGGGAGGAGTGGGGGGCAGTCCTTGAAACAAGGTGGTTCTGCAAACACTGGCTAGCTCTCTCGATTTAGTCATTAAAGTTTCCTTAAGACCCAGGTCCCTGCAGTCTCTTCATTTTTACCCTTTTAGGGAAATGTTCCTAGAAAGAATATTGTTTCCTTCTTTCCCCAGCTCCCTTTGACTTTGCTCCTTCTAATGCAGCACAGCATTAGCTGGAATTGCCCTGAACTGGGATTGCAATAAACTACTAAAATAGCTAAGGAGCTGCTGGAAAAAAACACATCTGAGATGTGGCAAAATTCAGCATCCCCACACTACAGCCATGTGAGCCAGTTTTGCTACCCTTCCTTTTTATTTATTTATTTTTTATTTTTTTTTAAAGAAAAATCCTTTTTTTCCTGTTTGTAAGTGTAACAGGGGCTAGAGGACTTAACTGTTGTCACTGTTCAGGACTCAGTGTAATGCTAATGCTTGCCTTCCTGACTTTCCTGTGCATACATTATGTAGATACTCACAAGATTCAGTGGAGCAAATAACATATTCATGCTGATGGTTTGTCTGATTTGTGAATAAATTTGGAGAGAGGATATGAATGTTCCCGATGCTCCCCACTTGCTTCTTAGTCTCCCCTTAGTTTTATTCCAAATTAGAACTGATAACATTTCTTCTGTTCTGTCCTCCTTGGGTACCTTTCAGCCCTCCTCAGGGAAGTGGCACTGTCTTGACAAGATAATTACATCTGTATTCTCGCCACAAAGAACAGCAGTGGGGGCAAGGTACAGCTTCAGTGCAGGTAAACATTGCCATTCTCTAAAAGCAGATTTATTTAAAGATATTCTGATGTTTCTTTGAACTTTTTAAGTGATGTTAAGTGTAGTAAGTATTTCTAGGAAATGTTTGTGCTCTGGATTATCTGCCTATGCTTTGATGGTTGTTCATGTCCTTTAAAAATTGCTGTCAATGCCTGTGTTTAGTACAGCAGCACCGATTTTCTTCAGTGCTATTCAAGTTCTTAAGATAGATCTATAAGTAAGGCATCTGGTTGATGGCTTTAAAGGGAAATAAGAAAACAAAACCCAAACTACTTTACAGAGATCCTTCCAAAAAGAGCTAGGAAATCACCTGTGCTCCTGTCAGGCTGAAAGAGAATGAAACATGCCCACACAAACACAAAAACAAAATAATTTCATCTGCTGCTCTGTCCTTTCCATATCTCCATTACATCTGGCACCATCTCAAAATAAAACAGCTGAGAAGGAATGTTAAGTCTGTGTCTGTGCTCCTTTTCTGCTCATGTATATCACGTTCACTCAGATGAAGCCAAGAGTTGTTCTGTGGCAAACAGAAGGAGAATCCATCTCTACTCCTTTCTAAAGCCGAGCTATTGAAATACCCAGCTGAAACAGTCCTTTCTGAGAATTCTTGTGTTTGACGAGGTGGAATTTGGTAAGAAACAAACCTTTATGAACAAGTAGAGGAGAGAGATACCTTGAGAAATCTTATGAGGAGCAGAGGATATAGTACAAAAGAAACAGCATCTCATTATGAAATGTTACTTGGGAAACCTGTATTTAATCCTCCATAGAAAGAGCTTTTTGTTTAAATAAGAACATACTATATCATTCAACATATGGTGATCTTTGCTGGAGAGAGTTCAGAGGAAAGGAAAGAAGTCTATAATTTAGTGGTCCTTCTTAAATATGTAGAATCGTATGGTTGACATCTGAACTTGGATGATATGATATAAATAAAATTTTAACACCTTAGTAAATTCCTCTTTCTAATAAGATACTCAGATTGTCCATAAATACAAATCACATTATGCAGTAGCAGTGCTAGAAGATACTTCATGGTAGAAATACCTGATATAATTAAGTATGAGAAATGAATGCAGTAACATCAGTCCTTCATAATAAGGACAAAAGAAGATAGGCAGATGACATACACTTTTAAACATTCACCTTCCGTCTTGAGTTTACAAAGGACAGATGATGTCAGTAAAGTGAAAACACCACTGAAACAGAGCATTAAACACGAGTACTAGAGCCACTTGGGGAAAGAATGTCAACAGAAGAAAAAGAAAATATAGAAAATAGAAAATATAGTAAAAATCAGCCAATTTCTTGGAGGTATGTCATTTTCAGTGACATTTGCAACACTAAAATATCAACCAAAATAGTCTGCATTATGATAGTGTCAAAAACTGTAGTGAGAAACATTCCCAGTTGACTTGTGCTTTGGCACTAAGATTACGACAAAATATCAATGCTATGTCATGGACACATCTTTTATACTGAATATATAAGAATACATTGAGTATGTGGGACACTATTAACCTCATTCCCTGGAGGTGTAAAAGTTCATTGCTCCTCTTTATTCTTCCACCTTTCCTTCCTGGAATGCACCCTACTGAACAACGTGCATTGTGTCTCCCTACTGGAGAGATTTTCTTTCCAGCTGTCTTCTTTTTTGTGTGTCTCCTTAGTTGCATGGTGGATGTCACTAGAGGATTTTTGCTGATGGTAACAAGTTCTTTGGGCAGTGAGGCTACTGCATTGAGGTGAGTAGGCAGGTAGTAACAAATGCAATACAACCTTTTCCTTTCTGTGACAGTAGTTGTGGGGAATGTTCTGTTGTTATCAAAAGGAAATTATTTGGTGCTATTGATTATCAACTGAAAATTGCTTATTGCTACTCATTTTCATGGGAAATTTCATTGTCTTCTTGCTTGGGACAGAAGCCAAACACCATCCTACCCAAATAGAATAGAAAATCATAGAATCATAGGTTGGATGTTAGGAAGTACTACTGTTAGGAAGTACTTCTTTACCGAAAGGGTTATTAAGCATTGGAACGGGCTGCCCAGGGAGGTGGTGGAGTCACCATCCCTGGAGGTCTTTAAAAGAAGTTTAGATGTAGAGCTTAGGGATATGGTTTAGTGGAGTACTTAGTGTTAGGTCGGAGGTTGGACTCGATGATCTTGAGGTCTCTTCCAACCTAGAGAAATCTGTGAATCTGTGAATCTGTGAATAGTATGGCTTGGGTTGGAAGGGACCTTAAAAATAATCTAACTCCAACCTCCCTGCCATAGACAGCAATGCCACGCACTAACTAGATCGGGTTGGTGAAAGACCCATCTGACCTGACCTTGAACACCCCCAGGGACGGGCTGTCCACAACTTCTTTCGTCAACCTGTTCCAGTGCCTCACTACCCTTACAGTGAAGAATTTTCTCCCAATATCTAATCTAAATCTATCCTCTTTTAGTTTAAGGCCATTCTGCCTTGTCCTATCATTATCTACCTGAGTAAAGAGTCCTTCTCCATCCTTTTTATAAGACCCCTTCAAGTATTTAAAGGCCGCAATGAGGTTTCCCCGGATCCTTCTCTTCTCCAGGCTGAACATCCCCAGCTCTCTCAGCCTTTCTCTGTAGGAGAGGTGCTCCAGCCCTCTGACCATCTTCATAGCCCTCTTCTGAACCTGTTCTAACAACCCCACATCTTGTTCTGCTGGGGGCTTGAGACCTGGATGCAGCACTCCAGGTAGGGCCTCAGGAGGGCAGAGCAGAGGGGGACAGTCCCCTCCCTCCAACCACTGGTCACCCTTCTTTTGAGGCAGCCCAGGATGCAGTTGGCCTTCTGGGCTACAAGCACACACTGCTGGCTCATGTCAAGCTTTTTGTCCACCAGAACCCCCAAATCTCTCTCCACAGGGCTGCTCTCAATGAGTTTTTCTCCCAGTCTGTACTCCTGTCTGGGATAGCCCTGACCCAGGTGCAGTACCTTGCAATTGTTACAAGCAAGCAAGCAAGCAAGCAAACAAACAAACAAAAAAAAACACAATCCCCAGCTACAGAGGCTGATGCCTTATCCATTAGGCTACTGACAAAAAGCTGGATGCTGACACATTCAGACAGAAAATGTAGCTTGAAAGGTGTTTTTTAGAAAAATTACAACATTTTTCACTTCCTGTAAAATGATCCTCATTGGCTGCTATACTGTTAGAGTGAAGGTAACTTGAATATCATTGCTTTTTGTTCCTAAAACAGACTCAAGTTTACTAAGGATGGAAAGTCAAAAATGTGGCAGCTCATTGCAGCTTAACTAGCTGAAAACTCAAGGGCAGAACAGATTGCAAGGGAAACATCTGAAAATACAAAGAGCTGTTTTTCACTCTTCTGACCCCTTTCACTGCTGAGCAGATTGACAACTGAGATCCTAAGGAATGTGGCTTACACCCAAGCAGGAGCCCTGCTAAAGGTGTTAATCATTGACATTGTTTTTCCATGCAGAAGAAAGAGATGTCATCTCCCTGATAACTACAAATCCTCTACGATAATCCTTTTACAGCACTGAAATGCTGTAAAGACAAATACCTGATTCTTGGCTCAACGAATTGACAGTGTCACAGTTAGCCATGATCTGGGAGGCAGCTGTAGCCACTCCACTGCAGACATGGTTACAAGGAATGCTCTGGATGGATTTACACAGAGGTCAGCTAATTTGATTGCACTTGTTCAGGAGGTATATGATAACTGGTTCTTCCTCAAATGTGTGAACAGGCAACAAGAAGCAGTAGGAATACAAGGTTTACAAACACATTGATTACACATTGATTAAGTGATCCCTTGACCCAGATTTGTAAATTATTATTATTTTTTTTTTGTGATTTAGCTAATAATTTTCTAAAATGGAAATAATAAAAAGAAAATACAAACAGCAACAAACACTCAAGGTAATGGGCACTGATGTTGGGGTGTGGTAAGAAGCACCTGAAGTGCAGGAGGCTCAGCTGGCTGCAATTCTTTGCCTTGCCAAGTGGAAGGAATAAGTGATTAAGGAGAGAAAGAGATAAGAGGAGTTGAAGCACAAGGGTAAGAGTGTTTTTTTTTTTTTTTTTTTTGTGTGTTTATATATATATATATATATTATTTTGTGAAGCTGTATGAAATTGTAAGTTGTCTAATGAAGAAAAGGCTTTCTAGCAATTTAGTAAAGAAGTTGATTTGTAGTTGTTGTCAGTAAGCTTTGAAAAAAGCTGATTGGAATTGAAGAGTTGAATGACCAAAACAACTGAGGAAAATGCTATGGTCTGAAGTGTTTTGTACTAGTAAGGAGATGCCAAGGAAGGAGTATGTCCTAAGCAGGTAGGAAGTCTCTGTTGTGGGGAGCGGTAACTGGAGAATGAAAGAAAGCTTGGCAAAATTTTGCGTGAGGTTGGGAAGGTGGTGTGCTAAGATATTGCTTGGAAAGCCTGTGGAATTGAGCAGCAAAGTGAAATCCCTGATATTGCAGAAACACAGAGTAGTGTTGGGAAGTCAGGGTGGTGGAACAATGTTCTTGAGAAGTGTAAGAGCAGGAAATGGAAAAGGAATTAACAATGCAGGGGTTGTGAACTGATGTAATTTAATGGATGATTTTTTAAGGGTGGTTTTAGCTCCAGAATTGGCTAAGAGGTTTTAAGGGTGAAAGAACCCTTCACTAGTCAAGATGCTGATATCTTAATTTTCTTCAAAAAGAAGAACCTGAACTTCTGAGAAGGACTGTGGATTTTCTGTTGGGGATTTTGAACTTAAATGCCATGGAAGCATGGGCTGGTAACAGAGGCAAAAAGAGGAAAAGAAACAGGTTTATAACAAAGAAACCTGGTTATGCATTGATAAGTCCTGTGTTGCTTGTGAAACTCAGCCCAAGTTGCTGAATTGGAAGGAGATAGATTGGCAGATATTAACATTGACTGACAAAATTAATAGCTGGGAGATATAGCAGTTGCTGGAGGGTGGGACATAAATGCAAGAGTTTACCTAGAAATAGTTTTCTGTGCTGCAAGCCCTCCTGCATACTCTGTGCAATTTGTTCTCAGCATCTTGGAATGAAAGTCATCTCTCACTCTGCCACCACCTGTGGAGGTTTGACATGTGCCAGCAAGCAAGTTGCCTGATGCATCTGTTTTAACTGTATTTCAGTGCTTAGAGTCCTAACTATAATATGTGAACAAGGCCCTCCAAAGGGGCATAGGTAATTACACACATTGGTGTGGAGACATTTTTCCAGAAGAGATGTATTTTGTTTGTTTTCCTGAATTTGGCAGGGGATGGCCTTACTATTTGTAGAGGTACAAGTTCTTATAGCTCAGAAATGAATGAAATAAGTGGGGATTACAAAAGGCTGTAGCCTGGCAACTTTTTCTTATTTAGAAGGATGACATAAACAAAACCAAAGGCCTTTAGTCCCTCCTGCATCTTTGTGATAAAAGCTATTAGGGGCAAGGGATTTCCCAGGTCTCAGTGGGGAGTTCTGATGGTGCATTTCTGCCTTTTGAGCACGTAGCCTTAAAAGTGAGCTCTCCTACAGCAGTGATGCAATTGCAGTCGAATACTTGCAACCCAACTTGGACATGAGACTGAGAACCCAGGTACAGGAGGTTGTAACTCATCAGTTGATGAGTAGCAATGTCATAAGCACTCTTGGCTTGAAGCAGACCTGAAGTAACTGTATTTACCTTAACTTGTGCTGAGAGGCATTTAAATATTCTTCCAAGGTGAGGAGCCCTCATGTGGACAGTTGTCACAGACCAGCTTATGTGTGGAAGCTCCTTCAGTGGTCATAGTGTGAGATACTTCATTTAAATGCTCAGGTTTTCCAGTTGAAGTTTTCACAAGTCTGCCTACAGAAGTTTGTGTTAAGATACTGATTCTTGTGCCTTTTTTTAAAGTTGTTGTTGGCAGCATGTAACAAAGGGTTGATTTTAATTGTGTTGGTATCTTATAAAAGCAAAAAGAGTCAGCTTCTAGCACCTGATACCCAACAGCATCTCATATCAAGGGAATTGGCAGTCTCTGGCTTCACCAGAAATTATAACCCTCCTTATCAACTGCTGATTTTCTCTGGTTTCTCTGAGAGGTGGTTTCTTCCACTCCCATTGACTTTTTTTTTTTCAGTATTCCCCCCCATTCATCTGTGTAACTTCTCTAACTTGTGAAAGTGAAATACAGCTTGGCTTGTTTCCCTTGAGGATCTGCCAATGCCCAAATTAACCCACAAATATCTTCTTTCTAGCCAATGTTTTGGCAGGAGACCTTCTGTTTTCATACTGCATATTGCCTTCTGGAGAGTAGAATGGACAGATCTCGCATTACTGTTCGTAGTTCTTATTATATGCTCAAATATGAGTTTTCAGATCAAAAGGATTTCTTTTTCACATCTCATACAATAGAAATGATTCAAAATTAAATAAAAAACAAAAAAAAACCTAAAAAAAACTGTACCTAGATTATTTTTTTAGTGGATCTTTACGGGGGATACATTTGGCTCACTCTGGTTTAGTGTAATCAAGTTTTCAGCATGTTTCTGTGCATTGAAAGGCAGTGTGCATGGTTGCTTGGTGGATGATAATGATGGACATCCATTGTTGGATGATGATGGACAGGTGATGGCTTCCAAGCTGACCCTTTTACCTGTTACACTAGCACCACCTGTCTTGGTGCCACAGGACAAAAGGTATCAGCAGCCCATGCGGAAGAGTGACAAATCTTATCTGCTCAGAAGGTGAAGGAGATGAAGCTGCCAGTCTAGCAGTTCAATACAGCAGTTGCACGAGCCAAAGTGTTGTGTGCTCAGTGGCACAACTACTCTAAATACCTCAGTTGTAATAATCATTTGTCTGCTTATAGCTGATCTACTGGGAGAGCTTATCATATAGAGCTGTGCTCTGTAGATATAGCAGTGAGCATTAGCTACTCTGCCAGCATAAGCTCTTGGACTGACCCTTAAGCCATTTTCACAAAAAAATTGATTTGGATTTTATTTCTTTTCTGGGCTTTGAGGTTCTAAGATTTCCACTACTTTTTGCCATTGGAAAGATGAGGATGAGAAGACCTATTTTTTTTCCTTCTGATCATGTTGGAATAAAGGGACCATCTTGATGGAAGTCCGAGATGCTGTATTAGGGTGCCAGGCTTTTTTAGTCATCCTATTCTGGTTAGAAACTGACTTCTTAAAGACAAGAGTTGGAAACTTTCCTGCATTTTAATCCAATTCAGCATTCTCAGTTTCTTAAACGAATCTAAACTGTTTGCTTTTGAGTAGAAAAACATTTTAAAACGTGTGGGAAAAGTGCATATTCCCAAGTCACTCCTAGCCTCCTAGTTCAAACCTACTATCAAAGTGAAATGCTTTAGCAATCTCATTATGCAAAGGTGGGATGCCAGGAGAACCAGGTGGAAGTCTTGACAAGACTCTTCCAGTTGTTTGTGCTGCTTGAATATCATTTCTCCTGGTGAGTGTATAAGCAGTACACAGGTCTGTTTGTAAAGCTGCAGCTAGCTGCAACCTGCCATTAACACCACTTCTGTTCCCTGACACAGAAGGTAAATTGTAGCCAGGATGAAATATTTTGCTAATTAAAAAACATTAAATGATCTCCATCTACCTTCTCCCCAATGTACAATGCAATTGAATTATCATTAGAGCTTGTACAAAACCTTTAACAATGGAGCTATTTGTATTAAATTCAGCCTTAGTTTTCTTACTCCACCAAGTCCCATCATTGTGTTGGTTGTACTTTGAAGGTATAGCAAGCTTCCCTCTCCTACTATTCACCAGATTTATATCATCCCCAACACACAGCTCCTAAATTGTTGTTAAATTTGTTTCTGAACAAAAAGACTAAACCCAGTCTCTCTTAAATGAAAGACATGAGACAGTTATGGTTGCATTCATTTATTTGTATCTATTTGCTGTATCTAGAGAGCTATTATGCATGCAGTACTAGAAAATAATAATACTAATAAAAAACAATAATTCTCTCAAGGTTTGCTGTCAATAGCAACAGTCTAAAGAGAACTAAAGCCTGGAGAGATTATGATGTTTCTGTTCTTCTGTTAAAATTTAATGTTTTTTTTTTGGATGCAAAAGGACAATGAAGAGATGGAGAGCACCTAGAAGGATCAGTCCATGAAGCCAGGTGTCTGTGTGGCATGAATAGGATCATTCAATTCTTCCCCATATGCTTTCAATAGGGATATACCAGTGTTCAAACCAGTGTGATTTAGAGAGCTTCTTTGAAGGTGTGGTACCTTATGTGGGAGCTCTACCTCCTCTTGGCCCTCCTGTCTTTCTCCTCTTTCCTCTACAAAACCCTTTCTGACTCATGGACTTGCAACAGCTGAAGTTTTATCTCTCATCCTTAAAGTGGGGCTGGAACAGGTGTTCAAGAGCTTAGAGAGAAGTTTGACTGAACTTGGTGCGTGAAAGTGTTTGTAAAGCTGCTGTAGGTTTCCCTGTAATGCTGGGGAGTGTGATTATGCTGTGTACAGTAGGATGTTACTGCTGCCGTTATTCCTTCCAGATATCACAGATTTGACTGGCTTCCATGAGCTGACCTTCCCCAAAGAAGAAATTAAGTCTTGTTGCTGGTAGTGTGAATCAGATCATGGTCAGCACTGGTAATGAACTTTGCCTTGTAGAAGTTGTGCTTGTCTAGGCTAGGTGGTTGGCCTGTTCCAGAAAGATTTTTTTTTTCCAACATAGATGAATAAAAACCTACAGAATCCCAGGTTCAGTGCAGAGCCTGTTATTTAAAACCACTACTGTGTTAGCCTCCTCTGAAAACTGTGCAGAAGAGCTGGGCAGGTGGAATTAGTTTTTCTCTGATAAAAGCAGATTAATTTTAACACTGGCTAAAATTGCATCCATTTTTTCTTAGTAAATGAACCATAAGACACATTGTCAGAAGTGAGTCTTCCATAATGACTGTGGTTAATATTTTAGAGCCATTTTCTCTGTGGATCAGAGCTTAGACTCAAGCATGTGAAAATCAGCAATATATGCTCTACATTAGCTTGATTTCTATTCATTTGCAGCTCAAGAGTATTTTTCCCTTCCCCCATGCTAATTTCAGAATACTTCTGAGTTTTGGTCATACAGCAAGAGTTTTGCATCTGATTTCATCCCTAGGTATATTCATGTTTATTTTGGGAGAGCTGCCTTTTAGGCAGAAGAAAGGTAAGACAGTTTATGAGTTTGTGGGTCGAAGCTGATGCTTGGGATATCTCAGTTCAACTATCTGCTTTGTTGAAGAGCTCCTGAGTGTTCCCCAGAAAATTTCTGTGCCTTGTAGTGACTCAGTTTCCTGATTTGTAGTATCTACATTTAAATCCTAGTCCTGCTTCCCATGGGTTCCTTGAATTTAAATCTCTTCAAAACCTGTGGTGCACTAAAACACCTTGCCCATAAGATGTGAAGGTGGTGAGAGGAAGATCTAGTACTCAATGGCAAAGCATCTGTTCTATTTATATGTATTTTTTCCAAAGACTTATTTTTGATGTTGCTTCTACTCCCTTGATTTTTTTTTTTCCTGAGCATGACAGTCTGCTTGAATAGAGCTCAGCAAGAAGCATTAATTTTATTTCTTTGAACTAGATAAGGACTAATTGCTGCAGCGGGTATTTCCATAAAGCTCATATATGTGATTGCCCCCCCGTCTTGACCTGTTGTCTTTCCTTGCTTGTGCAAACAAAGGGTGAAGTTTGTGGTTTGGGAGCAAAAGAAAAGGTGGGACTGTGTTGTTTTTGAGAAGTGGTTGAGATTGTCATGCAGCTGTGCCTTTGGATTGTTGTGGCTAGATAAATTCTAGAGCCTGAGCTGTCTCTATGTGAGGTAGAGGAGCTTATTGAACTTAATACTTCCACAGATATTTCTCTTTAGATGTAGATATTGTGGTGTATTTAACGAAGAAGTAGCCTTACTTGCTGAAGGACAGCTAGTTGGGCTTTGCAAATACAAATTCCTGTGGTGCAATACCAAGGTGTGTGTGCTGACTGTCTGGATCTACTGGACTTCATTTTTTCCTTTACGTTTCCAACATACTACATGGTTTATTAGTTTTTCATTTCCCTCATTCAGTCCAAGAAATACCAGGATGAGCTACGAAGTGCTGAACACATTCTTATTGGGTAGGGAAGACCCAGGGTCTGTATATGTCAAGATTATATCTTTTCTTAAACAGGCACCAGGTGAAGGATGACTTTTGTCATCCCCTGTGCATTTTCAGTAAGGATGGACAACACCAAAGGGATTTGGCCAAAGGCCACTAGCCCTGCTTTGTCTGGAGAAAACTTGAATGAACAAATGCAGCCTCTAGTTTCTACGTGTTTCATAGGGATGTGTTTTGCCTGGATCTTTCTCACTTTCCTGAAGGAAAATATTACACTTCAGGCCTTGGCATCTCTGCTATTAAAACCTCATCTGTTTGACAGCTGGGGCTTCCCATTACTTCCTTCTCTTAATACAAAAACCAGAGCAACCAAGTAAAGTATACAGTTCTTAAAAATGACTTGACCTTGTCATCCTTCCTTAACATCTGCTTCTGCACTGCACAGGATCTGGAACAACTGAATTAGCCCTTGTTGCTGAAGCACATGTAGCTGAGAAATTACAGCAGGAGTATTAAAGCTGCAAGACAACCACTTGGCAATATAAGTTGAGACAAATTATGCTGTGAACATAAGATAATGGCCTGAGCCTAGTGTGAGAAGTGATCAGTGCAACAGCCTTAATGTGCTTTAAAAATAAAAATTGGGCACAGCCAAGGTAATAGTTTTCCTAAGAGCTCCTGAAACAGAGTTGTTAATACTTCAATTATTCTCAATAATGTAGTTTTCTTCTACTTGTACATTTTGTCTTGCATTTTACACAAATTAGGAAAATGAATTTCTTTATTATCCAGTTCCTAGGCCCTTGTGTAGATTTTTAACACCTTGAGGTATATTTAATCATATTCTTGTTTATTAAATTGAAGAGGAAAAACAATTGGAAAAACTTGGAAAATAATGCCAACGTGTCAGTGAAAAGTATGCTGTTCTCCTGATTTACATCAGAACACTAAGCAACTGTTCCTTCTACAGCTTGAGTGTTATATTCATTCCAGAGGAGTGGCAGAAGATGAAAACTGTCATTGCTGCTGCTTTTCCTTCTGAAAAATCAGTACTTTTTTTTAACCACAAAGCCCTAACACTTTTCATCCTTACACAAGTACAGAAAAAGGTGCTGCAAAGAGTCATATTACTTTTCAGGAATGTAACATTTAATGAAATGAAATTAAAAGGCATCAGTAGTGCAGCTGAGGCAAGCCAGAATTCTAATTTCACTTTTTTTTTTAAATGGGAATCCCCAGGGTTCCTGCTGGGGTTATGCTCTTTGCTTTCTCTGCCCTATTTCACCACTGTATCTCACACTGCAGCATAGCCCCAGAAGAAACCCACCTTATTTATGAATAGAAAGAAATTATCAGTACTTTTTCTGAAAGAAATTATCAGCACCATCTATTGGGGAAAGAGAGGTATTGTTTTTTTAAATTTGAATACGCAAAACCTTGACTTTTTTTTTGTTTGGATTTCTAACTATACATTAAAGTGAAAATATGCCTGGACAACCTGCTTGTTTTTAACTTATAGCAGCCTGGAACCAGTGCTTGGGGGAATGTGACTTGTTTTTAAAAGTACATTCAATAAATTCATTGAACCATTTAAAAGGGGGCAAGCAGACAAAGATTCAAATGTCAAAATGGTGCCTTGGCCATGGCGGGTTCTGTCACATCAATAGGACAAGGGCAACAGTGAAGAAACAATTTGCAGCCAAGGAGATAGAGGCACGTCTAACGCCTTGAGTCAATCTAAACTAGAGTGTCTGAGAAATTTGGGTGGAGAATGAGATATTTGACCTTTTTTTTTTTAAGAACAAATGTAACTCTCTAGCTTGAAGAAAAGGAAGGGGAATTATTTTTATTAGAAGACCAACTGCAAGGCAAAGCTTGTGTTTGGAGAGTATCCATGTTTAAGATCTGAAGTTATCTAAGGACAAGCATGGTTTTGATCAGTAATGACTCCTGCTGATTATATTAGTGGCCTTCCTAGCATGCCTTAGGAAACAGTCAATTAAAATTAGGGAGTTTTAAATTAAAAGTAAATTAGGGAGAAAACATGCGTAGACCCTAGTGAGACATCCAGTATGATGTTATTTCCTAACTCACTTATTCTGCTATATTAGGGAATTCTCCCTGTTTCTCTGATGCTCTCAGCCATTGCATTTTTTTCTTGTTCCCACAGTATTATAAGACAGGTATTTTTGGCTTTCCTGCCCTCATCCTTCAATAACAATTTCTTGCTAGGAGCACCATGCCCACAGGTCAAGGTTCAAGTCCCATTACTGATAAGCAAAGACACGAACGCAGCAGGTGAAGTTCTCTTAAATCAACAATGTCTATTTCCTGCTGCAAGGGAAAGCTGCATATAGCCACTTCACTGATGGATCAAGATCTGTTTTATTGCTGGTTTTAAATAGGTAGCCCTATAATATTCGTTGGAGAGTGCTTAAATGTTTCTGATCTGTCCATTTAATAACCTTCCCTTAACGCATAACTTAATTATATTTAGATCTTACACACTCATTTGCTGTTCTGCCAACACAATATTTTATTTTTCACTGTGATGAAGGCAGTGCAAACATCTACTTAAAAACAAAAGTCCTGTCCTTTTGTAGTCTCTTGGTAAATAAGCAACAAACTTTTATGTCATGGTCAGATGATTGCTACTCATTGAATCAGTGTTTTACGAAATTAAGATCCTAAAGGTAATTCAGTCGGTAAAAGTTTAGCTTTTAAAAAAATGGACGATTACTGTCTCAGGCTCTCTGGATAGCTGTTGTCTAGCTATTTGAGTGACCTAAATACTTGCTATCATAAATTCTTATTTCATTAGCTTACTCTCAATGATAGGTGATAACTAGATTTGAGATAATTAACTGCCTAATTTTCAGTGACTGTTACACAGCTAGATGAAGGCCATTCTGAGAGAACAGGTGCATTAGATACAAGGGGAAGGAGAATACAGCTGTGTTACCTTGGGAATGTGGACTTCTTATAGACATGAAAGGGTTATCAAGGCCTCTGCAGATAGTGTCAGCTGGACAGCTCCAGATTTGATCCTGCAGGCTACAGGGAATTGCAATGCTGAAATGCAAACTGCAGAATTGCTTATGCAGTGACAACCTCTGGAGCTCTTTCAGTCCAGTTTTAAGCAATCCTAGTGACAGGGCTCCCCACATGCTTCCCTTGAGGTGTGCGCTCAGTCTAATTGATTGACCCATTAGCAAAGCAAATTTCTTTTTGCTATTCAGCCAAAATTTTCCTTCTGCTTAATTTCATCCCATCACTCCTAGTAATGCCCTCTATGAGGGTGCCTGAGCTGCCTCTGCCACACTATGGCTTTATTGATCTTGGCTCTGTACAAGTAATTCTTAACTGAGTGCTGGCAGTGCCAGTGCAGTGATGATGCTGGGCAGAGATCAGTTTTCTGGTTGTCTCTGATCCATGAGGCTGGAAGAGAGGAATGCAGTGAAAGAAGAGTTTGGTGTTGCTTAGTAAACTTTCTAAATAGCCATATGTAGCCATGAAAAATTATTTCTAAGTTTTCCTTAAGTCCTCAGCTGTTTGAGTTTTCACAGGTCAGTGTGGGGTATGTGCAAATCTCCAGGTTGGTGGGTATCAGAGCAGGTGTCCTGAAATCACAAGCTGCCTCATTAATACTTGATTTTTGAATGATCTCTCAAGGCTTGTTTTTGGCTTCCCATAAGTCAGCATGTCAATGGTTTGTGGGGCCAAGGGAAGGATAACATTTGGGGAAAGTATTTTCTGAAAGTGTTTGGCTGAGGAAATTTGTAGCCATGTGGAGGAGAGGCATTATGAGAATTGACTTCTGAACTTCATAGCCTATCTTGGTTACATATTCCAAAAATATTGAACTTGTTTGGGTCCCGATGAGCTATCAGGAAGAATAACCCCTGGACTCACTCTCTGTTTAGGCCTGCCTTGTAGATCTAAACCACAAACTTTACTGGTGAGTTTATTCTGCTTCTAGGACTATGACGCAGATGAATGGCTGAGCAGGAAAAGGATCAACAGATTCCCAAGTTTCTGTGCATATACCCTTTCTGTGCCTCAGTTTACTCCTGGATGCAACAAGATCTATTTCCCAGATGTACTAGGGTGTAACATGAGGAATAGTGCTTCTTTTGCTGGGATTTAACTTAAAGAATGTTTGCAAGGCATTTTCAGCGGCTTTCTCATGTTATCATGGAAACTGCTTGTACATATTTTTCATCTCTTTAGAAAAATAGATCATCAGGATGTAGAAGGACACTAATAAAAGCTGTAAAACTGAAACCACTGGTGAAATTATTTCCCATCTACATAAAAAGTAGAGGAGCGTGTAGGGGTTTGTATGCTCTGGGAAATACAGCCATTCTGTGGAAAAAACAGCACTCTTGTCTGTACAGTTGCTTCTCCTTTTGAGTCTGTTGAAACACTAGCATAAAACTATAGTTCTCAAGCCTTAGGCACTACACAATTTAAAAGCTGCGGTATCAAACTCACTATTTTAGGACATGAAGCCCCTATCCATGAAGAAGGAGCTTAAGCAAGGAGAATAGAAGCCCAGAAAATTACAGCAGCCTGCTACTGAAATGCAGAGCCTGCTGGGTGGACGCTGAGCCACCCACATACTGCTTTGTGTTCCCAGAGGCTGGCTGTTCAAGTATGTTAATAAATGAGCTGTACACCTTTCCACTGTGATTGCAGAAGCAAAGCTAAGCCAATTATTTGCCCATCAGAGTGAGGTTACAGTGACCCTGCTCCCCTTTTCTCTATTCATTCTTTGTTTTTGTATTGTTTTGCTGAGTGTGTAAATGCAGAGATGATTAATTGCCTTGCTGGCCTGATTCTGTCTCTATGTGGCATCTGCTTATATCAAAATGCTCTGGCCCAAATGACTAAAGTGTGTCAAGTTGTGGTGATTAAAGAATTATAAAATACTTTCTGAGCATCCTATTCTCAACTCATTGGGACTTTGGACAGAAGCCCAGATGAAGAGGGGGAGAGAAGGGGAGGGAAAGAAAAAGAAAGAATAAATTCTGTGAAAGGGGCTTGGGCAATATTTTGCTCCCATTTTATTGAGAAGAGAAGATTGATGGTAAACATTAGTGAAACAAAATTACAGTGATTTGTATAGATTCCCAGGTGGACAAGTTTAACATTAAAAAATATTATAGCCTATTCTATCACAGAACTATTGTATGGATCATAAAATGAACAGGTTTTATATATATAGGCAGGAGAGTGTGTGCTTATAATATGGATAAAGGCATCTCATTTTCTACTAATAGATTAAAATCCTGTGTTGGGCTGGAATAGTGAAGTGTTTAACTTTCTGCTAATTCTGTGGATGATTGCTCTAGGAAAGGATGCACTTGGCAAGCTTTCATTTTAGATGCCAAAGCAAACCCATTGGGTCTTGCTGAAATGACCCCAAGCCACCAGTGCCTTAAAACCAGCAGCTCAGGTGTCTTGTTTGTTTCTGTTGAGCTTGTCAGCCTAGCTGTGCATGCCCATGGCTCTTGTATGTGTAAGTGTAGCGTGGCACATCAGAGCTGACAGTTAAAGTGCTTTCTCCCTGTTGCTCCAGTGTGTGGCGGGAACTGAGCAAAACTGAAAAACAGCTAAATAGAAACAAACACTTCAGGATGAGAGTCTTTTATGTGGTGTTTTTAAAATACGTTTCTTCAGGGTTTCTATAATGACTTCTTTTTTTATTACAGCCAATGCTGAGTGATAGCTTTGGTAATACTACCATTTTCTGGCTTCTTACCAACAGCCATCTCTTCTGGCTGTGGTGGGAGATGAACTGATGTTCTCTCCCCATCCTGGGGTTTGTTTCTGGTGTTTGCACTGCAATAATGGAATCTGCAACTGTAATAAAAGCACAAAGCTGGGAATTGGGATGCTCTTTCTCTAACTAAGGTAGAACTGCACACTTTGGGTTGTATATGCTGTGACACTAGGCGCTGGTAGGTACTGCTGAAGAGTTGGATTCACCTGGAGCTCAGGTGTACCCAGTGCACTGACTTCTTGGCTTTCCTAGAAGTTTCAGTCCTGGTTTGCTTTAGCTTAAAGCAATACCTACTGGATTTGTGGTCCTAAAGTAGGAGAAGCAATGATGAACTTCACCATGATGCAGCACCAACCTCTGCTGTGCTAACACACCTTCAACTTTGGCCAAATTGATAGTGAGGCAAATTGACTTCTGTGCTTAGACCTCCTATATACTTCAATACAATCCTTAGCCTCCTTAGGGTATTGAACTTATCACCAAGGTAAAAGGGAAGGCAAATTTCTGATGGTATTTAGCCATCAAATTACCACTGGCTTTGTGTCATTCTCCAGTGTCATACACTGTCATACTGGACATCTGCTTTCCTTTGTACCATGTAGAATTGATGAATTGAGGGTTTATTTTTTTTCCAGGGATTTAAAAAGGGATGGAATTTTTATTCCCATATTAATTATTTCAAAGGCTAATGTTTCCTTTTTGGAATTGAAAATAACATTTACTGCAATCATGTTTTTTTTTGACAGCACTACATCATTTACTGAAATGAAGAAAAACAGTTTAGCCAAAATAAAATCAGGGAGATAAACTGCTAAAACTGATATTTCTGTTTTTGAATTAAAACAAAAAAACAGCCCCCCACAAGTACCCTCTGAACTGTTATTCTTTCTGGATATTTGCCCCCTACTCTTTTTCAAGTTTTCTACTGTAAGTGTTTAAGAAATAGAAAATGCAAAATCAAATCCCTATTCCTTCTTCTCTGTGCTCTCCACACTAAATGTTATGAAATGAAATATGAAGAAGCTTTCTTTTTTCCTAAATGAACAAGGTCAAAAGAATACTCAGTCTATAAATCAAACAAATCAAAATTTAATCATGAAGTTTCAATAAACATTTTAATAGGAGGATTATCTTGGTTATACTTTTCTGGGAAAGATGGATGTAGGTTTTCTGACCAGTACTCATTACTAATAACAAAACAGACTATCAGAAGGAAAAGTGATATTGATACTTCACTTAATTTCCACTTTTTCTAGTGTCCTTTGAATGAAGATAGATTGTCTCCAAGAGCTAGAACTCAGGATGTCTTGGTTCAATTTTAGGCCACATCGTAGCCTTCCCATTTGGAATTAGATTTATTTCTTAAACTGGAATATATTTGAATACAAACATATAGTAGGCATCACTGTGGAGTTTCTTACCATTCTTCAGGTTTACTGGCTCTTATAGAGATTAATGCAGCATATGACTGTTTGGCAGACTATATTTTACTTTTTTAGTCCTTTTTCGTAGTCCAGTCATTATTGCTTACCATGCGTTCTCTCGTACTTTCAATTCCCATTAATATATAGGTGTCTTTGGCAGATGTTGGGGACCAAAGTCTGTCAATGGAGAAATGATTTTTAAAGGACTGCATGTGTATTATGTGCAGCTTTTCCTGAGCATGAGCTATGGGTGGCAGTGGGGGAGTGGCTGTGGAGGAATGTTCAGCCTTGCCAATGCCCAGAGTCTTAGAATCTATTGAAGTTGCTTAGTGTAATCAGTGTAATTAGAAGTAATCAGTGGCAGAGGGAAATATGCACAGGTGTTCAGCTTTGAAACAGTAGCTCTTATCACATACTTCAGTTTTTTTTTTCCCTGCCAGGTAATTTCTGTTCCAGCAGACCAATTGCTCATGGATTTCACATGTCTGTAAACTGGGGGAACAGATCTTTTGTGGATAGAAACCAAGACTGGAATTAGGGCACCTGGTTTGGTTCATGGTTTGCTGACCATGCTGGGTAATCTCCAGCAAGTTGCTTCACTGGAGTTGTCTATTTGTACTACTGGCTTTGTGAGGCCACAGTTTTCTGTGGGTTATAAAACTTCATTTGATGTCTCTGGACTGGTGATCTGCATACCTTGCTGATCAGCAGGTAAAAATATTTGTAATACTGTCTGAATTTCTCCCTCCCAGTGAAGGCATGACTGCTTCACATGGCCTCAGTCTCATGTGTGACATTTTCCAAGAGCCAGAAGTTGGGTACCAGTGCTTTAGATGCTGCTGTTAGGCATCTATCATCCCCAATTTTAAGAGTGCTATCTGTGCACTCTTTGGTTTAAAGATCAAGGGGCTGTGTTGGGGGTGAGTTGTAAAAGCTATTATTTCCCCCAGGAAGTAAAGATTAATGTTCCTGCATAACCCCTGTTATTATTCAGGCAGCTTTAGAACAGCTGTGTTAAAAGTGAAACAATGGGTTGTCACTTCTAAAATGCCGGAGCCATAAAGACAAGGGAGGAAAGGAATGGCAGATGTTTATCTCCATGTTTATACCAAGTTTTAGTACATCAATCACTCTGTGCTATCAAGACTTGTGGGGGAAGGATAATAAGATTTATTGGCAGCTGTTGGGGTAACCCACCCGGTGCATAAATATGTTAGTAAAACTCCGGGGAGTCTTGCTCTATCAAAATGAAATAGACAGAAAAGAGTGTGGGCCTCCTGGCTAGGAAGCAGCTGAGCTCTTTGCAGGAGGTCAGTTCTTCCTGATCAACATGAATTGCAGAAAACTTCTGGTGCTTTTTTTCCTTCACATTCAGTGAAGGACTGAGAGGCAGAAATGAATAAAGCAAGGTCTTGTAGTGGAGGAGGAGTAAAAAGCAAGCAGTAGGGTGTAGTTTGCATGTTTTCCATCCTCCAGTGTTTTTTCCTCTTGGTGTTTTCCATCCTCTGTCTCCGTCCTCAACTTGCTCCAGCTTTATCCTTGAACTGGGAGTTCCAAAACTGCGTGTAGTATTTAATAGGTGCTGAGCAGAGTGAATGATCACCCTCAGTCACTGGATGGGCTGCAGTTCCTATGCATGTCGGCAGCTTTTGCTGCCAGGGTATGCGGCTGGCTTGTGTTCTGCTCACTGTCTGCCAGGACCCACGGGCCTCCTCAGCAAGCTGCTCCCCAGACTCTATAAAGAATTTGTGCTCTTGTTACAAGAAACAGATTATAAACACAGCATAGTTCATGGACTTGCCCAAGTTACACATGTCCAGGAGATGAGGTTGCCTTCAGGCACTCTGATGCAGAAGATTAGTTTTCTTCAGCATTCAGTAACCTGCCGCTGTTTGAAGAACAAGCATAGCTTAATAAAAAAACAACAGCCTTTTAATAGCCCTGAAAGAAATGTTCTGTGTTCAGGGTCAATTCCAGTCTAGGGAGTTTTTTTATTCATTCCCTTTCTCCTCTTGAAAAGGATGTCTCTTTTTTAAACGCATTTGATAATCCAGGAGATGTCTCTGAATATGTTAAACTACACCTACTTAATGGGATGGAGTATTTGCTTCAGCATAATATGAAATTCTCCTTTGCATCCAGGTGTTACTGATACTGCTTGGAAGTGACACTGTATGTGCTTTCTTTTCTCAGATGTTGTAAAATGCTATCTTTTTGGGTTAAGAAACAATCTTCCCATTAGCTTCTGAATGTCTGAGCTAGATGAGGATTAGCTGCAGAGAAACCAGTGATCCTCATGCTTACTTGAACTAATGTATTAGACTGCACAAATTTCACATCCATGGTGTTAAACCTCCATGGCTCCTTTAACAGGGGTTTATCCAACTGGGCTACTATTTTGTTATTTTTATTAACACTAATAAAAATATTAACTACACGAGGCTGACAATGGGCTTGATAGATTTTTCTTGTTCTTCCGCATGCTGCTGTAGCATTAGCTTTTCCTATCAGAAGAGCCCCACATGCTGTAATGGGACCAGATAATAAAGCTGATGTGCTTCGCTTTACCTTTGGATTAATGGACAAGTCTATCTCCAGAAGAGATCTGTGTGCAGAGTTCGAAACCAGTAGCTCATTTTTCTGATGAGTGGCAGGAACTGTAGCCTCACAGAGCACAAATGTCAATGGCTCATCAAATGCCTGTTCTATACTGTCAGTTATCCCATAGTTTGTCTAGTCCTGATATAGATGATTCCATTTTCTTAGTGACAAATTTATGCAGTTTAACAGTCAAAATGTTTCTTCACTTATGTTTTCTGATCTGTTCATCTTTTATCATTGTCATACTCCTGTACTTAATCTTTACCCTGACCCTTTCCTTCCTTTATGCTTTCATGCCTTAGCTATTTGTATACCATGCTGCCTTCTTCCTTAAAACTATTATTTAACCATAATGATGATGTTACCAACAGTACTGTTCTAATGAAAAATAGGTTTCATAGCTGGAATTGTCTTCTTTTCCTTGTGGGGATTGAAAATTTTCTGTGCAAGACAGATCTGATATCTTCTTCTAGCTGTGCGTAGTCCAGATTTCCAGTTGCAAGGAGAGGCAAGTTGTGTGACTAACACTTTACATCTTCTATAGCACTGGGAGACGTAAGGTTAGGAGTGGATCTGTGGGTGTTGTTTTTTTTCGGTTCTTATCTTTTAATTTTTGTTGTCAAAGGTGCTATTTGCCTACCTCTAGCAGCTGGGAAGCTCTGACTTCAGGTACATCTCAGATTTGGGTGCTCTGGAGCTCAAGACAAAAAATTGTGGGACTGGAAACTGAAAGCAAAGACGTGATTTAGCAATGAATAGATAAAAATAAGTTCTTATTATCATCTGATTGAAAGATGGACTAGCTTTTGCTACCACTTCCTGGACATCTGCAGGAGGAACTCCATCTGCTCTAAGTTTTGGGACAGTGTCCAAGCCTAGACTCTTCCCACATACATAGCAAGTCAGATAGGCTGGCCAGAGAGGTTGCTTTCCAGTGCCTGTGCACCTGGATGGCTGAAGCTCGTATGCCAGATGCTGGCTTTAGTCAGAGGTGGGTGTGCTGCTGAGTGCCCAGTGTCTACAGCTGCTCTGGCATCCTTCCGTGAAGCCTAGCCTAGATGTGGCCATGGTCCTTCATGCAAAACCAGAGCAGCAGGACAGCTGAGCAAACTTGCTGTGAGACACAGGAGTCCTCAGGCTGCTTGAGCCAAAACAGCAAGAGAGGTCCAAGACTCAGCAGCTTCATGGCAGTGTGCTGACTGGCTGCCTGTGCAGATGGGGAAAGCTGGGTTTTGTGCTGCAGGACTGCTGTGAAGACCTGCAAGTGTGAAACAAACTGAGTGCCTTAATTGGGGGATGGGGGGGAAGACCAGAAAGGCAGGACTCCTGGGTTCCCATGCCACTGCTCCTGTATGGTCATGGGTAATGCAATTAACTGCTCAGTGCAAGCCATCTGTTACATAAGCATCATGATACTTACCTGCCTCTGAGGGCAATTTACTTAATTAAATTCCTGAGATTTCAGGTAAGAGATACTTTTAAAAAGTAGCTCTGTGTTCAGTGGAAGTAATGGAGCTTGGTTTCCAATGGCTGCTTTGTGTGGCTTGTTGCCAGCTCTGATTGAAACTTTCCCCCGAGCCAATGCTTCATGAGGGTTTTTGTTCCTTCTAATTCTCTCTTCAGGGCTCACAGGTGCTCAATAAGAGGCAAGTTTGGCTTTCCTTGTAGAAAGGGTACTCCCAGGGGATGTTTCCTGGGTGTCTCTTTTCTACCCAACTGCCTGTTTTTTTTTTGATTTTTTTTGTTACTGCTGCTGTAGAACTTGGTCCAGGTCTGCCAGATGGTTCAAGCGGTGTAGCAGGAGGGAAGGCGTGCAGATACGTTCGCTTGCAAATTCACAGGGCAGCTTGCAAAAGCCTTGCTTTGGAAACCAGAGCGTGATAGATCTGACCGATTGCCCAGAAGTGATGGAGGAGTTGAGGCCTTACCAGAAGGCGCTGTGGTGCAAGTATATCTGGCTTGGGGACTTAGAAAGAGGTGTTGGGGTCAGGGCTCCTAAATCACTTGGATGTCTTGATGCTCCAGTGTAAGACTGTTCTAAGGATACCCACATCCATTTCTTCACTTTGATCGTTCTCTTTGTATCCAGACACACTCCTGCAGAGAAAGTGTGGTTTACTGACTTTTGTCAGTGTTTAAGGCTGAGGAGAGCCTGTCAAAACCTGTTAGGTGATCCTAGGTCTCTTATGCTGATAGCTCTGCTGCAGCTCCCCTTGATGTAACTCCTTTCTGCTGACAGGCTGCCTGGATGGGAAGGACTTGGTAGGATTTTCAGCTGTTCCAGTTTCTGTACACACTGGTTTATAGGACTTCCACAAACAAGCTGGAGAAATGCAGATATACATTTAAAACCAATACATATAATACAAACAAAACATACAATAAAAAGACATCTGTCTTTAAATTAGGATGACAAATGCATTCCCAGTTTACAAGAGCAGCTGGGGAATCACTCCCTGCAAAGGAGTGGCTGAAGAGAGGGCTTAAAATGGGGACCATATCTGGTGTCCTCCACGTGAATGCAAATGTATTCCTGCTGTGGTTAACTTTGCTACTGATTCAGGTCACAAGCTTACGCTTTTTCCTATTACAGTCACACTCTTGGTGAAGGGCAGTGAGAAACCCCTCTGATCTACGCTTCCCTGGGACTGAACTGGCCGTGGGGTGTAAATGTAGAGTAACATCACTTACTGGTGGAGGAATCCGCTGGTGCAGGAATTACCCTGCAGATGCAGAGTCTGGCTTTTGGGCTTGCAGCTGCAGCGAAAGTGAGCTGTGAATAAGCAGTTAATTGAAAGCCAAAGTAGCTGTTTACTGACAGAGTAGAAGGGTGTCTTGCCCTTTCTTATGTGTAATCCATGTGAGATCACTCAGCCTTGTTGACCTAACTTGTTTCCAATATTTGTTTGTTTTCCCTTTTCCAGCTGAATTTATATGCCGTGCTTTTCATTCTTTCATTTTTTTCTCCCCCTAAACCCTGCCAGCTTCCTGTACTGCTGATCCTCACTGTTAAACTGCTTCTGTGCTCTTATCCAGCGGTTGTGCATCGCTGATGGAAATCTGATTCTTTTACCAAGCCAGATAAATTCTGCTAACCTTTGCTCAACAAGTAATTGCAGCTTGAAAGAGAAGAGATGGAAGAAACACTACTGGGATAAAGAAGGTTTTACAGGTCTGGAAAAAAAAAAAAAAGATTTAAAATTCTTTTGGGATAGTTAGAGTACAGGTTTTGAGTCAGGAAAAGAGATGCATATTTGTGGAATCCCACTGATTGAATGGGGCTACTTTAAGTCTGCTTAAATTCTTTGCAGGTCTGAGGAGTTCATTGCTTGAAAGAATGATGTGGTTAATAATGCTTTTACTGGCTGAGTTGCTTATAACTGGTTTGTACCTGCTCAGCTTTTTTCCTATTTACATATACTCTGTTATGAATATGTAGTGTCAACACTTTCATTTAGAAAATCATCTTGGTCAAAAGTATAGAACAGGAAAGTATTTTTACTGAGAAGACGAAGCTTTCTCACATGGGAGATTACAGAAAACAGCATAATAACAGTTTAATATTCTGATGTGGCTGCTAATGGCCTCTGACTCTAAAAGCTCCCTACAAACTAGTACAGATTGTGATTACCAAGAATTCCTGACAAATGGCTTGTGTGTGCATATAGTATTAAAAATCTAAATGCATCCAATATAGGGATGGCTAGGGATCAGTGGCTGGAAGAACTGGCTGGCATTTCTCTCATTAATATTAAAATAATTAGTAACATGTAAAAAAGTTTGAAAGGTTAAAAAATGGGGGAAAGAAATGTAGTTCTTTCTGGTTACTTAGAAGGTTCATTCCCTCCTTCTCAAGCTGCCTGTAGATTCAAGAGTGGAGCTGAGAGGAGCCTTCTGACCTAGCTGCCAGAGACAGAGGCAGGGCTGTTTCCACAGAAGGCAATGAGCGTGTCTAAAGAAGGTTGTATAGCTGAGAAAGAAACTGAGGCTCCCTACTTCCATCAGTCTGCCTGAATGCCACTTGTCAGCTTCACTAGGCAGATATCAATTTGACTTTTTTTTCCCCCGGTAGAAAATCCCATTTAGATTCAGAAAATAGAGGAGGGAAGAGGATTTGAAAGTGATCTATGGAAAACTCACTTTGTTAGGAGTGTTTCCACCTGCAAATTATTCTGACAAAATTCCCAACCAGCTGTAGTAGTTAATAACTTTCTTTAAATATTTGAAGAGCAGTCAATCACAAACTGGAAAGGAATTTGATTTAAGGATGCTCAAGATGCTCATGTGAGGAAGGTTAGAACAGCTCTTTATTAACTGCTTAGTATCTGGGCACTGTGCTAATGAGCACTTCAGAAACATCAGAATCACAGTGTAGATTTGCATAGGTTTTTATTGTGAAGAAGTGTTCAGGACTTGAAAGAAGGACCCAGAGTTGTAGCTAGCAGACAGACAGAGGTGATTTATTCTTGCAAAGTAACTGTGGATGTAGGTAAAGCCAGGAAGGGCATAAAGGGAAATGAGCTGAGAGAGAATGTGGACAAAGTCAACGAGGAATGGGAACGTGGCCCTGGCTGTCAGTCCTAAGGAATACTGAGTGATGCCCTAGGTGAGGGGAGAGGTAAGAGAAAGCATCAAGATGCTCACAAAATGCCAGAGACATGACAGCAAAACAAGACAGAGATGGGCTATTTGTAGTATTTCTAAAAATGGATCCAGGGATGTTTATGGCAGCAATTCATTGCTTGGAAACAGACGTTTAATATCTAAGCTTTGTGTAATATATGCAGTTGTGTCTCTAGGGAATTAAACAGCAAGAATTATGTGGATTGCCTGCATAGATATGTATTGCCGTTCAAAAGCTGAATCTTTTTGTTTGTGCTGTTTTGATTAATTTCCTGGATTGAAGCTGCACATGAAAAATGTTTCAAGCCACTTAAGACTGAAGCTGTTACTTGGTAGAAGCACTTTGCAATTGGTTATCAAAACCCTTTTCTGTCTTAGGGCTGAGCTTTCTTTTGGCTTTGCAGGCTGGACAGCTGGATGGGAGAGCACCAGATTGCCCACTAAGGATGGAAAGATGAGTTGAAATTTTTTTCTCTTGCATATGAACTGAGTATCTTGTTGGCAGAAAGCTTTCTCTTCTGACTTGCTTGCAATGTCTCTGTCCTGGAAGCAGCAGAAACCATGTTGTGTTTGAATTCTGTTTTATTCAGAGTAGGAATAGTTCTAATTGGCAGTGCTATTTGTCAGAGAAATGACCAGAAGCCTCAGAAGAGGTCTCTGTTGTGCTCAGAGCTGTGCATCTACATGTCCACCTGGGAATTTTTCTCTAAATTCAATAGCCTTTACATTGTGTGGTGGTGTTAATGTAACTGCTGGAATCCACCTTCAGAAATGAGCATCTGAGCTGGGGAGATGTAGCCCCAGTTAGCACTCTGGGGTGAGGCAGGTTATTTGCAGCTGATTTGGCCATTGTGCTTAATCTACTCTTTGTGCTGCCAATGAGATTGCTTTGAGCCTTTTTCTCAGAAGAGCCGCATGTTTTCACTGCCCAGGAAAGCAAACCGGGAGAGGTGAGATCTCTGCCTGTGACAGCTCCCCATCTAGTTCTCTCTAGATGAACTAATTTTTCCCACAAGGTAAATTCTCATATTCTGTCATCTTAATCAAGGGTCATTACTTTAAAAGACAGTGGACTTCCAAAAGTGGGAAGCAGACATTTTTTGGTACTTCTGTTCTAAGAAATACTCTGCGGAAAAAAGATTGCCCAGGCTGGCAGAATTGGTGTGGTTTGGTACAGGTTTAGCTGCTCGGGTCTGCTTGCAGGCATGGTGTCCTGTACCATGTACTGGAGAAGAAAATGTCATGCAGAGGCTGGTCTGGAGCTGCACTGCATCCCCAACATGCTTTCATACTTGTGTGTGCTGCTGTGCTGGGTGTCAGCAGGGAGCTCGGTGCCCTTTGAGTGCCCCTATGTTTTCCAGAAGCTGTTTGTGGGCTCCTGGTTACTGTGTGGCCCAGCACTTCATGCACCTATCTAGTGGGTGAAGTGTGGGGTCTGGCATAGGGAAATACTTCTGAAGAGCTTATGCATCTAGTGGAAATACGTTATAGGGCACTTCTGGATGCAGTGTACGAAAGAATTAAGATCTCAGCCAGTTAAATTAGAAAGCAAATCCCTAATTATTCAGCAATGTGCTAATAAAGAAAAGGAGGTAATTTGTGAGAAAGTCAAGGCCAGCAAGGGCAATGCCTGTGGTGCAGCTCTGAGTGGTGGAAGAAGTGCACCAGCCCTCATCCCTCCCAAACAGCTGTTATGTTTTCTTCTCAGTGGCTCTAACTGGATGGAGCTTTACTGTAGTGCCCCAGGACCTGGGTTACAGTTTGGCATGTCTGATGGTGTGGGATGAGCTGTCTGTCTGTACCTGAGTTCCTATCTATGGCAAAGGGCCATGAAGGATGTAGAGACTCCCAGTGAAAAGCTGTTTAGGAACAGAGCAGGTTCTTATTTACTGTGCCATGTTACTGTTGTGGGACAGGATAGGAAAGATGGCATCTCTGCTTTTGCCTGGATAGGCATGCTAATTTAATAGGTGTGCAGACCATCTCTGTTCTGAAGAGCTAGGATCTGGGGTTTGGTTTGAAAATCTGTCATGTCCCCTTGAGTTCCAGTGGTTCCAGATGAAAACCTTGCTCATTCAGACTAAGCCCTCAAATTGTTGATACTAAACTGCTACAAATCCCATCTCTGTTGATGTGGAGCTGGCTTGGCTCTGGTAGATTCAGACTTAATTTTTGATTCTGTTCATGCATGTGAAGCATTAACAGCTCAAATCTATGGAAGAGCTGAGGAGCAGAGGTTACTATTTCAGCTGTCTTGCAAGTCTTGTATCCAAATCATGTAATACGGCGGTACAGCAGCACTTGTGTGTGCTTTTTCTACCTGGAAAGTACAACCTACCTCACAAAATGTTACCAACAAAGCAACTGCTGAGAAAATTGGCCTATAAATATCACCTACTGAATGTGACAAGGCATCTGGAGAGGCTGTCTGCAATATGTGCACTTTTCCTGTCTGAGATGGGACTTCAGCTTGCTGCAGGTGAGTTGCTGGAGTCATCTAAAAGGAAGCCATGGCAACAAAATAGGAGCAGTCTGTACAGTGGGAGTGCAATCTTCAGAGTCTCATGACCTGGCTATGCCTAGCCATTCACCTTTGGGTTATTAATATCACTGCTCCTGCCCACACACAACCATCAAAATAAGTTTTGGGTGTGAAGGGATGTGTGACCTGGTTGTGTAAAAGACAAGGGTACAAATTCACAGGGGATATCTGCAGAAGGAATAGGGAAGGGGATGCTTGATTAGAGGGAGGAGATCCCAAAGGAGTGGGTGAAATGAAAGAAAGAAAAGGAAGGATCCAAACCCTGAGTTTTCCACTGATTAATAGCTTTTATCACTGTAGCACAAGAATTTGCTGTTAGTTTTTCAACACCTTGGGAGAATTGTATTAGGCAACTGGAAAAAACTTCTTTAGGTGTTAAAAAATCCACAGACTGGGCAACCTGACCCAGATGGCTTGCATTCAGATGAGACCAAGAAAAGGAGGGAAGTGGGAAAGCAGCGTACCTACATCACCAACTGAGTTGTGAGCAATCTCTTACTCTGGTTCTCCCATTCTGCACACAGTCCACCCTGCTTGCAAAGCGATTGTTTAAATTCACCACTGTGTCACTGGATGTTCTTTATAAATTTGTTTTGCTATTGAAATAAAAAAAACAATCTTGTTTCCAGGGGTGTTCAAGCATTCATTCTCTGAAGATGCAAGCAGAATGTCTGCTTAAAAACAGAATAAACCCCCTGCTTTCTTTTTTTTTAAACTGGAAAGCCAATAGCTCTGCAGTACAAATCCAGAAACACTTCACAGCTTAAAAAAAAAAAGGCCAGTTCAGTGTGGGATGCTAGATAATGCTAAAACAGATAAGCAAACTGACAAGAGTAAGCCCAGAGAATGCATCTCACATTGGACTCTGCCTTACTAGAGAAGGGCTCATTATGTATGGAAATGTGCAAAATGGTATTTGTGCATATTTCAGGAGTGCTGTGTGGTAAATGGCTTTGAACCAGGTCTACTTCACTACTGGAGCTGTAGGAAACTCAGCACAATGATGGAGGGACCCTGACTGGATGTTTGACAAAGCCATTTTTTAACCATGGCGTTCTTTTAATGTATGTGAAAAGGGCCACCTTTTTAAAGAAAAATCTAATGCATTAAAAAGGAAGAGTAAGAGGGGGAGACACACCCAGACATAACTAGAAATAAGCAGATGCAAAATTCAAGTGTGTTTGCTGGCAAAAATAGTTCAAACTGGAAGGATAACAAAAAACACTCTTGAACTTTGTAGATCTTGTTCATTAAGGTCTTCTTTTCCTAATGTCTGCAGTGCTTACTCCTAAAACAGGCTTATGAGCTGGACTGAGTCTGTATTGCGCTGCACGATTTCACTTTTTCTACCCACTGTCATACTTTACATCTACATTACATGGGGCAGGGCTCCTTATGGCACTTGGCTATTATGTTTTACGAAGAGAGCAACATTTTTTGAAGTCACTTACCTGTTTTGCTTATGTCCAGTATTACCAAGAGTAGTTTTTCCATTGATATTTGAAGTTCAAGTGAGGACAAACATTCTTAGAAATCCAGCTCTCCCTGAAGAGAATATAAACTTTACTGTTGATGCTGATGTTAACATGCTTTTTCCCTTGCTGGTCTAAAAGTGTGGTACCAAGAGAAATTGTTATATTCTTAAAGAACCTGGTGCAAAGCTTATTGGAATGCTTCTTGCTGTCTCCTAATGAGCATTAGATCAGGCCTTCATTAGGTTAGAAGACTAAATGAAACATTGCTGAGTCTATTTCTTACTTAAAACTTCCCTGAAATACAGTAGAAAGTTCTCTGTACTCTTGTATTTGTCAAGATGATGGACCAACCAAGGCCACTTCCTAAAATTTATCATTGGCAATATGTGCTAAGTTCTCAGTGGAAGGTCTCAATTACCTTTAATTATGGTAAAACTTTTTTTTCAGATTTAATTAAATATAGATGGAAGTTCTTCCTTAGTAATTATTCCTTGGGAGAATTATTTTAAAGTGGATACATTTCATGAGAAATGTTTCTAAGGGATTCAGCCTTGGCAGAGATGGAAGTTACAGAAGCAAAGTGGGGACAAAAAAAGTAATTTTATCACTTGATATCAAAAAGTTTATCTAACCTTGAGTTATCTTCCTGTGTTCTTAATTGCTGAATGAAATGTTCACCAAGTGCACTTCGGTTTCAAGGAGTTTCTTTGTAAATCGTAGTACACAAAGGCGCCTATAAGTAAGATTTAGTCTTTGTGTTGTGCTTGTGGTCCAGACCCTTTCTACACAAGTGTGGTTTTTCTATGCTGGGCTAAGCAGATACCAGAGTTAGTTCTCTTCTTCCAGGAATGTGCAGTGTGTAGCCTTTTCTGTTTTGCAAAGATGTAGCTTCACTGTAGAGTGTTCTGTAAGAAAATGAGTATCTAAATTCATGTAAATCAGGCTTAATCATCATTGTCCCCCCCCCAGTACTGCAGATAAACACAAAGGCAGTACTTCCATTTTCCTGGAGTGGATAGGGTGGAACAGGAGTCCAGGGAACCTACACAGACAAGCCTAGCTCTGACAGGAAAGTCTGTAGCCAAGTATGGAATTGAGTCAAGTACTCCATAACACATGGTCTTTGAGTAACAGGGCTAGCTTGTCTTTCTGTTGTTTCTCTGACTTTTTGTTCTCATTTTTGTCCTCTGCAAAGGTTTGTTAGTGTGGCACCTCTTTTAATAATCTAATGGAAGGTTTTTTTGTTTCCTTAAATCTCCCCTGGTCAGTTAACACAACCGTGTTAAATCAGGCTGCTTTTGCTTGGTCTTATGATTGCATTGTAAGATGCTGTAGAACAGTTTTCATCTTCACAGTAAAGAGTAAATGGGTCCACACAGCTCCCTAAAAAGCATAAAGTAAATGTAATTGTCCTCATTATCCTGATTACAAAGCTAAAGGTATATTAAAACTTTCTGGTTGAGATAATGAGGGTTTAATATCACTCTCTGCAATTAAGTGCTGAGGTAAAAGTTAAGCTGGTAAGAGAAGCTTCTTGCTAACATCAATGGGAATTGGGAATTTTTATCAAACTGAACTCGTGTATGTTGACATTTTACTGACCTTGCTCTTGCTGCAGTGTTGATATTGCAGCTGTGAGAAAGGTAAGCTGAGATCAAATCAAAAAAAAAAATCTGTTACCTTATCTTGTGCTGGGGTCTTGCTCTTTTTTGGCCTGAACAGTTTTTATTGATCTTCAAGTGCTGTTGTTGCTAGACCGAGCTATGTACGTAGGCTGCTGTCTTCCACTGACATGTCTGACTGGTTTCAAGTTTCATGTAGCATGAGGGTTGCTGGCTGAAGCAGTAATGCTCCTAGAAAAGGGAAGCCTGTGGAGTGTAGATATCAGATAAATATACAGCAATGTCTCTACAATGCAAAAGTACTAATATTTTTTTAGAAATGTTGCATTTAAAATTTAATACCTGTCTGTATTCAATTGGGATGCGTAAGATTTAACGAGCTGCTATTTGGACAGGGAGTCTGTTACACATGCTGTGCAAACAGACATGTGAAAGCACCTTTTGGACTGGTTTGTCTTTCTGTGTTGGGCATAAGGGGAGCCTGCATGATGAACTCAGACTGGACAGTGAGTGTGGAGAAAAGAAATGATCTTAAATGAATTCTGTCTTAAGTAATAAGTAGCACCTAATGTAGAAAATGAGCAGTGACTTGTACAGTCCAAATGATTTAAGGTCTTTTAGAGATCGTATCTGTGCAGGTCTTCATTTAACTGCTGACACAGTTCTCTGAGGTAAGTAGCTACCAGTGATTCTGTTAAATGCTGAATTTTTGTATGCTCTGTTTGTTCCCAAATGTGTAGAGTAGGGGGAATTCTTAAAGTCTACAGGTATGATTACCCTCATGTAGATAACCTTCTGTGCAGCAGTTTGATTTGGAAACTGAGGATGATGTTTTCATACTTACTCTCAAAGGCTCACAAGCACTTGAAAGCCTGCACAGTCTTCAGACCCGTTCTTGCTACGTCTGTTTTGACAGATGAGATGTACTTCCTCTTGGACCACCAGTTTCAAGGGCTTTTATTCATACAGTGGATAGCTGACGAAATACACTGCTTGAAAGGCAGAAAGAGTTTGACTTCACTCTTTGATCAGGAGAAAGGGTTTACAATTACCATCGTATCTAGAACCTTGGATATCTCTGTAACAGAGTCCAAGTTAAATCGGCACCTTGTGTGAAGCTGGAAGAAAGGTGTCATCAAAGATCTTCACCTTACTGAGGTTTTCTGTTCCTACTCATTATCAAGGCTGACAGTGGTCCAGAAGCTGGCTCTACATCTTCAGTCTAACAATGGTACCTTTCCAGCATGTAATCCCACTGCCATGTAAAGGTAAATTAAAGGTACTTGAAATAGGGGAGTTGGCAATGGTTATGAATAAGTGGTTCTTCTAATTTTTTTAAAAGTAAATCCATGCTTGAGCTGACCTGTGATAGACTTGATATTAAATCAAAAAATTCTCTCTGCTGTAGAGGGGCAATAAAAATGGTTCTGTCTTAAACTTTGTTGTGCCAAAAAAAAACCCAAACAACAAAACACAGACCTTCTGTGTAAACCCTGCTCTTTACTTTATTCTAGGTAAGCACGTACTAATAACTTTAATCACTTTGAATATTCATTATTTCATTTATATATAACATTATATAATTAATCACTATACTGTATATATAATGTATTAACATAATAAATAATATAATTTTAATCATTACATATAACGATTGATATTAATCATTATAATTAATAGTAAAATTAAATATGGTAATTATATTAATAATAAACATATTAAATGTATTAATATTAATGATTATATATAATAGGTATCTGGAGTGTGCAAGTGTACAGTTTTAAGAAAAATTCTTGTCAATAGAATCTTCTGAGTCATTTTCCTAGAAAAAGAAAACTTCAATAATAAAAAACAACCTATTAGTCAAGACTTAAAGGGTAAATTAAACCTGGCATTAGGTCAAAAGACATCACATTGGGTTGATAAATATTTCAAATTCAGATTCTTCTATTTACAGGCAACATTTGACTATCTCTAATAGTCTAGCGTAGTTTCATCCATTTATTGCAGTAAAATATACAAATAATATACAATTGCACAGAGTTGTAATGACATCCACAGGGAGTATCTTGTTTTAGCTATACTGATCTCTAAACAATTCTAATGAGATGTAATATGTGTAGAGGAGACCTAGGGTTTTTCTTTTGTAGTCAAAGATATGGAGAGATATCACAGGATATATCTTTCCAATGAAAAGAGCTTAGACTTTGATTTCAGATAAATCACAAGGTAACAGTTTGCAGGCAAAGGACTCATGGCCACTTAGTGAATACATCGCAAACTAAATCTGAAAAAGCCAATCTGCTCACAGTTGTAGAACAAGTGTGTGGAGATGACCTTGGGAAAGGCCCACGAGAAGTGTTTTGCTTAGAAAGATTGAATGTGCCAGCTTGAGAGCTCCAGACTCCAATATTGCTCTGTTTGCATTTAGTGCTGAGCCATTCTCTCATAAGCAGAGACATACCATGGAGCTTTTGGCAGTGGTGGGAGACCCATTTTAATCAAAGCAGTCTCTTTCCCTCTGTGTCAACCTCAATTCAGTTTGAGTACCTGGAATAGCAAATTAAATTCACATCACTAAATTCTTGTTTCCTAGTGAGGATAGGGAAGGGTTTGGGGACTTCATTTGCCAAAATGTTTGTGGGAGATGAGGAAAGGTATATGAAATTATGGTGTTCATGCGACTCAATCTCCAAAATGTTGTAGCTCCTATTGTCACAAAAAAAAAAAAGCTTAGTGAGACAGCCATCGGAATCAACGTGACTTTTTGACTCAGTTTTTCTAACCTTCAATTTTTTCAAATATACTGGAAGATAATTACATTTCACTAGGACCAAGGAAAAAGTAATAATAACAAAAACAGTCACTTTCACATTAAAATCACAAATGTCTTTTCATCTGATTACAGAAAACTGTCTGTTTTTCCATGCTGTTCTCTGACCAGGGATAGCACTACTGGGTCACGTATATTGAGCTCAAGGTAATTGCTTTTGTTAGGAGATTCTCTTGAGTGTGCAGAAAATGTTTTTGAAAAGGGAGGCATTGTTTTGGGAAATTGTAGCTGTCTTCCTTCAAGGTATCATCAAAACAAGAGTGCCTACATTTGTCATTTCCTATTGAAAAACTCTCAAGTTGTTAATGGGATTTGTTTTCAAATGTTTTAACAGACTTCGGTAAAGCTTCTGCTCTCAACTTAAATGCTGCTCAAAAGCCCTGTTTGCTGTAGTGATGGTAAGCTGACAGGCCAATAGGAAACAACGGGTTTATCTGCTATGTTAGTGGCATGGATTATGTGAAGGGCATTTCATAGCATGCCTTGTTGAGGGTGAGGAGGAAATATATCCTGAATATTTTTCATATTTTCATTGATTATTTTTGTCAGTCTCAAATGCAGATAGCAACAGGATTGTTATATATTAAAATGCCTGTAGTAGCATTGGACTTCCTAGCAGCACTGAGACAGCTTTTTTTTCCTTCCAAGTTGGATTAGTGTCTCTTTATTGCAAACTACATTAACCCACCAAAATACTTCCTAGGTGGAGAAATGCTGGGGGGGGGAGGGGAGGGGGGTGTTGAAATGATTTTAAATTTGTGCTGAAAAATGCACAGCTGCATGTTATTTGCAACAGAGCTTGGGAGCACAGAAAGAAATCTCCAAGTTGTGTGACTGCCAAGAGGTATGAGCACCTGAACTGTTCATGCCTCATCCTTTTTGGGTCCTTATAGGTTAGCAGCTAGGATCACTGAAGATTTCTGAAAATGTTGAGCTGTGTAAAGTTGTCCTCTGTGTTGAAGAGCTCAGGTCACTACTCCAGTTCTCTTTTTCTCCCCCAAGGAGAAAAAAAGGCAAACAGCCCTATTAGTATCAAATGAGGCAATAAAGTTATTGTCATTACTTCCAAGGTGCTCTAATGTTCTTGGAATACTGGGTCTGAATTCATACCAGCTAGAAGCAGTATCTTTTTTTATATATTAATATAAATAAAGCAGTACCAGTAGAGCTCTTGAGACCTCTAGAGTTTGACCAGCAAAGTTGATGGGAAAAAGGATAATAATGTCTGACATACAAGAAATTGAATCAAGTTGTTTACATTTGGATTTTCCAGCCTGAAATATATGTAGATACTCTTAAAAACATAAGGTCCAGAGCATTTGTTATCTGAAGCAAGCTACAATTTATTGCCTTAGTGAGATCCTGTTAGCCAGATCTCTGTGTAGATGTGTTTTCTTTCCAATCATTTTGAGCTTTCCCTGTTTTTTCTCCGCTGACAGTTCTGTCCACCAATTCTGTAATTACTGTCTATCATTTTAAGTGACGGGCTAAGGTCCAATATCTAAGGTCAGGGCCATGAACATCTGACTTCCCTTGAGAGTAGAACTGGCTGAGTAGGAAGAATATTGATTCACTGAGTAGCTCAACCAAAAAGACGGAACACTTTCAAATGCTTTTGACCTAATAGTGTCCAAGCATCTCTACTTGAAGTAAGTTAATGAAGGGGTAAATCATATCTTGTATGAATCATGCATCAAATCACAAAACAAGAGAGACTTTGAAAAAGAAGCCCAGAGGCTAGGTGCTCAGTTCTGGAAGCATGTCTGAAACAGGGTTTAGATTTAAAGAAATTGCAAAACTGTGTGAATTTGACCCATGTCTGAGTGGAAACTGAACTGCCTTTGTGGCTACTGCAGTGGGTCTGCACTGTTTTACTTTTCATTTACATGCTCCTACTCAAAATGAAATCTAATTCACACAAAGGGAGAGCCTGTAACTTATCCTTCCCTCAGATGATATCATTTAATTTAGAGAGGAAAATCATTACATTTCCTTTCCAGTTATTTCTTCTTCCTTTCACACCCATACTTGTAGACTTGTAACCCTCAGTTGACTACTCTTTTCATCATTGGGTAACAGCCTTGATTACAAAGTACTAAAAACTTCCCAAGCTACCTAAAAGACATTGCAGATGATGTAGAAAAAATTACCTCCCTCACATCTCCTTAAAAAAAAAAAAGCCAAAGATGGTTCCATTATATCATTTGTGACTGGGATTTAAGATGCTTCTGAGAACTGAAGTGTCCATCTCCCATCTGATGGAAATGTCACTTTGGAATCTGCTGGTATTTGATTATCTGAAACCCTTGAAATCTGTGTTTGTGTCTGTGGTATGAATGAATGATGTGGAAATGTCAAAACAGCTTTTTATATGATGAACAGTAACAGAGAAGCAGAATAGTGATCTGAAAAGACCTTTAAATGTCTTGGCTGAGTTTAACTTTCTTGGCAAATTAGATACAAATAACTAAAACAGACTGTCCTGCAGAAGGGAAAATGTGCCATGCAAGATGTCCTAATCTTCTGTGTTATCCATTCTGATACTTTTATCCTTGAACATGAGCAATTCATGTTCAGGAAAACCAGAAATTTATGTTCAGAAACTGAGGAAGATGGTTTCACTGTGACAGACAAGCATTTTTTGAAACAGCTCAGTACTGGTTCCTTCAAAAGTATCTAAGTGCTTTCTGTTGCCCTTTTTGCAAAGAAATAGAAGGGGAATGGAGAAAAGTTCTAGCTATTTTTGTGAAAGTCCAACAGAAATGTTCCTGTCTTCATTTTTTTTATTTAATCTTGGTTAGTAGGAAACTTGTGAAATGCTGCTGACTAGCAGATCACTACTCATGTCCACATGATAGTTAACCATTGCCAGATAGATGAACAGTGAACAAAAAATATAGTCTGGATGGGTTAGAAATGAATATTTTTTTTTTGCATGCACTGAGCTGTTTTATTTCAAGTTTTATATTTTATCTCTTTATTTCCTTCTGTTTGTCTGCTCTCCCTGGCATTCACAGCACACCAACTTTTTAATGAGCTGCTGTAGAGCAAAGGGGTCCAAGGCCAAACATGAGTCTTCATCTTGGGTGGAAAAGGGAATAATTAAATGCTGAAAAGGTGGTGCAGTCAGATGGAGTGGAAATGAGGGCAAAAGGGATAATGAACAAAGTGAGGGCAGTTTTGATAAATCTCTTTAGGAGGGGGTTGTGACGGCCAAAGCCACTCTCTGATGTGACATGGTTTTGCTGTACTTTTACACACCACTGACTGAGGGGAATGTTCACAAAATCTTGAGCAAGACTGCATACAACTTGCTTTGTCTCCTCAGGTTGGATGTTACATGGAGAGAAAGTGACCTTATACCTTAAAAGGCAATGTATAAAATGCTGATTTTTTTCTGCTTCAGAGGCAGATCAATTAAGGGCTTTTGTGCTGTATTTCACTTGTGCTCCTAGAGGTTGAGAGCAGCATAAATATTTGAACACTTCTGTTATTATGGTCAAGCAGTACAGGAGGAAGCTAAGCCACGATTAGGATGGGATATTTGGCAAATGTGAATGTATGGGAAAATAAGTGGGCTGTGACATGAAAGAAACTGTTGCAGGTAACTTTTCTGAAGTGATACCAGATCTGGTGTAGCAGGCAATAGCTCAAGGGCAGGGCTTGCATTCAGAGGGACCTAGGGAGGTTAGAAGAATGGACCAACAGCAAACTTATGAAATTGAGCAAGGGCAAATGTGAAGTTCTGAGTCTGGGATAGAATCAACCTCTGCAGCAATATGGGCTGGGGACAGGCTGGATGCAGAGTAGGTCTGCTGAGAAGGACTTGGCAGTTTTGGCAGAGAGCAACCTCAATGTAAGCCAACCATGTGCCTTGGTAATGATGATGGCTAACAGCATCCTCAGCTGTATTAACAGGAATACAGTCAGTAGATCCAGGGAAGTAGGCATCCTCTGTTCAGAAATCATAAACTGTGGTCAGCAAGGGTTCTCAGGAGGGAACTGCTAGAGGAAGAGTTCATAAGTGATATATTTTTGAAAAATTCAACCATGAATTTCTGGAGTGTGAAGGACTACTTCTGCTACCTTGGCTGAAGCACTTTGATAATGGAGATGAAGGACATGTGCAAGACTAGGAGCAGCTGCCAAAGGCCATCCTAGGACCTCAGAATGAAGAATTATCTGGCTGGACAGCAGGGCCATCAATGAAAGGAAGAGGGCCTGCTATGGGAAGGATCAGGCATTTTAACTGAGTCACTTTTGCAGGTACCTGTGGCCACAGTTGTCATCTGACAGCTGTGACACTCCCACCCATCCCCTGTATCTGGCTAGATATGGGGAGCCTACTGTATCCAGGTTGGAGATAAGGACAGCTTTTTGTCAAAAGCAGGAGTTTCCACTTGAATTCAAATTTCTGTTGAAAGATATTCCTAATTAACTGAACTGTGCATAGGGAGTCAAAGGCATTTTAGAGCAAAGCTGGCACCTTGCTGTCTGTTCTGGCAGCTTTTGAGACCATATGCTAATCGAGACTGCCTGGAGATGTAGTGAGGTTGAAGATGTATCTGGCTTGATGGAGATGGATGTTCAGCCCCAGATCTATCACCTGTTGCCACTCCTTGGTGGTGAGCACTGGTCAATCTGTGACCATGTGTCAGTGATACAGCCATGGTTTTGCCTGTGGTTCTGGACTTCTGTAACCCTTCACTCTCTTGGATGAAAGATGCAAGAGCTAACCTTTGTTCTAAAACTAAATACTTCATTTCACCAAAGACACTGTACAAAGGAAAAAGAACAAGATTTGCTTTTTCTGTCTCCTTTAAAGGCTGCCAAACATTGCCAAAGATCTCCAAGAAATTCAATCTTCCATCCCCATCTTCTTTATCATCATCTGCTGATGTGCGAATGTAGAATGTGGGGCTTGGGTTTATAATGACTATTTTCTGACTTCTTCTTATCCTGAGCAAATGCAATAGGAGCTGTATATACTGATTCATGGAAAGAAAACCAGCTCAGGCATCTTCTTGGGACTGACCATGTTGGTTTGAGGGTTATGTGGACTCTGACTCCCCACAGCATTTCTGAGCAGCAGGGAACATGCTTGGAAGAGAAGACAGAATCCTATGCCTTGTTTCTAGGTTTGCCTCCATCTCTTTGTAGGGAACAGTAGCGGGGAGAGCTTCAAGGGAGATCCTCAACTGCCTAAAAGATTGAAGAGTTTAGACTAGCCAGATTAGGGCATGCTAGTGTTTATGACCAACCTAAGGACAAGAGTAGCTAACACTTGCTAACCACCCATTCCTGGCTCACTGGCATAATGTAGATCGTCTTAGAGATAGATCTGAAAGGGTAGCTTTTGTCATGCATGTTGGAAATAGGCAAAATTAATTTTCCTAGATCCATGTTAGGATGCTGTGACAACCCAGTTTTTATTACTTTATGCTGTCAGCATGAGTGTTGAAAATAAAACCAGCCAAAGCCCGGAGATATAGATTTTCAAATAGTTAATCTATTAAAAAAATTAAATGGGGAAGGATTAGCAACAAACAAGGAAACGTAAATTTCTGGAAGACCCATCAATTTGCCAGGATTTGTCACAGACACCTCTCCAGGAAGAGCACAGCTATCTAAATCTCAAGGCATGACTACTATAGTGCCAAGAAGAGGTATTTGGAAAGAATGTGCCCTATACTAATGTACTGAAATGATCCTAATTATTCCTGCTTCTCATAAGAACTAATTAACCAAAGAATAGGGTCTCATGCAGAAGTGGCTACCTACTTTCCAGGGTCTCAGTTACCTTCTTTCACCCAAGGCTGTTAGGAAATATTGGCTAAGTCAGGCAGAGTGGGTTCACATATCTTTACGTTGTTGTTTATCGGCTGTAGCAATTGTCAGCTTTCAGGAAAAGAACAAACAACAATGTGTAATTAGCTCAATTTTTCTAGTCTGACTTTACTAGCCATTGTTGTAAGGGAGCTAAATAGGATGGTCTCTTGGCTCTTGCCTCTTTAAATTCAGGACAGCTAGCTGCATCTTTACTGGGAGATATTTTGTCTCTGCCAATTAGTTCCCAGCTGGAAAGAATATTCAGCAAATAGTTACTTTTTTTTCATGTTGTGTATCATTGGGTGTTTAAGTTACTTTTGTGGCAATAGCCTGTTTCTGCATAGAAGTGTAAGGTTTCCTGGGAAAAGTGAAAATTATATTGACCATTCAGGTAGCTAAATTAGAAACAGGCTTAATATTGCTAGGTAAGGATTGGAACAAAATATTCAAGGACATAGTAGATTCAGTATCTCGTGAAACCTTTGTCAACATTGGTACTTCTCTGCAAGAGATCTTCCAGACCAAACAAGCTGTTGGGTTTAATGTGAGAGTCTAAAGGATGTATTACAGAAAAAGGCAGATAACACCATTACAACATCCTTAAACGCTGTGGATCTGATTAAATTGCAGTGATTCAGTAGACAGAGTCTCTCTGGTGTGTCCAGCACTGATACAACTGAAAGTTTAAATAAGGAGCTATAGCATTTTATAGAACAATCAGCTCCTTATCAAAAAAAAAAGAGCTAAAAGTTCCAGTATTTTCAGCACTTTACTTTTCTCTTATGTCTCTAGTGTAAATTCTTATGTTTTTCCTTCTATACCTTTGCTTTAGTAGTCTCTTCCTTGTGGATACATCTTTATTCCCTGAGTGGCTCTTGCTGGCTTGCTACATCACCAACTTGTCATGATGTCACATATTGACATGTGGAGGCAGAAAGGTGTGATGTTGGGAAGGATGTAACAGGTTAGGGAAAAGCACAGGGTCGGGGAGAGAAATGTAAGCAAATACAAGGCTTCAAAGTGATTCATTGTTTTCTGCCTTCAGGTTTGGCCTGTGCTTGAACCATATGTTTAGTGATTCTCATTACCTTATGGGTTTCACATAATGATTCTTAAGGGGAATAAAGAATGCAAGAAGAGCTGAATTGGTGGCCTTTGAGCTCGAGGACTTGCTGAATACTGAACAGTTGCTTCACTCCTTATTTTTATTACTTCCTGTAAACCTTTAAAACCTTACCTCATGTTTTAAGTGACAGCCAAAATAAATAAATCAGTTCTTTGGGCTGATGTTTCTCCCGTAACTTCTGATTGTACTAACAAGAAGGCAAGAGTAGTGTTGCACAAAACATTAGAAAATGTTTTTCAGGTTATTTTTTAGGTTACAATTTAATTAAGAAAATCACAGATATTTTCATGAGTGGAAATGGTGAATAACGCAGTGAAGAACTCAGTGCTTTGAAAAAGATATGACAACTAAAATTTTAAAATTCTTTTTAAATGTGAAATCATTGAAAAGTAGGGCTGGAAGAGATCACGAAAGATCGTGTAGCTCATGTCTCTGCCCTGTGGCAAGAGCACCTCAACCTGACCTGTTTCTGACAGAAGTGCATTCAGCCTCATCTTCAGGGTGTCCAGGCTACTGAAAATAGACACTCCACAGAAGTCTCAGTAACCTATTCCTATGCTTCACTTTTACTTTGTAAGCAAAGTTTCTCTTAATATCTAGCTTGTATTTTCTTTGTAGGCACTTTAGATTGTGATTCCTGTCCTGCACACTGCAAAACTGAACAGTTTGTGCTCTTTGAAAAAACTGCGCCAACACATTTTAGATAGGATTAGGATAATGCATTAGGATGATTTTAAACATCCTGATTGTTGTTCCTCATCAGTTCTGCTTTTTTTTATATCAGTAATTTATTAATCCATTACAAGTTCCTGTTCCTCTGACAACATGTTTAATGAGAATCAGCTTTTCTTTGTCTCAATCTCTTTCAGTGAAATGGATAAAATAGTAACACTAGCGTAGTAACATTTCTATTACTATGGAATAGATGGAATATGGAAGGAGGAACACATCATAAATATGGTGAAGAGATGAAGAAAAGTACTGAAAAGAGATGCTGGGAAGAAAAAAAAAAAGCCACCTAAAAGCTGTCTCTGAAATTCTATCATTTTTATTGCATAATTGGGCATTATTGCTGACAACTCCTCCCTTATGATTTCCTTTAAGTTTGAGCATCTGGACGGGTGTTGCACAACAGCCCAGTTTTCTTCTCCCTATACAACAGAGTTTTGATTAATTAATCATTACTTCAGTTTGAATAATACATTAAAGATGCACTTGAATCTGCTTGGAAAAAATACTAAAAAAAAAAACAATGAAAGGAAATATTGCTCTGGCTTCTGAAAGGATGTGCTTATCAAATGGTAAGGTAGTTGTAAAAGGTAAATGCGTCACTGGTCAGCCTGTGTTTCTTTTCCTGCTTGTTTATGTAATTTCTGTACATTGAGTGTGGTGACAGGCACTTCCTCAGTAACTAGTCTTAGCAGCATTAAGAGCAGAAGAAGAAATAACCAGGCACTGAATGCAGAAATGAGGACTGGTGCCTGGGTCATTCTGATTGCTGAAGCATTTGGGTGTGAGAAGAGCTTGGCCATGCAAATCCAAGGGGCATCTGTACCTAAGCTCAAGAGACAGTGCTCTCCTCTCCCTAAGGAAAGAACTGTGGAGAAATCCAGACCCAATGCAAAACTAATGTTGCTGGTCTTGTGTGGCAAGATCATTAAGGCACAGAATGTACCTGGGGGCCCTGATTCAGATCTGCCTTCCCCGGTGACCAAACAGAAGACCTTTCCAGTCTTTGCATAGACCAATACCTGATATCAGATGTGACGCTTTGCCAAAAGCCCCTAGCCTGAAAGCCTGCAAAGATGAGCCCGAATATCTCCTGTGATCTCACCAGTGTGAAGGCACTCCTAGCTTTTAACCACAAAAGCTCTTGCTAGAGCTTTCCTCCCCCCACACCCCTTTAATCCATTTTCAAGCCTAGCAATGCCTCATGTTTACCCAGCAGGCCCATGTGAAAAGGTCAGTTTTATTTCTTTGACCTTTTTCATCTTGGTAAACATTGGCAGCTGGAGGTCCTCACTGCAGACATGTCAGCTGCAATGAAATGGTGTTACAGGTAATGACATGCATACAGAGCATCTCTGACCTCTCTGCTGTTTGCCTATCAACTCAGAAGTCATCCTGAAATCTTAGCCACTGCAGAAGCAAGGAGACTGATTTGCTTTCAAGGAACATACAGGTGGACTTTATTTCCCTTTCTCCTTTCACTTGGGAAGTGGGGGGTATTATTTGTGTTTTTCCCCTTTATGAGTATTTAAGATCTTAACTCAAAATCTTAGAGGTATAGATGTACTTAGTACTAGTGTGTAGCTATATGTTTTGTTCTTGATGTCTTAGTCCCCATTTGTTAGCTTATGAGGATTTTTTTACTAGATAATAATGCTTTCCTAGTATAATTAACTTTTTCTCTGAACTGGGATACTATGTCTGGAACTTACGTGGACTGAAGTTTTGGTGAGGATGGAGGGGAAATAAAGAACAAGGTGTACCCACTGAGATTTAGATTGTGGCATTATATCAGAATCAACCATAACAAATTCACTAAAACTAATGCTGCTGCTGTGGAAGCAAAGAGACAGCGTGAACACCATCAGAAGCAGACTTTTGTACCACTTCAGTTTTAGATTTATTCCCTAGCATCTTCTGATCTTTCTTTGGATTTCTTAAGACTGACATTAAACAGGTACCAGTGTCTTTGATGCCAAGGTTAATCTGTGGCTATGTATTACCTTCAGCCACTGCTCCAAATCCTGTAGTTCCTCTCAGTGGGAACATGCATGGGTATGGAGGAAACATAAGTTGTCATATATTAGGGCTGCAAGTGCTCCTAGGTTCAGTGGTAGTCACCCAATCCCCATTAGATAACTGTTTTTCTACCTATCCCGTGCAAAGCAGCTCTCTTACTACCTTTGGTTTCTTGTGTATGTGAGTATCTTCACTCACTGAATTATCTTCAATGTTCAATGTGCAGAGTGTTTTTCATCTTCTGCAATGTAGTGAATAACTTGTTGATAAATTTTGATAAAATTTTGACAAATTTTATGGTTAGATTAGTACCATGCAAAATGTAGGTTTCTCTGGGTAAAATCTTTGGCTTTATGTTGTATTAATGATCTGGTACTAAACTTTCAAAAAACAAAATAATCTCTAAAAACAAAACAATTTTTGGGTAATGATTGGAACACTCCTGGGAACTCTATAAGTCCTTTTGTCCCTTGGTAATACTTCACTGTGGTTGTTGCATTTTTAATATTGGGTTTAAGATAGTGACATGCTCTGATCATTTCTGTTGAATGCATGAACATCTGTTTTTTTGTTGTGGTTTAGTGTTGTTTGCTGTTGGCTGGGGATGAAAGGAGAGATCAAACGGTTTGAAGCTGGCTTTTGTTTTTTTCAAAGTTGCCTTTGTTCATAAGCTACAGCCCAGGAACTATGCAGCAATTCTAATTGTGACTGAGAAGCATTGATAGAAAGGAGGAAAATGTGACTGAAGATATAGTCACTGTGCTAACTCAGCAGTGCGAGAAAAATCTTAAAATTGCACCATAAAACTGTGCAAGCTTTACCTAATGGAGAGATGAGGTTGTAGAAAGAAAGCGCTTCATTGTGCAATCTGCGCACGCTGCATGGTAATTAGAGACCTGCCACTTTGCCCAGGAACTGAAAAGAATTTGGTATTCTTTGCCTGGTGACCCAAGGGTGAGGATGTAGGTCCTCTGACCTGTGACAGTTCTAAGTGAGGGGGAGGAAGTGAAACCCCTGTGCCTATAGTTTATCGTAACCTAAATTGAAGCCAACATCCTCTTAGCAGGTCATGGTTTGTGGGCTTTCTGCTTTGTCCTTCCTCTCTTCGAATATTTTTGTATTTCATACAGTAACTTGATAGTGGTTACCTCATGTCATTAAACAAAAATGTCAAAGAAAGGCCATTCCACCCTGTGCATTTAATGATATATGTTTGAAGATGAATAGATGACGAGCTTCAATGTCTAGCGAGAAATCGGAGAACTTTGGATGCTGAAATGGGTGATTAACGCATCTGAAAGTATGAACAACTGCTTGCTTGCTCGGAGTGATGTACTCTTGCAAGCCTGATGAATATCATTTCATGACATGCGTTGTATGTGTCTGGCTAAAGCTTTCTTTAAATACCTGCCACATCTCTGTGTTTTGGAGAGAATGTGCTGTCAGCTCTGGCAAATGGAGAGATCACTCTGCTAGACTTGTACTGAACAAATACTACTTTTAAATGAAGACACCTATGTTTAAAGTTAAGCAAGAAAAATCTGTCCTACTGCAAAAGCTACTGCCTGAGCTCCCACTGGGCAGAGAGGAGATGATATCACTCCCAAAGTATGAGTCATAAAACATGTTGGGTGAGTCAGAAAATGTCATAGAAGTTTTTATAAGTATAAATGACTTTTTCCTCCAGAAGTGCCTCTCTTACTGTTGTCAAGAAAGTGTCAGGACAATCACTTTAGATTCCTGAAGTCTACCTTAATTTCTAAGAGCCGTAGTCTACCCTTAGTGAATAACTTTACTTATAAGCTAGAATTTGGGTCGAGGGGGTTGTAAGTACACCATCTCTTTAAGTTTTGAAGCTGGGGATTTGGCGCCAGAGTTTTGGGCAACACGAAGTCTGGTGTCTGCATGCTCAGTCTGCCAGTCACTCACCATCAGGGAGGTTGTTCCCATGGCCTGTTTGCTAAAAGTTGCACTTTTTCCCCACTGTTATGCTTAAGAATATTCTAAGTTGATTTTGAATAATGTTTAAACTGCAAGAATTGTTAGAACTAAGATGATATTCAGTCTTGGTGTTCACAAAATCCTTTTGACTGTGTCACTGCACCCTCCACTTCAGGGGGGATGTTTGAGGGTGGAAAGAGAAAAAGAAAAACACAACTACGCTATACTACACTATGCAGCACTGCAAGAAGAAGAGAACCTGGAAGTAGAATGGGATAAACATACTGGTGGTGTTACTTAGGGGTGGATCTGGTTTGTTTAGACTTTGTTAAAACAAAGGGATGAATTTACAGAGGCAATTACCTCAATGGGAATGTGGCCAGGGTATTGGATTAACATTAATGGAAAAAAAAAAAAAGTAGTAGTCTGGATCTTTAACGATTCTTGGGGTTAGGACCTTGGCTTTCACATCTGTTCTGAAAGATAATTTTTGAAGCACTGCAGAAGGTAACTTTGGTTCAGTATTGACTTAAACGGGAAAAAATGCTGTCCTGATATTTTGAAAATAAAAACAAAAAACCATTATAAAACATTATATTGGTTGTCATGATACTGTAGAGTAGGGTGGGGTGTACAGAGTTATGGATGGGACTGATCCTTCACTTCTTGCTAGTCCCAGGGTGCAGGACATAGCACTGTTTTGCTCTGTGCATAGTTGCACTGAGTTCTTATGACAAGAACTGCCCTAAGGGGCTATTTCTAAGTACTAAGACATAGCTGAACGTGGTCAGACTTGTTCTTGCTGATGTGAGATTCATTTGACTTTGTATTTCCAACTCAGTGGCTGTAGAGATTTGTCACCATATCATCAGTATAAAATCTGCTTTGCTCCTATTGTCCACAAATTAAAGATGCACCAATTACACTGCACAGTACCAGAACCCCACTATTTCCACATTTCCAGTCCTCTGTGAGGGGAAAAGCAAATTTGCGAAGCAGCTTATTTTTCACACAGGGAAGTTCTAATTTAATATCCTTGGGAAGGTAACGTATAGAAGAGTTTCAGCTTCTCTAAGCACTGGACTGCAAAACCTTCTCTATTAAAAGCTTCCTTGGACTTGATCAATTCATTTGTAACCTCTCTAAGTATGAATATAAATGCTGCCCACCTGATTAGCTTGCTTTACAGTACTTCAAAAGCTTTGCTAAAACTGTTCAAGGTAATAAATACCTAATGAGCACTGAGCCTCCTTCCTTGACAAATAAATAAATAAAGCTAAGCACAAACTCTAGGTAATGCTTTCAATCAATCAGCATAAATTCTTCTTTGGCTGCAAAAGGGAAACCTGAGATGATAAAAATGTAGTTGCTTTGGATGTGCTACACTGATTATATTATTTCTTTCCTCACCCAGTAATAAGGACAAACACGAGTCATTTTCTTTCCTATACCAGTTCAAATGCATTCTGCTGGTAGTCTCATATCCTCTTCTGGTCTGTAGTACTTGCAACATTGCTATATTAATATTTAAAGTCATGTGGCCTGTTGGTATTAAGTTTATTGAACTGTAACATTTTCATGAGAATAAGTCAAGACTCCAGAAAGAAAACCTTTTACTTGCTTGTGGTCCTGTTGCAATTCTTTAATTCTCTCACACAAGTAACTGCTTGAGCGAGTGATGTTGTTGGTACTAGGTCTATTTTTGAAATATTCTTATAGAAGAATAAGATACCTAAAGGGTTATGACAGTAGAGAATGAAAACAATGGCTTAATGTTCATCATTCCTCTCATCTGTTCTTAATATGGCTAGGAAAGACTGCTATGGTGTAGGTGACCTGTAAACATTAAAGGGATGGAATTTCACCATTCTCAGCAGGGTCCATCATAGGTGATCCATGTTACCTCTTGTTCTTTATATTGATCAGCCCTGGTCTTTGCACTGATACATTTTGTTCTTTCATAAAAGCTCAGGTTTTTGAATGATTTATTGAAATCCTGTGCTATGACTAGTGAAGTTGTTTTTTCTTAAAAAAAAAAAAAAAGAGCTGTGACCACTGCTGCTGGCAGATGTAAAAGATCTGCTGAATTGGTCTAGCCATTTAGGGACTTTATCAGTAAGAAAAAAAAAATGCACTTATTTCTTGTTTCTTTTTACACATTCCAAAAGGAGGACTAGTTAATTGCCTTTTAATTGTGTATCATGCTTCTGAGGGAGGGCAGAGTGATTTATATCCCATGCTTGATTTGCTTGTGTTCCTAAGTGTTCAACTTAGGGTGCCTGCAACCCACTGGTGTAGTCCTTCCTTGATATTCTTGTGACAACAGCAAAAACATGGTAGATATTGGGTGCATTTATCTCAGGTTAGAAAAGGAACGCAACCTCTGCCCATTGCCCTGCAGCCACCCATACGTTCATGGTAGCTCAAGCAATAAAAGCTCTGCAGTTCTGATGAATGTGATTGTTTTTGCAAGGATTTGATTCAATGAAGTCACTTCTTGTTTTCTGATGTCTAAACCACTTAATCTCTTCCTTCTTATAAGCATGTTTTGTTCATTTTTGCTCCTTCAGATTCTGCTGAAAAAATCACTTCTTACACCCCTCTTTGATAAATTTAGTTGAAAACAAATATTTTCTCAAATAGGTCCTGTTTCAGGTATAGAATCCTTTTGATAATATCAGGTGATGTCTTGAGTTTTATCCAGCATCAGGATATATGGATTACGAATGTCAAATCGCTCTAATCTTCTTAGAGCGTATATGTATTATCAGCAGTAAATTTTCAAGACCTTTTCTGGCAGCTCTTAGGAGATAGTATGACTAAACCAACCTTATGCAATATGACTAATTTGAAAAATTGAATATTAAACTTCCAAGTAAAGTTAGGAGAAAACATGTTTTCTCCTTTCTCGTTAGAATTGTGTTGATCTGGCAACATCAGTGGTTTCCCCAGTTCTTTTAGGTTTCACCAAATTGATATAAAGCCCTCCACCTCGAGAAAACAAAAAAAGCATCTTTAAAAACAAAAATAAATTAGTGTTTGAACATGGGGGAAGAGGGAACAGAGCTGTTTCATGTGGGCACGTTACTTTTTTTTCTATGTATTTTGTGTCAAAAAAATACATGGGGGAGAGAAATGGGGGGATCTCAATGTGTTTTGCGTTGATATAACAATCACTGTGAATACTAGTATGAATTTTGAAATAGATATCTTTATATATGTGTATACATGCATAATCATTTAGAATATCTAGCAGTTTTGCAGGTTGAGGGTTTCTGTCTCTAAGAAAAGGATTTGTGCATAGGCTTGACTCTTTACTTATCCTTATTGCACTGAAGTTAGTAGTAAGAAACATGATTTTGTTTGTTGTGCCCTTTTACTGGGAAATCATTCTGGTTAATAGTCTGCCCTTAGATGGGATGAAACAAGTGCAAAGATGTTCTTTGACTAAGAGAGAAAGTAAATGGAAAATAAAACTTGTCAAATAATATGTAATGGTGAAGCTGATTCTATGCGCTGTACAACAGCATCTCTCTGTTCCGGCAAATTGCACCTTTAGGCAACCTTTTCTGTAGCAGGGGCAATCTGCTTGTCTGGATCTGTAGTGCAAAGATTGTCATCATTTATGTCTTGCTGTCACCTCAAACAGGCTCTAAAATTCCTGTGCTAATCTTTAATATTGTAGAGAAAAGAGAGAACTTAGTTTTTGAAACATAGTATGCATTTGGTGTCTTATTGCTTATCTTTGTGCCAGTCTGGCAAACACTAGAGACATTTGTGTAAGTGTTCCTTGTTGCATAACACATCTTTCTTGCTATATTAATATTATGACACCTGTTATTTTTGTGATTAAAACCCATGGCAATTGCAGAGCAGTGCATTGTATATATATACATAAAAAAAAAGTACTTTTTTCGCAGATGTGAAAGTCACCAAATTTTTTTAAGCAAGTAATGGCTTTCAGGCTTGGTGACTTGGCCTACATCAGAAACATAAATCCTTCCCAACTTGTTTGTCTGCATCAACGATGCATTTAAAATTTGCGGTAATTAACTTTTGGGATTCATGTGGACCTTCGTTCTCTTGAAGAACGAAGTTGTTGAAGCACAGTTGTACCCACAGTGGAAAGAACTGAAATGTTAGTAAACACATGGATAACTTACATCAAAGGGTTTGGGAAATTGAATTGAACTTGTTGGGAGGGGCGTAAGTAGGGAAAAATAAAACACCATACTGATGAAAATCTCCTTGACAGCCAGTCGACTGCAGATGGTCTGATGTCCAGTACTAGGCAGTGCAGGGAACAGCACCACACCATCTACTGAAAGGGTTAACATGGTGTAGGATTTCCTGCTGCAGATGATAATCTAAGACTCTCATGTCCTTGATGTTCTTGTTAATAAATCAGGTTTGAGCTGCTGTTCCAGATTTTGATGCTGTCCTTGGGAGAGGTTGTCACACAGTTGCTTAAGAGGGAGCATAATGGTTTATGACTACAGCACCTGAAGTCCTCTCATGGAATGAGTTCCCAGGAGATCCTAATCATACAAAACTAATATTGCTTGGCTAGTGATAGTGTCATGCTGCCAAGCTAAGTTACATGTCTTGCTGTGGCAAATGCGTGGCTGATTAATTTTAATTCAATGTAAATAGAAACAGTGTCAAGGAAATATCGTAAATAAGAAATGGCTCTACATGTGAAGGTATTAGTTAGAGGACTGATGAGCCAGAATGGCATTGCCACATTTCTCAGTAACCTCTGACAGTACTGATGAGGTAACAAGTGATCCTCGGCTCAGCTGTGGAAAAAGTGCACTGAGGACTGAGAAGCCCTGAACAGAAGGAATTTCTCTTTTGGGAGACAATAAAAATAGAGAAAACATAAGGAAGGGGAAAAATGTGGATACAGGGCCATGAAGTGAGGTTCCCAAGGCTGATGGAAAAACTTTGTGGCAGAGTAAGCACTGCAAGCTCTACCTTCCTCTGGTGATTTCAGAGAGTTCAGTGCAGTCTTTATTCTTATACCACCCAGAGCTATAAAAGAAAGTTTACTGCTTTCTGCTTTAACTGATGAAGGAGCTGAGCTGGGCTGAAGGGAAACACCACTGTGAAGGGAATGGGGTGAAGTGTGGTCTGCTCCATTCCCACAGCGTATGCTCATCTCCTTTACTGAGGTGGTTCCTTTTTGATGGAGGCAGTATGTGGCACTCCCCTGCTGGGTGCACTCTGCTATGGATGCCCTGCTTAATTTCCTTTATGAAGGTAAATACATATTCTTCCGAATTAACACATCACCTAAATTATTTCCTGCAACTCCAGGGTACAGAGAGAAATGATCAGCTGCAGGTTGATATTACTGATGAAATTAGCTAACAAACTACTATTCTTGTAGCAAGGAAGTTAGACTTTTTTTATAATTTACAGCCTGAAAATAAGATAAGGTGTGTGTGTGTGTCAAAATATATGTAAATGAAATGAATCATTTAAGCTCCTGTCAAGTTGCCAGTTCAAACCTACTCATTCTGGCCAGATCTCTTTATATTCATAATCTGGTTGCTCACTTTGGACTCAATCCACAGACTTTCCTTTTTGCTTTTTGGGTTACATGTAAGTGGCTAATCATATCACAGCCAATAAATGACTTGGAGTTGCAGTAGATCATTAGATTTCATTATTATTATTATTATTTTTTCTCTGGAGCATTCTGAGAGAAACTGACGAATATTCTGAGAGCATGCTGGAAGACAGTGGAGCATTGCTTTCATTGTATGGGCTTCTGCTAGTCATTTGCATAGTGGGCTAAAGTGATTTAATTACACAGGACATATGAAGAAAAGAATGGCTTTCTGTCTAGAGTGCTGTTTTCTGTCTAGAGTGCTGGACTGGAGTTATGAGCACTGTTATGTGCTGTACACCTTGCTTGACTTGTGCAAATCATTCTCCTTCAGTTTTTTTCCTTATGCTAAATGGGGGCAGTAATTACCCACTTCAGAGGAGGGTATGCGGCTGAAATTAGTATTTATCATGTACTCAATTTCCCTGATGAAGTTTGTAGCTCTGTTGCTGAGTGCAGTCATTTCTGGGTTTTGACTTTTGTTCATGAAGCATGAAAAGGTTGACTCCAGCAGGAAGGGGTAGTAGGACGTAGCCTGAAAAAAAAAAAAAAAAAAACTTGTATTTATATAAATGCAATGAAATGCTAAAGATTTTAAAGCTTTAACATAGCTAGTACTGCCTTTGCTACTGAAATGAAACTGTTCTCTGGAAGACAAGAAGGTAAATAGCAAGGCAGCAGGCTTTTTTTGTGGTAGAAGTAAAAATACAAACCTTTGAGGATAGCCCTTGGTGGAAAGACATCTTTAGGATTCTAAACACAGTTCACTTTGTGGATGTGACTGAAAAATTTGGTCCCCTTTATTGGATTCTGTTAACTTGTTTAAAGAAACAAATCCTGATTCAGCACAAAGTGCTTATTTTACCGTATGTTATTAATTGGAATATGTTTTCAAACCTATCAGTGGATATGTAACAATGCAAGTCTTGGTATAATGTCCCAAATGATTTTTTTTAACTGGATTTTGTGTATCATCTACAATTTCTGCAAAACTATTTTCTGTCAGTTACTCAAATGCAGTGAAACCTAATATGCTCCAACCTTCATAATGTTTGCTGGAAAACAGATTTATGCAAAGCTGCTCAAGACTGAGGTCTTGGTGAGAAACATGGTAAATGAGTTGCCTTGTCATATTGAACGAAATTCTTCAGTGAGAGGGGTCCACTGACAGTGATCTTGCATGTGTAATCATGTATTGCATCCAGAGGTACTCAGTTTTAACAGCAGATCAGGTTAAGTAGAGGCTTAGCTCTTGTCAGCACAAGGGAAATTACCCTCAAAATTAAGCAATTTATGCAGTTTCCAGATTGGGATGACATTAAGGATATGTCCAATGTAAAGAATGTTTTTAAGTGCTTTGCTGAATTCAGGCCATAATGGTGAAGTTCTTCAACTTTCATTGATGTGATGAGTAGCATCTACCAGGTGAATTACTACTCCTCTCCTTGAAATGCTGAGCTTTTAAGCCAGAATTAACTGTAACATAGATTTTCAGATGGGTACTCTAGCATTTTCTGTAGAGTCCCTTTGCTCTCAGTGAATCCTGCTTAATTCATCTACCCATGGAAGGCCTCCAGAGAACTCTTGTTTTCTTATCCTGGAGTGGATTTTTATTTTCTAATAACTTCTCCCTGAATTTTGACTCTGATTAGCGGTGTGCCTGCATTTTAATAAATGTTCTTAAAGAGCTCCCTTCCGTCTCCCCCCAGCACTTAATTACAATGTGTAAATATGCACACAGCCCTATTATTGATGTTAATCCCAATGCTGATAAAACCGGATAGGAGAGAATAGAAATGAATTGGAATACGGATAAGCAGAGGTCTTTCATTAGCCCAACTAAAAGTAATCACAGATCTCTTGCTGGTAATATACATCTTGCAGATACAGAGGACTAATTACTTCTGGCAGTGCTGTGCTCCATCACACACAACTTTATTGTAATCCCGTGGTGATATAATGCTTTCACATACCAGTTGCTTCTTTCCTTCTTTCTCTCCTTGATGGTATGACCTTACAGATCTTGAACCTTCAAACTATACCTTGTAGTGTCAAGGTTAAGGAAATCTGTCAATCTCTTATTTGTTTTTGCTCAAAGTTCTCTTCAATGTTTGCTATAAAGTTTTACAGAAGTCAGGGAAAAATCTTGTACATTAAATGTACCCAGGGTAGTGTTTTATACAGCATCCAGTATGGTTGCTAATGTGTAATTGACAGATATATCAATTACCCCTTTCTTCTCAAGGAACCTGGAGTACTTCTGTATGTTTTGCATTGCATATATCATGTCTGGTCTTTTCAAATTGGAGTACCTGAAGTTCAGCTCTGAAATCAAAAATTAGGGACAAACTCTTACTTCCTTAATTTCTTTTCAAAGTATACTAAATTTCATAAAAGCCTTTGTGTTTCTTACAAGAGGAAGGCAATTATTTGAAATGATTCAGGTTGCTGCTAGGGCATGGCCCACTGGAACTTGTGGAAGCTGCCCGTTTTATTTTCAGAAACACTGAGTCCTACCTAAAGTGTTGTATACATAACTGATATTTTAGACAAATGAAAGGGAAAAGGGCATTGTCTGGGTTGACTGAGAAGAGTGTTTAAGGATGTTAAAAGGCTGAAATATCTTTCCATCAAAATGTTTGATAACTAGATAATATTTTCTGTCCAAGATGCATCACCAGACTCAGCATGAAGTATTCTTAATTGTTGCTAATTAGCAAAACTGAAGTTTTCAAGACAAAGAAACAATTTCTATTAAAAAATTACATATGCCATTAACATGGAGTCTCTCCTATGTTTGGTATTCTTTTGGAATACAAAGAGAGCAATGGCTCAACTGAAAATGAATCAATGAAATCATTTGATGTCATTATTATAAGTTATATCATTTGATCATATTTGGTCAAAAAAACATTACCGATGAAAAATTTTCTCAGCTTGTACTGAGAGCTCATTTCAGAGTCCTTTAGAATGTGTCTCCTAAGCAAAACTAGCTTAGAAATATCTGAGTTAACTGGGAGGGAAAGTATAGGTGTATGGCACCAAGCTGCAGGTCCTGTGGATGTGCTCGTGCCATACCATATTGTGCGTTTGCCTCATCCCCTCACCTCTAGCCAGTCACTGTCATATGTCACTGGTTTCTGATTATGGAAATACTGTGGGCTTTGAGAATATGAATGGTCACCTTGGCTTTGACATTGTTGTATTGTGCCAGGTCAGCACAATCCCCTTTTTCACTGGGGAATATTTGTGATCATTTAATGCTTCCTTCTTGATGTTAATTCCCACCTCTAGTAATAAAACTGTTTTTAAGTAATGTGTTTTTGCTTGGAGATAAAAGCCATTTCTGTGAGTTTGTGAATGATTTTAAGTACCTGTGTGCATGCTGACAGACTTGCCAGAAAACAGGGGGCTGAAGAGTGTGCTGAGATGTAGTGTATGAAAATTTCTGGACCTTATCGGTCCCTGGAAAAGTGGTCTGTCCTTATTGTATCTTGCTAAAAGGTGGTGTTAGTAAATACTGGTTGTATTTTGGTGACCCAGCTTGATGATGTATCAGAGGAAATATCTATTTTTTTAAAACAGCCTGACCATTTTTTTGAAATCCACAAACTGTTTAGCCTTTCCTCCTGTGTATGTTATCCCATGTGCTTGTATTAGATTTTTACAGTTTTATGGGCTTGTCTTTCTCTTCTGGCTGCAAAAAAAAACAACTTGTGGTTTCATAAACACACAGCAGGGTTTGGTTGCGTGACAACTCTTCGGTTGTGACGTGGAAAAACATCACACTGGGTTTTGGCTGCTTTCTCTGTTTAAAGTGATGCCTGGTATTTTATTCTTGTTCTAGATCAAAACAACTCAGAAGGGTTTGCTCCTAGTTTATAAACAATTTACTTCAATTACAGTTTATCACAACGTTTACAAAACTGTCACATTTAAATGCAATTTAATGAATTATTAAAGATGTCAATCTTATTCCATGATAAACATGCATACATTTCAAGAAGTGGAAGAAAAATTATAAAAGTAGAGAATTGTATGTTACCTAATATATAGAATTTAATATAACTTTTTTCCAGTAATCTCTGTATATCAGCTGCAAAAGTCCAGGAGGAAATATTTCTTAAATTGTGTAGGATTTTAAGCTTGTTTACATAGCACCGTATTAAAACTTATGAAATCATCCATCTTGATTTTATGAAAAACTACAGGACTTATCCAATGTGTACTTGCAAACTGTGCTGCTACTATTCTGACAAGCAGGGTGCAGGAAATAACATCAGTAGTTAAGGTGTGAGCTTGCAAAGAAACAGATGGACAGAAAATGAAAAACTGCTTTCTAAGAGGCACCTGTTCAACAGAACTGTGTAACTGTAGAAATGTAGCTTCCCAAACAGGGGATCTGTCTGTAAAGCAGGGGGTTGAAACAGCTACCCTGAGATTTCCAGTTCATAGGGAAGTTTCTGAGCTACTCACTATACTTAATAATTACAGGCAGGTTTTTTTTTTTGCTGCTTTGCACTGTGGTGTGTAAAAGAAACCTGGGAGCTCTTTGCAGGTGGGAGCTGCCCATGTCTCTGCTCATGTCTCTCTTCTAAGCAGCAGACAGAACAGGTTCTAGCTATGATGTCCCTTCCTGCTTCTTTCCATGTCACGCAGCACCCCAAAACCTGTACTACTTCCACACACCTTTTACATTAAAAAGCGTGGGCAAGGAAGTCAGGGGCTGCTCAGGAGCCCCAGGCTCCTTAAGGTACCCTTGGAACATGCATGGCAGTCATTGTAAAGGATCTGCAACTTCTCTCTTAGAGCTGCTCAAAGGAAAAACAGTGAGGTTCAATTCCAGCACAGCTTGACAGAGCCTGTAACCCTGCAAGAATAAATACAGACTTATTCCAATAGACAAAATAAGGTTGGCTGTTTTATCTTTTGGTGAACAGTGATTTTTTTCATTCTGTTTGAGATTTCTCTGGTGGTCATCCGCATCTAGGATGGGCCCTGAAAACAGGAGGCTAAGACTTTCAAGGAGCAAAATTTTGCCTGCACCAAAGAGGAGACTTTCTACTGCTTGGTGCATTTAAGACTACAATTCATGAAGTAAAAGCCAGGCTAAGCACTGTTAATGTGCACTTGAAAATATATTTGGCAATAAAGATGATGCAGACGTGTCTGTCTTTTTCTGTGACTATGAGGTATAAAGCCCCCTCTGAGAACTGTAGGCTTTTAACCACTAGTGCATCTCAAACTAAGGATTCAGCAGAATCTCCCCTATGAAACACTGCTTTGCTGACTAATGGAAATAATTCAACTATCCATCTTGATGTGCAAATGATGAGGCTCAGGTAATGACAGCAGATGCATATGAGCATCCTGAGAGGGTGGCAGAAAATGTGGATTTGGAGTGCAAGCTGATGATGCTGACCATTTATTTTGTATGGCTGACTTTACATCCATTACTTAATACTTTAAACTTCAAGGTTGTATGAAAATAAGACGAGAGATGACTAGCATTCTCATGTTGTGTTACTTCAACAGCCATGTGAAAGATGCTGCAGGTCTGAAGACAGTTTGCTTCCTACAGACAGTTGCATTTTTAAAACTTGTTTTTGGATGAAGAGGGGACTCTGGCACTGCTGTACAGAGACTCAGGTGATTTCAGTCTAAACCAGGGAGCAAAATTATTTTAGATATCTGATTTTTAGAATGATAAGTCTTGTCTGCTTTACAGGCCTAGAGTTAATAAATGTCAGTGTTATAGCCAGTGAAAATATCGTGAAATGAAACACAAAGAAACAGTCCACAAATACAGTTTAATTTTCTGTGTGACGTTGCTGCCCTGTTTTCCTTGAACACTATCACTTAAGCTCTTCATCTCACCTTTTTTTTTGCATGATACCTGAAGGATTCAGTCACCTAGGTGATGTGATATGTCCAGTTCTTATTCATTTTGTACTTTTTTAGACGTCTCCAGATATCTAAGGCTCTATATACTTTCAAAAAAGGGAGAGAGAAAAGACTGATTGTTTGACTAGTTAGTGTTTTTTTTGTTGTTGTTTCTTTTCTCTGAGAAATGAATTTCTGGGACCTCATTCCTTTAGAGGAAGATAACAGCTGCCAATGCAAGGTGACTTGTAAATGCAAGTGACAGACTTGCAAAGGCTGAATTTGGGCAAAAAAAAAAAAAAAAAAGGACAGTCTCATTATAGTTGGAATGATTTTTATGTATTTTTTTTTAGTACCATGCATAAAAACAGATGACTTATCCTGTAAGTAGAAAGCAAAAGAGAATAACATCACGTTAGGGTGAGGTGGAAAAAAATCAGTTCTCTAGTTGCAAATGTTTTTAGTTGTCTAAATCACTAAAACTCCAGCGAGAACCAGGGACCAAAATTCTACTGAGGGTCAGGTTCTCTGTTATCGAAGTCGTGGGAATACCTAAAGATACTTTGGAATAGAAAATTGTTTCTAATACTAAGAATTAGACAGCTCACAGGAGAATCGATTGTGAACCCCTTGCTGCAGGGGATTTTGTGTGTTTTCACATTTTATTGGTTTGGGGTTTTATCTGGAGGGGGAGGAAGAAAATGGAACAAAGAAAGAAAATGGGTAAGTGATGAAAACAGCAGCTTTGGAGACTTTTAAAACTGTTAAATAATTTTCTTTGGGACTATTGAATGACACCATACCTTTTTAATGTAAAAATAGACAAGTTTAGTTGAGCTTGATCGGTGCACTCTTGAATTGAGTTTAGATTGCTTAATTGTATTCTAGCCAAATCACCAGCATTAAAAGCAATTTAAGAACCTGCAATTGTAAACTGTTTACTTAAGATGAAAAAAAAAAAAAAGAAAAACGAAATGACATTGTTTAATAAGTAGAAAGTATTTAATTACATAGCAGATGACCTCAATCTAGGGAACAATCTAGCAAATGTTGATAGGAAGCTCATATAACTGAATTTATGTCTATGCAAAAAGTTCTTTGCATATGTAGATATATTTATATATTTTACTGCTAAAGCACTCTCCATACTTGTGTCTGTGCTGACAAGACAGGGATTTGGACTGCTGGGATGAAAGCAGCGCTGCTGTCCCTTGCCTGAGTTCTACCAGTGCCATCAATATAGCTGTTAAGTGCTTCCTTGGACCTCTGTCCATGCAGGGTCATGTCACTTGTCAGTGCAGGCTGGCAAGCAGAAACTTAAATATAGCAGACTCTGGGTCACAGCTGAAGCTAAGCTGAAAAAAATACTTCCACTGATATTTTTTTCCATCAAAATTATTTTTACTGTTATTCAGAAGGTATGTATGTTTGATTTGCATTAAAAAAAACACAAAACAAACAATTCTGAGTAGTAACATTTTTAAAGCTTTTCTCCTGTTGTATGGTCTTTATTTTTTGTTTTCATATGAGGCTTTCCCTCTTTTCCCTTCTCCATTTCCATACATGTATCTCCTCTTCTTGTCTACCAATTCATATAGGAAAGAGTTTTAGAAGGGCAAAGCACAGTGAATATTTCTTCTATTTCCTATAAATAATGAGGTTGTCACTTGATATGAGATACAGATATTTGTTACATACCATCTTGCTATTCTATCTCCCATGGAAGGAAGAAAAAAAAAACACACAAAAAAACACAACTCTGAAATCTTTACTGTGGATTGTTGTTTTTACATATGGAAGGAGGAACTGTATTAATCAGCTTAGATCAGAAGCAATAGTTTGCTCATGTTTTAATACAACGTGCCTAGCACCATAGAGCTATGACCCACTGAAAAAAGTGGTGCATTGATAGCAAAATACTTCAAGGCAGAAATCATGACTTGAGTCCTCAGAAATCAAAAGAGAAGTAGGTGATTTTTTTTTTTACCCAGTAAGTGTAGTATCTTTAGGTATTGAACATGCATCTCCAGAAAAAAATGTTCTATGGCCCTTTCTGTCTACCTGTCTTTCAATATCAGCCCCTAAAAGCATTAGGGTAAGATTAAAAACATAATAATAATTGTAAATGCAGATCACTGTGTAAACAACATGCTCATACAGTGCCATGTCTAATTCGTGCATGGAATTACTGTAATTGCCTGTGCAAGCTGGGTAATTGTGTGTGGAAATTATGACCATGATTTCCCCATTTACCTAAGCTGCAATGAAAGTCAGTTGTGCTTTATTTACATAGTGGCCTTTTCCACTAGATCCTTTGGTGCAGATGGTCTCAGTGGGACTGATCACCCTGCGGCAGCACATTTCTTCAGAGGTCCAAGAATAGTGAACAGAGTGGGGCTGGAAAAGACAGATGGGTATGGAAGAGATTATCCCCTAAACAACCAGTGCTGTTCAACCAGGAGCTGCTCTGTCTCCCCCCCCCCAACTTGTTTACACAAGTAGAGACTAAGAAAGAAAAGCATCTTCTCAAGCAGCTTCAGCTCTTGTAACTCATAACCCATGAGCGATGCTGGTATTTTAGTGCTTTGTATTGAATTGGTATGAAGACAAACATCAATGTGGTGCAGCGTTAGCAGGGAATAACTCATCCTTTGGGAGGGGGCAGCATGTGTATGAGTTGTTGAGGTGCTGTGGGAGATGCGAGGGCTTCCCAGGTGCAGTGACATCGAGCTGTCATTTGCACCATCCAGCATTTCCAGTGCTGCTGTGTCTGGCCAGGCCGAGCTGCGCTCCATGCAGCTGATAGCAAGTGTTGCATTCAGTTCATACCTTTCTCTCTGTTTCTCTCAGTCAGACAAAGAGTTCACAAAGAGTTCTTGTCACTTTACTAGTTTGACATGAGCAATCGCTTTGTTTTCTACATACAGAGGTAGAAAGGAAAAGGGAAAACTGGAAGAGAAGGAAAAAAAGACACAACAAACAACAGAACTCTTTGGCTATGTTTTACTCCAGTGTGTCTGCCTTTTCCTATTGAGATCAGTACCAGTGAACCAGAGTTATTGCTTCTTCATCTTTTTCTTTTCAAGCAAAATGTTCCGGTTCATTTTGTGCTGATATTTCTTGTGCCTTTTCAAACGGCATTAGAAATTTTTAATGTGGAGCTAGCACTAAATAATGTGTTTCCTCTCAGGAGGAAATTAAAGTCAAAGGACCTGAGAATATTCTTTGGGAAATGTGACACTTTCTCTTTTGGCCTGATATTGTTTTAATCATCTGCTAAAATGTTAAAACTTGTTTTTTCTATTGAAGAATAATTGTTTTAGAAAAATAAAGATAAGACGGTTTTTATGGGAAGATATTACTGGTTTAACGACATGTCAATCACATTTACAACTGAGTAGTCTTTAATCTTTAGATGCATTTATGCTGTGGTAATCCCCTTTAAATGGTAGGAAGCTTATATTACATAGAGCTGAATTTTATTTTGGGTTGTCACAAGTAAATCTGGAGAGTGGAAACCTTTTCATACTGGCTGTAACTTATCCTAGGAAAAGGAGAGGCTGCTGTTTGGTAAAACTATAACTTAATATTGCATCTTCACTATTGGAAAGAAAATCATAGTGAAATCTTTTAGGTTCATGAAACTTTTTCCAAATAGAAGTATATTTATTTGTCTCTGCTTTATGAGCTTTTTGAAGTAATATTTTCTATCTTTTTTTAACACAAACGGGAAATCAAGCTTTTCTTTTTTTATTTCAGAAAATTGCACTTAAGCCCCTGCTCTAGTGTCAGACAATTCTTTTTGGCACAGCAAGTATTACAAAATCTGTGATAAAATTGAGGGAGCTTTTTACAGTGAAGGTGTATATATAGTATTGCTTCCTACATCCCCCACCATCTCCCACTATCAGAAATGTTTTCTGTGAGCATGTTGTGAATAGCATCAGTGTTGTTATCTGCAAAATAGGATGTAGCTTTCATTATTTTTTGGGGGAGATTTTCATTTTGTCAAGTTCAGTACTAATAGGATTATTCTGTTTCTGTTGGGTGGGTAGCCTTCAAATGTATTCTTCAAGATTCCTCTGCAGTGAAGAATTTAAATAAATAAATAAAATCCCTTGGAAAGCTGAGCCTGCTGCACCTCCTGAGTTTCTTTAGGGTCTCCTGTGTTTAGTGCAGTTTGTGGGTTGGAAGAGTGCAGCCCCCCTGGATTACATCATCCTTTTCACTGGGGCTTTCCCTGTTGTGTTTTTCTTAGTGAGGCAAATCTTTAAATGAAAGAAATTGTTGGCAATAATTCATGATGTTCTGTTGCTTTCCACTGGGTAAAGATCTGGCATTTGGAGTGTATTACCCCGACTGTAGAAATTTCTCAGCATGTCTTGCCTTCCCTGAATGATAACCCCAGCCAGTGGAGATTACCACTGCTCCACTGGAAACCTATAGTATAGATACCATTTCCTACCTCTTTAATCTCTTTGGGGAATATATACTGCTAGTGGTGCTTATGCTACAACACTGAGCTACTTGATTAACAGCAGGGCAAGGGTAAAGGCTAATAACCTACTTTCCCTACTGGGCTTTATGGAACAGGCAGCTTGAGGATAAAGGTGGTAGGTGACATGATGAGAATATTTTTCTTCTGTAAGACCTATTTATTCACTTGGTTAGGTAGCTCAAAGGCAAAAATACAGAAATATCATTCTCCCTGAGAACAGGTGTTGAGCAAGCAAAAGAGGTGGTGGGAAAAATGGTATGTGCTTCCCTGGAGGCACACATGTCAAATGTAAAACATAAGTGAAAGGGAATGGAATATAAAGTTTCATTCCATACCTGTGTCTTGATAAATGGCTGACTGTAAGTTAAATTAGTTTAGTAGATAGGACAGTGAAGTGGTGACATGGCTGCAAGTTTCTGTTAGAAATGGTTCAGAAGGATTCTCTGTTATAATAAATGAATCCATTATATCTGGGGGGTGGGTGTTGGTGGGGGCAGAGGGTGGGTGGGTAATGGTTTGTAGTTAGGAGTGGAAAGAATGTCTAGCTTTGGGCCAAAATTCCTCTCTCTGAAATCCTATCTTAGTTAAGGTCAAGGTCAGATTGTTTGCTGTAGGATGAGGTTTAATGAAGTTCAGTGAATAAACTAAATAGTGAATAGACTAAAATTTGGGAATGCAAAGTTGGAAAATCAGAAAAGTGGGAGACAGATACTTACCTGACCACAGGTTTACACTTGGAATTAAAGTGTTCCTTTTGTACAAAAGGAGTGTCTGAAAGTGAAGAAATAATTTTCAAGCCACTGAGAGCTTTTGAAATGAAATCTCTAAGTTGATTCTCTAGTGTTCCCAGGTTCTCTGCAACTTGCCAGAGCTTCAAGTGTTTGGATTCCTCATCAGACTTCTAAGGGATGAATCTTATCCCAAGAGCTTGAAAATCAATACTTCTGGATTTGTAGGTAGGAGCTTGTGTGTTGTTAACATCCTGTGGAAGGACAACCAAAAGAATTCTGAAATTCTCAGAAGAGTTCAAAACATGTTCTTTTTCCTCCAGTTTTCAGTGTTGTATTGGTTTGGCTGATAAAAAGAATTCACTTTTCTGCAGTGTGGTGAGAGGAACTGGCCACTTGACAATGCTATGCCGTTCTGACAGGGTGGTTAATTTTGTCGATAAGCACCAAGAGTAATTCTTTTTAAACTTATAAGAATTTTGAAAGCGGCAGTTAATAATTCGTTTTCTGTTCTTAACAACCTTAATAAGGGCTGTGGCAAAACATGGAGATTGAGATGTGTAGGCTAGTTCCAGTATCAAGATAATATCCTATAAGAAAATCCTCCCTGTACTTGTGTTAGTTTTTACTTTGTGTAAGAGATGGTTTGGTTCAAAGCACAGCTAAAGGAGTTGAAGAAAGTGATGGAGAGAGAGAGAGACAAGGGAGTTTATGTATTCCTGTTTTTTTTTTTTTAGGAACAGAGACAATCTCACTAATGGAAATGACTAAACCAATGCTGTTTCTTGTAATGTCCAAAAGGACATCTGATTCCACAATATTTTTTTAATCATCATGGTTCCACCTGGAAGACAGCACTAATCAGTTGTCATTTAAAAAAAAAAAAATAGTGGTTTGAATATTGTAGTTTTGGCAAGAGTATTCCACCCAGCAGACTTTTTTTCTTGGTTTTGCCCTCTGTTGGCAGGAAGTCAGGAACTGATTTGGTTTTCCACTCCAAAAAGACATCCCCACATCCCAAACTTGAAATTGTGTGTGTGTATGAGAATGCATGAGACTGAGAATATCTCCCACTGCATCCCACTTAACATTAATTGAGAAGGAGGAGAAATGGAGACAAAAGTCATCAGTCACTTGGGACTACCATGCTTCTCCTACACTTTCTTCCAAAGCCTTGAGGATATTGGCAGAAGGCAGCTCAGGTCTGTTATCCTTGAGATGATAGGATCAAGTTGCACAACTTAATGGGTTAATAAGAGTTGAATTGTTGCGTATTGGTTTGTTAGATGAGTTGACTTCCACTCCTTTTGAGTTGGCTTCCTAATAAAATGTGTGTTAGGAAAAGATGAGATGAGAAAAAATGAGAAGTTCTTATCCTGACAGATAGGAAGGATCCCAGGTCAGAATGTCTTGTAATTACAAAGTCTTGATTGTTTGTACCCTTCTATTATCCTGTTTTATCCCCTTCCTCCTTATCCCCCTCATCCTTCCTTACATTGCTCAGGGTCTGTAATGAGTGCAGTTCCTGTCCCTCATTTCTTGATGGAAAACCTCTAGCTGTTCCTGATCCTGTTCCTCGCTCCCCATCATCCACTCTAGTATGATTAAAAAATATAGCAAGAGAAATATGAGACTAGTATGTACAGGGGAGGGAGAATTATAGAGGGCAACATGGGCTTTTTAATTCTTTAATTTTTCTTTTTTACTTTAAAACTTGATTTTTTTTTTTAATCTTAAGGGGACTCATTTTGACCACAGTGCTGCTGAAAGTATCTCAGGTCTAATATTTTCCTTGAAGGTATTTGGTGTTAAAAACGTCTTTACTTATACAGGAGTTATAACAGTACGTCCTGGTCAAAGATGGAATTACTGGCTTCTGTCAGGCTCTGCCTAAAAGTCACAGGAATGGAGCTGAATGTGCTCTGAATGTTGTGGAGGTAAATATTGGATATGCTTTTCATATAGAGAGTGGTTTAATACAAACAGCTGTCTTCACGCTTCAGTCAGTGGTGAATCTGTAGCTCATGTTGGTCATAACTCGTTAGCTCTTGTACAGCTGATTTTTTTTCTGACTTAGAAGATCAGTGACAGGCTTTCTGTCCCACCTGGTACTATCTCTTTTCCTGTCCTGTTTTACTCTTCAGTTTTTTTGTGTGGTTATGCTTTAAGAACAGCAGTAAGAGGGTGACCTGACAATTTTGTATGGAGGAAGTTTCACTAATCAGGATGTGTACATATCAGAATATTAAGCCAATAATTCATGTTTTAATTATGCTCTTTTTTCTAAAAGAATTGGAAATGAGGAGTCTTTATTTGAATACATCTCGCTTCCTTGAATAAGTTGTTTTTGAATAAATCCTCCTCTCTTTGCTGAAATACAACGGTTTTCATTCTGATAGCATCAACCTGTTCTATAGAATACAGAGCAGAACCCCAGTGAGAATAGACCTTTAACAGGAATTTATATCCCAAGTCTGAAATGTGCACTTCATATCTGTTATCATCCCTGGGTGCCTGTTAAGGGATTACTTACATCTTACCATCTTAAGTTTCTTTCCATAAACAAACGAAAGCTTTGAGTCTGAGGTTCAAGGAATATGCTAAAATGAAACATGTTTTAACAGCTCTTTGGGGAGAAAGGGATAAGGTATAAAAGTGAAGAATTGATGACCTATTAACTGTTGCAATTTCCCACCATGAATTATTGACGACATGTGACATTACAACCTTACAAATTACTGTCCATAAACAGCTTGGAAAATATGACCTTTGCATTACAATTGGTCTCAAGATGCCTTCCAGCTTATTACATACAGCTGCTGCTAGCATATTTTGTTGCAGCTGGAGTGGGTGAAAGAATGTAAGGAACTGAAGAACTTTGACTGTATAATCAGGAAAATCTCACACCCCCAAAAAGACATGGTAATGGCTTAAATGTCTCTTTTTAAGACTGGGCTCAATACTCTGGAGTTTTGGGGTCATCAAATTTTCATTAATGAACTGAAGAAAGCCAACTAATTAAGTTTAGTTGTCCTTAAATTCTGTCTTGTCATTTTTTAAAGCAAATTATGACTCTGTTCATAGATACTCTAAGATCATATGTTATTCTCACTTTTCACACTTGTTTGATTGTGATGACCAGTGGGTGCAAACAATGAATAGTTTTAGTTTTATTATGGCAAAATGAGTGTACTAAATTATTTTTGTTGCTCATGTGATTAACACAAGCTAAAATGTGCTGAATTTGGCCCTGAGATTTCTGCTGATTTAGGAGAAGCTGAGAACAAAACGACTTGATTTTACATCTTTTCTTTTTAGCACTATTGAGGAGTAACATGATCAAATGAATGTTGGCAGCCGGAGAGCTCATAAGGTGTTTTCTGAATCTTAGGCCTGAGATACATTAAATTCTAATTTAACTCCTATAACAAAGGGTTGCCATAAGGAGATGAGGCCTCCCACATTTGTCCTAGAGCAAAACAAAACCAGGACAGGGGTGATGCATTTTGTTGTCATTTTAGTGTAAGATGCATAGGAAATGCTAGAACAGTGTTTGCAGGGTATCCCCGACACAGTATGATAAGACTAACAAATAAAAAGTGTCTCTGTTGCACGAAGCTTTTTGTTTTCTCAGTTTCTGGGAAACATTATTTGTCTATTAGTATACTATTCATCACTGACTGAAGATCGGTAGAAGCAGTATACATTCCCAACTGTGTTGATGGAGAAACTAGGATTATGGGGCAGGGAGTGTGTGTGTGTGTGTGTGTGGAATAGAAACCTTGGGTTTGACTCCTGCCCTGTTGGAGCTAGGCAAGGTGGAAGCTGCGATTTAAAGTTAGAGCAGATCAGAACGTTATTAAGTCCATCTCCCTGTGCAGTAGAGGACAGGGTAGAATGATATCAAGAATGAAGAGCCAGAAGTTCATCAAACTAAGTATTCCCTTCCTGCCTTCCATAACTCTTAAGCACTGCATGCTTGATAAGTATAATAAAACCAACTTACATGACAGAACTGTTGTTAGGAGTGATCAATTAATGTTTTCAGGGCACTTTTGGGACCTAAAGATGAAATGCACTTATGGTCATAAGTTTCACTACCCCTGTTGCCCCAGGATGAAAGTTTTACTTTAAAGATTCACTTTCTTCCCTGGGGTAAGAGGGAAGCAGTCTATTCAAGAGCATCATCCTTATCTCTGTGTAGTTGCCTTGTGGCTATACAACATCATTCAATAATTCTGTCAAGTAGTATCTTTTGCTTGTGACAGAGTGCTAAACAGTGATTTATTGCTTGAATACACATTGCTTTCATGAAAGGGATTTGTTTAAACAACAGTAACATTAAATAAATTATTCATTGCATACTAATGTTTCACTTTTATATGATGTAGTGAGCTCCTAAACAAGCAATCTGGGTATTGTGTATACCACATTAATCCTACTCTTTTTTTCTTGTATCTCCACCCCCAGTCTTCTACCAGGACACAGTTTCTTTCCCAGGGAAAGACCTTTAGTAGCCTTCCTCTACTTTGTTACCTTCTTTGATATCTTTCCATTTCATTCTGTCTGAAGAAAGAGTTAGGTGAATTTATGTTCAAGTGGAGGCTTGGATTAGTGGTTTGGGAAATACTGTGTGTGTTTGGAGTTTATAGGTATTTCTGAATCCTTCAGAAACTTCTGTCTTAACCAGGAAGACACAACCATAAATAAAGCTGGGAAAGTAGGATCCCAATGGTGGTATGTGGTATGTTTTCATAAAGTCTCTTCTCACACATTTCCTCTGTTTCTGAGTGCTGTATGCTGTTCTCTTTTAACTGCCTGTGGCTATGCTGAAGCACTAGTTTGCACGTAAGTTCAAGTCTTTAAGAAACTCCTGAGAGGTAAGCTTTCATTTGTAGATGCAGGCTTTCCAAATGTGTTCTTCAGAAATGGCTTCTCAGCACTTAAAATCTTTGTCCCTTGGCAAAGCCCAGAGCGTCCTGAATGGCTCTGAGTCTTTCAATAGCAAGCTCAAGAGCAAGCCAGGCACAGAACAGCTTAGTGCTTTTATCCAATTGACCCTTTCACCATTGCTGGATGTCCACTCTAAATCACTGGCAGGAACTGCATATTTAAGCAAGAGCTGATGATTGACAGTGAATATAATAAGGTGCAAGAGAAGAAATTTCCTTCCAAGTGGTTTAGGGCTTCACAGTGCTCTGTTCTTAATTCAGAAATAATTCCCCAAAGGTCTATGTGGGTATTCAGTAAAATGAATAAACAGAAGACTGCATTTCTCTCTTGAAACATGCACAGAGCACTCCTGCTAAAGGTTTTTAAACATCAATGCAATTAGTGTGTAATCGATTCTCTTCATACAGACTTTTGTTTTCTGAAATGAAACCTTGTGTCTTTCTTAACTATTTTCCTTTGTATTAAAACATTTCAAGATGACAGGCAGCTTCTTTCCCTTGTTTTTGTCCTCCTTTCCCTCTTCTTTGTCTCCTTCTGACACTGGAAGAAAATCTATTACTACATTTACTGGGAACCTGAATATCTCTGCTTTTGCTCCTACAGCAGTTTATTCCCTCAATTTTTAGCTCCTTTTCGTTAATGCATTTCTTTTTTTGGTTTATTAATCACATGTGGAGATGATCAGATATATTTTCAAGAAAAAATCTTATTGAATGAAAGGGGAATTTGTCAAAATGTATTTCAATGTTGGGGCAAAGACTCAAAGTGGGGAATTAAATCTCCTTTACCAGCATCAGTTATTCAGCATATTTTTAATATTTTAAAAAATATTATTTTTCAATTTAAAATTATTTTTATTTATTCTTTTAAATTATTATTGAAAATATTTTTATTTTTTAAAATTTCTTTTAGACCATTATAACTTCATCCAAATGACAACCATGAAGACCATGACTGTCTTTAAAAGATTTGTGGAAAAGATACCTCATTTTACTTCTCTTTATTATAACATGTATCATAGTCTCCTCTAAAAGCTGTCAGCGTGACAGAGACCCCTGTAAGATGAGTATGATAGAAACTGCCATATATCTTGCTCTACTGATTGAGTTATAAAGGAAAATATGAATAACAACGTGATACAACAAGGGGAATGGTTTTAAACTAAAAGAGGGGAGATTTAGATTAGATGGTAGGAGGAAATTCTTTACTTGAAGGATGGTGAGGCAGTGGAACAGGCTGCCCAGAGAAGCTGTGGATGGAGCAGCTGGAGGTATTCAAGGCCAGGATGGATGGGGCCCTGGGCAACCTGATCTAGTAGGAAGTATCCACAACATAAAACGTGAAGACTCAACAACATAAAATGTGAACTCATTTACATTTAGTATTCTGAACCCTCTAGTTCTTTTTGCTGTCCTAGGTCTTGTGAACTGAAGAAAAAAGAAAACAGTTCAAGACATTCATGACTTTACAGCTATCTTTCATATCTCCTTCATTGTCTCCTTCTCAGATTCAGTTTGAGAAAATTCTCACTAAAAAAAATAATAAATAAAATAAAGCCATTCCACATCTTTGATCATCCTTGCTGGCTTTACCTGATCCTTTTATTATTACGCACAATAGCCACCATGGCTTTTGAGTTAGGAAGAATGTAATCTGCTGGCTGCTGAAAGTTAACAAGGTGAAGCATCATCCTCTGCAAGGCCAATTTTAATGTTTTCTCTCTAAACCTCTGCTATCACCTCCTGTGACAGATATGGTTGTGGGCAACATCAGAGTGTTTTTTTGTCCCTTAATTTTTTTTTCTTTACAGATTCTTTATAACAAAGAATGTGGTGAAATCAGGAGTCGGTAGTCTAGGTGCATAATCACGTGGTTGTCCTTTTCTGTTGTCATGCTTTTCCTATCTTCCTTTGCCTGCAGATCTGCAGTCCATGTGAAAAGCAAATCACCAAGTATTCAGATCTCCATAGTTCTTGGAACTGGCCTAGTTTTTACAGTCCCTGATACTTGCTAACAGGTAAAAAAAAAAAAAAAAAAAAAAAAAAATAAAATTGCTTAATAGTAATAATATGAAGAACAAGACTTGTACTGATAATTTGCCCCAAATAATGAGTTCTCTAGAATTTCTCTTTATTCATGAGCAGCCTGTAAAGTTCTTATTCATGAATTATTCAGACTTTCTTGTGAATTTCTTTGAAAAAATTCCTCACACAGCTGCCACACCAAACAGCTCATTGAGAATATTCTTGTGTTTTGGTGGCTTCCTTCTTTTTCCAAGCTGTAAAGTTCTATGTTGTACTGGGGAGGTAGAGAGGAAGAAGGAAAAAAATAGGTGTTAAATTATTTGCAGTCTTGCATTAAATGCTTCGTACACTGCAGCCTAGCCTGAAAAATATGAGTTATTAACAGATAATGCAGAAGAAAGCTTCAAGTCCTTTAACTTTCTGCTCAAATATAGCAGACCAACAAGCTTGTGAAAACTTAATTTAGTGCTTCTTTCTTATTGACTTATGTTCCTGCTAAGTAGGTGATGGAAAGGATCTCTAGAATTTAATAAGGGTTTCATGGATCACTGCACATTGAGGCATACTTATCCAGCCACAATCAAGACAGTTTTTTAATTTTCCCCATTAAGTCATTGTGTTACTTCATCAGGAGAGTCTTGTTAAGGGTAGCTACAGCACTGTCATTTTTACACAGTTATATGTATTACAGTATCTCATTAAAAAATATCGAGGCTTGCTTCTGCTGTGTGGGATAGTTCCTATACCAAAATATTTAACATTTACAGTCCAGACAAATAGAGCAAGCAAACTGTGCACCAGCACTATTTTGTGTCCCAGAAACTCTGGACATGTTACATGCCCCTTGCATGGGTGAAGAGTGCCAGAGAAGGTTAAGACTGACGAGACTGGGAGGTGTTACAATATGAGAAAACAGCAAAGATCAAGCTATGGGTTAGAGCGTGTAGCTTGCATATGACTGAAACTAGAAGCAGAAGGCAGAGCTAAGGAGGGCACAATATCTCTGGTATACATTATGGGCAAAACATAGTCTCTATCAGGTTATTAGTCCTAGCACAGAATTAATGTTCATGAAGACCACCTGCAGTTATTCCATGCTGGAAATTGATAATCCTAAGGCTGTTGCTTGAAGAAGACGAAAAAAAACACATACACACGAAAAACAACACAACCACTCAGCTGTGGTGCTGCTGGTCAAGAAGACAGAACAGCAGCCTGAAAGCTCATGATCAAAAATATATCTGATCACTTCATTTACAAGTTGTAGAAGAAGCGGGACTATAGCAGAAATCAGAGCTTCTCAAACTGATTCAGGAATCTGTTGTAGGTGTTTAGCAGTCACATATTAAAAATCACTTGTCAAATATATTGTTTTCAAATGACTCCAATAAAGACTCAAGAAAGGAACAGTATGTACACAAATAATGCTGAGAGCTGGTGGTGTACCAGTCAGAAAAATGGGCAATTGTTGGACTAAATGTTTTTCAGTTCTGTGACTTAACCTGGGACAGCTACACTCTCAACTGAAACAGATGCAAATATACATATAGAGCATAGATGTCTGAAGCATTAATGGAGAGGTGCTGTTTTTGCCTCCATAAGCCATGGCCTGTTGTGATTTTTGAAATCAGCACTTAAATTCTATAGGACCAATCCTTCTGGCAGAGTTTCAGGTCGATCTAGAGGTAGCATTGTAAAAATCAGACCCCAGGAAGTTATAGTGAACAACTTTAAAAATTTGATTGCATTCTTCTGTTTGAAAAATCTCTATCACTGTGGAGCTGTAAAAGTTGTTTGTTTGAATTTAGTACCCTGTTGTGCTGTGTCAAGTGGAAAGCATTTGCAGAGAAGACCTGGGGGTGGTGATGAGAATACAGCTGATAAAATGTATCCAAGATGAGAGCATTGTTGGTGTAAAAGAGAATGAGTTGGAATACTAGACAGATCATTTTGCACGGTGGGTCTTTAATAATGATGGTTAGACATTAAGCACAGTGATTTTTCTGATGTGCATCCGTGTTTAGTCTAGCTTAAATAAGTACAGCCATGTTTTAACATCATGTTCACATAGTGTTCCTAGGACTAAATTTGCAATAGCGAATAGTGCAAAACATAGATCCATGACTTAGTTACATGGCCACAGACAGCATCTGTTGCTTCCTTCCTGTTGTGCTATGAACCTGATCACCTGTGTGCAGACTTTCTCTCAACACCATGCTGTCTAGCTAGTTCAGCACTATTTTTAATGAGACTAAGCATTTTTTGCCTAGGGAGAAAAGTCAGGTTAAAGGTAATCCTTGCATTACATTTGGAACTAGCACTGAAGTAAAGGATGAACTTTGGTCAGTACCCTGTGCAGTACCATCTAGCCTTTCTAGATTCATTGGTGTAGAAGATGAAAACAAGGTCAAGACAAAGTATTAACCTGGTACTAAAAGTGGGTTGGTAGTAGAAGGAAGGGTGGGGTGAGATGGTGTGGACCAGTTGAATATAAGCTAAGTTTAGGAAAAATGAAGCTATGTTTACCCTACGGCTTCTCCCAAAGTTGCAGAGATCTTTCTTTGGCCTGAACTGGACGCTTCAAAGAGCAGTATTTTTGGTCCAGCCACTGATTTTCATCTTAAACCTATAGGTAGGTCTCTACAACCCAAGTCTTAAAAGGCAATCACGGGTCAGGAGTTCTTAAACTGAAAATGCTCTTTTCACTTAAAGTAAAACAACATGGTTTGCAAAGTATGAACAACCTGTCTTTCCTAGAGTAGCTACTGGGAGCTGGTTTCCTCTGGGAGATGGGTGAAACAGGTTTAAATACCTCTTCTCTCAGTCTGTTGTTTCCCAGGTGAGTGTGCTAACTCACCAATCCTTCTGTCCTTTTTTCTTCTGGGGCTTTTCCACTTTGTATAAGTAATTCAAACAAGCAAGCACTTTTAGGGCTATACCATGGTTAGTGTGCTCACTGGGCATGCAATAGAGCCAAGGTATTCTGCTCTTGACTATTAGAAAAGTCTTCATCATTTTGTGCTCTCCACTTCCATACCTGTTATGGCAGAAAAACCTACTTCAAATGCTGTTCCTACTGCAGAACAGAGGTCTTGCATTTCTCTGGAATAGGAAGAACCATCTGTATTCAGATGAAAACTGGCATGACTGGATTTTCAACTTTTTTTGTCTCTAATTTGCTTGTTGTTTTCTTCTTGCGCTTGTTGGGTTGTATTGATTGGTAAGCAGTAAAGAAGGGGGAAAAATACAGTCCCGGGGGAAGAAAAAAAAGGAGAAAATAAAAAAAGGCGAGACAGTATTTTTCATTTCATTACTGTGTTCCTTCACAGCTGTATTCTGACATTTAGAACAACATAATATGCATGTCTCTGTTCATTAGGTTTCTCAGCACTACATAGTGACAGCCACGGAGGAGGGGGAGGGGGGCGAAGAAGGGAAAGAAAGAAATGATCTTAAACATGAGGTAACCTTTGCAGGCTAAATAACAAAGAAATGAGAACAGCAAAGGAGAAATACATTTTCTGAAAGAGTAAACATAACCAAAATCATGGCCTTGAATTAGGTTATTCAAATAACATTATGAAGGGGAAAAGAGAATACTGAACTCAAGGCAGAAATAACTAATTTTCTGTCCAATGACTTGTTTGTTTTGTACGCATATCTTTGAGCAGATCTATTACTAGTGTTTGAACCAGAGTAAATGACACAAGGAGACTGCTGAAAATAAGGATTGCCTTAAAGATGGGTCAGGAGCTGATCCAAGCCCAGGAAAATGGGAAGTTTTCCTACAGGGAAGCCTTTATATGTTCTAGCAATAAGTATCTACACCATGTGCAGATATCTAAGCTATTACCCAACAAACCAGTTCATGTATATGCTACAATGTGTTGTCAAATACAAACAGTAGCACTGAAATGCTGAATGTTAGAGATTTTATCATAATTTTACTCAGAAGCCTGGACGTAACAATGTTACTTTAGATTTTAGAGGTCTAGGCTGCAACAAACATGCATATCTTAATGGGTCCTGGAATACCTCTGATCGTAGAAGAATTGATAGATATACCAAAAAAATAAACACAACTTTCTCCACATTAGTTCAAAGTTCAAAACCAAGACATTTCAGGTCTCTGGAGGTGAAAAAAAAAATATCTCATTGGCAGTTTTGTTTATTTTTGTCAGGTCATTCTTTCTGGGGTGTCAATTACAATTTCTGTTTTAAATGAGGAAATTGAAGTTCTCAATGGAGTTTTCTTTTGTAGAAATGTGGAATCATAGAATCGTTAAGGTTGGAAGAGACCTTCAAGATCATTTGGTCCAACCATCACCCTACTATCACTATCACCCAATAAACCTTGTCCCTAAGTGCCACGTCCAACCTTTCCTTGAACAGCCCCAGGGACAGTGGTGCCACCCCTTCCCTGGATTTATGATCTCTCCTCAAATTTGGGATGGGGAGAGAGAAGTCAAAATATGAGGAGCTCGTGAAAAAATAATTTTGTTTAATTCTAGCAGTTGCACATTGCTAATTTTAGTAATCCACAAACTTAGGTCTGCCTTTAATTCCTAGGTTTCACAGATGTGGGAAGTGGGTTTCATGAGATCTTTCTATGACTTTCCCTATGTCAGCTCAAGGCAAAGAATGTGGGAAAATCCTACTACGTTTCTTCTTTACTCTTCCTAGTTTCTATGCCTGCTATTTTCTGGCCTACCTCTAAAACTACCAGATGTCAAAATATTCGTTAGGGGAATATTTATTAGTCATTTATGTCTCTAGTTCCTCTGGCAAGCAGAGGAGGAGGGTGCCAAGAAAAGATAACAAGGCTTGGAAAAAGATATAAGCAGCTTTCCTGCAACTGTCCAGCTGCTTTGCAGATCAAGGGAGGCTGGAAGCTGAAAGTATGTGCAGCTCCCACATCATATGGAAGGTCTCTACACAGGCTGGTGCTGAGCCTTGTTATTGATTTTACTGCTATCTTTCATCAGAAGAGCAGTTATTTAGAAAGGCTTTACATACTCTCACGTGCTCATACCTCCTTCCTCTTCTGTTGCCCTTTTACCCCCTTAAGTTTCATTCACTTGCAAAGTAGGGGATTTAAAGACATGTTCAAAGGGGTGAGGGGTAGCAGTGACATAGTCTGGACCCAGACACACAGCTGCCTGTCTGTCACCAATTAACATTCCTAGGAAAGAGGAGATTGAAATTTTAGCACTTTACAAAGCCTTAATTGGTTTGCAAAGCATATGTGCCCACTGCTGCTCTGCTATCTGGGGGCTAACAACGTGCACGTTGGCCACCTCTTCAAAGAGGTACCCTGCTGGTTGGAGGGAGGCTAGATGGCACTGAGGTCAGTGTGTTTTCGGGATGGGGGGGGGGGGGGGGTTCTGTGTCAGGGTGCCCTTGGGGGTCAGCAGGCATCAGGGAGCGGTGTGTGTGCATGTGATAACAATTGATACGAACTGCTCTCTGTCATAGCAGTTGTCCTTGGGGTCCCTGGCTAGGGCAGGAGTTACCATGAGGCTGTTTCAGGGGGACATGACCATGGATCATTTCCCAGTTTGCTGCGGGGTGGCTGTCGCTGGAGTGTCATGCTGGGATCTAGGGTTGGTGGTCAGGACACCTGGAGGGGCCTGGGGGCAGCTTGATGTAGTGGGGCAGGGCTGGTGGGGAGCCATGTGAGAGAGACTGAGGAAATCAGGCCTGGAAACAGACAGACCAGAAGTCACGCAAGATCTCAGGACTGAGCTGCACCTGGAGTTGCAGAGAGCCCTGGGGCAGGCCCGTGGACTCAGCTCTGGGAGCTGCAGGGCTGCCCTCTGTGCTGCCCTGGGCAGGCCTCATCTGTGCCTTGGTAGGGGGCAGAGCAGGCTGGCGGCTCCTGAGGGCTATGAGGTTTCCCCAGAGTGCGGCGGGGACTACCACTCCTAACTTTGGTGTGGGGAAGCCTTGGGCATCAGGTACCTCCATGGGGATGCTCTTCCACAGTCTCCATTTATTGCTGGAAACATTTGGGCGATGTCACCAAGCTAAAAAACTGGGGTCCCTGCGCTTGTCTTCTGCCTGGTGGGGTTTACACTTTAACAGCTAGAGTTTCCAGCCAGTCTCTAGTGGACAGCAGGATGAGGCTCTTATTTTGGATGTAAAGCAGTAAATGGATGTAAAGGAAGACGGGAGGCAGGAGATTAAAATGGGAGTGAACATGTAGGAAGGGAGGCTTCTTTTCTTCCAGAGGATGTTATAGAAGATGGTTGGTTCTGGTCAACTGCTGTTTTTTCAAGTGCTTCTCCTGTTTTTCCCATCAGCTGCATGTGATTTGTGCTCATTCAGATCACAAATGTTTTGGACAGACCCTGTTTGTGCTACGAAGAATTTAATTTAAGTTGTGCTGTAGAAATGAATAAATCTGTCTCTTAAATGCATATAACCTGTTCCCTGTGCTTTCCATTTTTGATAGCTATATGCCTACTTATGTCCTCAGCTCCAATATTACCACACTTTTTCTGGTCCTTATATGCTGAGCATATCGGAAAAGATTCTGTTGCTGCTGTGGCTGGTTCAGGGCTATTTGCATGTAGGAGGCAGGATGGCTTTTACCTTTGGAAATGGTAATGGCCTGTTCTGTTCCTTTCTCTCAGTGCAAGCAGTGACTTGGATATTCCTCTGCCATACCAGTGCTAGCTTCCACAGAGCTTATAGGGACTGAATTTCCTCCGGTCCTTGGCTTTTCTGCCAAATTTGTTAGAAACTCGCTGATGAAAAAGTGAAAGTTATCAAGGGAATAGAGGGGTGCGTATCTGTAAACCTCATTTCTTAGGAACCGAGGCTGGAGATGATAATGTAGAGGTATATAGATCAGGGTTTTTGTCAGACGAGAAGTGTTGTGCCTCTTCAGTTTACTGGAGTCTTAATGGGATAGGGAGGAGGAGATGTATGGTGATCTGGTAGGGAGAAATACAAAATAAATTAGTAGCAATAATAATGGTCTCATAGTTTGTCCCAAATGTAGGTCTTGTTAAATGAGCTTATCATCTTGAAAGTCAGTTATTATTATTTTTGAACATTAATAAAAGAGCAGGCTGAAATATTTTGCTGGAAATTCTTTTTGATAAATTTTCCCTCCTCCCATGGCAAGATAATTTTATTCTAGAAGCGTCTGTTTTGACAGGAGGGAAGAGCTGTTTATTAAAAGAACCATTAAAACTAAATGTAGAAACATTTCCATTCTGGCTGAGTCTAAAACTTCTCACTGAAGTCATAGAAATGTTGGTTACTGGAGACATTTGGAGGTCCCTAGTTCAACCTCTTGCTCAAAACAGAGTTATCACCAGCTATAGATAAGGTCAACCCTGATTTTATCTAGTCAGGTCTTGAGAACCTCCTACATTGCAGGGCTCTGCACGTGTTCTGGGTAGCCTGTCCCAGTGTTGAAAAATTTTCTTCATGGATATTCTTTGCTGATATCCAGTCTAAGTCTCCCAGGCCACAGTGGGTGATCATTTGCCAGGTTTTTTTTTTTTTTTTCTTCTTTAATCATCTGCCACAAATGGAAAATTTGGCTGAACACAGGCTAGTGGGTTATCTATGCACTGCAGCTGTGAAAAAGATCAGCAATTTCAGTGCTTGTGAAACAGAGTAGAAAGTAACCTACCACAAAGCAGATCTCATCTGGTATCCTAAAACAGTATGTCTAGCATGTTAGCTTCTTCCCATGCATTCTTCCTTCTAGAGTTAAGGGAAGAACCTGTTGGCAAATGGAGAGCAGTTATGCAGGAAAAGGTCTGACTAGCTCAAGACAGACGCCTGCAAATACTTCCCATGTCAGTTTAGGCAAATACTTTTAAGAATTCATTCAATTATGTTAAGCACCCATTAAAGGAATCCTAAGTCCTCCCTGGGGTCATTTCAGTTCTATAAGATTGTAATTGTTCGAGACTAACCATGATTTCTTCTTTTGCCTTCAGGTGATTCTAATTCTGACAAAGCTGTATGACTACAACCTGGGAAGCATCACAGAAAGCTCTCTTTGGAGGTATGAAGATAATTTGAGCTAATAATTACCATCTAACTTAAATAGGAGCATCCTGATATGATTCTTTTATTGAATTTAATTGGATATTTCAAAAATATGCTGGAAGGTTTGTAGCTTACCCATCTCTCTCATTTCTGCTCTTTCGTACTCAAGGATGAAGAGGCTGAAGTCTTGATTGTTTTGTTTCAGCTAGGTAACACTTCATGAACCTGCTGTCATTTGATTTCCCCTTTTCTGTCTTATTCAGAATCAAATCAACCAACCGGTTTATTTTTAGAACTCAACAGCCTCAGGTCCTTGTTTATAATGAAGAATCTCATGGCTGTCTACTGCCCAAATGATAGTTATGAAAAGTCAGTGCTGCTAAGACTGGGAGAATATTTGCATTTAAAATTGGCTCAAATGAGTATTCCAGGTCTGTTTGTTCAGAACTCGTAGTTTTAGTACCAGATAATGGATTTCCACTCATGTGGTGATATCTGCTGTAGTAATTTATAGGGAATGCCTTGTTACTTCTGATTTCAAAAGCATATCATGCACATTTGGATTCAAGGAGAGCAGGTAGTACTTTGTTTTTTATTTGTTTTTTAACTATATCTCAAAAAATGGATCTAAGGGGTGTTTACTTCATATGTCTTTAGTGGTAGCATCAGGAGCTGTAATGGATGAAAGGGGAGTTTTTCTCATCCTTCCATCTACAAAGCTTTGGTGGGCAGACTAGGGCTTTGTTTGCAGGTTTGATGGAGGTAGACAGACTATTGTATTGATACAAGAAAACTACAGTTATTATAAAACTAAAACTTCATGTGAGATTGAGCTTGTTTTGATAAACTTGTTTAGGAAAGGATTTTCAGCTCCCGGGAAGAATTCTGTGTCAGAACTAGAAAAAATAACCTTTCTGTCCAAGGAACTGAGTAGGGGTTTAAGAGAATGACACAGGTGGGCTGTGTCTTGGGGTGTATTGAAAACTCAGGGTAGTGCTCTACCACACTAGCCTGTAGAAGAAAAGTGTATTATTTCTCTCTGCCCTAAATAAATTTTAAAAGGATTAAACTAAAAAAAAAAGAGGGGGGGGGGGACCACCCCCGGACTAAAGAAATATCAAAACTTCATGAATTTTCATTCTAGCAATAGGAACACACAAAATTTTTAGCATTTTGTGGGGTTGGATAAATAGTTTCTCATCTTACCGTAGGGATAGTTTAATCTTTCCATTTCGTATACATCACTGCTAGGGCTTGAGATCAGAAATGGTCTTATTGTCTCTACTACCCTTTTCTTTTTATGATATGCACATTGAGGAGCTCAACTCAGGATCTCTCAGGACTGTTGCTTTTGCAGAATTTTTCTAAAGGGACTTTGGTTTAGATTGATTCCACAATGGTTTCAAGAAATAATATTCATAAATGCAAAATCTGTTTTTTTTTTTTTTTTCCCTCTTACTAACCTCACTTGTTTCTCCCTGAAAAATCTCCATCTGTTCTATTAGTCATTGAGAAAGGCATGGTGTTTCACCATGTGGAGAAACCTTCCCTGTTGCTGACAGTGCTGAAGAACTACTTGTGATGCAATACAGGATTGAGTTGAGATACTAATTTAGGACTAAATATAGTGTAGCCACATCGGAGAGGAGAAAACACCTCTTATTGAGGTGTATGAACTTGGGCACAATTGTGCTGATGAGTTTATGCTGTCGCCAATTCCAGAACTGGTTTCTGTGGAGTCTGACTTTTACCCTTATTAAAAGAGAAGAGACTGTGAATATCACTGGAAGGTTGTACCAGAATCTGGGACTTTGGTGGTATACCAGGCCTAGATCTAGTGAGTGTTGTGTACTTGTCTATACTTCAGACTGTCCTAATGTTAGAATGTGACGTAACATCAGAAAAGCTATATTATTTCCTCTAATCCAGTATCCTATTGCCAAAAAGTAGTCTAGGAGAGACTATATGAACAGGAGCTTCATATCTGACGCTGCCTTGTAATATTCTCCCAGCCTTCATTCTTAGGGTTGATGTTTAGGGTCCTTCCTTACCCTTCAGTTTAAGGTCTGTCTGAGTCTGAAAAATTTTTTGCTTTTAGTATGTCAGGGGTTTTCACTCATTACAAAATGTTTCCTTTCTCAGTGGTTTCAAGAAAAAATATTCACAAATGTAAAACTTTACTAGATATAAACTAACTTACTTAGTATCTTCTAGAGTGTTTTAACATTAATACCCTTGACATCTTGGGGCAAAGAGTACCATAGATTTGAGAAACCACTTGGCTTGTTTTGAACCCATCAGCTCTAGTTTCACTTGGCACATGTCACTTGTCAGGACTTGGTTACAGCTGCTTGGCCAACCATCCAGAATCCCAGGGATAATGTTTTTGACTAGGAGATATTAGAGGAGAACCAGGACAGCTAAAATGAACATATGTATCTTTGCAGTGCTCCTCTATTATTCTTGATTGGCTCTTTGGTGTTCATGACCTCTCTGTCACCAGTGCACTTCATTCTCTTACCTTGTTCCTGTTGCCTTAATTCAGTCCCAGGTGGTTATACTGTGCTCTATCCTGAGTCTGTCTCTGATGTTAGATCCCTGCTCACCATGCAGGCATGTGTTTGGTTCTCTAATAAATATCCCTCTCAAGATCCCTGACAGCTTCTCTGTTCTTTCTGTGATGGAAGGAAATGACAAAACGGACATATCTTATTATTTAATGTACCTGACAAGGAGGTTATTAGCTGTCGCACCTCCTGGCTACTTAAGTGACATGTTAATTTACATCTCCTTGCTTGTTTCAAAAAGATACAAAAATGGAATTGAGTGAAGGGAAGAAACATATCTTGCACTTCAATTTATTTCTTACCTCTAGGTTTGATGCTAGGGAATGGAAGAAATCATGATCTCATGTCTAGTTTGATTTCTGATGTCAAGAATTCTGTTTCTGAAGGATAGAGGAAAAAGACAGGTAATTCTGCAGGTACCCACAACTAAAGAGGAATCTCTGCCTTGAGAACATAACAAAGAAATACCACTGTTGCCTCCTGTGCAGAGTGCATTCTCAAAAGGTTGATGAATGATGAGGGGCGATTTAGAATCATGTCACAGACACGAGTCATTTGTGCTATAGCTGGTTATAAGCACATCTGTCAGTGGAAGGTATAGTTGGGTGATTTAAGCAGTTTTGTGACTGATGGGACTGTAACCATCTATAACACAACTATGCCATTGCCTACAAGATATGAATCTGTCTTCTTTATAAACACACTGCTACCTACTAGGATGACATCTCTTTGTAATTTTTCAGCCAGTTTAACTACAGCTGGCTGCAGTACTAATGGATGGAGATTGCCCTTCTGAAACGACCGATGAATTAAGACACTACTGATGACAGACACAAAGGGACAAAATACAGTAAAAGGAAAGAAATAGATTCTATACCATCTTCTAAAGTACTAAGGTTCAGAAGCTCACCAAGCTTTAGATGTCAAGTGAACTGCTGATTCTGTATATGGTAAATTAAATTTTGTATCAGGCTGGGCCTGACTTTAATTATGTTATCATCTTGGCATACTTTTTCCACTGTTTTAGTTGAGGTGGTTTTATTTATTTATTTATTTAGTTTTCTATAGAAGAGAAAGAAAACAGGGAGGAGAAAAGATTATCTGTCACTGAGCAATTAACTGAGTGTACTGGGTTTATTTCTCTTCCTATCTTGGGTATCTCTCAGATTGCAAAGAGGATTAAGCAGTGAGAGTTAGGAGAAGATGTTTTTTATCACTGGAATAAGATAAGCTTATGTTTCCTGTAAATAAAAATGTCAGAATAGTCACTATGGTATCCATGAGCTGCAGACAGCGGTAGGGGAGGACTAATCCTTTTTTCTTCTGTTTGTATAAATATGATACTCTGGAGAGATGTACAGGACTCCTTCCCACAGGACCTTGAGAGGCTGACAAAAAATGAATGTTGCCATTCACCTCTTTCTTTTCTTATAGATCTGTATTTGGTTAGAAATTACTAATTTCATAGAATTTCCTGTAAATGTAGCAGAAATTAAACTTTGTTTTTCAGCCACTAAGTAGGAAGATGTAGGGTTTGCTTGGCTTGAGAACATTTATGTCTAAACAGATATCTGATGCTCTGTTAATACTGGTAGTTACTGATGATGCTTCTATACTTGGATGCTGTACTTGAACTCTCAGCTCCCAGTTCAGGCCTGTTGGTAGCTTCCAGCCTGTACTCCACAGCTCTTGGTTTCTGCAGTAAGGAAGCTTCTGTATGTATGCTGTAAAGGAATCTCAAGAACTCTGGAAAAGACTCATGCATCACATAGATCTAGTTTTAACTTCCTATATGTAAGGTAGGGGATAATAAAAGTTACTTTTTTGAGAGAAGTGAATTTTGGATGGATTTAGCTAACTAGTGTCTTCAATGTTTTGAAGATCACATGGTGATAAATGTTAGATAAAATGTCTCAGAACTCTAGGGCTCTCTTTCTAGATTTGTCATGGCCTTCTTTTTTACCCTTGAGCCACAGTCTTTTAGCTGATCTATCAGTTCACTAATCCCCAACTTCTGACGCCACGAACACACGTTATCCTGCAACTCTGTCCCTTCAAGAAGAGAAATTGGGTATTTACAAGATTAAAAATAATAATAATAAAAAGAAATAAAAAATCCTTAGAGCATCTCCACTTCTAGGTATAAGAGTAGCTTTCATTTCTTCCATAGTATTACTTAATAAAATAACAAATTTACTGGGAGTTGAGTGTAAGATGACATCTCTTGCTCAAGGAACTGTAAGCAATATGCTTTTAAAGAATTACTGCTATGTCCTAATTGTGTTCCTGTTCTCTTCTGCTATTAGCCACTTCAGAAGACAAGATACTGGGCAAAGGTAGACTTGAAGTCTAAGTACCATGAGTATTGTCTGTATGATGAGTAATCTTGCAGTCATCATCATGCAGGGAAGTGATATGGTGAAAACGCTTGTTGATGGAAATAGGTTTGTGTTAGTATGTCAGATCATTAAAAGGAGCAATGGAGTAACAGAAATGAGTTATTTCCTCTTACAGCTGCTATAGGGATGGGAGTTTTAGGGAGAGAGGTAGATAAAGACTGACGAGCCTTTCTGGATACAACCTTGCATTATCAGCCAAATGATGCCTAACAACTTTATCTTGAATCTTGATTGAAAATTCTCCTTGTTTTGACTGTACGTTTACATCATAAAAGTATTTCTAAATAATATAGGTGCTTTGAAGCCTCATGTATTTTTGTTTCTGCATGAAATTTTCTGGCTCCTTGCTATGTGTGTAAGAATACCCTCTTTCCAGACCAGAGCTATGGCCATCCATGTCATCTTCAGTACTGTTGACATGTTTGTGAAGATTTTCTTCCTCTTTACTAGAAAGTCCTTACAACAGGAGACTCCAAAGTTTGGCAGTATTTTCTTCCTTTGAGGGGAATTTCCAGTAAATGTCTGTTGCTGTATCGTCCTGCTGCACGTTGTATGCTGGTTCCTTACTTCTGTTTTGCAGATGGGCTGTTCTCCACGCACATTTTTCTACCTGCTGAGCTGCATTAGTAAGGTCATAAGCTGTGGTTTAGTGACACAGTGTGCTCTGCAACAGCAGATTAGGGTCTTTTAGATGGAGTAGATAGAAGAAGCAAATCCACATGAGAGAGGAACTGACAAAGGGGGGGAGGGGAAGTCATTAAGTACATTTTAACCAGCAGTTCTGTGGGAAAGGGGAATGCAAAAAGGACTATTTGAAATGCTTTTATCTATAAATATGATGCTTCAGTTGCTCAGTGTGACTGAGTCACTTTCCTTAACTGAATATCAGAGCTTGATAAATGCTGCTGTATTATCTCCCACAGGTATTTAGTGAAATTGTAACAATAGCACTTCCTCATGTCTTTTTATTTTATTTTCATTTTTGTTCCTGGAAACATGTGAACCGCTGGATGCTCTGTGTATAGATGCTGGAGAGCATCTGTAGGGAAAGGAACATATCTACATGCTCAGCTATTTTTGTAGGAAGAAGTATTTTTTATAGTTTGATCACATCTGTTTCTGCTGGAAGCAGGCTTAGAACATGGATTTCATGTACTAACTGAATGTGGAGCCGAGTGCAACCTTTTTCTTGGTTGATGGGACTGTTCAACCATCAGGACCCCTAGCTATCAGTTTTTCACATGAATGCTTATTTTATTCTGGTGACTTACAATAAAAATTTCTATCACGGTCAGCTATTCCAGTTGGTTGTCATAGTTTTCTGGGGTGTCTTGTCTGTTGTCAAAAAGAGTTCCAATAAGATTGGAGAGAGGGAGAAACAAACAAACAAAAAAAACCAACCAGAAAGACTTATTTAAGAAACAGCCCACAGCAGATGCTTTAATTGATCCTAAGTTAGTAGGATGTTAAAATCTTATTGGATTTTGCCATATTCTTACCTTCCCTGAAGCATGAGGGCCAGGATAGCTCTTGCATTTTATGATCTAACTTCTATCTTTATTTAATCAATGGCAAATAAGTTGTGCCTTGACAGTTTGAGGAGTCATACTCTGATATTTTGAAGGATCAGATTTGGCTGAGGATTTAGTGATATGCTCTTCATTGCCTGGTCTGTATTGATTAAAAACATTCAGCACTAATAACAATGCAAATTTATTAAGAATATTAAAAATGTGTTCCCTGTTGCAGCCAGTTGTGAAATGTAGGAGTGCTATTAAGTAAATCAAAAAGAACATCAATCCATTTTCTGCACGAAAAAGCATGTAAATCAACGTTATGAATAATAATGCTGACATATATTATCAATATACTGTAAATAACAGGTGCACAATGTTCATGCTGCTTTATAGACATATAATGTTTAAGTGCAGTTTGTCATTCTTCTGTAGGTTAGAAAATGAACTTTTACATCTGTGTTTCCCAGACTGTATCTGTTTGTGTAAATGAGACTTAAAAAAAAAAAAAAAAAAAAAAGGTAAACTGAATTACGGGTTGTATCCATTTGTTCTGGCTGTGTAATAAATGCAAACAAGCTAGATTTGATATGCAAGAAGAAACAATGCTGTAGTTACCAGTTCATAAACAGAAAGCAAAACACTCTTAACGTTCTTATTTTTTTCCTCACTGCACATACTCTTCCTTTTACAAGGATGTGTAAAGATGTACTCATCTTTTCAGAGGGTTATATACTCATCTAGTTGCAAAAAATGTATTCGAGTCTGAGCTTGAGTAAATCAAAGCTACTCCAGTTTATACTAGCTTGAGTTCTGAGGTCTTCAGATCCAGGTACCATATTTCTGTATCTGTGCATTGGGAATTGCACAGGGAAACATTCAAAGTTTATTATTACTACAGAAGGAGCCAGATGTGTCTCTTGGTGTCTCTTGAAGGATATAATGAGACAACTGTACATGATGTGCTGTAAACATGAATATTTAAATTGACACCAAATACTTATTGTGTAGTATAAACTGAGTACTCTTTACACAAAAACACAATAGCTTGCTTGGAAGTGACCTTTTCTTCTGATTTCTCTAATCTACCAGATAAGAAATGGACAACACAGTACAGGAGGAATAAAGCCCACAACTAATCAACTTGTATCTTCAATATTGATAGCAAAGAGAAAGTAAATACTGTGCTTTGCAGGGAGCTAGAGCGATTAGGGTGAGGAAGGTTCATTTTGCCTCTTGTCATTCAGCTATCCTGGCAGGAGCAGGCAGGTTCCATGGAGCAGGCAAACCTCGTACCCTTGATGGCTTCTGTGTTGTGCTGAGAAGGTTTGTGCATGTCTGACAGGGACAGCTAGAAGAAGCTTGATTCCCAGTGAGCAAGGAGGTATTCCACTGCTAGAATTCCCCTTACAAAGGATTGGAGAAAGTGTATGGGGATTCAAGAACTTTTTTTTTTTTTTTCCTAGCTGACAGCCTCTTCCTGCTACATTAGAGAGTAATTTCACCGGTGAGATTCATTAAAATGATGGGTGAAAATGTGCCTTTTTGATTATCAAAGTTAATTGTCATGCACTCTAAGCTGATACAGTGCTTTACCAACAGAAGGTAAAAACCCTTTTCTGTCACTCCTTATTTCCCTGCTGCCCCCAAATAAGTTTGTTTCATAAAGGAGTGGCATGGATATTCCTAGCATGCATTTTACTGTGTGCTTCACTTCGAATCTATGAGAGACTAAATTGAAAAGAAGAAACTCAAAGAGGTCATATTGTGTATTAAATGACTTTTATAAGGAAAGAGAGAGACTTTGATATCAGATCTTCCCTCGAGGCAAAATTCTTGTACAATGTGGTTAATTCTACTAATTTGCTTTTACTTCTGTATTTTTGTGTCCACATCTGTATGTGTGTTCCCATTTGTTTCCTTCTGTTCTTCCTTCAAGCCTGAGCTCCTAGAATCCGGCAACTGTTCACAGTCACAGCCTTTTGTTGTTAGTGGTGGTGGTGGGAGAAAGTCCAACTTCCTGGTTTTCACATGGTGAAGGAAAAATTAAAGGACTTCATCTCCTATACAGACAGGAAAGCCCAAATATATTTTTAAAGCTTGATTACATTTTTTATTTTTTTTCTTAAAGTGATGTTTTGAGTGGGAAGGCAAACCAGGGTGGGATGGAAGGAGGATCAGAATGAGGTGGATTCCTCCATGATCTGGGCATCTGGGTTCCTACTGGAGGCTGAGATGTCAAATTATGACATCTTTTGCTTGGATTCTGCCCTAACACAGGCTAATCCTTGCAAAAGAGTAAGAAGAAATGAGATTTAAAACCATTCATTTTAAATAGTCTCTCTTTCTGAACATAAGTTCTCTTTCTGAACATCAACAGAAGAGATTTTATGAGTATAGACTCTGTAGTATTGCTGGAAAGAGCTACTAAATAGGAGAAACATTAAAAGCAGCAACAAAATAAAGACTTTGTGAACCACACTTAAAATCATTTCTTCTTTATCATCTTTCTAATTGTGTTTCTGTGTTTGCTCTTCTTGCGGCTTCTGGGAGGTGAGGGAGGAAAAATCACAACTTTTTTTTTTTTGTCACTCTGTGGTAGCATTATGTAAGTGGAAGCAACACTTTTTTTTGTGTGTGTATGGAGTTCTTCCTCACAATGAATTTTCCTTGCTAGAGTCTTCAGGAGGTGGTCTGCTATTTTTCCTAGCCTGCCTTCAGCAGTGCCCAATAAATGCCAGCTATTATCAGTGTTGAACTCTCAATGTGAAACCTACTACCTTTGGGAAAATGTTTTTTCTTGCCCTGCTACAGAAATCAGCTTATGCCCTTAAGCATGAGTTGTGATGACTTGCCATATTAACATAAGCCACTATTTAAAAATACATATTATAGGCTATTAACACACATTATTGGCCCTTTCCAGTGAGCACATCTGTGGCTTGTAAGACTGACCTCCTTTTGCTGTGAGCAGCGTCAGCTGACTACAGGCATTGTGAAAATATCATTTCTCTTTGCTTCCCTGCCAACGCTCGAGTGACGATGTTCTCTCTTGTTATGAGGCAGCATAAAATTTAGAGGCTAGTCACGGTGAAGGTAGTAAGAAAGAAACTTAAAGACCTCAGTAAATTTCCCTTCTAAGTGTTCCCTTTTCAAAGGTAAATGGTCTTATTCTTTGTAATCTCTGATTGTGTGTTAACAGCTTTCACAATGCTAACTCTTTTGAAAAAATAAAAAATAAAAAGGCACATTACAGTCCCAGTGCTTTATGTCCCTTAAAGAAGCCAAAGGAGGAAGAAGCCAATACATTTTTTTTTCTACTTTTCTTTAATGTCCACTACCTACTCAGCACATATGTACTGTAAATTCAAGATGTGGATGTTACTTGAAGCAAGTGTGATGTCACAAGTGTTTTAATAGCCTTTGATTTATTTCCCTAAGTGCTTTATTAAGATGATGCACAACAGAATTTGGAAGCCAAATGCAGTGTTAGAAGAGACTTAGATGAGTTATTTTCAATCTCCTGACTTTTCTTCCTCAACACAGTAATTTATTTCATTGGGGAAGAAGGGCCCTGGATTCAGAACAGGGATTCAACTTCTTATTTAGTATTTCTTTGTGAGTTAATCAGCCCAGTTTGTGGTCTGAGTGGGTAGGAGTATGAATGAACTTACTGTGATACAAGAGAGCTGCATGGTTCAGAGAACAGGATACTGCCTGGGCTTGGGAGATTTGTTCTGTTACTGGATGGGTTTGTGGCAATCAGATGGAGAAATATTTGGTTAGGCATAATCAAGAATCAGAAAATTCACGTGTCTAAAGTCAGTTGCAAGGAATCCTCTCCTGGCGAGATATTTCTAATAATGTTCTGTGAGGTTAGTTCTAGGTACAGTGGTATCAGACACTTTTGCCATTAGACTTTTAATAAATCTGTTAGTTTTAAGACAGGCAGTGTAGTGAATTACCAAGACCTGAGAAAGTCACAGTGATCAAATGGATTGCTTAGTAAGCTGGGCTGACTTGAAGAAATGTATTTTAGTCCAACAAAGCAGAGTAGTAGGGTAAGGGTTGAAGGTTTTACTTAATAATACTACATACAGCACAGTGTAGCACATCCCACACCCTACAGATGATCTGTAGGAGATGGAGTAGGGAACTAATCATGTCCCATTGAGAAGAGGCTGAAACAGACCGTTTTGGTCATTGGATATACAAACTAAGGAAACAGAATTTGAATTCATAGATAAATTAATACTAGAAAACAATATTTATTGCATGATACTGATTTGGCACAACAACCTTTGTGGCAACATACAATTTTCAGCAAAACTTTCTGCTCAGTATGAGATTGCTGGACAGAGTTGAAAGAGAAATGGAGGTGCAGAAGTGTGTCATGCTGTTTAGGGTGTTTCTGTGCACCGGAAACGATCTAAACATGGCTTCCTAGGATGCCATCTTTGGCTCAGGAAGTCACAGAATCCCATCTGTTATCTCTTGGAGACTTCGAGAGTATTTAAGGGGAATAAGGATTCGTACTTCCTGAGCTCTTACACAGGTATCTGTTAACCATCGCAGATGAGGTACTGTGCTAAATGGACTTCTGCTCTGACGTGTGTTGCCCACCCTGATATTGTTGTGGTAGCACAGAACTCTGTAGGTGAATTTACACATTGGAAGTGTTATTGTGGTGTAGTTGCATGTCATACCTAAATTTGCTCATTTCCATTGTCCCAAAGTAATTGTATATTATTAATTATATATATATACATTTATTATTATATATAAATGTTATTAATATTAATTTTTATACATTTTTCCGTTCCAAATTATTTGATTCAGCACAAGGTTAACTTGGTGAAATGTTGATTTGAATTAAAGAGTAGACATAAAATAATACAACAGATCTGAAGTTCCTAAACTTAAACTGTATCAAAGCTATGTGGTCTCAGTGAATATCCTGGGAATTTACAGCATTAAATGTATGCTCCTTAAGTGATGCGTATAGAAAATGCTTGAAATTTCAGGTAAACCATTTGCTGTATATTTGTTTGGTGTATATTTACACGAATGGTGCCTTTGTAACTGAAACAAAGGAAAATATATGATGACTAGTGGAATAAGGCGGGCAAAAGATTGCACAGGCCAAGTACAATATGACACATCATAGAGGAGGGAAAAACCTAGTTTTTGAAGTGAAGACGACATGGCTAAGCTTAAAAATATGCATGTGGTGTCAGCTCTTCTGCCAGTAGAAACTGGTATTAGTGTACTGACTTGAGTCACGCACCACTCTCCACTAGCTGTTGACCTGCTCCAGAAGTGACTTTTGGCTGTTGATATAAAATTAACATCACCCTTATCATTAGGCTTCTCTTCCTATTGATATTATTTTGATAGCTGCTGTTACTGTTTAGCTTTTTAGCATTATTGAAATGCAAAGTAAACAGAAAAGGTGGTTGAAAACACAATAAGTGCAGCTATAAAATCTATTCAATCTATGTCCCATTAGAAAATAATGGTCAGTCTTGTAATAAGTATAATTTCATTGACCAGCTCCTCTATTAACATCATTAAAAAGCCATTGCATTTGGCAGTTGGCTTCTCTTACATTCAGATGCTCCTTATTGTTTCAGAAGAAACCTGCTGAGTCAATTTCTTTAGAAAGAAGATGGAGCAGGATCTCGGAGTAAACAAAGTTTCTCAATTTGCAGAATTTCTGTTGAAATTGCTTTAAAAAAAAAAAAAAACTTGTAAAAAGATATAGCCTAGCTTTTTATGCATGGATTATCTGTGATGTGCTGTAACTCCTGGAATGCTGGTTAGGATGCTGGTCCCTCACTGGGAGTATCTTCACCACAGATGATGCATCAGCTGTGCTGAGTTCAACTGACCTCTGCAAAGAAAGCTGAACTCCACTGAGACATGAGTGTCTGCTAGAGAAGTTATCATGGCACGTTCATGATCCTGTGACATCTGACCTAGTCTTTAGCCTGGTTACTAGTGCCTCTGAATTAAGTTGTTTGAGAGTATTTGAGGAGGGGGTGGGGCAGGGGGGGATGTCAACTTGCCATGACTGATTTGCGTGTGTACATGCACAGTCCAAAATTTCTTTATTTTGAATAAGAATAGTTTTTTAACTGATCCAAAATGTTTCTTGATTTGTTTGCTCTGGGGAAGAAAAAAAAAGGGGGGGGGGGGAATGTTTGATATAGAAAAAAATGAAAACCTAGAATTATTCATCAAATAGATTCCAGTCCTATGAGAAAGGAGCCACGTGATGCAACTTTCTTCCAAGACAGTTCCAAAATCCAGGTGTCACATAGCTGTGAGAAGATTTGAAGCTATTTACTTCTGTCATGGCAGCTATCAGTCTAGCCTTTTTTGTTTATAAATAATCCTGTTGTGTCAGTAAGAATTGATCATTGAATAGGGGAGGTCCATTTCTTTTTACGAAGGACTATTTTGAATGAAATTCAAGATCCCTGTGAACCAATATCTCACCTCCAGTGTGAGCTTGCAGCAGATAGAGAAGAAAGGATATGATAAGGCAAGCATGTGATATTTTCCTGATTCCACCTGCTAGTGATTCCTGGCTTCAGGACTTTATAAAACAACAGTGGTCTAGTAGAGGTGTTTAATAATCCTTTGTGATACTTTTTATTATTATTATTTTTTATGTGGGGGTTGTTCTTCCTTCTCTGTAAATATTCCATTGTTTGAACCAATACAAACTTTTAACATCAAAATAGTGGACAGCTGAAAAGCACCAAGTGGTTGTTGGCCTGTCAGCTGCAGTGAGAGCTGAATTAATGCTTGAGAAGTGAGAAGTTTTCTGTGCCTTTTAGCCATCCAGTTTATTTTCCCTACACCTCTTTATTTATGTGAAGTCCTGCTGTGTGATGAAAGCCAATTCCCTCAACTGTATTTTATCTTATAAAATGAACTTGCCACTTGCCATGTTGGATAAAGTGCCCTATAGAAGTTTTAAAAAAATAAAATAAATGACAAAAAAAAGAGCACTTGTTTGTAGCCTTTAGGGCAAGGGGCTCCATATGGAGAGCAGAGTGTCTTTGAGTTTTACTGATATGCTCTTTAAGCATTGCATTAGCTGTTTAAGGAATGAAGAAATTTAAAAGGGGTGGCTTTGGAAAGTTCCATTAACTAGTAAAGAAAAAAATTGGTTCTTCAGTAAACTTGCACTGTATAGATTTTATAACATGCTGCTTACAAGGAAATGTTTTACTGTGGAGGAGTAAAGTGGTGGTGGTCCTGAATATCTTCATCTCTGTTTTGTTTCTAGGCTGGCCGCATTGTTCCTACCAACCCAGAAATATTTTTCTTTTCAGAGACGTAGAAATGACCTTGTCTCTGAAGCCCCAGCTGCTTGGGACACGTCTCAAAACAGCAGTGACTCCTATTTAATTTGTGTACCTGAACTTGTGAATAGCATCCTTGTTGGCTAGTTAATTAGCTTAAATTTCTGAATGTACCTAGTGATGCCCTCGCCCTGCCATTTTTTGGTTTAATGTGATGTAGAGAGAATTGAATCTACCTCCTCCTTCCTGGTTTGATAAATTTGACTTTGCATAAGAAATATCGCCCCAGAAGCACCTGTAGGAAATCTTGGTCAGAAAGGCAAAAGCAGAGGGAGTTAGAATTCTAGCAAGGTGTTCTGAGAATATCTGAAAGGCAGCCACAGCTTCTGCAAGGCAAGTTCATAAGATGTCGGCTTCCACTGGCTGCAAAATCTCTTTTCAGTGGTGAAGAAAGCTGAGGAAAAGGGGACTCATGTAGCTATTAGTAGTATTACTCTCAGTGGCTCCAGGCAATGTTACACATGGAACGATACCAACTCTCATGCTGCTTACTTGCTGTTATGCAGGAATCCCACCCCCTTCCTAAAGCACTGGCACCTCTATTAAAAGCTTTAAAGAACTACTCTTGATGGAAGCATTTCTATTAGTTTGGATAACAAGAAAAAAGACCATAGCTCAGTCTGGCACATAGGGAAATACATGAGGTGTGGTTTAATTCTGGTCACATAATTCTGTTAATGTTGGCAGCTGACATAGGAGCTGATGTCTTCCAGCTGTACTTAATGAGCTCAGGTCCATCCAGGAAGTGTGGTGAGGATACTGAGTGCATCAACAACTCTGCCTTAGAGCCTGTTTATGTATTTGTCCTGCACTTCACAGTTGTCTTGTACATGCCTCAACAACAACCCACCGGGCATTGTCATTCTGTCCTCCCACATGGGTTTGTCCCTTCCTTTCCTCTCAAAATACTGCTTCTCTGGCCTCCCTGCTTCTGTCCATTCCTTTGTTAGCTTTAAGAGTTTAAATATTTCTCTGAAAGCTACATAATATATGTTCTTATGTAACATCACATAAGAGCCTAGTACTTCGAATGCAGATGTCATAAATATTAGTCTTCTCAATCCCAGAGCCCATAACACGCTTTCAGGTAATTATATTTGTGACAATTAGACTCTCTTGCAAACTGTCATTAAATTAGAGGAAAGACTTATGTAGAATTCAGTAAGCTTTGGACCAGGCTTGTTACCAGTTTTTCCTATCCTAAGAGAAAGAATGTTGTTTTCTGCATTTTATTTTATTTTATTTTATTTTATTTTATTTTATTTTATTTTATTTTATTTTATTTTATTTTTTCATTTTATTTACCATACATAAATACATAACATTCTTACAAATTGAATCAGTATTTCTAAAATAGTATGCTTTTTCCTGGTTGGGCACTTATGAGTTATGCAGCTCCTACGAAAACAGACCTTGCCCTCTTGCACTAGGGCTGTTGAGTCTGATCATGTAGCAAGTTAGATGGATATCACAGACAGGTGAGCCCAATGCAGTGGGGAAACATTGCTGGCACATCAGGCAGTGGCTCAGTCTGCTGCCTGAGCAGAGTTCACACCATCTGCTGTTGTTACCTGATTTAAGAGATATTTGAAGCGTATGAATAGGGGCTAAATTTAATAAAAGAGATCAGTTAATCCAGAGGGCTTTATGGAGCATCAAACTCAGATACCTCAATAGTATGTATTGGCTTATTGTCCAAGAGATTGGAGATACTACGGCAGAGGTAAACTCTAGCCTGAGTCAAATTCCTCCTTAAAGGAATTTTTCAGTATCTGTCACCTGATGTGCTGTATTAGAGAGAAATGAAATGGGTGCAAGTGGTAAAGTTTGTTCAATGGTTCAACAATAAAGCTGTTATCCTTGCTGATGTGTTACTGGGATCACTGTGCCCTATCTGGGGACAAAAGAGGAAAAAATCATCAGGCATCATGCATTAACTGTTAGACCCTCCTGATCAAGCCCAGTTCCAGACCCACTGCAGCAGGGTGCCATGGCCTCTCCATTGCTTCATGGCTTGCATAGTGGGTGCAGGTTGTTGCCCTGATTTTTAAGTCACCAGCTACACCCAATACATGGTGTAACATGGTGCAGAAGAAAAGCTGTAACATTGCAGTACAGCTGTGGAAGAGACCTGTGAGAGATGAATCTTGTCTGCCCAGATCTTGAACTGGCAGCAGTCCTGCTATAAAAGGTCCAGATTTGCTCTTACTAATTCACTGAATTCACAGTTCCATTTGCTCATGAACTCAGAGCATTATTTGAAATGTAGTCGTAATGTCTAAATGCAAACAAAATGCAGAGGCATTCTTGGTAGGAACAGGGCTGACAGCAGACCACTCTCAGGGTCCTGTGAAAACATGGTACTTCCATGCAATGAAATGAACTTGCTAGCCTCTGAATTGGACAGAACGTGACAGCACTGTCAGCTGAGTTAATGCCCAGTGGTACAATAACGAAGCTGCACTGATAGCATCGTCTTTCTGCCAGAGTCACAGAGAAGACAAGTAACAATGCCTTCATTCTGCATAAAATAACTGTTCCATTAGTTGAAATAGGCTAGGAGTGGGCTAATCTGGAGATGAAGAGCAGAGATCTCGCCCCTGTCCTCAGGCAGGGCTGCATGTGATTTACTTACTGTTGGTGTTCCAGTGCTGTCATTTGCTGCACTCTAGGCTGACTTTCTGGAATTTATACTTTTAGTTACCAGTGCTTCCCCTAAAGCTGACTCTTTACTATTGAGTTGCCTACCAGGGCTGCAGATCAGGTTGTCTATTAATTGCAACAAGAATGACTTCTGTCCATCTTCATTCACAGCTTCTTAAAGTAAACTTTACTTTCAACTTTTGCTTCATTTCCTGTATCTCGTTTTCTCTGTCAGCCAAAGATCTATATTCCAGCATGTCCCAAAGGTGTACTTTCTTAGTCCCTCAGTTCATTTTGGAATAATTCCCCAGCTGGTACAATCACTAGGATGAATGTAGGTATGTTGACTAGCGGCTATGACAGCTATGTCTAATTAGCTGAACTGGTATCTCCCTTCCTGAATACCCAAAGGAGGCTTTTTTTATGTGAAGGTTTTATTTAGATGAGGTAGGAGTTGATCATTATGCACAAGTCCAGTGGGTGAAGGCTATTCAGCCTCTGATTTAGCTCAATAGCCTTAATTCAACGAGGCAAAAGAGATCTCATATTTCAGAGGTGATAACACAATCACCAGCGTTTCCTTTATTCTTCTATACTGTTTCCCAATAGAATAAAATTCCCTTTCTGTCATTTTGTCACAACCCTGAGCAGACTGGGGCCCTTCAGGCTCAGCCATACAGATAGAACAGCATCAGGCATTTTACTCTGGCTGTCTGTTTCTCGTGGACAGACTCGGCCTAAATAATATTAGTATTCTTCCACGCTTATCAATGTGGCTGAAGAAATTTGTTAATGCATGCTCTTTTCTTTTAATACCAGTGAAGCAATGGTGAATACAGATGTCAGCTTCCTTAAACTATCATTTTTTGTTTAAACAGTAAGAGGAAAAATTTAGAAAAATACTGTAAATCTCCAGGTGATTACCATTTGATGTGCCAGACATACTGTAAAGTAGTTCAGGGTAATTTTTTAGCATGTGTTTTTATATCTGATGTTGCAATGAGAAGTTTTGGACCATGCAGACTTTCTGGGCTCACAGCAACCTCATGCAGTGTTGATGCTTCACACAACCACTGCTGTGCTGTGCGTGGGTGAGTCAGCTTTACATTTGCAAAGTAGCCTTTCTTTTTCTCTTGGAACCACACATTTTGCAGAGAAACCCTATCTCTTTCTCTGAGATTTGTCATGGCCCTCCCTTAAAGCTGTTGTTGGCTCCATTGCTACCAAACCTTTGCTGTCTTCAGCTATAGTTGACAATTACATGCCCTAATGGTTCTTTAGGCACAAGGGCTTTCCATACAGAGAGCCTCTTCTTTGCAGATTTTCTTTACCTATCCTATGTAGCTAGCCTGGAAGAGCCAGTCCAAGCTTAGCTGCATCCTGTACCTGACTTTTATTATCTATATCTTACTGATAGGTGAACTTTTTCAGGCTGTTCCCTTCACTTTTATGGACCATTACATCATTTTTGATACACTGGAAAAGTGCAGTTTCATTTTTATTTTAATGAACTGCTGCTGGGAGAGCCCATCCCTTTTTGAACCCAATCACTTTGTCAGCTTTATTAGTCAAATTGCCAGTCTATTGCTCTCCTCCATAATCATGAATGTAGTTGCGTTATTAAACACCCCATTCTATCCTACCCAGAAGCAGAGTTTGAAGGGCTGAAGGAGAGCATCACCCCACAACAGTAAGGAATACGTTGCTCATAGAGCTCAGGGAGCTCACCTCAGGTGGAGGAGGCCCTGAAGTTGAAGTTTTGTATCATTTGAGAATGTCTGTATCTGTGCTTGTCTTGCTGTGAAAGAGGTTTTCATTTCAGATTATTGGTGGTCGCAGCAATAGCAGCCCCAGCTGTTGTTTTTAATGCTCAGACAGCCACAGAAACATCAGTACTTCAGCTGACTATTTTGCTATAGGCTGCCCTTTCCTTCCACCAAAACCTGGGCCTCTTACATCTCAGGTGGTTATCTTCACAGAACTAACTAATCTGCTCCTTCTGATAAGCTGCCAGGAAACTCCATTCAGGAGTTTCTTCCTGAAAAGTTTTGCTTTGGCAGGTTGGCATTTTCTAAGGTGAAAACGTGTCTGGAACTTTTCCAAGTGACCCTGCAGATGGCTTAATTTCAGTTTTATCCCTGAACTTTTTATGACATTTTCCCCCTAACTACTCCTTTTAGGCAAAAACACAAGCCTGTAAAATAATCAAGATTGTTCATGCAATGACAATGCAGGTGTCAAAGATGCTCTTTGAGGCCTCTCCAGGACTCCTGGAGAACGTGATAGCTGAAACTTGCACCATGATGGAACTACTCAGCTGGCTGGAGAAACAGAATTCATGTTTGGCAATGAATTTTACATTTTTGAAACTGTATTTACTCATAAATACGTAACGGTTCAGACTGTGAAACTTGTCACCAAATAGATGTAGTTCAGCCAGCCAACTAGCTAGGAAGTTTGGATATGTCCTTGTAGAAAGCTTTCTCCAGAAACTATTCTGATGTAAAACGTCATTAGTGAAAACTTTACCTTTTCCATGGAAAAGGTTTATTAGGATACATTCTTTTATGGATAGGGAAGTAACAGATGATCTGAATCTTGGTGACTGTCAACATCTCCATCAATGACATGGAGATGCTGCAAGATCTTGTGTTACCATGTGTTCCCTAGAGGTTCTGGTTCAAAGATCCAAATGCTACTGCTTATGTCTTGGTTTTTATTTGTAACGATGCCAGGAGTTCCCAGCTGCTAGTTTCAGAAGGGGAACAGTAAAGGGATTGCTTTTCTCCCCTTTTTGGCTTGACTTTGCTTTGTGCTTCCCCAGAATGTTTTTCTGCCTCCCAGGAGGATAAGTGTTGCTGCCTCCTAGCAGGTGTGAATACATGGGTTTTTAGCATTAAAAAAATATCCTGAATCCATGGTAGTAGGCATCTTCTGAGTCTGGGCAATTTCAAAGCTCAAATGTGTGCTTCACATCAATTAAGTGGCTATGTACCACTTTTCCGGTGACAGTACGTTAATTTTGAAGCTCTTGTAAATACTGAAACATTTAAGAACTAGGATCTTGATTCTCTAAACAGGTCTGTAATTCTAGGGCATTACATATCCTGCAACACCATTCAATAGTAACATGAACACTGATTTGTGCCTAGTTTTGATCAATCTTATTTCAAAAAGAAAGTGTTAAAACTGAAGAAGGTTCAAAGAAGACCAATAAAGATGGGCCAAGGTATGGAGAGATTTATGTAGAAGGAAGGATTGAGATAAGCAGGAATCTTTGGTCTGAAAAGTAACAATTAATGGGGATATGTCAGAAACCCATAACGGTATAAAAGTCTCAAAGAAGAAAGGAGGTGATTGTTTCCTCCTTTTTTTTTTTTTTTGGTGCTATAGCAATTAGGAGCCATTGAATAAATGTATTGGCAAATTCAATGCAGAGGAGGTGGGTGTGTGCTAATTGCCTGTGCTATTGTCAATTTGAACTCTCAGCAGCAGTAAAGTAAGATCAGAGCTGGGAAATTTATCTACTTTGATCCTACGCTTTTATGCATTGTTGTGGCATAAACCTGGGAACCTGTGACCTTATGAGGTGTTCCTCTGACAAAAGCTATACGAAACTGAGGCACTGCACTGCTGAGGCTGGCTCTGCCAATGCTAAAACATTTCCCTGCATCCTTGTAGTATTTTTATCAGAGCTTTGGAGAGGTGCCCTGGGGAAAGCTAAACAAATGATCTGGATACTGGTTTTCTGTCTCACCTGGAGCAGGGAGACAGTACTTACTACTTGCAGTCTACTCAGGGTTTGTAGTAGTGCCACAGTGAAGCGTTGTAAATAAAATTAAAAAAAAAAAGTGGAAGAGCTGCCTGGGTAACTGCAGCAGGACACTTGTCTTTGCCTAGGTATAGGGGAGTTGGGCCACTGGTTAGGATGCCACTGCAATGGATTACATGTATTGCTTAAGCTTACCTTGCATCTCTCGTGGAAAGCTGAACTGCCTCTGTCAGAGACGCAGGAGCAACAGTAATTTTTCGTGGGGGACGCAGAATAACCCCTGTCAGTAGTGCACAAGGTTGTTCAGACAAGGTTCAGTTTTGTCCACACTGCTGAGCAGCCTTTGGGCTGGCTATGTTTGGGGGGCATAAACAAACCTTCTCCCTTAGGTGCCTGACACTTTTCTCTTTTGATTGACTTGCCTCCACTGAAGCTGGCATAAAGTGTTTGCACTCGAAACAAGTGGAGCAAATTCTAATTTGTCTGAAATGGGCCCTCCTGTTAAATGTTAAACTGACCTTTTCAAGAGAAATTTACTTGATAGTTCTAAGTGAAGACCTGCTTTAAGCTAAACCTGTCACTACAACATGATTAAATTCACTTAAATGTACATCAGTTGCACATATTAATGGAAATTGAAATCAGACTAAATGGTAACCATAAATTTTAAAACAGGAGGAAGAGGATAGAGATGGGGGGGTGGGGAATGATGTGAAAGTTAAGGTGCCTTATTCACCCAAAGAGTAGGTGGGCTGAACAGGAAACTTTGTTCTGAAGCACTGAAAAAGTACCAACTATCTTCTCTGTATTTATGGTGTTACTATGTGAAGAAGGGGGATTCATTGCATTTTTGGCAGGGTTTTGATCTGTGGAGACCTAGAAGAATTGGTCACCGTTATCTGGTCTTATTTCACTGGCTGCTGGACCTTTAAGCAACAAATTACCTGATTTCTGGCAGCCTGTGTGATAGATGGAGGCCTGTGTGTTTGTGTAGACAGTGCTGAAAGTGGGTTTCTGGGGATACCTGTGATACAAGAATGTCTGCTCCTCAGAAAAACTTCACATTTAAAACTTGCACATTCTTGCCTCTTTCCCTTCCACACCATCCAATGCGACAGTTGCAGTGCTTGGCTGTTGTGACAGGTGTTACCCAAAGTATCTATCCTAAGTGGGTCCTAATAAATCAAAACTAAATTGAAGACCTTCCACTTTATGGGCATTTATCAGTGACTTTCCATCAAGCAGAAGGAAAGGACTTGGCAAGCATCTCCCAGGCAATTACCCAGGGACTTGTGAAGGTTCTTTTTGAGGGTGTTATCTTCACGTAGCTCTGCGACCTTTGTAATCAGAGCACAAATTGGAACCTTTTGTAATTAATAATTCTTGTTCTACAAGATTTGGCTTCCACACAGGTGAAATTAGCATGTTTTTAGCAAGCTGTTTTGGAACATAGAGTACATCCATGTGGCACTGGATAATACTTCATAGGCATAACGAGAAGTTCTGTTTAGCCCCTAGCCCAAACAAGGATTCATTGCTCACAGCCTGGAAGTAAACACTAATATCTTGTCTATCAAACATATGAAAGATCATTTTCTTTTCCACTGACGCCACCTCTACTTCCTACAACAGAAATATAAGTGGGCGCATACAACATATATCACCACCTGCCCAGTAGGACATATATCAGTATGAACATATGCAGCCTGATTGAGTCTACTGCACTAGTCATCACACGGTTGTGTTAGCAGAGAGCAGCATGCCTGGAAGTGATGGACTTTGTTGGAGGTAGCATGTGTGGCACTGCAGGCAAATTTAGGTGTTTCCATGGCTTTTGTGGTTGTGTGAGAGATCTGGGGGGAGTAGATTTTTTTGAGGGGACAGATGGCGTACCATGAAGGGAAAAAATCTAAAATTGGTTAGGGGGCTGGCTGTGGAGGATGCTAGGCGAGGGGGAAGTTGGTGCTTGGTGCAGACATGGTAATCATTCTTAGTGTACTGTTTTTAGACCCATTGCTGTAGGAAATTTACATATTTAACTATTTTAAGTAAATTCCAAATTAACCAATGGAGATGGGACTGCTGGATGTTTCATTGAATGTCACTAAGAATGTAAAAATGACACTTCACAATTCAAGAGAGGGTATCTGGCAGAAGCTGTTCAAGGTCAGATAAGAGAAGTTGCTGTCAATTAGCTTTGTACTGCAATTACTATTTGCTTGCTAATTAAATAAAACTGGCTTTCAGTGACTGAAGAATACACTGTTTTAGGTGGGCTAGCAAAGCTGAAATTTGCTGACTTTCCAAGGACTTTGGAAGATGCATCTGTTTTAAGGGAAGTGGTGGTGGCGGAGGATGGTCGTTCTATTACGTTTAGAAGGTAGAAGAATTTCTCAGGTGTTTGGCTGAGCTCCTGATGGAAGCATTATTTTAATGACTGGATTGTATAATTAATGTCTTTGGGCACCCAAAGCTTTGGAAAGACCTTTCTTACTTTAATTCTAAATAAATTAAAAACAGATGGCATGGGGAAATAATCTCCTGGTCCAATTTCATATTTTGCCTAAAGGCAGTTGTGAGTAATGGAAGAATATGACCCGTCAGTAAGAATTTTAATATCAAGGAATCTTTTCAAAACATTTCAATCTACAGTCTTTATTTTCTCAAAACCAGAAACATATACAAGACATTTTTGCAATGCAGAGCAAAATGGTAACTTGATCTTGTGCAGAATTTTTCTGGTATGGAATTTATGGCTCAGCTTCAACTTTATTTTATCATTTACTATTAGTGTACTAGCAAGACACTATTTTATCTGTAGCTGACTCTGACTTAGATGACTTTCAAAATCAAAGAACCAGAAGAGCTAAGCTCATTTCTAGACTATCAGCCTGCAATTCCTCTATGCACAAATGCCAGTGTATCAATCCTCTAATAGACTGTTTGAACACCTTACCTTGACCACATCTTGCTCTATTCTTAATACATAGAACATGCTGCTGACCATTTTTTTTCCCCCTGCAGAGTGATTGGGAGCATGCATTCTCCTCAGGCTTAGGAAATTGTATTAATCTTCTGCTGTGTACTTTCATTTCATTTCCTGTAAAAAATCCATCTTCTGCTACTGGAGTTGACCTAAGGTTAGATGTCAAAAGAACAAATTACTGGCACTTGCTCGATACCCTGAGAGTAGTTATAAATAGCAAGCTTTATAACCCCACTGATCCTTGAGATACATAGTGATAAATATGCTCCTACCAACCAAGAGGGGAAAAAAAAAAAAAAAAAAAAAGGCAGTGTGGCTCTGGATGATGTATGTTTGAAACTGAAAGAAATGGTATGGCTGCATCATTCAGGTAGTTTTAAGAAAGAAAAAAGGTCACACTTGTTGTATTTGCACGCTTTAAAGCAATAATTAGTAATTTTTGGGTACAATATTCCTCATCCTGTCTCATGTATGGATATTACAAAGAATTTGAGGCTCAGATTTCTACAGCTTTTAAATGCAGCAACAAATTCTTTCTTAGGTGATATGGCTGACTAGGGAAACAGTCTAGCTAATGGCTCTGCCCGTTCACTACTAGGACTCAGAACTAATTGAAACCTTTTCACTGGAACAGTTTTCTGCTGAGAAATGCAGCATTAGTCAGATAAAATCTTTCACAATATTTTAAAAATGAAATCTTGACAGAAAATGTTGGAATGATTTGAAACAGCATTTCATTTTTATTTTCTCCTTTTTGTTTCATTTGAGCTTTTTTTTTTCCTTTGGGGTTACAGACAGAATGTATTATAAAATATTCAATTGGATGAATAATGATAACTCTGGTACTAGTGGGATGAAACACTCAGATGTCTTTTTTCACGTAATCCTTTTCCAATATATTTTTACGCAATCCAGATTTTTGGAGTCATTATGGTTTAAAACGGGGTAAAAAAAATAAAATATGGTGGGGGGACAAGGGAGGGTTTCCCATCCCAAAGGAATGGGAATTCCATCTTCCAACTAGATCTTATATATATTAATATATGGCACACTTTTAGTTGGTTTTAAAATGTTACTGGTCCTTAGGAACCAATGGAGTTACTCCATTATAACTGGAGGGATCTGGACAGTGATTTTGAAAATGTTTTGGACTCTCTGGACCTTTTAATCTTCTGCTGTTGATTTGCACTGGTAAGACACAGTGAAAATTGAATATTTTTGCAAATGTTTGGAGGGTGCTAGCTAGAAAGCCTCTTCTTCAGGGTATGTACTAAGAGACAGAGAAGACTTGCAACATTTTTATTACACAATAAAACAACTTCTTGCTCTTAATTGGGGAAGGGCTAAAGAAATTTTCTGGATGTATAACTTGACTATGGATACTAACATAGCTCTACTGAGCTAGTATGCCCAATCTTGTAACTGATATCAGCTTGCTTTGAGGTTAGTTTTATTTTTATTTTTTTTCTCCTTGCAACACCCACATTTCCAACAAAGCTGCTATGACCTCAGTGTTATGATGGGATGGGGAGTGTAGGACATGTATGGCTGTCTCATCTCTCTAATTAATGGAAAAGCTTCCTGTTGCTCTCCCCTCAAGCTACAAAATCCATTAACCACCCCTTGGGGTGCCTGAAATTTATTCTGGCCATTACCATCAATTATAAAGTTAATAGTGTGATGATTACTGGGCTACAGTCCTAGCTATTTGTGTGATTTACACCAGACTGGGGTGGAAATGGAAAGATACAACACTCAAAGAACTACTGTGTAAATAAGAACTTAGCACTAAGAGTGCGAAATGTCAGTGTGCCCATTGTAAACATATGACAAAGAGAATCATTAGTCTCTCTGAATTCTTTTAATTTAAATGGTATCTTTCAATTTAAAATCAAGGAAGGACAACTGTAGTGTCTTCCATAGCTAAGATGAGATTTTCTGATGATGACCATAACCTTTAAGTCAGGCTGGGACCAAGGGAATAACTTCATTTTGAATTGCAGTTGTACCTGGAAGAGAATGCTCTGATGCAAAAAGGGTGGAGATTTTCATCCTACCCTCTCTGTTTTTACAAACAAGGCAGGTGAGGAGATCTTCTAGACTGGTTCTCTTCCATCTGCAGACTTACAGCTTCCTTCAGATTTCTCTAAGGTAGTGAGGAACAAGTCTGTTGCCAGTAAACTCTCACTCCCTTCCTCAAGGTCTTCTCCTTCCTTTGAAAATAATGTTCTGGTGGCAAATGGATGATTTTTTTTTTTTAAAAAAACAGTGCTATAGACTTTGACAGGGAAGGAAGAAATGTTTGGAGTGTGTATACAGTCAGATACACAAGGGTAATCAATATCTCAGTTTCTTGTATATTATATTAATTACATAATAGCTCCCAAATATCAGTTCTGTTTTTAGCCTGCTGGTAGGAGAAATCATTGCACAGTGAAAGGGGGTTATTGGTCAAGCAACACAGGACAGACATCTAAACTTAGAAAACATTTAAAGGGGAAAAAATGTGCGCCATGCCTATCTAATCCAAATTTGATATATTTTTTCTACTGTAGTATCCACTCTTGCTCTTTGGGTATCCAACCTTTATACTACAATTTCTCTGGAACCTGAAGGAAATGAAGCCTATCTCCACAATGCAGTGGAATGTTACTTCTGTTTAATTCAGTGGTGGCATCAGAAACTTGTTAAAAAAAATAGTCTTAATGTCAGCTTGCAAGCACAAGATGCCTTTAGATTGTTAAACATGGAAATATGATTCTAGTTATGCTTTTGCATGACTATTCAGTAAGATGTGAGGATCTGAAGAAATATTGTTTAGGATCATTTTCCTAAAACTTCCCAAGTTGCAAAGAATTTTCTTTCTCTTTGTCCTTGTGAAAGGTAAGGAAGATATACTGCACGGTGAAAAGTGCAGCTTGTTGAAGCCATAATGATCATGTTGCCCTGAAACCTATCCGTGAGTTCAGCTCAGCCTCAGGTGATAGTAAGTATGGATGGCTGTGAAACTGCATCCTATACTTACAGCCTGCTTCAGCACATGAAGATTTAGCCACATAGATATGGATTCTGGCACGCCCTTTATTAAACGTATGCAAGGGAATGGATTGTCCCTACTTCAAATATGATATAGTTCTGAAGAACACCTACCTTAGAGAGAGGGAAAGAAATATTCTTCAGTTACTAACTCCCAACTGAAATATCAGCAAAAGCAAGTTAACCAAATTTATTTTTTCTTCAACCACTACAAAAAAATAAAAATAAAAATAAGCAGATAAGTTGTTTGTTTGTTCGAAGAAAAATAATCAACTTATCTGGGTCACTTACAGATAACACCTTCTGGTCCTCCCCCCCCCCCCTTTCTTTTTCTTGGTTGGTTAAGATTTTGAATAACTATCTAATTCAATGTGTAAACTCTGGATTGGATGTTAAAATGAGCTGCTTCTCCTGCTTGTCACATCTTTAAATTATTTATAGCATTAATCAGCTGAACTATATTAAGTCAAAAATTGCAAGAAATTTGAGAGTGTATATTTCTGATCATTTAGATTACTCCAAATAAAAGCTGATTAAAAAGAAGGAAATTGAATTAATTTAACTGATTATGCAAAGAAATATCAAATTCACGGTTTCCTATTGTTTTCGGCCCCTTGCCCTCTCCCTGAGTTTTTTAGACAGCTTCCATAGGTGGGAAACTTTATTTTATGATGAGCAAATTCTTTATATAAGGGAAAAAATTACACATTTCCATAAATTCATATAAAAATCTATTAACTTCATTTCTAGTAAAACTTACAGTTAGAACTCAAACTGGAAGCAAGACACTTTCAAAATGGAGGCTTAAATCTCTTTTAAAATGTATATTTAAACTATATTTAATTTTGCATTTCTTCCTTTTGACATTTATGTTAAGGCTCTTTTCAATCCTTATTTACACAAAACCTCAGAAAATTTATGCTGTCAGGATAGAGTGGGAAGTCAGTGGAGCCTAAGGGGATATGCATTTGGGTCTGTCACAGGCTTTCTTGGAATGTAAAAAATAGTTATCTCATGTTTCCCTCACCTAGAAAATGAGAACAGCAATAGTTGCCAGCCTGCTGAGGGCCTCGTGAGGAAAAAGTCATTGGAGATATGTTCTCTTAGGAAGTGAGGCATGTGGGTCCCTTGAGTTATGAAATCCCTTCTTTTTCTTTACCCTGGAGATGTCTTTAAAAGTTAATTTCCACCTGTCAGGGTAAATTTGAAGTGTTTTTAGTGCTGTGACATGAGTACTGCCATTACAGTCATGAAATTAAAGAAATGTTAACTCTTTGCCTTGTCACTGCTGTCAGGTCACATGATAACACCACCATTTTGAACCAAACCCTTATGAATGGTGGAAAAACAAACAAAAAAACAGCCGGACACCTCTTTGAACAAGCTCCAATTTAGATTAATCCCCGCTTAAAATACATAGTTTTAGCTATAGATAAAATTCTGCTAAGATTCTTTAATCAAACAAGGAAGAGGAGGCCAGGAAAGCATGGTAGGGCTGGGTCCGAGCTGTGGAAAGGCCTTTAACAGAGGCACCAAGGCAGGGATAAGAATGCTTTCTGTTTAGAAAGGCCCTGGCTGGTCAGTAAGATTTTATATAAAGATCATAGAATCATAGAATCATAGAATATCCTGAGTTGGAAGGGACCCATAAGGATCATCAAGTCCAACTCTTGATACCGCACAGGTCTACCCAAAAGTTCAGACCATGTGACTAAGTGCACAGTCCAATCTCTTCTTAAATTCAGACAGGCTCGGTGCAGTGACCACTTCCCTGGGGAGCCTGTTCCAGTGTGCAACCACCCTCTCTGTGAAGAACCCCCTCCTGATGTCGAGCCTAAATTTCCCCTGCCTCAGCTTAACCCCGTTCCCGCAGGTCCTGTCACTGGTGTTAATGGAGAAAAGGTCTCCTGCCTCTCGACACCCCCTGAGGAGGAAGTTGTAGACTGTGATGAGGTCTCCCCTCAGCCTCCTCTTCTCCAGGCTGAACAGGCCCAGTGACCTCAGCCGTTCCTCGTACGTCTTCCCCTCCAGGCCTTTCACCATCTTCGTAGCCTTCCTCTGTACACTCTCCAACAGTTTCATGTCCTTTTTATACTGTGGTGCCCAGAACTGCACACAGTACTCGAGGTGAGGCCGCACCAGCGCAGAGTAGAGGGGGACAATCACCTCCCTTGACCTACTAGCGATGCCGTGCTTGATGCACCCCAGGACACGGTTGGCCCTCCTGGCCGCCAGGGCACACTGCTGGCTCATATTCAACTTGCTGTCTACCACGACCCCCAGATCCCTCTCTTCTAGGCTGCTCTCCAGCGTCTCATCGCCCAGTCTGTACGTGCAGCCAGGGTTTCCCCGTCCCAGGTGCAGGACCCGGCACTTGCTCTTATTGAACTTCATGCGGTTGGTGATCGCCCAGCTCTCCAACCTATCCAGATCCCTCTGCAAGGCCTTTCCACCCTCATTCGAGTCCACAACTCCTCCAAGTTTGGTGTCATCAGCAAACTTGCTCAAAATACCTTCTATTCCTACATCCAGATCGTTTATAAAAATATTGAAAAGTACCGGCCCTAAAATGGAGCCTTGAGGGACCCCACTGGTGACCGCCCGCCAGCCTGATGCAGCCCCATTTACCATAACCCTTTGGGCCCTGCCCGTTAGCCAATTGCTCACCCATCGTATGATGTTTTTATTTAGCCGTATGGTGGACATTTTGTCCAGTAGGATCCTATGGGAAACTGTGTCAAAAGCCTTGCTGAAGTCCAAAAAAATCACATCGGCTGGTTTCCCTTGGTCCATCATACGGGTGATCTTATCATAAAAGGAAATCAGGTTAGTTAGGCAGGACCTACTCTTCACAAACCCATGCTGGCTGGGACCAATGACTGCTTTGTCCCCCAGGTGAGCCTCAATAAGTTCGAGAACCATCTTCTCCATGATTTTACCAGGCACTGACGTGAGACTGACAGGCCTGTAATTGCTAGGGTCTTCTTTCTGACCCTTCTTGTAAATCGGCACATTTGCCAGCTTCCAGTCTACCGGGACCTCTCCAAATTCCCAGGATCGTTGAAAAATAATTGAGAAAGGTTCCGCGATGACGTCCGCCAGCTCTTTCAGCACCCGGGGATGAATCCCATCCGGACCCATGGACTTGTAGGGATCCAGGTGGAGTAGCAAATCCCGCACACGTTCAGGGTCGGTTGGGAGTTTGCCATCCCCACCTTCCCGTGGTGGGGACTCCCACCTGAATCCTGTGTTCTTCCTTAAAAAGTCCACAGGAGAAATTCCTAAACACTTGATAGCCTGTGTGCTGAAGGGGACCAACTGTCATTCAGAGTGTAACATCAGGAGAGAAACATGTAGAAATGAGGGCAAGGGCAGCCTCTTTGCACAGAAAGAGTGCCCGAGGAAGGTCCAAGGACACAGATTTCACTGCATTTATATCTTGCAGTTGCTTTTCAAAGTTGAGACATAACTTCCCTCAGAACGCCTGTCCCTGAGAGAGCCACACAGTTCTGGCTGGAAATGGAGGAGGCCTTGGAGAAGTATTTATACAATGGGTTAGAATGTCAGACAGTGGTGAGAAATATTCAGGTGAGGTGAGGTCATTCTTTTTAAAAATGAGTGATTTTCAATGAAAGTAAAGAACAGGAGAGAAAAATCAGCTGTTCTGAGTGAGAAGCTGAGATCAGATCGTTAGTTTCTGGAAAGAATGCTGGGGTTACCCATGAAGGAGTTAAATCAAAATAGGCACCAAGCCAAAAGTGGCATCTAGCAATGGCTTGTGAAAGGCTTAATAGGTGGAACATATGAACTTAAATGGTTATCTGTTGAAGAAGACTTTGACATTATTAGCTTTTGTGAAACACGGTGGCATGACAAAAATCAATGAGAAACTTTAGTACTTGCCTATAAAACCATAAAGGAAAGGTTTCAATTTAAGTGATGAGGGAATAGCACCTCAGTCTGCAAAAATCCCCAGAAAGCAAGAATGCAAAAGTCTACAACAATACTGTAGAATTTAGGCTGGAGACACCATATGCAGGAACACAAATATGCTCTTGAATTGCTAGCTCCACTGTTTTTCATGTTAAGAGATGCAAGATCATTTTAAATGGTAACTATTCCTTTATTCAAAAACTTCTTTAGTGAAAGCCTTTTGTAAGAGCAGCCTGTGACACCACAGTTCTGCCTTCTGCAATCTAAAATCCTTCTATCCAAAAATCTGCTCAAGTAGAGAGCAATTTGACAGCAACTGGTAAATCTTGTGATCAACTGGCCAGTCCCTTTGGAGGCAAACCAGGTGGCAAATGTAGTTATGTGAGAAGTTGGAACAGATAATCTTATAATCATTGCTGTTTCTTACTTAAAATATCTGACTTTTGCCAGGATTGAATTCATGTGCAGAAGGAAAAACAGACTAGAGCCCACCTCTTCACACTCTTTCGGGTCGTGACAGGTTGCCCTGTTCTGCTGCTCCCTAACCACATTACAGATGCATCTATCCCTGCCTTCTAGGGCTGGCTGCCATTCTGAGAACAGATAGAGCAGCAAATTAAACTGTGCAGGGAGGAGGAGGGTGAGGACATCATACATAAGACAGTCTTCTGCTGATAGGTGGGGGGGAAAAAGGGGGGAAAAAAAGTCTTGTTAGTATACAAAAAGCAGGCATAGCTGGTGGCAAAAAGGGAAATAAAATGCTTCTTAATGAAGTGTTATAACAAGGGACTTAATCTGTTAATGTGCCTTTTATGGGGTGAAAGTCGTACCCCATAAAAGGAGTTGCACACCTCCACAGGCAGGAGATAGGATGTTACAGAGCTTAAATTTGGTGTGTGTGTGTATATATATATATATTTTAAATGAGTATTCCAGAAAGATATTTCACAAAAAGAAACCTTGACCAACCAATCAAATGGTTGATTTTTCAAGTCTTCAGCAGCTTTCATTAAATAAGTACAGACAACCTTAAATTTGTAACAAAGGAGAGTAAACAATGACTTGCTAGGGAGTTTGTTTAATGTATATATTCATACTGACAGTCCTCTGAATTTGTCTGTGCTTCTTGAGAAAGAAGATAATTTCCATAGGGTTCGTGTAACTGGGTGATTCAGGTTGTCTATTATAGTTGTGAAATATTGGTAGGAAAGAATTGAGATGTATTCATGACAGTAGGTAGACTAATGGAATTCAGTGACTTTATTTAAAAATGTGTGGGAGTTTATTATAATACTATAATAGAAATGTCATTTACCCTGACAGAAGGAGAGGGAAAAGCCCCATCAATGAATAATAATGAAGTTATTTAAATGTCAAATTTCTTGCAAACAGTTTGCAAAAAATAAATTATTCTACATGTTTTTAGTTGAGGTTTGTTTTAATTTATTATGTACGAAGTCATAGTTTCAGTCCCACAGTTTTGGCATTATTTTTTTTTTATACTGTCAAATAAACTAGTAATAATTAAAATGTTTATCTCATTGGGTGTTTGCAGAAATCATTCTGAATCACCAACTAAGTAGGAAGTCTGATTCTAAACAGCTACCGGTAAAATTTGGGATTGATTTAGTGGAACCAATTACAACTAAAGTGGTGGGACAGGTGTGAAATTATCAGAATGGAGTCTAAATACTCTGTTTCTGAAAATTATTCTTTTAGTCTAACTCATTTGCATTTCAGTAACATCCACAATGTCCTAACACATCTGGCTTTTTTCTCATTTAATTAGATTGGCACAGATCTCATATCTCTCTGCAGACCTTCGTGTTTCAAACTCAGCTGGACTTACTTTGACTTAGCCTATAACTGTACCCACATTCTGAAATGAAACATTTTACACGGGGATTTAAATTATTTGATGAAACCTATTCTGCAATGTCTCTCCCCCCAGCAAATAAATAAATAAATACATGGAAAAAAACATTGCAGCATGCATGTCTACACAAGACCTAATAAAATGACTTGCTGTTTGCTCAGTTATAGGTAGTTATTTCATTGGCTATGTCTTTTCAGCAGGTGGTTCAGAAGGTATGTCGTTTCTTTGCTGTGTGTTTTTCAGGTCTGCAGGTCCTGGGTTTAGTCCTTTTCAGATGATTTAGCCAGATCTGCTTGCTCTGTTTATTTTACACAGACTAAAACAGAGTTCTCTCTGCAGAGCTTCAGAGAAGCAGCTCTACCCCACAAAGAGTGGGAGTGATATATATCCATTCCCCTTCAGATAACAGGGATTTAATTTGTTGATCCTATGCTGACATTACTTCTTAGGCCCTGCTGAGGTGCATCTGTCTTTTGCAACACTTTCAGGTTAGGCTAGTTTCCTGGATCACCAAATGGCTGATAAGTTTTCATAGGGTAGGAGTCCATGCTGCTTTATATACCTATTTAATACAACAAATGAAGAGTTTGTTATTCAGGCTTCTAATTGATGTCTGCTCTGTTGTATACATACGTATAATAGGAATAAGATAAAAGCAGTTTGGTGATATCCCTGGGTTGCATCCCAACAGAGGCTTCAGGTATATGTGGTGTTTCATTTTATATGATTCTTTTGTTCCACTGTTCTGTGTGTGTGTGCATCTACTGCCCCTCTTTGTGTTAAAGCACTTTTGGGTACCCATCTGCTGTTGTATGATATTTATCTGTCTATTAAATCTAAGGGTAACTATAAAGTGGTGTAAGAGAAAACAGATTGTAGCTGGGCAGGTAGGAGGACTGGCTATTACTAATTTAGAACAGGATGATGTGAGCAAGATCTAACAGTAGCACCTTTTATCACTTGCATATCTGTCTATCTGCAAAAACAACAACAGAATAAAAATGGTTTTCCAAGTTTTCCAACATTTCAGTTGCTTTTATAGATGTTGACAGAAGCGTACACTTCCATCTGTAGATGGCATTACCTGTAAATAAAGCTGTGAATGCAAAATAATTGCCTAGAGATTTGAAGTAAGAAAGGGCTGGCACTTCTGACTAACATTATTATTTGCAATAGGCCTTCAACATCTGTTTGGCTGTATTGTGGTGGGGGTGTTCTTTAACAATTTCCAAACAAATTTTATGGGTCAGGTTTTCTTCATTCTTACCCCTCTTTGAAGGGTCCCATTTTGAAATCACTGTCACTGGTTTAAAGAGGTGCATTCCTTCATTTATACGTTTTTTTCCTAACTCAGCAGGTCAGATTTAGTCTTTTTTTTTTTTTAATAAATCTTTATCAGCTTAAAATTCACAAGAACATGCCCTGCTTCTGATGCAGAAATAACGATTTCTGAGTAGGCAGGGCAGTGAAATGGAGAGGCTTACCACAGTGAACCAGCAGTCCTTGGCAAAGCTGTGGTCACTCTCCCTTCCCCTTAACACAGGAAGGTCTCTGAAACATTCAGTAATAGAAATAACTGTAGCAGTGTCCTCCTCCTCCCACCACCAAGGAAATAGCTGGGTTAGTTTAGCTGTGCTCCTGAGAGGGATGACCTTATCTTCTGATTGATCTTTCCCTTTATGAGAACTTGGCATTAATCTTCTAACCAACAAAGGTCATGCACCTATATGGGAGCATACGTTTACAAGAGGCAGGGGGAGGAAAAAAACACTTTTGTAGACCACAGGCCAATTGTTACAGAACAAAGACGAGACACGTGCAAATACTTTGATAAAGTTCCTAAATACAAAGACTCAGCTTTAATGCAAATTCACATTTTGTTGCAATTTGTTTTAACGGATGAAAGTCCAAGCTGATGCCTTCTTGTGTTATTCGTGTACTGATTACAAAATCTGAAATCCCAGAAGCTATGGCATGAATTTAGTCAGCTGTAGATGTGGGATCCAATCCAAAAATCTAATTCCTGTGCCACTGCCTTAAAAACAAACAAATAAATAAAAAGATAATGTACTTTGGTAGGCATTAAGTATTTTTTAAATACCTTTTGTGAATTTGGCTAACTGCACTACGCTTGGGCTGATTCTCTAAGTTCCTCGGATATTAGGACATCATTCAAGCAAGCATGAGCTGCATAATGAACAAAAACTTTGCTGATAGTTGATCTTGGTTCCAGTCAAGCGTTCAGAACAGATATTATGGGAACTTTGTACAGTCTTGTTTGTGTTTTTTTTGTTCCTCCCCAAGCCGTGTAGTCTCTATGGGCAACTCTCATAACAAATATATTATTTTCCCTGCTGAATGGGGGGAAAATATTGTTCTTAAAGCAAGAATAAAATGTGTCCATACTTTTTGTTGGTCTGTGTGAGCAAAACTACATAAATTGTAGCTGTAATGCTTGTATGGTTAGTTTTTTCAAAAACACATCACTGGTTTTCATAGAAAACTGAACTCTAATTTAACTGAACAATCAACTGAAGCGGCTACATTAGAATATGCTGAGAAAGGACTCTTACCTTAGTAAAAATTTAGTCTAAGCTTGAAGTATACATTGAGCTGATAACTCTAGTCTCTTACTGTCTGCTATTTAGTATTTCTGACAATCATTATCATCTTCTATATGCAGAATTTATCATTTCTTATTGTACGTGTTTATTTTAAAATGCTTTGGGAAGATACTGTTTTAATTTTTCCTAATCTAATTTAAATGCAAATTGTAAGCACTCACATGATGCTGTGTGTATATAATTAAGTATCATTATATACTACATGAATCATTCAAAAAGCTCTGGAGAGCCATTCTACTATGTAAAGCATAACTTACATTGAAAAGCCGCCAAGTGACTTGTGGTTTTGTGATTAAGTGTTTATACTTATGAAATCTCTTATTGAATTATAGGTCAACGGATTATGGGACAACATATGAGAAACTGAATGATAAAGTTGGCCTGAAGACTATTTTGAGCTACTTGTATGTTTGTCCAACAAACAAACGTAAGGTATGTGATAATGTGGTTGACTCATTTTTATTTTGCTGCGACTTCTGTCCTAGTAAACTCTTCCTGTTTCTTCAATATCCACTATTACTGACTAGAAACTCTCTTTCTGTCTCCCTGACCTTGAAAAAAATATGTAAATTCACCAAAATATATGCTGGTTTAGACCACCCATACCACCTACCTGTGTACTTCAGGGAATATACATTAGCAAAAGATGACCATTAAATGGATAGATGTAATAGGTATTGTGTATCTAATTGTTTGCTTATCTTCTGCCTGGTGGTGATTTTTTCTGGAATTGACAGAGACTCATTAAAATGACAGAAATGCATCTACAGTGACCAGGTTGTATGTAACATTATTTCTTTTAAGTACTCCCAATAGTGAACTGAACAGGATTTGACTAAGTCCTGCAGAGAAAATGCATTCCAAAGCCCAGAAGGTTTTAATCATGCAAGCACCCTGCTGAGTAACAATTTACTAAGAATTTGTAATGCTGACATTCATAAAAGGAAACCGATGCCTTCTCTGATGTACGTTTTTGACTTTTTTTTTTTTTGTAATTTGGAGGTATGCAATACGAAGGGATGAAGCACAGTGCAATGATGATGAAGACTTGTATTCTTATATGTGGATATGCCAGTAGAAGTGATATTGTTTAAAGGTTCTTGTTATGTGGGTTACCTCATATTTGATGATAAGCAATTATTAATACTGTTGTTTTTGTGTGGACATTAAAAAGTAGCTTAAACCTTCCTGAAATTACTAGTTATTTCATTTCAGATTTCCTCATATATTGGTCCAGTGGGAAAAAAAAATAAAAAATATAAAATCAAAGCATGATTAAAGAAATTGTAGTGGTGACATCATTATCCTTGTAACTTTTTAGCTATAGGACTATGCACACTCAGTGTATAGAAGGCCAAACTCCAGCTTTATCTTTTACCAAAGGGGTTATGAACCTGGATAATGTCATTTTCTTTTTTTTTTTTTTTTTGCTTTCTGTCCTAGTGCATAGTTTGAATTGTTCCAGTAAGAACTGCATTGCTTCAGCAAAAAATGCTAGTGAAGACTCATTAGCGAAGGAGGCACTGTATATTTGGGCAGCTAAGCTTACTATTGATGTTATTTTCATCACATTAAAACATTTTCTTATACTTTCAGAGAGAATAGGAAAAGCAGAAGGACCTGTCCTAAGAGAGGGGGCAATGCCTACCATTATTCTCTTGTAGATCATGTTTAACTCTTTATTCAAAAGAAACTGGCACCTCTAGGTGTAAGTCATTGGACCTGTTAAGAAATTGACCCTAGGATGAGGCAAATCACATCCAAGTGTTGCCTGCTTTTCTCCTACTGACTGCAAGGTGAAGTCTTAGGATGAAAATTGGATTAAATATTCCCAAGTTAGTGGATAGTGTCTCGTTACAACTGACCCATGACAGAGATCTAAAGCTTTTCATTAGAAGCTGCATAACAAAATTATCAAATCACTCAAATGTCTTTCAGGTATGAGGTTTGAAAGGATAATCTCCTGGCACATAAACTGTAGTGTGGCAAGTTTACATATAATCATGCCTGATGTTTGTTGGAGAGCAATGATGCTGTTCTCCAAAAGAAGTAATAAGTGTTTTAGCTGGGCAAAATCTGTATGATCCCTTAACTATTGTGGTGCAGAAAAACCTAAGCAGAAACTAAGGGTTTTGCAGGCATATTAGGACAACTTAAGTTCATGCTGGCTCTGAAAATCCTTCACCACCTCTGGCTGCATCTTCCCGCTCCCTCCCTCACACTGCCACACTTGTTTGTGTAGCCATCTGGTGAGCTGGATCAAAGACTAACCTGCCTGAAAATTAATACCTTTCCAGCTCAAAAAACAAATAGATGAAAAGAAAAGGTTTCACTTGGAAGGGTGGAACTGCCCATTCTGGCAACAGACTGAACTAAAGTTGGCCTGTAATTGATATGGGACAGTGCCAGAGGAAAGCTGCAACACCTGGGATGAAAAGACCTTAGTAAAGGTCTAAGACTGAATTTTACAAAACTTATTTGCACAAGAGCAGAATTAGGTCTGCATGGAGAACTTTGGGAGGATCTGCTTATGCTGTCTATTTCTGTATAATATCAGATTGTTCCTCCAGGACACATTTAGCTTTAAACACCTAGCTCATCTCCAACGATTAAGAAAACATGGGGAAGAGAATGTAGAACTATGTAGTACTTCTACACTAAAAATGCTTTTGCAGCGGAAGGCAAAAATATTAGAAGCCTTAGGGTCTTTATCATACCTGCTATGGAATGGAAAGCATGGGGAAACATTTACAGCTTTTAACACCAAAAACATTTTCAGTTAAAACCTCTGGATCCTAAGACCTTTTCTTGTTTTGTTTTGTTTTTCCTTTCCTGAAATTGTGATATAGCTGTGAGAAACTCTATTCTGAAAGTAGCATTTTGTTTCACTATTGTGGGCCAAGTGGTTAGCTGCAGACATTTTTTTTTCATTCAGAGTTTCAAGTGCTCTAAAATATATGAATTTTATAATATACATTTTGTGGGTATGAAGGGTTTATACACCACTGTTGTTAACACTGGGCAAATGGTAAAAGTGTTCTCCCTAAATATGTAATATGTAGAAAGTGATTTTTCTCCGACTGCACCTGCAACATTCAATGTTCTTTGTTCCACGAGGCTTTTCCTTTGCAGAGAGAAAAGACTTATTCAGCAGTGAAAAATAGGTAGTCTATTTATTATCTTGCAGGTAGATCTTGCTACAGTGGTGATTCAAGGGGGGACATCATGTGCTTAACTTACTGATGCTGCCTTCTTACTGGAAAAAAAAAAAAAGTCCTTTTAGCACTTGATTAACTTTTAGTAATAGTCCCATTGAAACAAGGAAAATGCTGAATTTGCTAACTCAAGACCAGTTACTTCCAATGAGGAAACCAAGTATATCTTGTACATAGTCTTGTCTGTTCTTTGAAAAGCAGAGCAGTTAGAACACTGAACTATAGAATGCATGTAATTAGATTTATTCAAATAATTAATAGACTTGTTCATGAATTTGTAATGATTTTCACATTATGGAACATGAGTTGAATAAATTGTTTGTTATACTTCTTTTTTTTTTTGCTCTGCTCTGCCTATAAAAATATGTACCTATAAATATACATGATTTGCAGAGCTTCTCACTATGACTGCTAATTTCTTTCTAAAAGCTTTCATATTCCAATTTTTATCTCCTTATTCATGAAGTTAAATCCTTTAACCAGACACTGCAAGCAATGTCATATTACAAAGGGGTGGTCTGAAAATACAAGTGAGAACAAAGCCGTTATTTACAACTTAAGCTGCTGACCTATGGCTGTCACTTGTTAGTTTTCTGAATTACAGTATTTTCTTTAGGAAATTACAGAAAATGGTAAGTAATATAGTGATGTATTAGCCCTGGCAATAAGAGAGGTGGAAACCCTGTTTTTCAGTATTCTCTCCTTCCACTAAATTACTGTATTAACTGTCCCTATGATTGATGTCACAGACCAGGGAAGAAAAAAATCATAACACATGGATCTTGCAAAAGACATTGTGGTTGTTTGAGTATTTGTCAACAAGTTTTCAAAAGAGACAATCCCCAATGTATAATAAATCCCTAGGCTTATGTATGTCAACATTGGTTTATTTTTTAGGTGCATACAGCCTTTTGTGAAGGGATATAAAATGATTTATAGGTTTCTACATGAAGAAATACTGTTTGGGAATAAAGCACTGGTGGGTTAAAAAGTAAAACAAACTAGAAATCCATGTTGATAACTTGAAAATCCTGTTGCAAAACTTTGACATTCGCTTTCCTACAAATTTGCACACACTAAGTTTTTATGGTCTTTCTTTATGAAAACATTTCAAATAGGTTGCTTTCAAGCATTACATGGAAAATCATAGCTATGGAAATAAAAGTGGGTATGGGTGGGTGGGGGGCACTTTACAACTGGTTACGTAGAGGTTTTCTTTGACTAACAATGTTCTGCTGGCTCATGTAGACACTGCATCCTTGTATACAGCACACTGCACAAACTGGCTCTGCAAAGAGCACGGTCTGTTCGTTCTTTGTACTTTCAAGCCCGTTGCACCCATATATCTCCAGTTAATTAATAAATACTGGGTGATAATATCTGCCAACAACTTTATGCTGTTAACAGGACTGGTGCATCAGACATTTCCTGTAGGTTTGAATGTTTGTGTTAGGTTTTTCGTTTTGTGTTCTCTCCTTCTTTTTACAGACCTGCCTTGAATTTTCCCTTTATTCCTCCAACTGTTTGGATAATTGCTGTGCAGTACAGTGTCCTCTTTTCTTTCTCTCAAAAGATGAATGGATTACAGATGCCTTCCTCTTCTTTTATACTTAGTGTTGTGATTAACACCTTTATCACAGCATGTTAAACACTGCCCTGTTGTGTGTGTAGCTCAAAGATAACGGGTATTTATTGTAAATATAATTGCATGGGTTTCAGTTCTGACTAGATCCCTAACTGCTTCAAATTCATTTCTATTAATGAGTTTTAAATGAAAGGAAACTAAAGAAATGGGGCCCCAGCCTTCTGTTCTTTCTAGTGTTGGGTGGGTGGAGGGGAGAAGAGTTCGTGAAATCTTTCTATCTGTCAATCATGAAAGACAGGAGAAGATTTACCCATACTAGCCTGAATGTGAATGATTGAGCACTACTTTTTATCCTGTGCTATTAGAAGAGTTCATTTGCTTCAGGGAGGTTTATAGTTTTGCAATGTAAACTACAACTGTATAGTTGTTTAAAAGTTGAGACCCAGTGCTATGTGCTTTGTGCTGGCCATTGTACCCGATCTTCTGAGCGTTGGGGAAAACATTTTTGTCCATAGAGATGAACCTGAGTTCTACCTGTCATTGCTTTTTCTCTAGAAGTTGATACCTTCAGTTGCTGAAATCAGATTAGGATCAAAATCTTCTCTCTCGCCTGTGGAAAATTTCTGAAGACTGATGTGATGGCAATGCTTGATTTTTGTGCTCAAGGAAATACAGTTCTTTCCAGTTGTGTCGTCCTTGTAGGCCTCTGTAAATCTTAGTGTAAAGACGGCCAGTTTGTATCAGAGAGGTTAGAGCTCAGCAGAGCTCAAAGCACAACTCACTGCAGACTGAGCCAGATCCTGTGACTGTCAAGGGATGGTGTCCTTAGCAAATTAGGCGCAGTGGGAGACCCTGGGTCTACAGTCGATCAGTCATGCCAATAACCCAAAGTGCTCTTGTAGTCTGCTCTTGCGGTGATAAAATCGATTATTCTGTTGCTCTTTTTTTCATTTGGAAGGAAAGGTACTCATTAGCTGTGGGCTGTAAGTGCAGCCTTGAAAGAGGCAGTCATAAGGGACCAAAAAGGCATTGTCTTACAGATGTGAATATTTTATTTTTCCTTAATGATGTATTCCACAGGAGATTTCAATGGGATATTTAAGAGATCTTCTCTTAAATGAGATCTTCTTAAAAGAGATCTTCTCTTAAAGGGAGGAACCACCTTATACTGAAGTGTTTTGCAGATTGAAAGATAAATGTTATCAGATGAAAATTTGTTTAGAATAAAACCCATATAGCATAAGAAGATATATGTAGAAGCCCCCTTGATTTTTTTTTTAATGTCCTTACACTATGACTATAGATGATGCTTAGTAGCCTCATCTTTTACTTCAGAGAAAATATTTTAGAGGGAATGATTCAAAAGAGCATGGACGGGGAATCATCCTCTGGTTTTGCTGGTCTGATAGGCTATTTGGGCTAGATAGCAATACAGAGCCTTTTCTTCAGTGCTCTTCTAATGGAAGAATATGGGTTCTTTCTCGCTTATATCTTTTCTCCAAGTACAGTTGTGTAATCTCATTCAACAATTTTGGTTTAAGATTTCACCTCCTGATCAGAAAGAGTTGAAATCCTGAACCTACATGGCTCAGAATTATTTTGGGCTGTCGTGGTGGTTCAGTGGATTTCTGATAAGACTGTGCACATAATAGAACACTTTCCGTAGAAGAAGGGATGCCTTACCCCTAAATTAAGAGTTTTTTCATTTTGTGCAGTTCCACAAGAGGGATGGAGTAAGTCTACTGCTGTTAAAAGCTGCAGTATTTTATTTTATTTTATTTTATTTTATTTTATTTTATTTTATGAAGCTAATGCAAATAAGATATTTTTGTGGAAAAGATTGGTGACTGCTAGAAAGTCTTATATTCTTATGATAACACACATGATTTTCACTTCAGTTTGTAATATCTGTAGACTCAAGATTAATACTTCTACCTCTGCACTGCTTCTGCTTGTGCACACTTGCTATTGAATGAGAATAGACTTGACTTCTATTTCAGAAGTTTGCCTTTTGTGCCCACCAATATCAAAACAAACAAACAAAAAAGATAGTCAAAATATTTTTAATTGCTAGTTTGGAAATGTAGATTTTTCCTCATATATTTTTGATATGATCTCAGGCAGCTGAAGATCAGTAGGATTTCATTGAAGTCAATGAAGATCTGTAAAGCAGCAGTGACTGAAGAGCTGGTCTTGAATTGTTAGTCTTTAATACTGAGTTCATGGGAAACCAATAATTAACAAGCAAATTGATCCATGCTAACAAAGTGAAGGTAGAATCTCATCTTTCAAAATGAATATTCTGACTTTTGAAGTGTCTGGCATCATTCACTACCAAACTTTCTGATTCATGCCTACAGCATATGACAGCTCTCACAATAGCCATTACATTCAAAGCCCTTACCATTATTCTACATTCATATCTCTTCTTGGATATGAAATGAAATCAAAGCCCATTTATTCTGCTGCTTCTCTTGTAAGGCTATCAAAAATAGTGGCAGTTTTGACATTTTCCCACGCAAAGTTGTACTACAGTATGACGTTGTATCACACAGAAGTCTCCAAGGACAGGCTGAGTGTTAAAACTAATGATAGAAAATTATGAGCCATAGAATTCATCTTTAGAGCTAAGATTCACGCAGACTGAGGAGGGTTGCAAAGGTGTTACTTCCATTCTGACTTGTTTCTCTATTCCCTGCTTTCTATAAACCAGACAGTTAAAATTAATGCAAGATAATCTGTTGCTGAATGTCCCTCAGTTCTTTGATCCCTTTTTAATTCCTCAGCAATTTACCAAATATTCTGAAACAGACAATATCCCTTTTGGCAAGAGAGGATATATGACAGCAGTTTAGAGAGCAGAGAAGTAAGTTGTTGGTCGCAGGCTGCGTAGCAGCAGCTGGGATTGCTGGTAGTGCAAGTAAGCGTCTAACTAAAGAGCAGATACATCTTACTGTCAAACCTGTAGCTCTGTCCATTTGTATAAGTAAGACAAGATGTTTAAACCAGGAAAAAGCCAGTTCACCTAGCACTGTTTTTTATTTTTTCCACTATGGAAAAAACTAGCCCCAAGCAGGTAAAAATCAGCTTGTTCAGAGTCTCATGAAGTTGGACTAAAATATATATACAGTAAGGTTGTTTTCATTTGCCTTCTGGATTCTGAGCTGTTAAAGATAGATATCTAATTCTCACTTTTATATCATTTCACTGCTGTTTTCTATTAGGAACATACTTGTTTGTTCATTAAATGTTGAAATTGTCTTATTATATGACTTCAGATGTTGAGCTTAAAGGAAATAATACTGTGATACTGTGGTATAATCATATGATGGCTGGTGTGTTGAGGATTGGAGCTGTGAAAAATAACAAATAAATGCATTATACATGAATATTCACCACGGGAGCTCTGAACTCAACCTTCCCTTGCCAAGCCTGCAATAAAGTCATATGTAGTATTTGTTAATTAGCAGATAGTATAATCTGTAATGCATGTTCACTAGATGATTGCAATTGCTCACCCCTTTCGTAGTCTACATGTGTTGTTATGATGAAATGAATGACTAAATCACAGTATATGGGAGTGTTATGCCTTCTGTCTAGCTATGCTTGAAGTATAAGGAGAAGAAAGTAAAGAAAATAGAGAAGAAAAAAACACGTTTTGTTATGAAGCTTCTGATTGATAAATGCTGGTAAATACAGAGTAAAGGGTGTGGTGACAAAGATTAATGGATGGAATTAGAAAGTATTCTGATTGCTAAGAAAATGTAGAATTTGGTTTCTATGCAGCTAGCATGAGAATTAGCAAAGAGATCATTTTGGAAGTGGCCAAGCTTCTTGGAGAAAATGGCAATAATTCAGTCAAAGGTAGCACAGAACAGAGGCTACAAAGATTAAAATTTACCAAAAATAAGTCACTGTAATCAGATTGTTTCCCTGTACTTCTTTTTAAATCCATATTTTTTTTCTCTGAAATCTTCTTATTCCATTTCTCTACCTTTTTTAATTAATAGCCAGAAAAGAATAAAAAGATTTAGGAAGGGCATATAACGTGAAGAGCAAGGAAAATACAGTGTTTACTACATCTTGGAGAAAATGACATAGAGAGGCTTGGGGGTATGAGCACACAAAATTTTCTTTGTTTACCATGACTTAGCTTTCAGATGAGTACAGTCCGAAAGCCTAAAAGTTCGCACATAACCAGTTTACCCGTTTTCCTGTGGAGGAGTCTACTACCATGTTCAGAAGTACTATTAATCTCAGAGAGTTGCGTTCACAGGTATTCCAAATACACAGCTAGTATGTTGTTTTCTTAAACTGCCAGTGTAGTTTGGAGAAAAAAAAAAAAAAAGGGTGGTAGAATATTTTAAAGGCAGAATATTTTAAAGGCAAGAAACATTTAAATTAACACACTATTTGACAAGAATGAATCAAATTTACAATGTGTTCTATTGTATATAGAGCATTATGAATAATGGATTTTGCTATTTAGAGAAAGAGAAATTTCACATTGATTGAAAGCACTTATTTCTATTCAAACCTTTTTTTTTTTTTTTTTTCTGTTCAGGTCATCCAAGTCTCTTCTCTCTTAAAGAGATAAATATTAAATGGATTTTTTTTTTGGGGGGGGGGGGGGTGAAAAGCCATAATAACTGTTTTGAAATGTTTCAACTCTTAAATTCCATTGAAAACAATGGGAATTTATAATGATAATGATACTTAAAATACTTTCTTAATCACTTTGCTGATTCTGTCATTGTTAGAAGCCTACCCTTAACAGTCTAAATACAGTAAAATACTGTGAATTCTCTGCACATACTAATTTAGGCCTTGGTCCTATGTACATGTAAAAAGTATTCATAGTCTCCACTTTATATACCTGATTTCTTCATCAGAGGAAATAAGGAGAATGAGAAAGGAATGCAGTGGACAACAAATGGCAATGGAAAAATCAGTGGAGAGTGATTCTAGACGTAATTTAGGACAGCTGAGCAATTTAGTTGCAGCAAGAACATTCTGTCCTTAGTCCCTTGAATGGACAATCATCAGGAATATGCACAAAGGAACCGGGAGTAAATGGTAATATGGTCTTTGCATCCCAAACTCCCTGTATGCAGGCATTTCTCATGGTTTTGCCTCATCTGCTGAATGATGAGGCACTCCTGTGCCTATATCAATAACTTTTTCACATTTGCGTTGTTTAGATACATTCATCTGAATACAGACAGAAAATATACAGATAGAGAAAGCAGACAATAGGGTGACACACACACAAAAAAAATAAATCAGAAAATGACAAAACTGTGTCATTTTCTGATTTTTTTTTGTGCTTCAGAATTATATTGTCCTCACCAAACAAGATTAAAAACAAACAACAACAACAACAAAAAACAAACACAAAACCCACCAACCAAAAAAAAAACCACTTTTCCTTATTCTAGGGCTCCTTTATATAGCAAATTGCACAAAATTTGAACATTATTGTAATTAGCCAGAATATATTCTAGAGCATGGAATGATTTAACCTTGAGTGTATGGTGTGACGCTGGGTTCCATGTCTGTTTGCTCATTAGTTCAGTACTTTCTGTGAATTCTGCTCTTGAGTATGTTGCCTATTCCGGAACCTTCCTAGTGAAGGCAGTCTACTAGAATTAGTTCCTTAATAGGCTAGAAGCATGACAATGGGTTTACAGCTATTTATGGACATGCAGGACAGAGAACTTAATACCATATTATTGCTACTCATCATTCTGCATCAAGCCAAGTCTGTTCTATCCTCCTCATATTTTAGGATCTTTGCAGGTAGAGATTTTTCCTCTGCTTTGAACAGCAATTTTGTGTTTGGGGGTCTGGTGCACAGTTTGTCTTTGATTTATTCCTATTCCTAATGATACATAATTAATGAAATAGTATGACAGACTTGAAGGACAGCAGTCTATGCCTAGTTTTTGGCATTTAGGAAAGAAATGCAAGCTATATCTATATGCCCTGCCTAATGTAATGTTGTTCAGCTTCCAGAAACTAAAGAACAATTGCAGGTGAACCAAAGGCAGCAGGACAGCATCTCTTAGGGAAGAAAATATAACAGTTTCTCTGCCTAATTCTTGAGAATCTCAGTCATTTATGGGTTCTTTGTACATACTTGAGAAGAAATATTGTTAATCCTAGTTCATAAATAGGAACAAGTATATGTTTTGCTAAATTCAATAAAATATAAAATAGTCAGATGCAAAGACAGGAATTAAATAGAGGATTTTTTTTTTTTGTAAACTTAGCCAATAAATAATAATAATAACAAAAACAAAGAAAACAACAAAACAGAACACAACTCTTTTCTCCTAATTCATGCAATGCTGGAAAATCTGATCTCCTTTTACACCATTCCTTTCTGGCAGGGAATCCCTAGCTGCATAATATCCATGCAAGTTTGTACCCTTCATTTGTAATGCTAAAAAAAAGGGGTCTCTCTTCACCACAACTAAAGAACAGAAAGGAAATAAGGAAACATCTTTCTAAGTCTGCCTGGGAGAAGATATGCAGTAGACCATTTCAAAGGAATAGAGAAAGCTGAAGTCAGTCATCCAATATAGCATTGGGCAAAGTTCACAAATCATCCGCTACCCCAGACCTCTGTGTGTCTAACACCACTGCGCCCTGAAATATTCCCTTCTTATCTTGAAAATGAATTAATTTCTCTCACGCCTTTTCAAATGTCTGGCATTTTGAACCTTGGAGATGAGAGCTAGCTTCCAAGTCATGTCCTTTATTTAAAGTGTTTCACCACCCTCTTTTTATAATACGTCCACCAGTGAAACTCTTCCATAAGTTCCAGGATGCTAAACCTTTCCTTTTGCTGCTGTTTCAAGAGTGTTACTGACATTTACAAGCTCTCACAGGAGCATTCAGTCAATTACCACTGAAGACTCCCATTGTTCCAAGGAGACCGACCTTTCCCCTAGGGCACCAATTAAAATCTATTACTTTTATTCCCATAGTGCTTGCTGTAATTGGAGCTGTGGCTCTTTGCCAGACAGAACTAGTTGGATTTTCATCTCATTTATTACTGAAACTTTGTTAAAGATAACAAAAATGAAAATTACAAAATATGTGTATGTACTTTGGGGAAAACTTACTTTTTATGAAGCTTTTTAGCTAATGTTTTCAGTTGGAATATGAGAAAAATCCAAGGAAAATAATAGATATGTTTCACATGATGGCATTGCTTGCTTACTTCTTCTTTTTGTTTTCTTCCTTCACCTAATGTGCTCCAATTATTCTGTAGCATAAATTTGACAACAGTTGTAGGACAAATGTTCTGTGGGCCTTGCTAGTACTTTACTATGCTATGAAAGTTAAGGGGAGAATCATGGAGAACTGTGAACCTGCGAAGTGTCTTGAGCAACAGAGGCTGTCTTTGTATTACAAACTGCTAGAAACGATCACTGTGATGCTCATTACTAGCAGCAAAGTTGCATGTTATGGTTAAAATTCTTGCTGTTATTTTATACTTTGTAACTTAGGTCTTTCCCAGAATATGTTTCTCCTTTTAGTTGAAATTTATGGAGGTAGGAGTGGCTACTGATAGAGTATGGAGGTGTTTTTTTCTGCTTTGAAAATGTTTGGATATCTAGTCAAACATCTGTCAGAATAAGTATTTTTTTTTTAATCAGGATTTTGAAAATAGTTCAAGTGTCTGCTTTTTGTCATCTCTTCTTGTTTGAGATCTTTGAGGTTGTATCAAACTTTGTACGTTCAACATATTTGTTTTCTTGATGCTTATTACAGAAGGCAATTCAATTTTAAAACCAGCATTGTACATAGGCTTACAGTGTATAAATGGTGTACGGTGTATAAAGTTTGCCAGAGGGTTCTAAATCATTCTGATGATGAAGAATTCTGAAAATCTAATGTATATCAGTTTATACAAGTTTGATTATGAGAGAATTAAACTTTCTAATAAAATTGCATGTAAAATATCTGTAAGCCATAATTCTTGCCAATAACTTGTTGGATAGCCATAAAGCAACTTCTGTTTCCTTTTGCTTCCTGTTTTCAGCATAAGGTAGTTTGTTTTGTGTTGCTTATTCACTACTAATGATTATGAATTTCTCAATACATATTTTTCTCTTAATCTTTTAGTAAGTTAGTGGACAAAATGTTGACATTTGTGCAGAGATTTCTGTGCCTTTATGTTCAAGTCAGATAGTCAGCTATCAGCTGGTGCCAAATAACCTTGCACTTGGTGACTTAGACAAAGATAGTTCTAGGGATGTGTGTGGTTAAGACCAAGAATTAATTTTTGTTTTACTTACAAAACTCTGTGGCACTTTGAACAACTAGAAACAGGAAGAATGATTTTCCAGGTCCTATACAATGCTTAGTGGAATTTGATGAATCATTGCATTTTCTTCCCTACACAGACTTGAAACGATCTTTTTTTTTTTTTAATTAAATCCAGAATCCAGTAAATGTGATTTAAATAAACCGAGTCTGTCAACAACCACTGAGTAGCTTCACTGTTGAGAGGGAACCATGAAAGAAATATTTCATCTTTGGTCCAAGATGTAGATGTCCAAGGTCTCATGATGTAGAAAATGAGTTGCTTGTGCAATTTGGTTGGTTTCATGTGTACCATTTCATCTGAATGGTCCTACTTCTCTGCAGTTTCAGAGAACCACTTTTCCGCCATCTTTCCAAGAACAAGGCTACCAATCTCTGGAAATACTGACAGTGCTTTACAACATTCTGGACTTTTAACATGCTTTTTTGTTTGTGTGTTTTCTTTTGCCAGTTTGAGAAGGTTGTATTAGATGTGATTCAGGCTCAAGATTGATTTTTATGTCTAATAAACCTGGAAGAATAAAACTTCCTGAACTGGAGGATGAATTAACTGCATGAACAGATTTGTCAAGCTCTGCTAGATACTATTTCATATATTATGGGAAAAATAAAAAATACAGAAAAGGAAAAAAAAAAAAAGTATTTTATAGTAGAGTTGAAATTTCCCTAGGGATAAACTAAAATCCCTACTTTTTTTTTTTTTGTTTTTGGCCATCAGAGGTGGTAAGCGAAAGATTATGACTTAGGAGACCAACCCCTAGAGATGAATACTAACTTCTAATGTCTGATGCCAGCAGGAGGCAACTATGTTTGTATGATAAAGAGGTAGATTATCATCTGTGCCATATAATGCTCTAATATTAAAAATCGAAAGCAGCACCAGTTAATTAAGTCTTTTTATATGGGGGAGGGAGAGCAACCAACCTTGATTCATTGTAGCCGCATAAAGAGAAACTGAAGTATTGAGACTTACCTGAGAAGGCTAAGAGGTAGAACTAGACGAAGTCTTTGCACTTGCTAAAACAGTTTCCTTCACATCTGAAGAGAACCATTGTAGATGATGGTAGAGATAAGATAGAGCCAAGAACCCTTTTCTAATGAACATTACTAGAACAAAATGTGACATAGGCTTTATGAGGTGAGAAGCATTGGTCCTGGAGTTATTGGTGTCTAAAGAGAATTTGAGTTTGGCTTAAAACATGTAATTACATCTGTATTACAGGAGCAGTGCCTTCACCTTCAATAAGCCTCCCTAACTCGATAATTCTAAGTTTGGGTTTTGGCTTCACTTCCGCATTGTTTTCTCTGATACTAAGCTACTGCTCTCTCTGACAGGTCAGAAAAGACAGTGTGGAATGGTTCTCTGGAGACTGTTGCCTTAGAGAAATCTCCCACCCAGCCTTTACATGGTAAACTGTGACAGTAGGCACAGCAGATACTAGACGTTTGGGCTCAGCACCTAGGTTATGCCACAATATTAAAACTAGTATTTTCATTAAGGTGTTCTTAAATGTCTTAGGTGTGTACATGCCATTTTCCTGATTCTGCAGGCAGCCTGAAAAATAACTCTGAAATATGTGAATTGCTCTGTACATCCCAATGAGGTATTAATTCAAATTTTGGGTAATCAAAAAGTGTATCTGCAGTTTTAACCTTACTGTGAGTGCAGACATACGCTATTAACTCAACTGACGTCACCATATCTAGGCGGATGAGCAACCCTGATCCTTTCGCTATCTGTTATGCAGGTCATATATTGCAATAAATTTTTCCTCTTTACAACAAAATAAAGTTGAAATGGTTGTCCAACAGGCAGAATTTGGACAGGAAATGAAAACCATCTGATGTGAATTTGGCATACAGATAAATCCTGGAGCAATGATTACCAGCTTCACTGGATGGATGTACATAAACTACCATTCCCACAGTATCTGTGCAGCTCACATCCTCTAAATAAAATGGAAAAAAAAAAAAAGGCATTTATTTTTCTCCTACTGACTGATAAGAGCAGAGACCCACAAGATCAGAAGCCATAAAATAAAAAAATGTGTATTTATTTTTGCTTTTTAGCTGTGTCAGCCTGCCTGTGTTTACTTGGTCCTGTAATTAGGATCATGACATTAGCTGTTCAGATTAAGGCTGCAGTTATAGATGTTGTAAACAAGGGCTAGGAATAAAAGAAAAGATGTTGCAAAGCACTAGCAGAGTCATGACTAGAGAGGTGATTAAGAAATGTCTCAGATGGCAAGGTTATTTCTGTGAGTGTTCCAGATTCCAACACTTGTCCACTGCTCAGTCTATGTTTCTGCAATATTCAAGAACCTAAAATCATGCTACGTATATGTTTATATGTAAGGATGGCTCTAAATGTGTTATTTGCAAGCATGCTGAGTGTGCACTAAAAAGAAACTCTGTGAGAAAATAAACCACTTCTTTGCGCCCCAGGATTCCCTAACTTTCACTGAGAATTTTCTTAGCTAATAGCATGTGACTAATCATCACTGTATGGTCGATATTGATCAGAAAAGTCAACCATGAAGTGATTCTCTGAGAATGTTGATACTGTTTGCAACCAATACAGCAGAACCTGTAGGCAGTTTGAGTTTATCTTGGTTTTTCACCTTCTGGAGAGCAGATGCAGCAATGTAGTCTCATAGAGCTAAGTCAGAAGGATCCAGGTGTTAGATTCTTTATCAGATTCACTGAAGAGAGGATAGATATAAACAAATCTGTTTATAGTCATAGCTTGCCCAGGCACCTCCATTGCAGAACTGATTGTGGGTTGAGAAGGAGGATGCCAACATGGCCAAAGCTCAGGTTTTTGTGGTATGTCCATCTTGCCACTGGCAAGTGGCAGACTGGCACAGCCCAAGCTAGCTTTCCAGCTAATTCAGCTACCACCAACAGGGGCATAGATTTTAATATAGATTACACCTGCCTGTCATGAAAATGGAGTGCTTTCCTTATATGGCTGAAGCCTGTTAATATCAGTACTTGAGTTACCTGAATTATATTCATATTTGTAGGAGTCTTAACCCTCAAAGCAGTTGGGAGGTGACTTTAAGATATGTAAAGATTTTTAAGAACCTAGACTTCAAGTAATCTGGGTTTATTTCTGTACTTGCTTCCCCATTTGCCTCATAATTTTGAAAAAGCTATAGTGATGCTTTATACCTGGAACTGCTAGCTCTTGACCTCTGCAAAACAGAAATTTTTTTCACTGAGAAATGTTTTGAGTTTCTTTGGGAGGTGAGGTGTTGTTTAAGTGCAAACAATTTTTATTAATAGTTAATTCATATGCATAATAAAAAATAGACTCCCACTATAAAAAGGTTATATTATTCAATATATCTAAATTACAGCCACAGTAAAAGCTGCATGTATAGATTCTATTTGGAATTATATGAATAGGTGCTACGTTATACTATATGCTTTTGTACATTACTGCCTTGTGAGAGATGCACAGTCTATACCACTTGAGATCAGAAAAACATGTCTTTCAGTAAAAAGAAGTTTGCTAAACTAGATGCACTAATATTTTATGAAGTGAATTTGTCAGAATAATAATGAGAAAACATTTTTTGCTGGGGTGGAAGACAGTTTCAAAAAACAAAACAACAACAAAACAACCAAAAAAACGACCACCAACAAATAAAACACCAGGTCCTAACCAGCATATCTTTAGGTTATCTGCTTTCCAATTCTAAACAGTAGAAGGGCTGTTCTCTCTTTAAAATGCAACAGCTCAGAAAAAAATAAATGTCTCATCTTTTTGAAAAATCCATCCCTAAATGTCATAAAATATTACACGGTAATCTGTCAAATCATTCACACTGAAGGCTGCTGTAGTCCAGCTTGATTTTAATCTAAAATGAAATTAGCCCATGTTTCCTCATTCTGGGTCAGACTTTTACCCCACGTGGGTTCTTTCCCAAGGGTCTTCCAGGTACAAGGGTGGCTGTGACCACAGACAACATTAATGATACTGTGTAATGGGAGAAGTGATTTTTTGGAGGTACAGAGGGTCAGGCAGGTACTTAGCTCACAGCAACTGCCTTCAATGAATACTCCTTATATGCAAGTCTTTGTTATTGTTTCAATCCTGATAAAATGTGCCATCTTAATGATTGGTGTAGAGCACTAAAGATAAGTTCTACACAGGTTTGAACATGTGGAAGAACCTCTGTCCCTTTCAGCCTGTGAAAATCTGTAATCGTCTCAGTCACTTAACGTATGGGCATGTTTTTTTGTCTGTCTTTGGTGTTTTTGCAATGCAAGTGAACAATGGATCTCTCTGAGCTAGACTGACAGCCTTCTGCCTGGCTGAACAAGAGCATGTCCAACGTTCTTCTCTTCAGGCAGGTCTTCAGGCAGTCTTCTCTTCACCATAAGAAAAGAAGTTCATGTCCAGTGGCTGTGGCTTTGTTTTCTCTGGATAAAATTATTCATGAGCATAGCAAAGAGTTAGAAAACTTCCAGAAGTAAAAAAAAAAAAAAAAAAATCCTTTTCATAATTCCTGTCTCAATTTCATCCTCAGGTAGCTAGAAGCTTAGGTGAAATTTTGTAAAGTTGAAATGGATGTTCTGAGAGGAGATGTCCTGGCCAGGTGCTGCGGCCTGGCCCGTCCCGCTCACTGCGGCCTTCCCATGGTGCAGCCCAGCCCATGCCCAGCAGGCAGCAGGAACTGTATATTTCTTTTTCAGACTGGATATCAGGAAAAGGTTCTTCACCAAGAAGGTGGTTGGGCACTGGAACAGGCTCCCGGGGGAAGTGGTCACAGCACTGAGCCTAATGGAATTCAAGAAGTGCGTGGAAAACTCTCTCAGACACGTGATCTGACTTTTTCTTTGGGAACCCAGGAGTTGGACTCAATGATCCTTGTGGGTCCCTTCCAACTCAGATATTCTATAATTGTATGATTCTATGATATTTTTCAGCCTGCTCATGGGTAGTGTCTGAGTCCAGGAAAATTAGTGGACATGATGGTTACAAAGGTCACCATCACATTACAGAGGAGTGAAAGGCTGCCAGTAGTCACCCAGTAAGTGAGAATACAGCAGGTAGCAGGGTACGTTAGGTTCTCCTTGGCTGGAGCTGCCTCTTCTTCTCAGACCGCTGTAGGCTTCAACACTGAGAAGGCATATCAAGACCCACTACACTCTGCTGTGAGGGCAGGTGGGTAAGAAGTGTGAAGGCAGGCAATCATTCAGGTGTTAACAGCACAGTGATCACAGAGTAAGCTCAGCCTCCATCTCATCTCCTTTTTTTCAGGTGCTGACAGCCACCTGCAAGTAGTTTTACAGGGAAAGGTGTCACTATCTTCATTGTCCCTTTAATTCTTTGCTTCAACTTGGTAACAAAGGTTTCGTTGACTAACAATCTGTGCTGTGATGAGCACATACACAGTAGGAATTTGGATCCTTTCCCAAATTATTTCACTTGAACTGTCAAACTACAGCTGGAGAATGGCAGTTCTCATCACTACTGGTGTTGGAGGTGTTCTTAAGTGCTACCCACTGTTATTAGGACTTTTATGTTGCTCAGAATATTCTTCTCTTTCCGGCCTCTCTTACAGCTGTGCTTCTTCAGAAGTGCCCATCCCACCGCCTTGGTCCCAAAATATATTTTAAATACCAGAGCTCCTTGAAGGCATCATAGATCATCATAAACCTAGTTTAAACTGACTGAGTGAAGTGTTGAAGATATGTCATTAGCTAGGCTAATAGCCCATACAAGAAACTCCTTTTCTTCATGATTCCCCCTCTTCCAAACCCCCCTGCATCACTTTAGGATAAGAGCAAATAGAGATCCAAACCTTGCATTTTCCAGATGCAGATAATCGCTGCCCTCCAGGCATTGCTTAGCTGGTTGTGTGTCTGTTCTGTTTTCCTTCTCAGTGGTCTTGGCTATTTTCCTTTAAAGGCAAAAGAGGAATCTTGGCATCATTCAGGGAAAAGAAAAATGCCCAGGGTTTTTTTGTGCATCTGACTATGTCTGCTCTTAATGGCTAATTGCTCCTCTCCTCAAAGACATGCCAAGAAAAAAAAAACATAAGTAAAAAGCTGAGCTATAGCTCATCTCCACTATGTCGTTTCACTGTCATTTTTGAAAATTTCCCTAAGTAGCAAAGGCATTTAAAAGTGGCTTTGCACTGAGCAGCCAGCACTGCTGGTTCACGACAAATTGCACTGCTGTTAAGATAAGCGAGCTGGGGTGGGAGAGTGCTCCATGGGGTAAGAACACACGTTTGTGAGGGTAGATGTGTTTGATAGACTGTGTTATGCATTTGTTTCAGAATTTATTTACATATGGACTAAGAATCTATACCTCTTAACAAGGAGAATTTGGATTGAAAAGAGTTGTTCAAAAGTATCTGTAACTTGGATTTTTTTCTGAAAGACTTTTCATTGTCAGTTCTTTTTTGATCAGTGGTTCCCCTCACACACAAATGTGTGCAAGCAGATCTGAAAACACCTGGTAGACAGAATCTCAGCTGGAATAAGCTAACAGTGCAAAGTGTTTTCATACTAATTATCAAAATTTGTATGTTAAAGGGTTGCTTCATCTGTTCTTGAAATTAGAGTTGACCAGTGTTTTTTGAGAACTCTTTTTTCAGGAAGAGGAGGGGCATAGGAGATTGAAAATATTTCTTTTCCAAGGGTGGCACTGTCTTTGGGAAATAAGTGTTCAAACCTGTTTGTCTTTTCAAAAGCAGAGAGGAGGGGGGAGAATTGAAGGATTTCATGAATTTTCTCCTGATGGAAGTAAGAGTTTTCTTTTTTGATTATGAATATTTCTAAGAAGCATTGGAATAAAAATACACAAATTTCCTTACTCCATTCCATGTGAAATATCTTTTTCTAGGGCAGAACATATTTGGGCCTATTTAACAGCATGTGGTGAAAGTACAAAAAATGTTTATATGAGAAAAGAAATAAGGAGGAAATCATCTTTTTCTGAAGCTGCAGGGCAAATTTAGGCAGATAATGTAATTAGACAAGTTAAAAAATGCTTGAGAGAACAGAAATTGCTATCATCATTCCTGAACAGTGTTGTGGTAACTGTAATGAATTCAAGCGGTCAGCACAGTAGTTTGAAGTGTAGTCTGGAAGCCTGCAGTGAAAAAAGAACAACAACAAAATTAGACAAGAGGAGGGGTGCTTATTTAGTTTAACGTTTGTCATAAGCATATAAGCCACAGCTAGGAGATCCGAGGAGAATAAGTATATTTTCCAGTCATTCAAAGGGAAATTTGTTTATACTTCAGTGTTCAGTTAGTAAAACCAGTTATTGAGTCTTAAAATCTGCATTTAGATAGGACATTGAATGAGAGAAACTATGTTAATGCACCCACCAATGTTGTTTCAAATTCAGGAACATAAGGAAAAGGAGGCTTCATCTCTGCTATCTCACCACCTTGAGGTAACCTTGCTTCTTGCAACATTAAGAATATACAAAAGCTTTGTTTTAAAGCCCTGAAATGTCCCTATTCTATATATCTATGTTATATAATAATATGAGTAAAAGTAACTACAACAAAAGTTAGGAAAGGGAAGTAGGTAAAGCAAAAAATGAGACAGCCAAAAGTTCTTTTTGCAATAAAAGCTGAGCTGGTTATTAGAGTATACAGCCTTGTTAATCTGAGTAATAATCAGAGTAATTAACATGTTTTGCTTTTGTTCTAATTGTGATTATAGGTGGAATAATTTGAAAAATATAAATCTGTTTATCATGTTAAACAAGATCCTTTTACCCTGCTTAAATTACAGTTACTAATTAATTTACTACACTAATGAAGTCTTAGGTGAAAATAAGAACAAGGTCCATTATAAGTGAAAAATAAAGGTGTCCAGAGAAGAGTACTAAGTGAATTGGAACAAAAAACTTGAAAGAAGAAAAGAAATGGATCCAAGCCTGTCCTGAAAATGGTTTACAAGCTTTTAAATGCAAATATATCACAGAATTTCACAAGCCATGGATCTAACTTTAATCACTATCTTGCTGTTTGAAAATCAGCCACACGGGCTCTCACTTGGTTAACATTCATTTTACTAGTCTCAGATCTTGATCCAAAATCTACTGAAGTCAATAAAAAGACTTGCTTTGAATGCAAAATTAAAGTATTCTTATCAGCATGTCAGAAGAGCTTCCTCTCTGTTCCACTATTTCAGCATGGAAAACGAGAGCACAGCAGAATATTTGGCAAGAAGGTGAGATTTTCTTTGAGCCTGGGGACAAGCTGGGCTTACAGACAATGCTCTGTACTTGATCAGATCTTCTAAAGTGTCATTTCAGTAGGCAATAGAACCTCTAAACCTTTGAGGTGTTTCAGAGATTACCCCAATAGGTATCCCTTTTTATTTTTCAGATTAGTACTCAAGTCCTACATATAGTCGTAGCTCATGTAGTTAATATATCAGTTTCATATGCTACTCAGATACCACTGTGGTTTCCCTACCAGAGATTGATGCATAGTCTACTGTACTAAACAAGATAAACAAAATGAAATATATACAAAGTGCTCCTGGTAGTTTTGTAGTCAACAATGTACACATATCAAGAAACCAGTATTGCAGTCAACTACACTTAATAACCTGTATATCATTCCTTGGTTGTTCTTGTATACCTGACATACCCCATAAAACCAGAAAGTCAAGAGTAACCATTTGTGAAAAGGGATTTATGATTGTTTGCAGAATAATATCTGTGGTGATGCTCAAAAGAAAATACTTGTATTGTGCAGTCAGAGCTTTTAAAATGATGGCCAGCCGAGCAACCAGACTAGAGTATTTAATATGTTATCCCATTTATACGTGTCCATTCACACAGTTATGTACCTTTACACCGGACAGTGTGTATGTTGAAGTATCTCTTATTTTTAACTACATCTGGGATTTCTTTTACATCTGAAAGAAATTTGGATCAATTATTCTGTCCGTATTAAATTTAAAGTTGCTATTGTCTTCTACATTCGGTTATGCATATCACGTGATGAAAGCTAATATGGTCTCTTTTGCCCTTAACATCTATGTGTGAATAGTCAAGACCAGATAACTGATGGGAAGACTTAAAAAGGTCTAAAAACATTAAAGAGTTTGTCTACATCTGCAAGACTACTGGTGAAATGGGAACTTGAATCCCAGTGGAAGTCCCAGTCTTGCGACCTGTGAATTATCTATGAATTTGGCAAAGTTTTTTCCTCAAAAAGTTCCTGATTCAGTTAAAATGTTGCTGAGAACGTGCACATTTGCAATGTCAATGGAAGGGCAGCTGCATACAGGAGGTTGATGGAGGCAAAACAGAGGAGAGCGTTGCAGTTATGATTAGCTTGAAGTACACGTGACTGATAGTCCTTGCACAATAAAAAAAAAATCATAAATTATTCTTTTGTCAAACTCAGCTGGAGGTACTATTTTTGGATGATATTAGATGATATTTATTAATCAATAGTTAATGTCAAGACTTGCAACAATAACAAGATAAGCTCTGTTTTTTGTATCTTGCTCTAGTGGAAGTTGGTTCTTTTTACAATAGAGTTGCTCTGCCTTTCCTTTCTCATGCACTTGTTCAAGGTGCTGTGAAATTCATTCCGATGTATAAGTAGTGGCACAAGCAAATTCTGTTTCTCCTAGTTTGGAACCATGCACATTATTTTTTTTCTTCAGAAAGATGAATAAATATAAATGAACTTGTACTTAAATTTTCAGAGACTTTGAGTTTTTAGTGTTTAAGTGGTGGTGTGTTTATTTTTATTTTGTTTTATTTTATTTTGATTTAGGTCTAATGATTACACTGTGTAAAAAAATGTTCCTTAATTGATTTTGTATTAGGAGCTTCATCCTAAATCTTGAGGGGACTGTTCAAGAGAGTTACTCAAAGTCGTACTCTGGTATAAGCAACAGCCAAGACCTACTTTTCTTTTCTTTGTTTTCTACTTGATTTTTTTTTTTGTATTTATCTAATTATTGCCAATATCAATATATTGTGCCAAAACATAACTGATAAATTTTAATGAAAAATAAGGGTTTTCATTGATTGAGTTAACCTCAGAATTCCTTGTTGAGAAATGTCTTTATCTGATATTTACAAGAGAGGACATTTGAGGTGCAGGAAACTTTAAAGACTATTCAAGAGAATAAGAGAATTCGTGTAGTTCAGAGTCAATAACATCTTAACTACATTTACTGAACCCTCAGGGGCATAGGACTGGCACTCACTTGTCCTTGCACTCACTGAATAATCCAAGCTATCATCTGTGTCATGAGTTGCTGCAGAATGTTGTACATGTATTAACAGAGTGGGTACACTCACTTTTTTTGAAGGATCACTGAAGTTTTAATTTTGACAAACTACTTCATAACAGAAACATGATGCAGACATTTTTCAACATACTGAATTATTTCTGGCATTGACTAGGAATGCTGTTTGTGGATTCAGACTGCTGTCTGATAAGTACTGTTCAAAAACACTGCTGGAGAGTTTCTGCCTTAGTTATTTTCTTGTGCTGGGTATTACTTAAAATCTAGTCTCGATTCCCAGACTTTGCAGAGAAGCAGCGCAAAGAATTTTCTGCATAGATGGAGATAGAAATAGGTAGTAAAGTGGGTGAAGTATTTTATTGTCTCTTGATTAACTTTCAACACTTTATCCAGTGCATTCTAGAGGGCGATGTCATGTATGACGCTGATGGAATACACAGACTTGTATTTGTGTATATACAAATATCTGAGTATACATATAGATATATATGTATCTATACATATAGAAAGGGTGGGTTTCTGGGTCCTAATGAACAGCTATCCCAGCCCTCTGAATAATATATCAAACTTCCATTCCACATCTATTTCAGAATGGAGCAGGCAAAAGCTCTGAGATAATTTTGCAGCTGTGAGTTTGGTAACAGCCTCCAGTCCTTGTAAGAGAGAGCTTCTTGTAAGAGACAGCCTCTACAGTAGCATGGAACTGGTTTTAGAGAAATCTCTTCTTGCTCATTTCCTCCTACACAAGGTTTAGACTACTCAGTGGACGTATGGCATATAACACCATTTCTGTCTGTATGCCGTTGAATTTCTTGCATTTGAATTGCTTGTTACTGTTCAGGTATCACATACCTACTGGATGGTATTCTACCCTGCAGAGGAGGAGAATGAATTAAATGTATTATTAAATGTATTATCCTTTTTGCTACTATTTTGCTTTACCATAGACTTCATCTGCATCTTCTGTGAAGTCAGGATCTATGAATCTTTGTGTATGCCTAGCTTCCCTGATATCACAAGAGTTAAATATGAGTTGGATTCTTTCATTCCTTTATAGTACAGGCCAAAGTTTGATGCCAGCCTAAATTTCAGACAAATGGGGACATGGATGGAAAGTACTCTCAAGGTCTCCCTAGTTGTAATCTCTTCTCGTGATCTGGGAAGTGTAGGTCTTCTCATGAAAGCTTTGTGTAGCTAAGTATTAACAGCTAGTATTTACTTGGATACTTATGTAATGAATGGAGAGAGTAGTTGTATTCTCTGCTGGTAATTTAGTAATGGTTTGCCTGCATTCGCCCACTCTCAGGTATGCACTGAACTCTGCTCCCCTCTGGCTTCCCCTTTTGTTGCACTAAGTTTGTCTAGATGTTCTGAACCAGCAAAATTCAGTGTCTACCTTTATGATTTCTGAATAAGTCGCTACAAGTGGCAGTCCATGGGGACACTCAGCCCTTTTCATTGAATCAGGATTTATTTGCTTTTCAAGTGTTAACAGGAGAGAGGGGGAGGAAACGTCCTCCTCAACTCCCTTAAGGAAGCCATTTACTATTTTAATATGATGCTGTGGATTAAGAGTACTGCAGGAGGGCAGAATGGTAACATCCTCTTTGATCCAGATAACTGGCTTTGTAGGTGGTGATCATTATAAATGAATAACACGCTCTGGAACTGTAAGGAGTCATAAAGCTGTTTTATATCAGGACAAGCTCTCTATGCAGGTTGTGTCAAAGCCTGGACCATCCTTTTTGTATTCCCATTTCCAACATGCTGCCTTTCCTAGCTGTATACAGGGCTAACACTCTTATTCATGCGTTCACTATCTCATGTCTCAATTATTGCAGTGTCCTTTCCCCCTGGCCCTGACAAATGTGTCATGGAAACCTCTGATTTATTTGGAATGCAGATGCAGAATTAGACACTTTGCTTCAGTCATAGGATGCATCTTTTTTTTCTAAATATTCCCCAGCTTATTACACTAAAAATAGTCTTGCTTGCCTTTACTTTTCAGATCTCTCTCCCTTTGCCACACCTCATTGCATATTGGGAGGTCAACTGCTGCCTCTGATTAACCTGTGGTGCAAGTCTCTGCTTTTGATTTGCAATCTTTTCAATTAAGTGCATTTATATGTTTTATTTACATTCATGGGAGGAGATGCTTTCTAGGGAACATCCATTAGCTTATGCCAATACTTTCCTTTAAAAGAATAATATAAAATGGGGGGGAGCTGTCACTTGCTCAAAACCTTGATCGTACTTGGATTTGAGCTCATTTTTGGCTGTGTTATAGTACCTTTGTATGTATACCTTTGCAGGTACTGTACTTCGTAGTCCTGTTGGCAAAGACCACAATTTTGTTGATATGTGCATGTTAATTAAAGCAACAGACTTCTGGACTATGTTTGGACTGCTGAGATGCTGAGTTAACACAAGTAATAATTAAGTTTTTGGAAAGAGCACTACAAAGTAATGAACCAGACAGGGAGCAGACAGTCATCTGTCTACTGGAACAAAAATGAGAGAAAATGAAATGGTAAGAGTGAAGGAATCAAAGGGGAAGGAAAAGAAGAAAGAATGGAGTCAAGGTGGTTGAGGGACTGATAGGATTAAAAAGAGGGGATTTACAGAATAGCAGGTAGGGGGTTCTTGTAAATCAAATTGTGATTTTTGTTTGTTTGATGGGCACAAAATATATTAAATCATTAGCATAACATTCCCAGGCTCTCAAGCTAAATTCTTACAGTTCTGGGAAAGATTCTTTGTTAGAGGGGGATTAAATTCTCTAAAGAATTTAAGGCCAGGCCTACAGAGAGGGTTAGTACTAACTCTTTCCTTCTTTTGATTGTGATGGGCGTTAAAAAATCTAATTAGGACTTAAATATTTAACCTTCTGTGGAGCTAGGCAATAGTTGTTTTTTTTTGTTTGTTTTTATTTGTGTCATTCATGGAAGATTGAAAGAAACAATCTAGGGTCAAAAAGCATGTTTGATTTCCTTCTAACATTCAGTTCTGCGGAAGATTAAACATTTTAAGATTATTTTTTATTAAAATGTTGCAATTGGAAAAAAAATATTTTGGGATACATAGTTAAAAAAAAAAAACATTTTGAAGAGGTTAAAATACAACCCCTTGTTCTTCCTGATTTTTTCCTTTAGTTTTTTTTTCAAGTGAAACTAATTTCTGAAATTGCCAGGATATTTGAATTTACAGTTGTCCTTCTGAAACTTTGTTTTTTGGAACCCTAAATATATTTGTCAAAAAAAAAAAAAAAAGAAAAAAAAAGAGAGAAAACAAAAAACAGTATTTCTGCTTGTTAGAAACCAGAACCATATATCAATCAGCGTAGTTAAGAGCCATAGACTTTTCCCTGAATATCCTGAACAAACAGTATCCTGAGTATAGCTTTTCGAGAAACCATTGTTTTACCTGTTTTCTTCCTCATTTCCTGAAATGCAGATTGGTCATTCTGAAATCTCTGAAGTCTCGTCTTTTTCAGTAGTGTTGGAGGAACACCTCAGAAGAAATTAATTTAGTCTTCAATTGTTGCTTATACACATAACTATTAACTGTTTCTGCAGTAGTTAATGTTCAGGGGGAATGCCTCAGTGTTGTAAATAGTACCTGATGTTGCAGGGCTTTTTTTCATTAATATTGAAAGGTCATGTATATTTTCCCCTTAAAAAAAAAGGGGGGGGGGGGAACACATATACCTTCAAGCTACTTACACTGACTTTGAAATATATTTAAGGTCTAGTGAGTTAGAACATCTTACATGATGAAATGTTGTCCAATTTGAAAAGATAAATAAATAAAAGGTTGTTTGTACACAAACATTTGTGTGTATATGCACATACCCCTATTCAAATACAGGAATATCCATTTTATGAAGTAGGTTAAAATTATTTGAAATTATTGTTGTTTTAGCTTTTCATGAAACGGGGTTATTAAAAAATGAGGTCAGCAATATTTTCAGCAACCAAAACTCATAAACCATACCCTAGAAAGAGAGATGGATGAGCAGATCATCAGCTACTTGACAGTCAGTACATACTCACAGATACTATGAAAATAACTTCCAAAATGTCTACAACCTGAACATCTCCCTTACATGTTGACTTTAAATTTCTTTACATTGGCTTTGTACTTGAATGAAACTACCGAAATGTAGTCTTAGGCATAGAATCATATAAAAACAATTTACCAGGCTAATTGGCAAACTGCTAATGAACTGACTGACATCAGTACCCATGCACGTTATCTTAGACTTGGACAACACACAGCTGTGGGACTTAGTTAAGATCAAAACAAAACATGTTTAAACTAAGTCTAATTATTCTGCATGTACCAGGGATAAAAGAATGTGCATAGATAGTTATGTGCCACAGCAAGTTGTTAAGCTGGATGAGTTGATTGCAAATTAGAAAAGTTATTCTTGACTTGTTCTGGTATAAGCAAGATGAGATTTAGGTGCTGATTCTTTACAGAATAATAATAATAATTGTGACTAGGTTTTATGAGGTATTGATTTTAGTGTAACTAGTTATCCTTGAGAATGGCCCACTAAAATGTGTCTCACTATAAAATCTTCCCCTTCAGGGTGGAAGAATTTAAAGATCTCATATCTCACAATTTGTAGGGATGGAAATTGTAGCTATATGAGAAACTGCATAGAAGTATGCCTGAAGATAATGTTATCTAACAGAATATCTAATAACTTCTCACTTTTGTAATCTGGGTTCTTACATAGGATTATTGGACCCTTTGTTTATTTTTATCCTAGTGTAGAAATAGTTTAAGCGCTCTGTGACAAGGATCTCACATTTTATTTGTAAATACAGTGCCTTCAAGGCTGTATAAATAGTGTTCTGATTGGAAGGCAGAGAATTCCAGGTTTCCAAAGTTTCAAAACTTTTACTTCTAAGCTGTATGCCTTTCAAGATATCAAATGCTGTATTTGTCACTATCCCTTTGATTAACTTTTTTTTTTTTTCTTTTTGGCAGTGTGGCCTTCCGATATCGAATACTCATCTTCGGTTTATATAGCAAGAATTAGAAAGTAACAAAATTATATCTAAAAGCCCTTAATTCTGTTCTGAAGAAGAATTAATTCTTCTGGGACTAAAAAGATCTTGTCGAGATTAAGTGGTATCAATGGTACAGCCTGACATGATAACTTGCTTCCAAATAAAACCTTTGTCACATATGAATCAAAATAGCCATTAACCTTCAAGGAAGGGACAAAATGGTCTTACGAAACACATTCACCTTGTATTCTGTAGGCCTACTATTAAGACTGCGAAGCTATGAGCATTCTTGACTGCGTCTTGCACTCTATATACAGAGTTGTCAGAAGAACTGTTCAGGTCAGTGATCAAATGAAAGCTGAACTTGCATTGCATCATAAACCAGTCTATGTCAGAGTTACTGCGGGTCCCGTGTGTCTCCCTTCATCCTTCACTCAATAGTTGTGCTTTCCTGCTTGTGCTAGAATTTAGGCTATGAACCCCTGCAGTGAACTAGTTCAGGATGATAAAACCATCAGGCAGACTGAGTTGAATGAGCCACACAAGAGGAGGGACAAGAAAGAACAGCTAGAGGCCGAGGAGACAAGAGGATCCTAATACCTGTGACTTGTCAGACTATATTGCTATTGCGTTAGGATTTTTGAAGCTGTACCTAAAAACCCTCTATTTCTGTCTGCTGTCTATGTAGAGTGTCCAGAGCTGTGTATGTGAGATGTCTCATGTGATGTTATTTCTCTTTTCCCCATCATCTCCCATCAGAGAAGCAGACAACCAAGCAAAAATAAAATCAAGATGCAAGTTTTTGTTCCTTCAAACCTGTTTTGTCTTGTTAGTTGATGTCACTGTAGTGGGACAAAAAATGTCAATATGGACAGGTCACAATGGCCTGGAGTCTCCTTAATTATCCTTTTGCCAACTACCTGAAAGACTGGAGAGAAAAGCATGTCTAGCAACCACATTCACAGAGGTCAGCATAGTTTTTCAGCGACCGAGGCAAAGCACAGCTAAATGTAGAAGCTGGCACTGTTCTCAGGCTTGGATTTTTCTTTAGTTCTTCTAAGAGCCTTGGTGTAAGAAGGTTGAAATCATTGGGTTTTCTGGAGTTCTGCCATTTTACTATCTTATGTCCTTATGACTCTATTCTGCAGGAGAACATGGAGGAGGCAGATCTGAATATAGTAAAAGGGGGAAGGCTGTGCCAAATCGGCACCTGAATCAAAGAAGAATTTACTTTCATCTGACATCTGTTTCACTTGTCAGCTAAAAATTTTTGTAATTACCTCAAGCCCATGCCTACAAATACCCTACAAGTCTCAGTAGGATTACACAGTTGGAAAACTAAGGTTTACATTTTTCCGTGCAAGTGCTCTGGAACCAGAGGGAAAATCCACACGCTTACAACTGCTGACTACATCTTTGTAACTAAAATAATTGTTTAACTGAGCAAATGTATGTAATTAGATAGAAAACTTCTGAAAGAGTTGGTTAGCACACAAAGTAGACTTTTTTTTTTAATGCTTTTAAAATTAGTTTTAATTGATGAGAAAATCTGACTTACGTTTTAGAACCAAGCAAGTACTGATATAAAAGTTATCACCTCATCCAAAGACCATGCAAATGCTGAACATTCACTGAACTTTCAAATCTCTGGTGAGATTTCTATTATAGCTATATAATAGCCTAATATTCCTGTCAGAACTTATTTGCAAATGATCCATAAACCTAAGAAGAAACTAAAGCTGAAAGGATGCTCTGGGCAATATTGTTCTCTTTAGTGACTTTTTGTCTGAATCTTAGTCATTGATAAAGTTTTCCAGTTGCAACTTAATAAAGAAAGAAGCTTAATAAAGAGATCAGGATAAGTGGAAGAGTAAATGTTGTCTTATTAAGAGAAACAGTGAATTGTTATCATGTAGTAATGAGACTTTATTAGCTTCCATGACATTTCATTTAGGCTGTGTTGAGTATTTTTCAGAATATCTATAAATAAAGCGTCCAGAGGATCAAAAATAGGACACACTATTCATGGTATCTTGGCTATGCAAAGTCAGTTATCTCTAGAATGGCAAATGTCTTTGATAAAAATTTTTATATGAATCATTCAGTGGTCTTAGAAAACCTCCTCAGACAGGTTATACTGGCCAAAAAACTACGGAAATACAATGGAAATTAAGTCTGTCTGCATTTATATTTAAGGCACTTGAACAGAGGCAGTGGGACACCCATTTATTGTTTTACATGTTCTATGAATTAGTAAGTAGCTTCAGGCCTCCAGGAACTTGAATTCTCTCAAGAGATTTCTTTCAACTCCAGGGAGCTCTGGATCAGAGATGGTGCAGGATCCTCTGACAGTTTTTCTTACAGCATTTCAGAAAGGCCTTGTGCAAATCAGCTTGTGAGAGCTGCCTGGCAGTGACAGTGCCAGGAAAGGAAAGTAAAAGTCCGTGTTATTCAGGAACTTTGAATCTTAACAAGAGGACTAAAAAATAAAATTAAAAATAAAATAAATCAAAGAAATTAAATTTCTGGGGACACAGACACAGAACTGGTGACCTAAAGAAACAACTCCAACTCTGGCTTCTATTAACATGTAATCTCTGCCTGAAATTTTTCCCCACACTAGGAGGTTCAGCTGCATTAATTTTAGTTTCACCTAAAAAAACTGAAATGCTTTATAAAGAGATTTGGGATTGAAATGTCACACACAAGTTCCTGTTTGTCAACAATGTTTTCCTTGTTGACAGCATCTCTATGTCTCTTCAGATTGTTCCCTGAAGATATTAGGGCCATAATATGCGATAGGAAGAAGGATAGTCTTCTATTAAAGACACTACACTCAAGCATTTGAGGTTTGGCACAGGCTTTCTTAATTTTTTTAATGAATGTGCTGTTTAATTGCTTTGTGCCTTATCTTTCTGTGAATAGAAGTGAAGGTGAGAACACTTGCTGTACTTAAGATAGTCACAGGATAACTGAATGAATGCATGTGAGGTAATCAAATTTGCCGGAGATCATTGGCCCCACAGAGATCATTGGTAGACAGACATAATTATCATGATGAGTTTGATGTAAATTTAATGCCAGCTAAAATAAAAATAATTTAAGCTTCATAAATTATTAGAAACATTTGTAGAAGTGTTAATCGTCTCTTTGCTTTTGATTTTTACAATTGGGCATGCCATTATCTATTAGAATTTGGGGAAAAGGGGAAACAGACATCTCTGACACTTTGATGGATCTGGTACAATAGAATATTGTCATGAGAGCTGATTAAAAAAATACTTTTCAAATAAATTATTCAGTAAAAAGCCCTGGGAAAATCTTCTGTTTGTCGTGTTCCTAGCTCTTAATTTAGAGAATTCTAGTTTTTACAGTGTCAGTTCAGCTGATGAGGGTGGCAAATACCTTGTTGGAGACTCAAGACGATTAAGCAATTATGGAAATAAAATGTCTTCACCAGATTCAATAATGATTAAAAAATCATGCCACTTGTAATCCTGAGCACTATTTGATGACCCACTATAGTCAGGAAGAACATTTTTTTTTTAATTTATTGATATGACAATATAAATATATCATATCTCTGTTCAGAGTGTGCTAGACTCTTTCTTTTAAGGCAGTTCTTTTATACCCCTAGAGTCTAATGTAGTCTTATGAGAAGGTATCTCCTTAATCTAGGAAAGTAGAAAATTCAGCATGAACTCTGTGCACATGCTTGGTTTTATTAACAGCCAAAGTATTTCTGTAGTGCATGGTCAGTGCATCATCTGACTAACGATACATTTTTCTGAATGCTCCATTTATCTGTAATGACAGGGCTTAATGACATTTATGAACATGGGCTGTGGTCAGAGTTAGTTGCCAAGACCACTAACACTTGATTATTTATTTATTTATTTTAGTGATCTCTGTTTCTGACTGTGCCAATCCCCTACCACTTGCTGCTTCTGGTTATGTCTCCTTGAACAAGCTACTGTCAAGCACTTACTTTAGGATGTTGATTTCTAGCATGTTAGCTGCTGTATAATATCTGTTCATATAGTTCACCTTCCAGCATGATAAATCTGATGGAGCTTACTCCTCAGTGAAAGTGGGGAGAAAAGTGTATGCATGGACAACTAATATACAATAAATGAAGGACAGTTTTCTGTTCTTGTGGGAATTTGCTTATATAGCCATAGCTTTCACTTATTTTCTAGCCTTATTACATACCTTTTTTAAAATTTATTATTATTATTTTTTCAGTTACCCACAAACATGGGGTGAAATTGAATGGGTGTGATTCATTGCTGTGATCCATGTGTTTGGGGGATCTTGGAACCTTCAATACATGAGCAAAATGCAAATAATTCTTTTAATGACTTGAGCCGACTATGACAGTAAATGACCCAGCATAGCAGGAATTTTACAGAGTTGGTGGGCTTTGTCTCTGTTATTATTTTTCCCACCATCTGTATTCATTGTGAAAGACTTTTCACTGCATGTAATATTAATACCTTTGTCATAACTGAGTCTGTCTGTTTTGAAATTTCACTTCAAAATCCAGTTCTTCTTTCTGTCTATGACTTTCCTAAACTCTTTCAGTAATAAAGCAATCAGATCCAGTCCCCTTACCTTTCTATTTTTCTCTTGTGCTTAAATGATCTCTCTGCAATGTGTCTGGAACATGTTTTTTCTATTTTTTTTTTTTTTAACTTAGGCACAAAAGATCTTACATAGAAATCAGTTGCGCCTATCCTATTGCTCTCTGTGACAGTAGGGATAGTATCCCCAGTGGCCAGACTGGCATAGCAGATGTTTTTGTAGGTGATTTGAACACGGATACATAAAGTTTAAGAAAAGTTTACTTTATGTAGAACTGTATCTAAAATCCAATCAACTTGCAATTGATAGGCCTGGGTGTTAATACATGCCTATATCTGGCATATATTCCCTAGGAAGCAGTGCAAGGAAATGTAAGGAATATATGATTTTGTTTGAGGTTGCCTGAATATTAAGAAACAGTAGCTCTGCTCTAACCTAGTATCAATTAGGCTTAATGGAAATAACAAATAATTAGTAGTCAACTCAAGAGTCCTACAGCATAGTAGCTGTAAGCATCTAACTGTTGTATTTCTTGTAGTCTTTAATGCAGTCTTCACAAATGTGAAGAAATATATATTGGATATTAAGTAGGCAGATAAGAAGAAATGGACAACAGTGGAATTGGCCATGGCTGATGACAAAATCATTCCTGATTAATTTTTTTCTGTCATCAGAACCAGCCCCAGCCCGAACGGTGTCATTAGAAATGCTATCGATCAAATTCTCATTAGCAGTCATTGGCAGTCAACAGCCATTGTTGAATTAGTTATCTGTGGTGCTGAAAGCGATACTGATCATTGGCTCCTGATAACAGGAGTACATCTCCATCTTTGAAGTCTGCTAGTTGATTGAGTTCAATTTGTTCCATACTCTGCAAAGCTAGGAGAGAGTTACCACATGACTTATCCCCGGCTGCTTGAAACCATTAAAGCATTACAGGCTGATTCTGTTTCCTTTGTCATCTCATGAGTAATAGCAGTGCTTGAAGTCATTAGTGCCTCAGCCTTTCAAACGTTAATTGGAGTTTGGTGAGCAGGCACTCAAATACCTGACATGAAGAAGGACAATTCAAGCTCTCAGAGAACTTTGCCAAGAGTAGAAGCAGAAGGGGATTTTTGAGTTTGACTTCAGAATGACATCAAATAACTAAAGGAGAAAATACCATAAATTCTAGTGTCCTCTTCAGACAGTCAATTTTAAAACTGCTGCTAAGTAGGATTTTTTTCTTTCTTTCTTTTTTTTTTTTTTAGTGTTGCAGGATTATTTTTGTATGGCTCTGGCAGTCTAGTAATGAGAAGGATTCTGATTTAGCAAGATCAGCTACGTGGCTAGGAAGGTAATTTTAAAATATCCACCATCTTTTATTCCTTTAAAACAAACAAAAAAAACCAAACAACTGAAGTTTAAATAGGTTTTTATCCTCCTCCTTATGTGCTATATTTTATGTAGGAAAATAAGATCTGCTATGATAACATTCATACAAAATGTTTTTCCCTGGTTTGGTCCTGGTAGATGTTATAGAAGGGCAATTAACTATGTCTGTTGTGCAAGAAAGCCTTCTTGCAAGTTCCACAGCTGTGTAACTGCTAAAAGCATTAATTGCTCTATTAAAAAGCCAAGAGGGGACATAGATTGAACTTACCATGAGGATTTTTCAGGATGTCTCCAGAGACACAAACAAGGGCCTTTTAGTCTTAAAGAAGGCTCTATTTGGAGGTGATAACATTAAAATATATACCTTGCTGTAGCAGTTCTGCAAAATCAGTGAAGTTAAAAAAATATATTAAAAAAAAAGCTAGTTTTGCTCTCATTGATGAAATTACAAGCTGGGAGATGAAGATAGAAAGGTACAGCCTCAGTTGATTCAAGCTGTAATAATGCCATTAGATTCTAAAAATGCTTCATTAGCCTCAGTAGGCTTTTGTACCAGCTGAGGTTCTCTTATAAAAATTGGTTTTCTGTCTGTATTGGACTAATTGATCATAATGTTTGTGGTGGTATGAAAAGACAAACCAAGAAAGCTGATTCTTTGCTTTAAACATTTTAAATGTAGACTAGAACATGGACTGAAGATGGGATAATAATAAAACCCTAGCAGACAGGTGTATCATATTCATTTCATCACTTTTATTTAAATCCTTTGAGGAAATAACTTGACTTAGAAGTGGGCAAGTTACACAGAAAGAAAATGGAAAATATTTTCAGTGAGAAGAAGCATCAACAATTCTGGAAGGAGTAGCAGTAGGATAAGTGTGCCCTTCTTTCTACACTGCCATCTGCCTTAGACGTTTTATGGTATGTGCAAGGAGGGAAATGAGGCATAGCCCACTATTCATAGCTCATGACTATTCTATCCCTTGTGCTCTTTCAAGATCTTGATATGACCCAGAACAGCCTTGAGGTATGTGTGTCTGAATAGGGTCAGGAAGTCAACTATGAAAAACCAGTTTTGCTCTCTCTTTGTCAGCTAAACAAAAATCACCTTTTTTAATGTGAACTTAATGCATGCATTAAAATTGCTTAGATATCAGAGGTGGTCTGTGACTCTATAGTTCCATTTGAGACCTGGCATTATGATAATCAGAGGGTAATAGCATAACAAAGATAGTTGCAACCTAGATCCATATGTGAAAAATTGTGTAAGAGTGTTACAGAGTGACTGTACGTAGTAATTCAACCATTGTACCAAAACTCTGTTAATAATGAAAATCAGTGTTTTGTGTTAATGCTTAACAGACTGCACTGAATTCCCTTAACAAAAAACAATACAGAAAATAAAGAGAATTATTTATTGTTGGGGATTTAATTCTTTACAGGCACATTTGGTATGGATAATTTGAGTTCATCAAGTGCAGCAACAAAAATAAAAAGCCAGCCCAACAACTTGCAAGCAGATGCTAATTCCCCAATTGTTCATGCAACGTGGAACATAATTTGAAGTGATTATGAAATTAATGCATTAATACAAAAAATGCTTTAGAGAGAAGCAAATCAGATAAATGTGCATAGAAAGAACTAGCTGTAAAAATAATTTTGTGAAGATCTGCTTTATTCTCAGTCAGAGGGAAAATTAAAACTCAGCTAAGGAGAAATTCCAAAGAATATTTCAGAGTTACCAAGTGAGAAACAAAAATGAAGCAAAGCATGCAGCTTTGCTGTGTACATACGTAGAGGCTGTTTGGGAATTAAATGGTATGGGAAATGTCCTATCAGTTGAATGTTTGGAAAAGGAGTGCTGCTCTGTGAGTAAAGAAGAATTTCCAACCATATGAACGTGCCTCCCGATTAAAAACAACTGTGAGAAGGGCAGGGAACTCAATCCCTGAAAGTAGGTGGATGGTAGAGCAGAACCGTGTACCACAGAATATACTTTATACTGAAGGGTGAGAACAAAATGGAGAACTAGTTTTCCAACAAGGCAGGGAGACTGTGCTGTCTTTGCAGTTTTTGTTCTCTAAGTGTGTATTTGTGTCCATTACTGCAGTTAGTGAAGAGAAGACATACTCTACACCATCCTTATTGACAGTCCAGAGCCTGAGTTGACCTTTCCCACATTTGACCAACTTTGTATGTAGAATCTTTGATTTCTCCGTATCAGTCTTGAAATTGATTTCAGCGGCACAAGAGGACGGGATCAGCATGCTGCTTGAAATGTTTGTTCTGATTTATTGAACAGAATTGTTAAAACTAAAGGAGATTTCTGGCCAACTTTAACTCTGCACAGTACAACCCCACATCCTACCATGGGTTTCAGGAGGTATTCCTTCACTTCTCGTGACCCTTTTATCATTGCCAGATGGTATTAGTACAGGGAAGAGGTGAGCAATGGAGAGCAGGAAATCCTTTTCTTTTGTTGAGCCTAAAGGGTATTTTCTGTTCAATACCTTTATACTATGCTTGCTTTCACCACAGTTGGTGAATTTCTATGTTTCTTCACTACTTTGTTTTGATGACCATCGTGGGGTGTAAGAATCTGTACTGATCCATATCCCCAAGTAAGAACTTCATCCTTGCTGAAATCCAGGACCTGCATTCATTATTTTCTCTCTCAGCACATGAAAATTGAGGTAGCAGAATCAAGAGTACCATGCCAAAGTTTATATTGATCCAGCAAATGTATGCTGAGCTGTTATCACCACCTGTTGCATAGATGTGTGTTGAAAGAGAGATAATTACTTGAAAGCAATTCTGTTTAAATCTAGTGTAAAAATATCACTAGGAACTGTTACATTGTGTAGCTATCTCCCAAGAGAAAAGAAGTAACTGTCAGTGCAGAAATTGTGGTGCCAACTCTCCTGATTTTATCAGGAGCCTTATGATATAAAGTGTCATTTCTAAAGGTGTCAGCTGATAGAGTCAATTTAAGTTGGGAAGTTTTTGTTTGTTTTCCAAAATAATGTTTCTAGACCTCAGTGTTCCACAGGAAAGATTTTAAAAGCTTTGTAAATATTACATAATGAAACTTCCTCTCTCCTCCCCCAAAATACCCCAAGGTTAAACAAATCCTAAATTGTGTTAGATTTTTATTAATGACTCTCTGAAGCCAGATTTATGTTTTCCAGGTACTAAAAATACTGAGTCATTATAAAACGTAGGAAAAAAAATAAATAGAAAACTTTCTTCTGTTAGCTGAAAAATAACTTTTTTTATTCAGAAAAAAATTATAAACTTACTGCTCTTTTACTGTATATATTTAATTGTTTCTTTCATACAAGTTCCCTAGAATTTCAGGAAAAAAAAGAAAAGTCTGAATTGTGAATTACTTTTTGTCAAAATATCGGTAAATATTGTAAGAAGCTGATTTATTTATTTATTTATTTTTACTTTTTTTCCCCTTCTGCCACCCAGAACAGATATCTTGGGGAACAGATAAATACTCCAAGTTCTGTCTTGCTATACCTTTTACTAGGGTTATTTCACCCTTACTTTCAGAACAGAAAAGCAGGAGACACTAAAGCATCTTGTATTTATCTCAGACAGCTATAATGCCACCAGTTGTAAGGAAGTCAGTCCCAAGAATTTTGCTCCTTGGTCAAAATAAATGAAGGAAAAATATTAAGTTTTGCTGTTCTTGTTTTGTTGTAGTTTGTGGGTTTGATTTTTTTTTTTATCTTTTTTTTTGTTTTGTTTTCACCAAAACTCTATCACAAATAGGCATTCTTCAAAGATGTTTCTTGGTTTGTTGTAGTTTATGGTTTTGATGTCATTTTGTGTTTTTTTTTTTTTTTTTTTTTTTATGTTGTTCCCCCCTCCCCTCCCCAACTCTATCTCATAAAACTACTTTTCAAAGATATTTCTGGGATCCAGTGGTGCATTAGCACTCTTCTTGCTGAGGCTCCAGCCCCCAGCTGAGAAGTTAAGTTGCTTTGGATAAAATCAGCCATGTTTATTGAACAATTTAAGCTAGTGGGTTTAAATTGAAACGAAGTAAAAACATTGTAAGGACCTTGCACAGAGAGATGGAGATGACCAGGTACAAATAATAATGTCTTTGGGACCAGCATGGCACCTCTTCCCAAAGTCTGAGGTGCATACTGTTCTGTGGTGTCTCCTCCCCATGATTTCTTCTCTTTGGGTATACTAGACAGCACAGACAAGAGCAAGAGCCTCTGAATTATTAAATACCACAGTGCTGCACAGGTGCCAGGACTGGCCAGAGGCAAATGGCATGGCTTGAAACAGTTGGCTATTAAACAAAGTGTTTAGTGAATTGACCATCTGTCCAAGCTTGGCATAACTGGGCTATAGCAGAGACCATCAGCAGATGATCAACATTGCAATTTAAAATTGTTTACTGTGTTAACATTTTTTAAAATTCATGGCTGCAGCTCGTCACTGTTCCCATCTCTTCTTTTGCTTTTCTCAAATATCCCTGACACAAGGAAATGTATCCCACACCATAATGGAATTGAATTTAATAGAGGGAGAGTAAGGCCAGGTAGAGTTGAAACAGATCTCTAGTTGTTATTGCACATGACACTGGCTATGCAAAAGGTCTCTCTGTGTCAAAAAATTTGAGGTGAGGCCGTGGTCCTGTTGCCTCCCTTACTTCTCTCAAAGGTTCTCATTTATGGAATGATGAGAGAGAGAGAGAATTTATTCTTCTGATTCTGGGGCTGAAAAGTGTACGCTTTCCTTACCAGTCAGTCCCTTTATCCTCATTCCAGTAGTCAGTCTGGTGTTACTGTTCCTCTGATTGCACCTCCTTTTCCCTACTTCTTGCTGTCTAATATAATAGTTGTGTGAGTGGTAAGTCTGAGTCTTTCTTATAGTGATATAATTACCCTTAATGCAGTATTTGTTACAGAGCATATATAGTCTTGGGATAGAGACTGAGTATAGAGACTAACTGAAGACAATGAGCCACCTGAAATCACCTGCCCCAAGAGGAAAACCTTACTGAAGGGTGGTATAAAACAGGAGGGGGAAAAAAAAGAAAAGGTAAGTGGAAAAGAGGGACACACAAGATGAATATCATGAGGCTTCCTTTATTCACATAAGGAGGCAGCTTTATTCACTTTGTACTAGTCTTCCTGTATGCTTGATAAAAGATTCATGCAAAGATGTAAGGGTTTATGAGGCCTAATAAAAATAAACAGACCAGAAACTCCTGAAATGATGAATCTCTCAGGCCATGGGCCATGTAAAATCCTAAGTCCCTGTAGGTGGAAGTGGAAACCCACTGTGCAGCTGTCTGACCATGCATATTCACTATGAGATTTTACACCATTAGAGATTTTTTTCTTCTCAAGGCTATCCTTGTTTATACCCCAATAATGGGGTACACCTCACTGTGTATATTCAGTTAACCTGTGTATATAAATTTTACTGCTCAGGGTGACTACACAGTCACCCATGCTTGTAGGCTGTTTTCAATGCCTTTCAGGGGGAAGTTCAAAACACTTGAATTTCAAGTACATCGTAAGGGCTATCACAAAAAAATATAAAAGATCACTTGGGTAGTGAGTTTATCACTAACACGCCAGGGAAAAAATCACTGTCAGTCCTTTCCCTGTCCCCTATGGTGACATCTGCTTGGGTTACCATACTTTTAGGCCAAGAGTCATTGCTTGCTTTCATTATGATTAACAACCTTTAGGGTCCAGTGTTTGGGGCTGGAAGATGCTATTGTTTGTAATACACTTACAGTGCAAGTAGCTTCTTTCATGCTATGACACTGATTAAATAGAAGAGTTTGTCCAAGTCATTTTCCCTCTTGATATGTACATTTTCTTTCTCCACCACCAAGTTGGTGTGAGGATTAACTAATTAATCTCATGAGATTCTTTAATGAAAAAAATGCCTTACTGAGCAACAGAACAAAGTACTGGCAATATGAACGAGCACAACTCATTCCAAATCTCTACAAAGCTGAGGTTTCTCTTCTCTAAGGAAGGTGCTGTAAGACCGTCTCAGCTTACAAAGATGATTTTTTTTTCCTGTTCAGTACAATACAGAACATCTGTTGCAAAGGAACAAACGATTAATAATTGAAACTAGATTGCACTTTCCAAAATAAAGTGCCTATACTACCTTAGCTTTCCTTATATGTTGTTCTTTCTTTCTTCTCAAAATGCACTTATCAAATACAGCTGTTGAATGAGTCAGATTTTTTTTAGAATAGAATTTTCTACTGTATTTCATTTAAATTTTAAGTAATAGATTATATAATAACAGAATAACTGTTTTCAGTGATGAAGCTTTTTTATGTTAAGCATATGTAAAAGAAGAGAAAGCAGTGTGTAATAATAATGAAACATGAACGGTGAGATTTAATTTCAAGTCAGGCTACTAAATTAGACCTAAATGGACTGTGGAATGAAGAGACAAGAATCTAGAATTTGATTTGAGGGAGATTTGAAAGTAACGAGAAGCTTAATATTTCCATGTTCTTTTCCTCTGAACTGATTGCTCCTGGAGCTAACGTTTACACCGTATGATTAGGAGCTGAGCCTGGTGAATTCTATTTTCAGCACTGCTGCAGGACCACAGGGGTGAAATTAACCTCAGTCTTTTGGACTTGCACAGTACTGCCACACTACTTGAGCCCTCTGTAAGCCTCACTTGCCTTTAAGCAGTACGATGTTCACTCATATAGCTCTGACAACCAAGGGCATATGTTTATGTTTTTGGAGTCCACATCCATCAGTTTGATTTCTTCTAAAACACAGCTGGAAAGACAAACTTCAGCTCACCAACATGTGTGTGTTCTGAGATTTCTTAGTTAAGATTGAGAGCCTGCCATCTTTACTCCACTTCATCTAAAGATACTCTGCTTTGACTTCCCATTTCCTACAGAAATCATCCCTGTGGATAAGAAAAAGGGCTTTCATCAAAGCTCTCTTGGAGGACAGAGTTTCAAACATGGCTCAGGTCTCATAACTGTTGTCTCAGTGGCAAAGCCAAAAATAGAATTCTTATTTCTATGTTTGGTTTTCAGTGTGTGTACCATGGTCACTTGAGATCCAGAAATTCCTTCTAAAGAGTTTGTAAGAGGCATTTAAAGAAAAGCAAGCTTATTTCAAGGACCTTGCATTATGTGGACAGGGCTACACACATTCAAGCTAGGATGTACAAATCAAATGTACATTGCAACTGACTGATTTAGATGAAACATAAATACAAAGACCATTTGAAAATGCTTGTCAGAGCCTGAAAGGAGATTAAAATTTGAAAAGGGAAAAAAAAAAAAAGGCACTGAGCTTGATCTGTACTATAAAATCTATCGGACCCCTCAGATTTTAGAACGGAAAATTCCCATGGGATGTGAATGAAATCTTCCCTGTGTGGACATTGGACAGAAGGTCTAAGCATGTGATCAAGGTAATTGTGTTCTCTTGTCTCTCAAAATCATGATGGAATAACATCAAAGGTTTACCTCATTCCCTAAAGGAATGTAATCTCGTGAGAGTACCACCACCACATCAGAAACACAACTACTGGAAGTGAAAGGGGCATAGTAAAGATGGTGGTGTATATTTTAATGTAAAAGCTAGCCCAAGAGTTTGTCTTACTTGAAACCAGATAGCATACTGTGTCGGAACTCTAATCTTAGCTTCTTCATGTAAAGCAATAAAATATAATACAGCACTGAAACTATTTGTAAAAAGCAATCTCAGAGTAAAATCAAGTTAACCATTACCACAAAGAAACACACTGAGTACAATTTCTCTCAAATTTTTGTGTCTGATGGGAAGTAGAGATTTATCTTTTCTGAATATATGCATGAGTCAGTGACAAAAGAATAAGATGACATTTCTGTCTCTTAAGTCCAGACTATGTAACCCATTAATAAAATAGGTGCAGTTTCGAGGTTTTGATCTCTTCGCTATCATAACATGAGAACAAGTCTAACTATGAAGGGCTGTTTAAAATTAAACCTTATCTTTATGTGTGACCAGAAAAAGAGACCCATACTTAGGAAAAGATAAATGTCACATAAGTCAAGAAAACTGGTTTTGCTTTTATAAAAAATGAATATTCAGGTCAGAATGTGAATGAAGTGGTTAACTTTTCACAAATGTTCTATTTGATTTGTTGGCAAAGCACAAATAAACCATCTGAGGAAAGTTTTTACTAAGCTAAGATGGACCTTTAAGTTAAAAGGAATATAAAATGGAAGATGTTCCCATTTGTTCTAAAACTGACTGGTATTTAAAATAAGGTTAACACCAAATGGAAACTAAAGTTTCAAATTGGGTGTGCCTGAAGAGTTTATGGAAGCTACATCCTTGAAGTCATTTAAAACTTGACAGGAAAAAACTCTGGGCATCTATCTGTACCTTTGAAGCTGGCTCAGTATGAAGCAGGAGTTTAGAGTAAATCACCTCCAGAGGTCTTTACCTAATTAAATTAAATCATATAAATTATGTTTCACTTTATAATTCTACACAGAATAAAAGTAGCTCTGAAACATCCTGCAATAATGTATTAAGATAAACTAATGAAATATTTTCTATATTGTTTTTAGTATTGCATTTCCATTTTTTGTATGAGTAAGGATGGTGCAAATGGGTTTCTTTCCTTTTTCACAGTCCTCATTAAGACACTAGTTCCATTAAAACAAGAGAGGACAAAATGTAGAATCTTCATGTTCATTTAATTCTTGAGTAATAGAAGAGAAAGCTGCACTTAAAAAAAAAGCTAAGATTTAAAAAGTGATGATAATCTTCAGGGACTCCTCTCATATAATCTTTTTTGCTCATTTATTTAAAAGGTACTGGCTCAAAGCAAAGGCATATATTTTAAGAATTTACCCTAGTTTTGGGGATTGCAGCCCACTCTTGGGAATGTGAAGGTTGTGGTTTTTCTCTGTTCACAGTCCAGCTCACAAGTAGTGACTCAGCAGCACACACCAAAAATATAGCAGCATCTTCACCTTTAATGTAAAAAGAAGTAGTTGAATCTTTTCAGGTCTTGTCCAAGGTGAGGTACTTTTGAGAATGGGGCTTCTGCCAAAACTCGGCCACAGACAGAAAAGGCTGTGGGAAGCAATCCGTTCACTTGATGAATGTCCCCAAGCTGATGAGCTGTGAATAATGAACCAGGCTATGTGGGGGTGCACTGCCCTCTTTTGGATTTTGATAGAAACAGGATCAACCTAATCCCAGTTGGTGCTTCAGATGTTTTCTGAACTGAAATTCAAAGCAAGGATTGGCTGTTATTGTACAGTGTTCTCTCTTGGACAAAATCTTCTCCCCCACACCTCTGAATTTTCATCATATCTCCACTGTTATCAGGTAGGACAAAAGGGAGAGGAACTTAGTCATATCTCCGTTGATGTTTCAGCCTCTTGTCTGCTTTTCATGAGTCTATACTGCACCAACCCAACTCTACAACTGTTTTGTTTTTTTTTTTTAGCATTAAAATTCAGATGGCAAATGGAGAAAATGCATTAAACTGGGATTAGTCAAAGTAGAGAAAGTTGAGCAACAATAACAGCAATAGTTCATTAGTACAATCAGTACAGTAATACTGATTTTGGTTAGCTTTTTTATTTATTTATTTTTAAGGTAGAGAAGGTCACTAGTATTTATTCACTGTCATTCATACCACAGTCATGTATTAATGAAAATCTAATATTGAATACCATGTTTGAAAAAGAAACCCTGAAATGTTAACTGGCTATTAAGATTATGATTATCATTGAAAAACCATAACAATAGTTGTAATTCGGGAAGTGTTTCTAAACGTGAAAAAAAAAAAAAAGTTTTTGTTTCACTTAAAATATTTAGGTATTGAGAGAATTATAACTTTTACTTTTATTAGAAACTGCTAATTATTTCAGTCAATATGAAAAGGGGAAACAGTGGGCTGCAATGATCTTTTATTCACTTAGAAGAAAATGTTTTTTTTTAAAGCTCCCAGTTGTTAATGGAGTGCTTTTAATTGTATTAAATCACGTCCATTCAAACACATCTGGGTAGGACTGAAAATATTGTGCTCAAGCAAATATGGACTAAGACATAAAGAGCAGCAATTTAGCTTATAATATAAAACTCTATGGCCATATTTTTCTTAAATCCCATAACGAAAGGAAGACATTTTGTTCAGCCAAGGTAGCCATCAGTGATCTGCAAGGGTCTTAGTGCATAGGGTAACAATATTGCTCTAGTTTCTAGAAGTGTAATATAAAATGTATATTTTCTAGGACAGCTGGTGGAGATTTCCATTCATTGCATAAAGGGATATTCTTTTGAAACAGGTGAAAATTCTTTTTTTTTTTTAAATTATTAATCTTTTTTTTTATCTTTTTTTTTTTTCTTTCTTTCTTTTCTGGGTAATGTGTGTGGTAGGGATTGGTAGCATTTCAATACTCTTTGCTTAGCCACTTAGAAGAATCTGATGTTAAAATAAAGTAAAAATATCTCACATATATATATATATATTAATTTATTCCAAAACTTCTAAACAGAACACTTAGGGCAGAATAGCTACTAACATTTAATGTATTTTGTGACTTCCACACCTATATACAACCACATGTATATACAACCTGTTTTCTGTCTATATGCAGACCAGGGAGAAAGACATATTCCCAAAGGGAAAATTTTCTTACAAAGTGTGTCTTCTTCCTTTAGAGAATATTTTGGACTTTCACTACAACAGTATTACTCTGTAAAACTGAAGAGGCAAACAAAAATTTTTGGATGTGACTATTTCTGTTACCGTCTGCAGCTTCGATAAGGGGGAGTTACAAAGTCTGTCTTTTATTTTTTTGTATGTTGTTGTTGACATTTGCGTTCACTCTTGCTGTCTCATAAAACAACCCCTGAGGATTCCCACACCTAATAAAAAGTAGAAATTTCATTGGCTGCTTTGCTTTGCTATCACTTTTGGCCTGTAGTGGACTTCTTCACTAATATAGAACAGGTAAATAGATTCAGTTTTCCAGTCACTAGCCAGCTTTTTATTTCAAGCCACATTCATCAAGATGCCAAATACAATTCTCAGCAGTTCTTCTGCTAGGAACACTGTACAATCCCAGCTTTCAAAAATATTGGCAGGTGATAATTTTTCCTCTCTTAAGTGATAGCCCTTTGCCATCTAGTATTCTGCTGACAAGAAATGTATTATCACTCAATGAGCATTAAATCTTTCATGTGTGCAAACAAGATGAATTCACCATCCGAACCTTTCACCACATCATATCTCTTGCCTATAAAAAGCCAAGATTTGAGGAAGATGGTAATATCTGACCAGTTATGGACCTCCCGTGTGTTCTTGGGGGAAATGGTGTTAGCATTTTCACTGCTCAGATCTTGATTGAGGTTGAAGCTAAATTATACTATCTAGTGATCAAGAGCATAATTTTATTTAGGGAAGACTTAGAGTATGTTAGCCTCCATCTCAGCAAAGTGCAGACTGACAGTATGAAGTTGGATTATATGTCTTTTTATGAATAAGAACACCTGTATTCTTAAGTCACTGAGTTATAGTGCAAAATAACTCATCCACAAACCTTTTATTTGTATTAATGTGGTCATTTAAACTTATTTCTGAGACTATTCCAAACCAGTTCATCCTTCAAAAGCATTTTTTTCCTTCAAAGAGTTGAAAAGTATAATTCTTTCACTTAAGTCTTTTATTTCCGTACAGAATTGCTGCACTTTCTGAGTTAACAAGAATTTCTGGCAATGAAACTCTTCACAGTACTTTGATTGAATTATTGGTGTATAATTTTAATGGTGTCTTAATGAAATTGCTCAGCAACTTACCTTGTCTTTTAGTTGGTGTTAGAGACAGCTTCAAAACTGTCAGCTCTAGCTCATTTCATGTTTTCATTTAGCTGTTAGCAAATTTATTTAAAACAAAGACTTGGGCCAAATTTTGGTGGCAGTACTAATGAGCACAGTTCTACAGCAGTTGATGTTAATCTACGAATAAATCTTGCTAAGTGTCGCAGAGGCTTCAGTCTCCTCTTTCTCTGTTAATATCCAAATGAATGCTTGAATTACTTCTTTTTCGTAATTTTGTCCCTAATTTATTTGCTCTTGCAACTACCTACTGCTTCTAGCAACTCAGTCCTGTAAAAGGAATTGGTCTAATTTGCATTACAGTGGTGTTGCATTAATTTCAGAATGTCATGACCAAAGCAGTTCATTTCTTTGGCCTGTTTAATTCACTTCTTATTCTAGGCCATGAAAAAGTTTAAGCAAAGAACTAGTTCGATTATTTAAAAGCAGGGTGCATTGCTTTGAAATTCATGTGCAAATTGCTGAATCTGGAGAATCAGGTTCTCTATTTACACAATCTTCATGCCTTGTAAATGACAATCCAAATTCAGAAGTGATATGTAAAGTGGCAGAAATTACATTTCATTGTGCTGGGACTTCATTGCACTGATGCTTTTGCAATCAGGTGCCATGTTTTTTAAACCAACAAACAAAAAAACTTCTAAGATTATGTAACTGGCATGTAGAGGAGCTGAAAAAAAATCTAAATATTTAAAGCATTCAAGTAGGGAATGCCCAGATTTGTTGGAATGGCACAGTTCTGTTCCTCTTTGCTGATTACATGTTTTGCTGTATTCACTCCTCTGTTTTCCTGTGAGAAATGTTACTTGTTCCATGTGGGTACAACTGTTAGGTCTATGCATGAAGTACGTAATCGGTGAAGATGGTGAAGGATCTTTTAGTAGATTTGACCTGTATCTTTTCATACATCAGAACTGAGTGAAAGACCAGCTTGAGTCCCTGGAATATAGCTGGATTTTTTTGTACTGTTCTGTTTGACTGATACGATGCTCTTTCCTATAAAAAATTAGAAAAAAAAAAAAACTTGATCAAAGAGAAATATGAGGTAATAAAATAGGTAAAGTTTGAGAGCAGTTCTGGACTTGTTTTTACTAAGCTGCTGAATCTGGCTTTCAGGGCAATTGTATACAGATCACAGTTCCATCTCTAAAAGCATGACAGATCCTCTTGCAGAGCGTTCCTGGGTTACTTTGTAAGGACAGCAAAAATATACATAGTTTTCAAGTGCAATCTGCCATCAGCAGAGTTAGCACCAAAAAAAAGGGTGAAAATTGTGGGGTGTTTAAGATCTATAAATTATGTTTTATGTTCATTTGTCACCTCTAGGAAAAGCAAATAAAGTTTCTCCCTTTTCAGGGGGTGGATGATTAATGGGTCCCTGCATTTGGTTGCAAAAGCCTGTGTTGACTTTATTGACTTATTTTACAGAGAAAAAAAACTAATCCATCTGAAGTATCAGGAAGTGCAGCGTGTGCTTGCTGTGCCTGGTGTGAGTAAGCAGATTCTGATCATTGCTGAGCACTGATCTGAACAATTACTTCTGCTGGGGAGAAGTGAAATCTTGACTGACTTCACTCTTCATTTAGTTCAACGTAAGACAATTACCAGACCAGAGGCACTGTAAGGTTGGGTCTCCCTTTACAGTGGGCTTTTCCTGGAAGCATGAAGCAAAGAAATGTTACCCATTACTCCTGTATTAATCACTTTATTTTATAATGGTGGAATCAGTTTAAAAGCTGTCAAAATAAAAATTATGGGCACAATTCTTTGTATACAAGTTGCATACATAGATCAGCTCGCCAGCTCTGATAATGTTATTATAATTTATAATTTTTATTCTGTTTCCAATGTTGTCTATGAGAACAACCATGATAAATCAGGCTGAAACTTTACCAATTACACTTTCCTCTCTGTTGAGAGGGAAGTGTCAGATCAAGGCAAGTATGTAATATTTTTCTATATAATTTTCTAGCATCCAACAATTTGTAGCTCAGATTCCTGAGCCAATATTATTGTTGTTTTTGTTTGTTTGTTTGTTTGAATTGATGGATATTTTATCCAAGAACATATCTGTTAATGACTTCCATGGTTTAACCAGGTAAGAATCCTGGAACTGCCTGTGTTTTGTATCTCAGTCATAAAATTTCATTTGATGCTCATGAGTTTTGTGTTATGACAGAGTGAATAATTGTTCTCTAAGTATTTCCAGGCCATTTATAGTTTTCTAGGCCTTGATCAAATTGCCTCTCATTTATCTTCTTTGGAAGATTGGAAGTGTGTTTATTTGGTGCTTGTATGAAAAATGTTTCATTTCTTTCTTTGAACACCCTTCTTACTCTGCTGTATTTTCTACTATAGCCTTTTATTTTAAGATGGAGGATGAGAACAGCAGCCAGTGTTTAAGATGTGGGAAAACTTTGCAGTGACCTAAGAGGATTATTATCATGCTGTTTACTTACTTTCTGATAATTCCTACTACTGTATTTGAGTGTTTTTGATAGAATCTGAGGAAGAAGCTTGCGGTTTCACAGGGCTCTTCATTGAAACCCCAACAGATCTCTCCTGAAAGAAAACAGTTATGTAGAGACTATTTTTCTCTCTGTTACTCTGGGATTGCCTTTCTCTTTTTTTTTTCCCCTCCCATGTATCATCACTGAATTTCACCTGTCATGCTCAGGTACTGAATATAGTGAAATCCTTTTACAGCTCTCCATAGATGGCTTTTTATTGTTATTTTTGTTATATTACATATAATAATATATTATAATTGCTAATATAATGTATTACGTAATATATATTATATACTATATATATTCTATATTACGTAATATATTACAGTATAATAATATATTATTATAATTTATTTATTTTTTATTATGAGTACCTTACTGCCATCAGCAAACTGGATCACCTCACAAAACGTAGGGAAAATTCCAGATGAATGCTTCTCTCCATTGTAGAAATGGAAAATATTTTCCCTAACCTCTATTTCTAATCTTGTAACAATTAATTAATCTGTGGAATGGTCTTTTTATCCTATAACAGTTTCAGATCTTTAAGAGACTTTGGCAAGTCTCAAACATCAAAAATCCTATGACTTCATCAGCCAGGTTGTCTTTCCCTACTTATTCTGTGATGTTCTCTAGGCACCTGGATAGATTTAATATGTGATTTTATTGTGCAAAAATGTCCATGATGTCCAGAGTACGTTTCTCCAGAAACCGGTATTAGCTGGGAAAGCAGTGACATGTTGCAGAAACAGAGCAGCAAGATAGTTCCTGCTTTGAGGAGTTTACATTTAAGGTAATCCAGTATGTTTTCTACAGTGAAGTGGGAAGTTTAAAAGTAGTTTCCTTCTAATCTCCTTTTTGAGATGTTCTTAGATATTACAAACTTAATTAGATATTTGACTTCTAAAGTTAGATTCTCTGTGCTACTTTTGTTTTTATTTTTCATGCTTTCCTATTCAGCGTCTGTGTCCACTTTTTATTTTCTGTATAAGCAACTGAATCAAGTCAATGGGTAATAGACTACTTCAAAGTAGAAGTTGGCTTCATTTATTTCAAAGGAAAGTCTAAAATGTATTTACTATGTACTTCTTACACTGCAACACAAACATTAAAATTAACTGTACTTTCTCTCCTTTCTCATTTATGTTCCACACAACCTAGAAAATAGAACTAAACTACTGTGCATCTACTTTAGCACGCAGTGAAAGTAGGTTTGTAGAATGAAGCAGTTGATGCTGAGATGACATCCACGTTATGGGCGTTTTAGACTTTAGACTAGTGCTAACTGGGTACTCTGGGCTAAATGTCTAGTAGTGGTTGGAGCACATTAGGTGCACTTCTGAAATATATTCTGGTTTAGTTTTATTGAAAGGGAATTCAGTTCTGGTGCCCTGAGATTACTCTGTGGAATGAGCTAGAACATAGTATATAAGGATTTGCTGTAGAGATTTCCTCTGAAAATTTGAGGGATTAATTTCAGAAGTACACTACTGCTCTGATCTGAAAGGTTCATACAGATACATATACGTGGTGTTTCCCGTTCATTCTGACAATTTTTTAACTCAATTGTCAATTTCTGCTTCTCATCCAACAAATGCTAACTTTTGGACTTGTAACTCTGATTATTTATATGCAGATATCTGGTATTTAAATTTGCTTTTCTTATCTTGTAAGTAACAGGGGACTCTGACTGTGATGTGGGTTGTAATTGCTTAGTCAGTTCTAGCTTGTTTCATTTTAGGACATCTTTGCAAAGCGATTGGCAACGCTTGGTACAACGGTGGAACAGAGAACGCTGTCCCAGCACTGAAAGTTGGTCTCATAGTTAACAGACTAGTGGCTGGAGAGTCATCTGTCACCTCGGTCCCCTGTTTCTGACTCTCTGTATGCCCTTGCATAAGTCTTCAGCAGTTCTGCACAGTCCTGCCACACGTACAATGCTGTTGCTGTCAGCATGTGTAGTAAAACAGATGCGTCCTGAAACACTTCATATGTACAGACATGCTGGTCATTGCAGTGCAATGGTCAAGACTTCTGGAGACTGCAGGTACCTGAGAACACAGTAGTAATAGCCCAGGGTGGTAGTTAGCAGATTAAAACCAAAGTCAGCAGTGCTGGCAAATCTGTTTGGGTGCTTAACTTTTATTGATTGAATGAGGAATTAGGTGCTTCAGTGCCTCAGCAGTTTGTCCCTCAATTCCCTTTCTATAAAACGGAGATAAGAGCACTTTCACACTTCAGAGGAATGGCATGACAGAAAATGTGTTAAGGCTTTGATGTTCTTGGATGTGGCAGTGATGAGGTCAGATGAGTTGCTTATGCAGGTAGAAAGAGGTATGTGAGACTAGAGTGGATCTTGATTAACAACTTGCCTTAGAGACACAATCCAAAGTCAATGAAAAGTCTCTTATTAACTTCAGAGAGCTGGGATCAAGGCCATTGATTTGTGCTTATTTCTGCTTTAGTTGCTATAGTCCAAATTAGTGCTGCGCTGTGAAATTTCCAAATACTAGCATAAACAAAATCCACTTATGAAGGGAGTCATAAAAATAGGAAAATCACAATTTCTGAATCAGAGTATGCAATTGATAAATATTAACCATAGGAACATTGTCCCAGAAATTTGTCTGGTAAGAAAAAAAAAACTAACTGATAAACATGACAATTAATTTTTGGCTTCAGAAGCTGCATAGGTTACTTAGTGAAAATAGATGGTCTATATATTGATGCTTTGATTATTAATGCTTTCTGCGTAGTTTCTATCATGCAATCTTCAGTTTAGAAGCCACATCAATTATATGCTTGATGTATTTTAAAGTGTTAAATAAAAATAAGAATATTTAATTCTGATAGTGCATGTTTTCATCGTAAGATTTCAAAAGTAGACCACAAATACAGAAGGTGATAACGCCTTTCTGTTGTGATGGGAACATTACCCTATTTTGCATTAGAGATACAGTGTGGCAAGGAAATGTAACTGGTCTAAGATCATTCAGGATATTACATTTTTGGGAGTTTGAAGTAATATCCCAGCCTTCCAAGTCACTGGCCAAATTGTTATGCTACCAAGGGTTTTTCTAGTCATAGATAAAAACATCTGGCAGCTATCCAGTAATGAAGGACATGTGTATTTACACCTTCACATACAACTAATTCTTTATAATCTGTGTATATCAAGACTTATGGTGCCCTATAATTCATAGGTAATTAATTGTTGTACCTAACCTACCTGCCTAATTAAAGAGAAAGAAATGAAATGTGTGTTTGTGCAGTGTCAAAACTCAAATACGAATTTGCTCTGAGAAATTCCAGGTGTAGGTCCTTTCATTTCAGGCTTGTCTAAAGACAGATTAGAGTTTGCCACTTGCAAAGCAACAGCAACACCAGTACTTAAAAATGAAATAAAATGAAATTAAAATGATGCTAATGATTCAGTGCTTTAATACCTGCTCAGGCAAATATTCAGAACTTTTCATGTTTGTCATTCACAGTGCCTCATTCACACTCCTTAGGGGTATTACTTTGTTGCTTGCTGAAATACTGAAATGATCTCTTTGTACTGCTCAAAGCTGTGTATTCTCTCTCATGCAGAGAAACATGAGAAAACTTTCTCATTATTCTCTCTGATTCATCAGCAATGCAGTCCAATTAATACCATAGTTAATGGGGAGAAGTAGCTACTATAACTGAAAGCCATAGATCTTCTGTCATCCCTGACCTAACACTCTTGGACAAAGCAAGAAAACAACTTTTCTCTGCAGAGATTATTTTTGATACACTAGTGAATCTGTAATTCACAGCACCATAGAAACTAGAGATGGAAAGAACCCAGCACGTTATCAAATGTGTTCTTCTGCCAAAGCAAGATTGCTTCTTGCAGACAGCCAGATTATAACATTTCAGGCAATGAAACTGTCATTTTCTCTGAAAATTCTGCCACAGTCTAACAAACCTCACCATTAGAGATCATTCTGTGTGTGTCTCTGTCCTCCCCCCATCTTTTTTTTCTTTCTTCTTCTTAACACCTTACTTTTCATCTGCTTTTCCAATAGATGAATCCCAAAGATCCTAGCAGCCTGCTGTGGTTGCTTAATAAGTTATTTTCACTCTTGAAATACAAATTTCATGTTTGATTTTTCTGATAATTTCAGCATAGACTTCGTTTGGGTCTGTTTTAACCTAGTGATGGTTATTTTCCCTATTTGATTGTATGTTATGTGCTTATATATGTATTTTAAACATACTAATTTCCTTACTGAACGTTTGGCTATGCTTAGTTTTGATATTGGATTGAAGCATTTTGAAACAAACTGTTTAATAAGGTTATCGGAAGTTCCTGTCTTCTGATTCCTCTTCACTACTGTGTTTCCATCTTTCCTTTCCATAGATTATGCTGCTGACTGACCCAGAGGTTGAGAGCAGTTTATTGATTAGTTCTGATGAAGGTGCCACCTATCAAAAGTACCGTCTGAACTTCTACATCCACAGTCTGCTCTTCCACCCAAAGCAGGAAGATTGGATCTTAGCATATAGTCAAGATCAAAAGGTAAGAATTGTTAGTAGCATCTTGCTTTATGTGCTTAGGGACAACCTGGTGTTTCTCCATCTCCCTACTTAACTGCTGCAGAGCATTCACAACAATTTTTGTAGTAACTAAGGTGGTATTTCCAGCAGGAGACATTGGGTAATCCTTGATCTGTAGGGCAAAGTAAAGGACATAGGCATCTAATGGGTTCATGGGGCCTAGCTCTCTATGACTGACTCGTCAACATGCATTTGTTCACCAATCCTTTTGGCAATATCATTGGACAGTCAATGGGAAGAGAATATATCTAGGATTCTTCAGGGTAAGAAAAGCATCCTGTAATTTGGTTATTTGTCCTCTTATTTAACACTTCTCTCATGCCGTTCTGGTACCGGATCCAAGAACAGAATAAAAGATTGCTCGTTTCTATCTGGTTGGCATATTTTCAAAGTAGCAGTGAATCAATCTCCTTTGAAGGCCAGTTCCTTCAGTATGGGTAATCTATCATTTGGATGCTGTGAAATTTACTGATGCCAAACTTGAGACACCAGAATGGGACTTGGCTGTGAGAAACCTCATTGTTAACAGTTTCTGAAAATCACACATATCAATATGCACAAGTCAGTCATTTCCTTTGAAGGACTTTATAGAGCTCAATCTGTTTAGTTTACCAAAAAGCAGATTGAAAGGAAACTATGAGAGAGTTAGGGTTGTTTAACCTGGGGAATATCCTTCCATCCTAACCATTCTATGATTCTGTATTACTGTATATAAATATCTTCATGGGGAAGATGACACGTACAAGTAAACTTTCTGATCTAGCAAAAAACCTTGTAACAGGAATGGATGGCTAGGAGTCAATGACAGCTAAACTCAACTGTGAAGTTGCGGGCCGTTGGAGCAAACTGCTCTGAGAAATGGTGGATTTCACATGTTGACTTCTTGTTGCTTTTGAGTAAAAGACAGACCAAAACAATTAACTAAGCTCCCAAGAGGGATAACAGAGTGAAATGTCTTGGCATTGTTTGCAAGCCATCATACAAAGTGATTTGGATGTCTCTTTTTGTTTTACATATAATTAATCTATGAGACTCTGAATCTGATCAATAATCAAAATATCAGTTACATTGTTCAGATTATATATTAAAGTATCAGCATAAAAGTGATTTCTGTGATGTCTTTCAAGTTAGTATCTGAATTCATTATATAAAGATTAAAAAGTTAATTTTCCTTTTGCCTAAGTTAGTTTTGTAGTTACTATTACTGTATACCTGAGAAAATAAAGGCATGAGGAAGTTGAATAATTAGCTAAGGTCACAAAATGATCTTATAGGAACTTTTGGAATAGATGTTCGGTCCTACACTTTAAGCTGAAAACCAGTACAATTCCAGCCCTGTAGCTTAATATCCTTCCAAAACTGAATGTTAGAAAATGCATCATGCCTGCCTAATTCTTCCTCTAGAGTCAATTACATGCAATATTTTTCACTCACCCCTCTCGTAGCATTTTGTGGAATGTACTGTGGTTATAATCTGTTCCAATGGAAGGTGCAGATAAAATGATTTCTGGGTGTGATTTCTGGTATGTAATTAGAGAAAGTCAAAATGTTTTCATTCCCTTGTGGCTGTTGAATTCCCTAGAATGATATGAAACAGAACAGAATCTTGTACATGCTGTCTTTTAGGACCCTTTGGGATGAAAGTTAATGTGTATTGGTAACAGGAGATTTATTGTGCGAAGGTCAATGAAACTTCTAGTGGTAAATTTGTCAAATAGAGTTAGGATATAGTCAAAAATGAATTTCTGCTGTTGGGATAGTCAACCTGTTCAGGAAATAATTCTGAATTAGACTCCATACAGATAATGCACATTTAATTTATGGTAGATGGCTACCAGCAAGTATATTGTCAGTGTTCCATAGGAAACTCCCACTCTTTTCTTTTACAGAATTCTTAAAAGAAAAACAAACAAACAAACTGAATATAGGAATGAAGGACCCTTTTGTGTGTTAACCTGAATTCATGGAGTTGGTGTGGGAGGTGTGTTTACAGGGAGTTTTCAGTGAGAGGATGCAGTCTGTATGTTAAATTTTCTTTGTGTTGTGACACTGACTAGCAAATTGGATAACTGTTGGGAATTCAGTACTATAGCTGCAAGAAAAAATCATGTAGCACTGTATATCTGTACCAATTACCTCTGAAATAGAATTTTAAAAGTCCTCCATATAGACATGAGTCACAGGACTGGTTTCTACTGTGAAGCCTAATGGAGATATTTTCTGACTTCAACGATCTTTGGCCAAGAACCATAGAGCATAACCAACAGGCAAGGAGTATTAATCAGCTTGGACTAAATTAAATGTAAGTCAAACTAAGGGTCAAATTCTGCCTGTGGCTAAGTGTAAATGGCTCCCTCTGGTTTCATTTTTGCATATCTAAAGGCAGAATTTTCACAGAGTAATTATGTAGTCCTGTGGATATCTAGATAATTGCAATGGGAGCTGTGGGGCAGTTTGGAACAAATGATCTTGCAGTTTGCTATATTACATTCTCTTGCTAAGGCTGTATTTAAGGAAAGAGAACCGTTACTCCTTGGATTCCAGGCACTGTGTGCTGACTGATCAAGAATCACCCTTGGAAGCAAGGGAAACATAGCTGCATGGTAAAGAATTTACATTGTCATATCACTGACCTAGATACCATGCATGGACTGAAGAGGCTATGGAGGTTTCATTGATGCGTTAAGTTATATTCTGACCAGTTAGGATTGTTGAATTCGTTTAATAATACCGCTGTTGGCAGTCGGGAGGGAGGTGAGAATCAATTAGAAAACACATTTACATCCTTCCAGAAAGCCAAGTCATTATTACATCATTTACATCTTGTCATTGCAGCAGGTGAGACCAGGAAAATCAGGTGGTGAATAGAGCAAAGAGCTGGGGTGACAGGAATCACATTGGGACTGGACTATTTGACTTTAAGAAGTGATTCAAACAGTTCAGTAGTGGTGAGGGCAAATTCAAAAGTTAGTGCATGCCTCTTATTGCTCAGTTGTAATGAACAGGAAATGGGTCACAAAGCATCAACCCTCAATCTCTTTACAGCCCACTGAGTCTATCACTGTGATAAGCACCACAGATCTTTTTTGTTTGGATGAATAGAGATTTACTAAATGGTAGGGAAATCTATGTTAACTGAAGTTACTTTACAGCCCAGTTTCTTGGGTGTTGTGTGCAGATGAATGTGGTTAATTACTGGGGTTCAGCTGATGAGCAGTAACTCATTAAGCTTCAGTGACTCGGTTGCTTTTGTACTTATCTTTCCCCTCTGTCTCTGCCTTGGGCAGCAGACTTGAATTACAACTGCTGACAGGCCAGTCCCTTATTCAGTCATGACTTTTTCTGCCAGTCCTGAGGAAAAAAAAAAAAAAAAAAGAGTAGCAAACCATCTGCCACCTGTGCTAATTGCTTCATGATTGCATTCATTGTTCTGTCTGAAAGTGCAGTTGTTACATGGCTGATTCTTACCCTGTAATTGCAGAACTACTACATGCTTCTCTGTTTTCTGTGTAAGAGGAGTTACAAATCAGGAGGAAAGTTCAGCCACTGTGAAGCTCTGCTTGCAAGGTAAAAGCTTGCTGGAGGTCTTATACGTGCAAGCTCTTGTGGGTTTAATCAGCTTGCTTGTAGGATGAGGGGCCGTATTTTGTGGGAGTATTACTTAAGTATTACTGTGTAATCTTCAGAAGTAGTTTGCTGTGAAATCAGAGGGTGGAAGTAAGAGTCTCTACTTCATGTGGAGACATCTTCTGCTATTTAGATGGGTCAGACACACAGAAGAATGGTTAGTAATCGGACAGGAATCACAGAGCTATTTGGAGAGATGAAATATGGGTGAAATTGGGAAACACAAGATGGGTGAAATGCAGAATCATAATTACCCAGCTCAAGAACAAATGTGTAAAGATACTCAAGAACTGAAAAACAGCAACAAAGGCTAAAAAATAATAATAATAATAATAATTTAAAATGGAGTTATTCTTTTTGCTTCTCCTCTCTCATTTTAAACAAACTCTTGAAAGGCAGGGCACCCCAGACTTAAAGAGCTTTGTCAACACAGCATGAGTAAATGGTTTACATTTCTTTTTTTTTTCTTTCTTTTTTTTATTATTATTATTATTTTATTTTCTTTTAGACTTTCCCAAAAATCTAATTCCGTCTGTCTACCTTTATTGACTGTGTGTGTCACACAGTGGAGATAGGTGTGTTAGGGACTGATTCTTGGCTGCGTAGCTAAAGTGCTGTTCAGCAAATCCGGAGTCTGTTGCGGGACAACATATCTGTTGTCAAACCATACCATCTTCCTTAGTTTCCTACAATAAAGAAGGTGGGATCAGGTGCAGTTGGAAGGGTATGTGAAGGTAAAATTGTACATGCTTTCCTCATTCAAAACCTCCAAGAGGACAAATACCATGGGAAGTGAAAAATCACACTGGTCTCATTTCCCACCCTCTCTGCCTCTTAATCCTTATCTATGAAAAAGAGGGATTTTTTATATTATTTTTTTATTTTTGCCTTTGAGAAAAATCATGCTGTTTTTAAGCTACTCGGAGTTAGCAGACAATACGTCGTAAATAAGCCTTTCTGTCCTTCTTGAACGTGTCAGGAAGAAATGGCACAAATTTTAGTTTTCTGAATGACTACGTGTCTTGTGACTTTCTGTCAGAACAATCCTTAGGGCCTTGGTGAAGTTTCTCACCTCTTAATGGTCATTTGTTCACAGAACTGTTAATTATCATTTGTTGCATTTTATGGGGATGGAAACTGAGGCATAAGGAGGGAATAAAGATGTTTCCTGCATGGAGGACATCACTGAATGAATAGGGGATGTCCTGTTTCTGGTAGTGGGTCATTGTTCAAGGCTCCATCTTGGCTTTGTTTTAAGTTCTCAATTTAAAAAAACTAAACTAAAAACAAGTCTCAATGAAATTGCATCAAAATGTAAACAGGAAGCTCCCTTCCCCAATCAGCATACTGAAAATTGACTTGACATTGGACAAAACCTTTACAAACTATTCTCTCGTACTATTTGTTTATAGCATTAGTTTGTTTGGGGGAAGGAGGGAGATGTTGCTTATTTTGTGGGTTTTTTTTTTTTTTTCAGTCTCTTTTTTTCTGAGGTAGATATTTCTCCAGGTGAATATGATCAGTAACTTTTGTGAGATAGACTAAGTGGCATCAAAGCTGTTTTGTTTACACTGAAACTCTTTGTTACCTTTCATACCCCTGTCTTTAAGGCAGGGAAGGGTTCATCTACCTAGGTCATATAAAATGAGGTTATATAGATGTGAAAAGTACACAAGAAAGACACCCTCCCCTCCTCCTCCCCACTCCCCCCCCCCCAAAAAAAAAAAGTTTGAAGAAGAAAAAAAATCAAATAACAGAACCTAGCAGCAGCCTGTCTGTCCAGAAAGGCAGATGCATATCTGGGCCATAGGCAAGATCTGTGAAAGAGAAGGAAAGACTTAGAAGGAAAGCACTAATCACTGCTCTCTACCACTGACTCACTCATCTTTAGGCAAATCAGTATGTCTTTGCTTATCCATCTGTATAAACATGAGACCTCTGTACCCTTAGAGAAGTTGTTCATTTGCTGCTTTGGGGTTCTTGGATGCTGTATAGCTATGGGTAGATCACTTGTTTCTCTGCAAGGTTTTTTTGCTCTATATAATTCCCATTTTCCTACTTCCATGAAATTGACTTTTTCTTTTCTTCAGAAATGGAGAGTGCAATGGATTGTGAATAAGGAAATGTGTTTGCTATCACTAAGTCTGCCACTGATCTCTGTAGCTTTCAGCAACTCCCTTCACTTTTCTGTAACTGATTCTCCTCTCCCTTTTCTGACTGTCATTTGTTTTGACTGTATGCTCCTATGTGTCTCCAGTTTCTTATTATGCAAAGCACCTGTGAACACTAAATTCACTTGGAGTCATAGATTCCACTATAGTAAAAATGATAAAAAGTAGTTTATTTTCAAATATGAAACTATGTATGTGTGCATGGTAATTCTGACACCCCTGAATTCTGCTGTAATAAGCATTTTCTGTTCTGTTCTCATTCTCATACGATATATCTTTTAGCACAAAATGCATTTCTTTAATTCAGTTATCTAAAAAGTTATGAACCAACCTAATACATTTACAGTACAACGGAAAGCAAGTGCAGGATAGCCTCTTGCCTGTTACAGATATAACTTTTTTTTGAGCAGAGAAAGGAATTAACCTTTAGGACAACTTACCAACCAGAGTGATAAATTCATCATCCCTTGGAATTAAGATTCAATGTTTTTCAAATAAGGTTCAAACATTGAGATTGGACTTGTCTCCAAAAGATACAGTCTAGCTCAGCCATCAGTTGTTGGCTTGAATAATTCTGCCTCTTGCTTGAGTTAGCAGCTAAGATTTTGCAGCCTCGCTTTGGAGAACAGACTGGTGATACTGCTAGCTCTTTCTGGCTGTGCAGATTCCTTTAAGTATCTGCTGTTAAAATCGTGTTTTCTGCCACATGTTTAGCATAAGTATTGAGTGCACTGGAGACATCATGCTAATACCATTGCTTGTAAACTTCCATGAAACCAGAACACCATTAGTTTTAATGCCAAATGATGAAACATCATGGACACAATGGGTCGGTCATATCTGCATCCATGCTGTGTAGGTGTTAAAATGGAGCTGAGGCCACAAGGGACTCATGTTTGGCAGAAAGCTTTGGCTGTGAAAATGAATCTCTTGAGAGCAGATGAGGTGATGGTAAGTCTTGATTAGCATAACGACCCTTCAGGTGGGATTTTATCAGAATTGGTGGGTCATTCAGATTCTCAATACTTCATATGTGCTTTCAAGGTCAGATGTTAAATGAGTAACTGTTTCTTTGTTGTCCTGGATGATATAGAGATTACTGTGAAAGTATGGTGAGTTCAGTGAGTTTGCAGGTAGCATTTACGTGCTGACTCTGGGGAGTACAGAGCTCATTGGAAATGAGCAGGGATGGGGACTGCTTTCTTTAATACAAGTTTGCATTTGCTAGCAACATCTAGTTGATGCCATGCTTTGTTACCCATCAGGCTCAACAGCCAAATAAACATAATTCAGCCACCTCATAAGACCCAGATTTTCGGCTGGGAAAATCTCAGGGAAAATTCAGTGCTGGTAAATGAAATAGGTGGTTCACAGTGAAGTTTTATTAAAGTGCATCTCCCAAGCTCACCCAGATGCAATACTTTATGAAACTGCTAAGAACTTGTTGTGTTTGTTCTGAAAATGTGAGTTTATGTCAGAAGATTTCAACTTCATGATTTGGTCAATTCGAAATACACAAACAGGGTTCTGTAGGTTGGAATCCCGTACCACAGGTGATTACATCAACATGAATCAAATTTGTTTGATGCCTAAAAATCATTAGACCTTCAAATCTCATATTTTAGTTACTTGTTTTGGAGTTTTAAAGCACTTGTAGACTGAAACACAAAAATACAAAACCAAATAAGACTTCTGGTAAGTTAGGAAAATATATGAATGCTCAGTTAGTGTTGTTTGGTTTAGTTCCATAAGAGTGAGTGAAGGTCTCTTGTTTTACAGTACTTGAGACTCACGTGATCCCTTTAGGCGAAATGTCTGAAGGATGAGCCTCTGTATTACACACTACAATTTTTCCATAGTTTTTCAGTGGAGATTTGCAAAATTTACCTATGAAATGGTGGGAAGATTGTGTTCTTTGCAGTAAGTTTCTGTTTGAGATACCTCTCTCCATTGGGGGAACTATTGAAGCAGTTCACTAGCTACTGAATCATTTCTTTACAGTCAAGTTATATTTTTTATATATTAACTTATAACTTACACGTATTCTATATATGCATATTCTAGATATATATCTTTATATATAATATATATATATGTATAATTTATAAGTTAATATTGACTTCCTTGATATTAATGCTGTGGTTCATAGTATTTTGGTTCAGAGACTTGTAAAGTATCTAGAAATTGATGAATAATGCGAGGAAAGGAAACAGTGGCATCTGTTGAAATGTTTTCAGTGAAATATTCAAAGCTGGTTTTGAAGCCCATGAAATGTAGAAATCTTATTACAGAACCATTGTTCTGTATAATCCATCATTTCCAAGAGTAACCTTCTTGCTCCTGAGGAAAGAGTAAAATTTACACTATAGGCCATTATGGAAAATAATATTTATAAAATAAATTGGAAACTATTGTTCACTTCCTCTTACAATACAAGGTGCATTTCATTCAAATGAAATTGTCAGGAGACAAACTCAGAATAAGCAAAAAGAGGTGATTCTTCATGCAGTGTGTTAGATTGTGAAAAGCCTTACCTGCCACAATATTTTGTGAGCCAAGGATTACTGGAATTTGAGACCATATTTTGAGGATCTGTTGAATATACAAAGTGTTAGGATATTGCTTTTCCAAGTAGCTGTTAAAGACCTGTTTCTAAGAATAGATAGTGGTGAAATTAAACTTCATTCTAACCTAATTCAGTTATTCCTCTGTAATCTGCAAATAAGGAAAACTTCACCTTTCCTGAATCAAAATTATGCCCACTAACACTGGCTTTTCCAGCTTTGGGCCTCTGTCTTTTTTCACGCAAAGGTTTTATATTTGTGTTAGGACAGATGTACTCTGGTTTGAATGGTCCCTTATGGCTTATGAGGTTTAAAATGCTGCCATGTGTTCAGCTAGACTTTGTCTAATTTCCCTGACTTTTAAGATATTGAATTTTGTTTTTATTCACTTTAATGTGAGGGTGGTTGCTTTTCTAATCTGCCTGAGATAAGTAAATGTACACAGAATTCTTCTAACTCCTAACTCTTTGATACGCTGCTTGGTGTATGAAAAACAAAAGTATTAGAAATAATATGGGAAAATAATCTAATTTCCACCATTCTGAATAATGGAAACCTTTATAGAAGTACCTATTATAGGGGAAACTTGTCCTTACACATACCTGCACTTGTAATTTCCCCGTATTATCCTACTTACTAACAGCCCCAGTAATTTTTATATTGTGTAAATGCATACTACAGTAGGTGAAATCTACTCTAAATAGCTTAGAAATCTGACTGCAAGAGAACGTTCGTTGGAGATACAATATGTGGGCCAACCAGGGGAGAATAAAACAGAGATAGAAAAAATATGGAAGGGGACAGAACTCTTATAGGTGTGAACTGGCTCATGGTTATATGATGATACAATACCAATGCTAATTCTATACAATACAGAATGGAAGGGCAAAGAAAGATACGTGACATCTAGAATGTGTCTAGAACCATCCAAAAATCAGAGCGTATTATAAAGTGAAGACCTTGAGAGCTTTACAGAGATTTTCAAGAGCTGAAATAAAAAAAAATGTGGAGTTCTTTTTCCTCTTCCCTAGTACACAGTTTCCCTTCTAGAAGTGATGTTTTAGTCTTGATCAGTAAAGTCAAAATGCCAGTTATTCTCCATGGAACATTTAGGAAAAACATCATTTTTTCTCAATATGTATTCAGGAATTAAAACACTTTCTATAGTGTAAATTGACAAACTGAAGTAAACAAATCAATCAGGTTTGACACATTTCTTTTAAATATTTTACTTTTACTAAGAATTTGTATGTAAGTTTTTTTTATTCCTCTTCACAAAATCATTGTTTTTAAACTACAAACATATTTGAGATATTTTTTCTTCATTATTTTCATCACATTATTGGAAAATTTTTCCCAGTTTACAAATTATATTTTCTGTTTAAAAATAACTATATATTAAAGAATGTTTTTATTTGCCTCAAAATGAAAATTATATCAATGAATATAGGCCAAAATGCAAAAAATATATATATATAAAAAATAAATTACTCAGGTCTAAAACTAGTGATGGACAGATCAGGAAATTAGAAGGGAATGCGAAGATTACATGGTAACTCTAACCTGCTGTTACTCTTGTATCTCAAAGAATGTAAAAGTGAAGCTTACACTGTGACTGTGAAATATATGAGCAGCTCTTATGCTTCTCGCACAATTTGGGAAACAATTAACAGAGCGTGTGAGTAGCATACAGGTATTGTTGGATAATGATCAGGAAAGAAGTTGAGATTCCCAAAGTCAATTTTCCCTGTTCCAGAAGGAGAATGGTGTTGCAAGAAGGTTCTTTCTATAGCTAGGGGACTGGCTTGTATTTCAGATGGTTTATTTAAATCCCTGTTCATCATCAAAAGGTATTTGTCACCTTGGGACAGACTTTAATTTTCTTTTGTATTTCACTTTTCCCATCTGAAAGAGATAGCTGGTAGATTTCTAATTCATAGTATATTCGGATTTAAAAAACAGAAAAAAAAAAGAAAAAAAAGAAAAAAAATATTAATGACTGTTAAGTTTCCAGGTATTGCACAGAAAAATAAACACAAAATAGAAGAAGAAGCAAAAGGGAATTATTCCCTGATGAAGAAGGGTCAAATCTGAGAGATCAATACCAGATTTGTACTTCATAACAGTTTTGTCTTAGTGAAAACAGAAATGCCAGATCACTACTTGGCCCTGAGATGAGAACATACATTGTAATAAGTTCTTTTTGTATTTGTGGTTGAAAAAAGAGTGTAGCAGAGAACATTATCTAATTTCAGTCTCATAATGAAAATTGTCATCAAACAGCAGTGCTTGCCAAAGAAAATAAAATGTCATCTCTGAAGGGACTGCCTGTAGAAGCCTGTCAGAAATTGTCCCAGGGGAGAATGAGCTTTTATAACAACAACAAAATATGATCTTGGGTTTAAAAAAAATAACCATATGAGCACTATAATTGCTAAATGGGGAAAAAATAATCCCAGCTGTGTCATATCTAGTACATGACAAAAAAACTATCCTACAAATATTTCTTTTTTTCTGGTACAACTAAATAAACTCAGTCTAAAATGAATGATACTTAGAATAAAATGTCTGAAAAAAATCCTCAATGCAAAGGATCTTTTTCCCTTTTGTTGGAGGTGTTGCATAAGTTGGGGAATTTCCCTTTTGCTAAAGATACATTAATACTGCTTGCACTGCTGAGTAAAGGCTGAGATTGGTGATGAAATAATGCAAAGGAAGAAAAGCTTCTAAAGCCGGGTTATTAAAGTGCCTCATCAAAGACAATAAGAGCTTTGGGCATGAGTTCCCAGGGAGCTGATATATCCCTCTGAGAGCTATTTCCTTTTCTCACATGCTTTCCTTAGCTCACTGGGCAATGGCTTCTATTTTGAGAAGAAAACCCTGACATAGTAGAACCGCTGTATCTGTGAACTCCCTTTGAAATTACTGTATGTCTTGTATGTCTCTCCTTTTTGCCTGACTCAGTTCTCCTGTTCAGGGCACACAGTAAGAGAAAGCAGGGTTCCCTGGGTGCTGTGCAGCATCACAATTTCTGTTCTGTCAGGGGAATCACCGGATACACCAGGTGAACAACCCCTCCAAATGTTTGTGCTAAAAGAGACAGAGGGAAGCTGTGGCACTGGGGATGTTCAACCACCTGGCACTGCAGTGAGATTGCGGGATGAAGGAGGATGCTATATAAGCACAGATAAAGCATCTGCAGGCTGTGATAAATTCATTCAGGATACTGTTACTACCAACAGCAAATTCAGGAAGGTGATAACTTTCTGAAAGCTGTGCTCAGAGAAACTAGAGATGGAGTAGGGTGAAGACAAGATTTACTGTGATGATTTCAGCTGGCTGAATATTAGTGTCCCCAGAAATCTTGCATCCTACATATTCCTCATCTGGAAGCACAGAGGTGTTTGCTGATTTTTTTTGGATTGCTTCCCTGTTAAGAAATTAAATGAAGTTTTACTGTGAGATGACTTGAACTTCATTAAAAATTAAATTGCTAAATACTGTACAGACATTATTTGTCATGGAAGAAACTGCTTTGACATAAAAAGGAAAATATTTGTATTGGTGAGATAGATTGTCAACCACTTACTGTTCTTAAGTTAGTTTGTATTTCTTGTGCAATTACGAAAGCAGGTCTAGAAATGAATTTTGGATGTGAAAGGGAAAAATACATTTTGTAATGGTAACGCTCTTGATCAGGCGACCTCAGAACACTTTTCAAAATTCACTGTTACTTGTCCTAAAAGATTAATTTTCAAAAATGACTTTTCCTCAGTTATTGTTAGGGTCAGTGAGCTGTAAAGTTTCAAATAAAAATCTACCTATACTTAAAGAAAAGTAAGAGACTCACCACTGAAGTTTTAATAGGGTATGCAATTCTATCCGCAAAGCTAAACTGTGTTTCCTTTGCCTAATCTGGTTATCTTCTATTCCCTCTCCTTTCTTCCCTGTCTCTTCTTTGACAGTGTTCAAGAAAAAAGGAGATGAAAACAAAGAGGTGGATATCCAGCTTCCATATTTTAAAGTAGATTTCAACATAAACCAAACTGCTGTTACAAATTTAATTAGTTTTTCCATGTCATTCCAAGGTTTTACAGTAGGGAAATTGAGGAATGTAGGGATTTCCAGTGGCAATATAATGCATAATAGGGATTCCCAATGGCAATATAATGCATAATAGGAAGTAGATCTTAAATTTTCTTAAATCAGAGTCTCATAATTCTTAAAATACATTCAAATCATTTTTTTCTGGGCTACTCAAAGCTTTAAAATCATCTTCTTTGCTCAGTGATTCTCTTAGGCATCCGCACTCCTTTTTTCCCTGCCAGTCCTCTGCCACTACTTGTTCCAAAAAAAAAAAAAAAATCAATCAAGGATTGCACATAATGATTCAGGTTGTTTGCATTTTTTGCAAAACCTCTGAAGTGGTGTCCTGAAAAGACAGTTCACAGTTTTCCTTGCCTGATAAGAGGATTGTCCATGTCTGTCAAGCAAGCGAAGGAGGGGAAATGGAACGAACCTACAGGAAAAGTATAGGGCTGACTGCCTCTCAGTGCTTCCATGTGAAAATTTTGAAGTAAAATAAAGCAAAAGAAAAACTGAACCTGAGTGGTCACCCACTCTACTATTACCTGATGGCAGGATTTATGGAGAGAAGCTGTTTGTAAGTGCTCTGTAAAAGTTCTATTGGTATATTTTTCCACAAAGAAATATCAATGTATTTCTAATACCTGTACAGGCATTTTTTTTTCCCCTGACCTTTCTCAGTCTTATTTGGTATTTATTGTGGAAAGATTTTCTGATGTGATTGATGTATTTGGTTATTGTTTATGTAACCAGGCTAGAAGATGGTGTCACTTTGTTTGCAGGAGCAAAGTTAGAATTGCAGGTTTCCATGGTACAAGTTACTTGTGCTATTTAAATTCAGTCAGTCCTGCATGCGAAATCTGGATATGTTAGAGCACTTCTTTTGTTCCACATTGAACAACTTCATTAAAGATGGCTACTGGTAACTGGAAAGAGATTGATATCATGTCAGAAGGTCAAGGAAGGCAAGTCTCTATATCTGTTGTCAGAGCTAGGCTAGGATGTAGCCTAGCTTCTGTGCTATGCTATATATTTTGGTCTGTACCACAAGTTTAACGATATAAAAGACGGTCTTTCTACGCTACATGGTTACCGAAGACTACCACAAAAAGTTAGATAGCAGGTTTTCAGTTATGGCAGGTAGCTGAGTGTGCCCGCATAGTGATCCCTAAGGTAACAATATTTGCAGCCCATGCTGTACAGCTTGGTATTGTTTCTGCCATAAAAGTCACCAAGGACACTTCTCAACCCTCCCAGACATGTCCCTTAGAGACTGGAAGAAGAAAAAGCCCAGGTCACTGTCTCAGAAGTGATGCAGGCTTCTTCAGATTAATTTCTCTATTATCTTTGTTTTACTGAGAGTCATGACTGTTTGTTTTTGTCCCCAGTTATTCAGTTCAGTGGAGTTTGGGAGAAGATGGCTGCTTCTTCACGAGGGAGTCGCACCAAACAGGTTCTACTGGTAAGAGCAAAAACCTTTTCCTCATTTCCCAGACACAGCTTCCCCATATGTACAGAGATCTTGAAAAGGGCGCTTGAAGGCAGCATGGCTGAATACAGTCTGCAGTCCTGTCAGTATCTAGTTGTTGAGATTAACTTTGAACTGGTATGAAAGGGGCATTATTCCTCCTGTTCTGTGTTTATACAGCACTTGAAAGTGATATCTTTGATCTAAGAACGATGAACAACCGAAATATCCTGTGTAACAGTCTGAAGAAAGTGTTGATTTGGGAGGGGAGAGTTCTGCAATTTTCTGTGAACATTTTGAGTTTAAGCTTAACAAAATTCAGCATAAGCTTGCTTGTACTCAGCATGGAGTCTTGGAGTCTCTGAAGACACTAGCATTTCTAGCGTGGGTAACAGTGGGCATCCTCATCTCCAGTGGCTGTTGTTGTGCTTCTAGCTGCCGTTAGACCCAGTTCAGTCCCTGAGAATGAGTTAAGTTAATGACCATTGAACTAAGCACACACAATTCTTCACTGTGAGCTTAAATCACTGTGTAGTATTGCTTCTACGCTGCCAGCCCAAACTTTCCAGTCAGATTTCAAGCTTTGTGGATCAGCCATATTGCACATATTCTCTTACTGAATCTTTGAATCCCAGTCAGTTACGTCAATGGTGAAATATCTGGGCGTTTGGTGCCAAAGTTACTTTAAAGAAGTATCGTATCTCTTTGTCACTGATGCAAGCGTAATTTTTGCTGCATAAACTTATACTCTACAATTACAATCTGGTCATCTCCCAGTTTTAATACATGGGTTGTCTGTAATGGATGTTTTAACTTCAGATTCAAACATTTGTGTGGTCACAACCACACAACAAGGTATGAAAAATCATCCCTGGATGTAGGACCAAACTTTCCTCTAGTCTGGAGTTTTTCAGCAAATTTCTAGCAAATTTCTTTGCATTTTGATTCAGTTTTATCCATCACAGACCTACCCTGTGATCCTGGTGTACTGGTAACTCTTCTCATAAATCTGACTGCAGGCAGATCTCCCTGCATTTGCTTTCCATAGTGGTGATTTGCATATCCAGTGTAAGTCTCTGTAACCAGTTTCCGTAAAGAGCTTATCTGAACACCCCCAACACACACATATACCCTGCTATGGAACAGAAATTAGAAAGTTGAGGAATCAAGGAGATGCTGTTCTGCCTTCCTACAGATATGGTTGTCAAAGTCTAAATAAAAAATGTTTATTTTTTAGTATTTGAGGTTACTCCTCTTTTTGCTTAAAATGGATATAATTCTGCAAGAGTTCTCATCAGCTGTATATGGAGGCAGAAGTCTACCTCTGAGCAGATGCTGGCTCTTGTCCTGTGAATCTGGACTTTAAAAGAGAAGTTTTAGATCCAACAATCATCTTGAAATCAGGAGGAGCTGAACCAGGTGATTAAAATTATATCTTTCTGGTGGCTTCTAACTCTAAATTTGTGCCAGTTCCATAGGTTTTGAACACAACAAGATTCAAGAGAGGTTCAGTCAAATATTTTCTTTTAATTTCTGAAAGAAGTAAGAGCTCTAGGTCAAATTTACTTCAGAAATGAATTAATATTTGGTTTGCAAAGGATATAGACCAAAGATTTTGTTTGCTGCTCCTGATTTTTAATTCTTTCTCATAACCTGTGTTATCTGAGGCTTTCACAAACTGAATTCCATTTTTAACTTAGACTTGTTTTTCTGTGAACGTTGGTGTAGACACAGATATATTACTCCTCCTTCTTTTCCATGGGACTCCTAGCTGGGTTTCAAACACACACACACACACACACACACACACACTTACATCTTTTCATGTTTCTGGGCTAATAAAAGTGGAAAGTCCTATAAACTAGGGACACCAGTTTTGGGGACATCCAACAAAATTGTACTGACTGAAGGGGGTCGTAGAGGTGGAATGTGTGCTCCTGTTCCTGGATCCCTGAGTCCTGTACTTCACTTCAAACCTTTTGAAGTTTCTCGTCATTAGTTATAGTAGTGGTTTATAGTAAATTGAGCTGATGGATGCCTACAATAAGAATAATGATGAAAATGATCATTTTTTCTTTCTGTGGAGTTCAGACTTTGAAGGCCTCTTAGAACCTTACAAATAAGAGAACTCGGCCTTGGAGCTTCAAAGGCAAAGAGTAAGATGAAAAGAGGTTCCAACCACTCATCTAATTCCCTACAGCCATAAACAAAACATGAAACTGCAAGCCTGTATTTTCACCTTGAAGAAAATGTCCCTTGCATAATATAACCTCACTGTAAAGTAGACTGTATTTCTACTATCAAAATTAAAAATAATACAGCTTGTGGAGACAGTGTTAAATCTCATTCTGATTTACTTATTGTAGTCATCACAATAAAAACAAACAAACAAAAACAAACAAACCCACTCAGCTTCAATTATATGGCCACTGTCAGTGCTGGTGAACATTCATGAAAATAGATGTGCAATTGAGAACATGTATACCACAGGAAGCAACACTGGGCTTTTCTGTGCAGCCAAGTACCTGAGGACAAAAGAGGCACTGAAGTGCTGAATCAGAAGGGCAACCCTTTGCCCTCAGAGCATGGCCACTGCTGACTTCCCTTACAAGGGAAAAAAAGGGAGACTGGGACATAAGAGGGTGCAGATCAGAAGTTAAAATCCAGACTTCTACAGCAACACCTGTATAGCCGGTGCTGATGTACAAGTTGGGTCGAGCCTGACTTACTGTCCTGGGTTATTTACTTTAAAAAAAAAAAAAATTATTATACATATGGGCTTGGGAATATGCAGAGTCTAATCAAACAGAAGTCAGAATGCTGACTTCCAGTTATTCTTGAGGGCAGAAATGAATAGTAAAGGACAATGTCTTGAAGTCACAAATTTCCAAGGAAATTAGCTTGTGGGGATTCTCTCTCCTGTTCCTGATGCTTTCGCTAGTTCATATGGATTTGAAAGGGATCCACCAGAACACAACTGTATTGTGAAGAGAGCGAGGGCTATATATTCTCTGTGGAAAATGAAGGCTACATTCCAATATCTAAGGAAGGCTGAATAGTTACTTTAACACCGACTGGTTCCAGGCCTGTCTAAATTGGGACTTCACTAAGATCAGGAAGACACAAAGCAAAGGCTTTGGCATCAGGCTCTTGAGACTGCATTTACTTAATGCTGCTTCTTTAACGGAGAAGGAACATCTGTAAGACTTTAAAGACTTCTAAAAGGATTTGAATGATTGATGAAAACAAAGATGTATTTTCCTGATTTCTCACTTATATTTAAATTGACGTTTTACTCTGTTATGTTGGTTTTGTAATTAGTTTGTGGGTCACTCTAAGTCTTGTGAATAAACATCACTGGGCTTGCTAGTTTTAGTCTTGAAAAGGCTCTGCCTGAAAATGCTGTCAGAGAAACTATAATGCCATTTACAGCTGCATTTCTTATATCTGTATATCTTCTAAGATATCTGCATATCTTATATCTGCAAGATAATTTTATTTTTTATTCACTTATTTTTGGTTGGTTTGTGAAAGATCCCCTCCTACTACTGCTGTAGAGAAATTTAAAGCCCTGAAGAACATTAAAACACTCTGTTGATGCCTGCTACATAACTCTGAGAAAACACTTTGTATAGAGACAACTCAGCTCCTTGTAGCTCACAGGTATTTTGTGTTTTTGCATCATCTATTTCATGAAATGGAGTCATTAACATGAGAACAAGATCTTTGTTTCTTCAGAGCTCACCTGTTCCCCTTTTTTCATTCTTCTACTTTCATCTGTAAGCGATGCTCTGACATCCACACTTGTGATGGAAGAGATTGTAATATCACTGTGGAGGAACATATTGAGGTGGGGGTGGAGGGAATGAGCAGAAAAACTCAAACCTATAAATGAGGTGACTGGACTTTTCTCAACTGAAAATGGAAAAGCAGAGGGGGAGGGAAGAAAAAGATCTCTCTGATTTTGTACCTCATTAAAAGGTTGTAAGGACACATTTGTTCATGCATATGTGTTGGGCAGGCTTTAGTGAAAGGTAAAACTATCATCTCTAATAATTGCTGTAATTAGGGTATCTTATCACATAGCTGTTTGCATAATCTAGGTATGTGGAAGTGATATATTGAGGAAAGCGTAATGCATTCAAACCTATGTACCTGATGGAAACATAAAAGAATCCACACTGCATACACCCCCAAGGCACTGCGGTTCTGCACTGTGTCAACATTTTTTATGTTTTTTATTATTTATCTGGCAGGTTCTTGATATTTTGCTGTTAAATGTACTGTGACAGAAAAATGCATTAAAGTTAGAAAGGTGCTTAGTAATTCTGGAACTGTGCTGTATGAAAATACCCTAATTGCTAGGAAGGAGTATTCTAAGCAATATTAGTTCAGCAGGGTAATACAGAAAAAACAAGTTAATGTACATGACTTATTGTTGATAGCATAGTTTTTCCTAATGTGGACAGCATTAGGGGAAGAGAATGTAGTAGATGATAGTTAGGAAAGGTGGATAAATGCTTTATCTAAATGCTTCTCAGTTTATTTTTGTTATACATGGTGATTTTCAGCATACATTCTTGGAATTTTGCTGGCAAAGACTCTGGTTTGTAGTGAATGCAAATGTGAAGGCAATTGCCAAATCAATCATATTGGGAATTACTTTACTTTTTTTCCTGCTTTAAGTGGTCCAGTTAAGCAGTCAAAGCTCAGCAGCGATACCTTGTGACTAGCAAATCCAAACATTCAGGACCAACGGTTGAAAAAAAACCACAACCTAGTCAAAGTGCATACAGTTTGCGATGGCCAAAATATTCAAGCAAAAATTGGTTATTAAAAACTAGATTTTTTATTCTGGTCCTCTCGTCAAGTCGTACATTGAGCCAGAAATTATTTTATGAAAGTCAGTAAGTCAAGATATCACAATTAGTTATGGCCCTAAAATAAATTAACAATAATAATAATAATAGTAATAAAAGTTTAAAAGCTCATTAAAATTTATTCTTTTACTAAAATGGAGAATTTTCTGAAAAGATTCTCAACTAATTCTGATCATAACCTACCTCTGAAAATTATCAAGGAAAAAAAGTCAAATAATAAAATTGTCTTAAAAACAAGCATACAGTGAACAATGGAAAAAAAAACAGGTAGCAAATTGTATCAAGTTATAATCATAATCATATAATATATCATTATTATAATCGTATAATCAAAGTGTATCAGTGCTATTAATTTCTTTACTTATTTGGTTATTTCACACAGACAAGCAAGTGGAAGAAATACAAAGGAAATATCATTCCATACTTTAAGAAGCTGACTGTCTTAATCAGAGAAAAATTACAGTTCAGGGCTTTCATGCACTACATGGCCATAACAGATTAGAAATAAAAATGTCGTAATACATCTGATTTTTGATAGGGTCAGGTGTCCATGATATTAATGGTCCCCTAATGACGTTACAGTAGATATGTCAGTTTGGGAAAAGATGTTGCTATGACTCTGACTGTCTTGTGTTTTTCTGAGTATGAGGAGAAGAAAATGGATGCAAAGTTTGTAAAAACAAACAAAACAGGCCAACTAACTTTTCCCCTCAAAGATATGCATACACACTGAAAGGGAGAAAAAGATAAACTGGTAAGCAGCTGGGAGGACAGATGAGTAGATAGGGCTATATTTGTGTTTCTTTTATGAGCAATGGCAAGGAAAGATAATCTTTAGAGAAGAATTATATAGTATGTATCTTTTATTTTCCAGAGGAGGTTAGAAACTGTATTTTAAAAGGTCTGACTGTGTTCATTGGAGCAGCTGAAAGAGCTGAAAATCAAGGGAAAAAATATGTCAAAGCTTTGTAAAAGCCCTGTTAAAAACTCCATTATATTCAAGCAGTTGGACCAAGCCTGGCAAACTGTCCCAGCATACTTGTCAGATCTTGGCTTCGTGAGATTTGCACGCCTACCCAGGTGGGCTGAAGCAATTTAAATGGCATAGTGTCTGGGCTGTTTACAAATGAGGCTGTGTATTGCTGAACAAGACCTTTTAATCTCTGCAGGGCAACTGCTGGAGGCTGATGGGGAAGATGCCAATCAAAGGGCATTGTGACAGCCTGTCCAGAAAATCATCTGCTTGATCTAACACAAAAGCCATACCTGATGAATTGAAGTGTACTAAAAAGTTAAATAAAAAAATACATATTTCATAGCTTAAATATGGTGGAAATGAGTACATGTCAGATAGGCATGTCACCTATGACAGTTTTCAGGGGATCTGAATAAGCAGCTGGCTGATAGGGACTAGTAAAAGTGGTGAATTTTGTTTGATTTGCCTTTTTTTTTTTTTTTTAATTCCTTCCTGAATCGAACACCACAAATTTGCTTCCCATTGAAATTTGGCTTTGGCAGAAAGTCAGAGTGAAGGTCCAAGCCTCTGTAACACAAGATGCTGTTCCCTCGCTAATATTCTTTTGGTAGTTTCATGACTGCCAGCTTAAAGATACAGATGATCTGCAGGCTAGCAACATATTACAGCATACGGTCACCATTCAATGTCCCAGAAACTTAACGTTTTCTCACCAGAAACATCAGCATAACACCCAGCCAGAGTACAAGGAAACATAATCTCAGTTGGCAATGTTCATTAAAGATCCTAATGCTATTTCAAAGGGTTTAGTGAAAATGTCTGCTTATGGTTACCAGACAGCTGGACCCTGATGTAGCTCTATCTTTTTTGCTACAAAATGAAGGTTGAAACCTCTCAGATTTATCCTGGGAATCAGGATTTTATTCCTGTCTGGCTTGCAGAGATGCACAACCTGACAAGTACCACATGGATCAGCAAGGAAAAAACAAAAAAAGACATTCAGTATCAATTTCTGTTGCTGTTAAAAGCTCATTTAGATTCTTTGGATTTTTGATAAGTCGTAGTTCTTAAGAAACTGAGATCCAAAATACACATCTTTCTTCTTTGGACAAGGCTGAGAAAATTGCCCAAAATCACAGGGCAGGGTGCTGATTAAACTCTGATCCTCTAAGTCTATAATAAACAGATCCTCTGGTCTCAGTAGTCTCTCGAGATAACTAGTTACTCAAATCAAGATTTGGCAGAGTAAGATATAACTCCTCAGTCTCAAAACCTTAGTTTGGCATAGTTCCACCTTGTGAGAGAAAGTGTGCTCCTGACTTTTTTTTTTTTTTTTGTCATGAAAACTACAAAGATGGGAGTAAAATAGTATATTGAATGTTATCCTAGAAGTCATAACTGAGCAATGTCTTATCCATTTATCTAACTCTGGGCCCCAACTCCCTTTAGAGTCTTGTCCTTCTATTATCAATAGGGAGCACGGAGGAGAAGAGGTATATTCCATCTGAGTAAGTCTTTTGGGACTGAACTACCTTATTCTGATTGATACACAGGTTGGTGTGTTTTGTTTTGCCTATTTCAGCTGGTTTATTTTAAAACAATCATCCAGAGATACTTTATAAATGAGGACAGCCTCCCCTGAGCTCTAACTTCTCTCCAGTTCTCCACTTGCTCCATACTAAAGATCTGCAGAATTAGGCAGGCATCAATATACCTGGTTCAAAAGCTTGATTTGGGGGTTCCTCAGTAGCAGAAGCCTGAAATATGTCAGTTTTCAACAGGCACTGGACAAAGAAGCTGGTTTCTCTGTATACACCTATAAAGGACAGCCCCTGAAGGGAGTGAAACAGTGACATAGTAAAGCTGGCTGTGGATTTGTCTGGATCTATGTCAGGAAGGTTTCACTGCTATTTTCTGTTGTATGGCTAATGAGAAGCATAATGTCTAAGCAGGGTTGACTTTACCCTCTTGCTGTATATGACTTCCTGACCTCCTCTGTAGCATCCTGACTGGGCTGCAGCACTACAAGATGCCGGAAACACATGTATTAACAGAGTGGGAAGCCATGACCCTATTGGACTGTACCATCAGAGAAGAAGTAAATCAGATAGATTTGGTGCATGATATCAGGAAGCTGAATTCAGAGGCTTTAATTACAGGGTATCTTCTTCCTTCCTTCTCTTCAAGCAAGTTCCAAGGAAGATGATTCAAGTCTCCTGCAGTATGTGAAAAAGAGATGTAGGACAGGAGAGTCTTAAAATCATGATCTAATCCTGGTAACTAAATTTTATCCATTTACATCAGGTTCTGATTTTAAGACATTCCTCCCACCTGCGTTACCAGCAACGGATGCTTACCCCACTAAGAATTCACATTCATCTATTTTAGAGTTATAGCCAAGTTTCCCCTCCAGATCTTTCCAAAGAGAGCTGTTCTGTTACTGTAGTGGCAAGGAAGGCTTGATTTGCTACCGTCCGTTAAGCTGTGGGGTATGTGGACATCACAGATGGAAGATTATGGATATTCTGTCTCTGTGGTTGCTAAAAGTGATGGTGAGAGTGGACGTGGCCTGGAAATCACACCTCTACCCCTATTTACCCACTCATCTATTGGAGTGTTGGCAGCAACAGCTACCTGTTTTTCTGGATCGGTGTTGCAGGGTGGGACAACTAAGAAGAGTTTATCTGGTTGGGATTTATTCATTGCATTGCTGTTTCCCATCAGCTCTAGATAAAAGGTGACAAACCAAGTAAAGCATTCCATAGGATGGATTTGGCCCAGTGGCTGCCAGTTGAATTGCACAAAATTATATAATTTCACCTAACAGGACAACGTGGGAAAGAACAGTACAGAGATACAGCAGGGAAAACCTAATTAGATGATTGCCAGGGGAAAATTTATTGGCCAAGTACAAAGAAACGAAGTACTGATTTATGTCTGTCTGGAATCTGGCCTTTTGTTTCTAAAACATGTCAGGAGAATAAAATGGTTAAGAGATATAAAAGCTAGAAAGCAATCCTTAGAGAATGTTCACGGAATAGTAAAATCTATAAAACTTTACATAATAGAGACTAAACTAAAGAAACCACAAGAGTTTCCTCCCTCACTGAACTCTGTGGGACAGACTCAATGCCTCCTGTGAGCAAAAAAGGAACAGAGAATGTCTGCAAAGTCCTCATGGACTGAATTTAGTAGTAAAAGGAAAGGGAGCCTGGAAGACTCTCAGGCTCTATTTTTATTTCTGCCACATAACAACTGTGTGATCTTGGTCAAATCAGAGAAGTCCCTGTGCTCTTGACTAATCAGTGGAGTTTATCTATAAAGCTGAGAAGAAAAATTTTCCTCAACCCCTTTTCCTGACTTGTTCTACTGGTTTTGTACTTTTCCATGGGTCTTGAGTAAATCAGTTGCATGCAGGGAAGGTTACTTAAAGGTTGATTGTCAAGTATCTCTGGACAAAAAGTGCTCTGTTTAGGGCTGCATGTTACTATTTTTATGAATGGCAATTAAGATTTAGAGTGGTATAGAAGAATCAGTGGAACCAGTAAAACTGATGCTACCAAGGACTGCACAAATTTCATTTGATGTTGCTGTTTGCACTCCGGCCTTAAAAACAAAAAACTTGCAATTCAATAATTTGGAATAAGCTGTCAATTTTTTAACATGAAGTGGCAGGATGTGTTCCAGGGGCAGTGGGGGAGCTGGTTTTGCACTGGCAGGATTTACGATAAGGAATTCGTATGAGTGCTGAGGCTAAAGAAAGATAAATCCCTAAAGGCAAATTCTACCAATAATTGAATTACAAAGCCATTATCATGTGCTGAACAGAGCAACTTTATGGCTCTATTGTGACAGGATAAAGCTTGTTAGAATATTTATGTTCATAGGACAACTTTGGCATAAGGATCTCTGAGAGCATGTTCTCTCTCCCACCGATCTGCTAATTATCTTTTCTGTGCGTTGCAGTATATGTGGAGAAGGAGATGTGCTCAAATTAGGGGTGGGGTGCTGAAGGTCAGGAGCCATCTCAAAATAAGTATCACACTAAGCACAAAGTCATCTGCAAAATTCAACTAGAGTCTAATGGCCAGAAAGAGAATCAGAATAAGTTGTGGCAAGGTGGAGAGAGAGCACATAGGCAAATGAGCATTTTGAATGACTGAGGGGTTAAACTGGATTTTCCAAGCTAAGCATCGCATTTCTGTCTGGTATTGCTTTGCAGCCACTGGTAACCTATACTGAGTCAGTGTTGATAACTCAGAATGGCCAGAACTGCACAGATCTCATTCCATCCAACTTAGTTGAGTCACACTGATATATATCAGTTACCTACCATCCTTAGCTGCATGAATAGATTATACTTTTTCTTTTTTTCTTTTTCTTTTTTTTTTTTATCCAGAAGAAGGTGAGGTTGGTCATAGGAGTCCTGATTCTGCACTTGTTTTTTCAACTGAGACGTTGGAAAGCTGTATTACATCTCTGTCCCCATAAAAATGATTGAACTACATTTGCACTGGTAGAAATGGTTCTGTCTGTGCAAAGGGGATATAGAATTTCTTTTCATAGAATCATACGATGGCTCAGGTTGGAAGGGATCTTAAAGATCATCTATTTCCAACCCCCCTGTCGTAGGCAGGGATGCCACCAACTAGATCAGGTTGGCCAAGACCCCATCCAACCTGGCCTCGAACACTTCCAGGGATGTTCTTCCAGCATTTAATTCTAGGCCATTTTCACTGAGAATTCTCTAAACTAATACTGTCTTTTATTGCTGAGGTTAAAAGACATTTGACCTTGTCTGTAGGTGTGTATAATACATGGAATACATATGAAAAGTTTGCCATCAAATTTCTTGTGTGTGTGGTCCCACATATAGTGTCATTATGTCTGAAGTCAAGCATCCAACAGCAGAGGTATCCAAAGCTGATTTTCAGAAAACACAGGCCAGTGAGATGGAGTCTTTATAGTCTGGTGCTTTGAGTTCTTTGTTTAGGTAAAAGAGTATTTTGAAAGTAAAAGTACACCATATGGAAGCTTTTGCTATCTTCACAGTGATGCCTTTCTGCAGTTCTGAGTGGTCTGACCGCCTTGCAATCCTCTTCTTTTCCCAGCAGTCATAAACAGTTGTTTTTTTCCTACAGCAGTGAATAAAACTCTGGAAGAAGTGAAAACACAGGATAACGGGCTCTATTGAATTCCACAGAATCAGAGAATAGTTTTGATTGGAAGGGGCCTCTGGATGTCTTCTGGTCCAACCCTCCTGCTCAAGCAGGGCCACCTAGAGCAGGTTGCCCAGGATCACGTTCAGATGGCTTTTGAAGGTCTCCAAAGAGATAGACTCCACAAAGTCTCTGGGCATGTTCTGTGGCTGTGAAGAGCTGATAGGCCAAGCAAGCCAAGGTTTTAGTAATATGTCAGTCAGAGAGATGACAAGGGGTCAGTCACTACAGAAATATGCCAACTAGCATTTGCTCTTCAATGTGCAGTGCCAGGCTGCTTTTTTTTTTTTTTTTTTCTCAACCTAGTTCTAAAACAGAGGATGATTCTGGGTCTTTTACTTATTCTGCTTCTCATGGTGGATGTAGAATCTGCATTCAGAGCAATTACTGTGCTGCAGCCACTGATATCGATTTGCAAAGCTCTCAAGCATAGATGACTACTTAGCAGGCTTGACAGGAATTAAAATTTTAGGAAGTAACCTTGTAATAGGACTGTTGGAATATTACGTATTTCATAATGTGAGCATCTTCTGTAAAGACAGGGGGGTCACTTACGTTCCTCTTGGCTTTTTAAAACCCTAATTTCCTAAAAGATTTTTTTTCTCTTCTTTTTCTTTTCAAAACTTCCAGACAGTTATACCAACAAAACACACACACACACAAAAAAATAATTGGAAAAATACAACAGGCACCACTTAACAGAAGGTGTTGCTAGCATATCTCTGGTGTACTGAAGTTTCAGGGAGTATTACAGAAAGAGTGAGATTAAAGGAATGGACAAAGGGCATGCTGGTATTTCACCATAAGTTGAAAACATAAAGAAACGCAAGAAGAAAATTTTGTGGATGTATGTGTGATTGATTGGTCTTTGAGAATGGATGCTAAAAGGGAAGAGCAGAACTGAGAAATAAGAGAACAAAATGCTACCAGCATAACTAAAAAAAGTTGCTCAGAATAGGGCATGGCAAGGATTTTGCAGTTTATTTTCAGAGAAATACCTGAAAGAAATCAGTACTTCAGAGTCTTAGAGTGTTTCTGACGTGTACCCCTGTTCTGTGTAGGGTGCTTGGTTTATAGGCTGTTAAATGCACAACACTTTCCTCTTGCTTATTTAACTTGCAAAGAGCACTTTGACCACATTGCATGGACTATGTGCACAAAAGATATTGAAGTAGAATGGGAAGCTGTCTCAAGTTTGAAACATCGAGTTTGAGGCTTTGGAGTTATCTAGGGCAAATCCAGCATGTAGTTTTCTTCTTCCATGCATAAGCTTGTATTTAGTGATCACGCTAGTTTTGGTAGAAGAACTTTTAAACACAGTCATCAATCAGGACTGGAATTTCCTTGTAATATGTTACGTTTATTCATTCTGTTTCATACTGATGCTATGGGCTTAACACAATTACTTAATGATACTTAGGCTTGCAGAAGTACACAGTGCTCACCTGCTAAGGATGATTCTTTTTGTCTTTTCCCTTTATTTACAGTCCATAGTTTATCTGAAATTCATGTTTTTAAATTTAGGTAGTAAACATGCTGCAGGTGTGCTGTGTTACCTGCTTTGGGGCACTTATTTGTTCACATGTGGATGCCTGTAGTGTAGGTATCAAGACATCTTATACTCATTGGAGAGAAACAGTCCATTCTAGGATGAAGTTTGTCTTCTCATGAATTTATGTCTAAAACAGTGCAGATGAACCACAGCACAAAACTGACTGTTTCTCCCCACTGCCTGCAGAGGTATTTGAGGCTGATTAGCTCAGAGGTCTATAGTATATAACTGGGTAAAGTACATATTTCTTTATGTGACTTTTTGGGTAGTACGAAGGGATGCACAGAGCTACCATGGAACAAGACAGCATGGTACAAGAAAATGTGACATTTAAAATTTTCTGAACAGTAGGCTTTCAGCGGGGTCTAGATGTGGGTAATATGTTTCAGGATAGCAGCTATACCAGTGCATCTAATACTGATTTGAGCAAGTATGTATTTATATTTTGCCCATTCTTTGTAACTGATTATTCTTTGTTATCACTGTTGTCTGGCCAGTGTTATCATGTAAGGGCCTGACTATGACCTTGTGCTGTCACAAGTAAATTAGGCCTGTTATATTGAAATGATGGAATGTGTGTTCTCTCAGGCAGGAAGAAAGATATAACAGCTAAAGAGACCTGGCTATGATTCTTATCTCTAGCTCAGATGTCCTGCTTGACTTTAGAAACTCCCTTAGCTTCTCTGGGTTTTGGTTTTCTTCTTAGTTTCACATCACATTTCTAATTTGCAGGGGGTTAGACAATATCAAAAGAAATGAAGCCCTTGAGTAAAAGAATAATGTTTATCATGAGTCATATTTCAGCCAACCTTGTCCTGTCCATCCTTGGTACAATTGACGACTTAATTCTGCCTTGAGCTGAAGCTTCTGCAATCCTAATACTGGCTGTCCTAGCATGAGATGAAGTAATACGCAGGTCACTACAGCTGTAGCCTTCTAACTTTCTGGGGTTGGTGGACCGAGATATTATACACTACTGCTAAGACATTTAAGAGTTTGATGTAAATTATGGCTCATATCAGAAGTGGAAACATCAATGACAATCATGTTCCATCTGTCAGTGAGACATATCTCATTCTTTCTCATTCTTTTTTTTTTTTTTTTCTCATTGCCAGGAAAGATGCAATAGAGGTGTTTTGTGGGGTCAAAATAGAACTGTGAGAAAGAAACTCTTAAAACACCTGGCTGTAGACTCGCAGGCTTTAATTAAGGCAACAAGTTCTTTGCTGAAAGAAAACCATTGTTGCATGTCTCTGAAGAGACAAAGTGTTCAAGTCCATGGAATATAATCCTGTTTTCTTTGAAGAGTTCACATCCCCATGGGGCTGTGTCAGGTCAGGAGGAGGTGTGCACTGAAGAAGCTGAACTGTATCTTCTGGAATAGCCCAGTTCCAGGTGTGTTTAAAACCTGATGAATAAACAAGGATAAAAAGGAGGTATGCCAAATTACAAGCTTAATCCCTCTGTGTTTTTAGGGCTGTTTGTCACTAGCATCTATCTATCCTGAACTGTATTGTAACCATCAGGCCCAGCATTTTGACCCTAAATCTACTGATGATAGTAGGTAAAGGAAAAATGCCCTAGGAAGATACTCCCTTCCCACACACCTGGTGTCAATCATCAGGAAGCAGAAATTTTAAATAAAGGTTGAATGCTTAGGAGAAAAAAGGTTTGTTATAAGAGCTTTTAAAGATGGCAAAGAGGCAAAAGCAATGCTAGCTTAGACTTCTCTGAAACTTTCAAGTCCCCAGCAAAGGAGAACTGAAGGGGAAAAAAAAAAAAGGATTTTCTAGCTAAAGTATTGTTACAGATTTTGTCAGTGAAGCTAAGGATTAATCAGATAGTCTTGTTATTGTTAACATTTTTGTAATGGTTATTAGTTAATGCACATGATGATTAAGGACTAGAGCTGCATCTGATTGCAGTCAGTGGGAACTGAATTAAGGTCTAAATCACTGTTTGAACCTCACTTTTGATTTCCTGAAAAATAATGAGGCTTTGAACAGAACAACATCTAATTTGTCTATCAATGAAAATGAATGTTTATCTTCACTCATGCATCTATTAACTCGGAGGTCAGGCAGCTAACATGAAACTGGAGGTTTAACCCTAGGATTTTCTAGGATTATCACTTGCTTGACAGGGCCAAGACCAGAAACAAGACTGATTGTCAGAGTTGCTACTGAGGCTACTTTAAAATGGAGTTGGTACCCACCTGCAGTCAGTAATGCAGTAATTCAGACTGTGCATCAAACTAGTGGCTATTTGGACTCTCCCAGTGAGTAGTCAAGGCCAGCAGTGCTGGTGAATTGGAACATCAGCAAAGGAGCCCATAAACCTCCTATTTACAATGGTCAATGTCTTTATGCTGTTGCTTCTTAATTCACAGTGAACAAATGATCATTTTCTGAATCAATCTGACATTTCTTTTATTAATGGAACACTGTTTTTGTTAGATCAGAAATGATAAAACGTCTCAGAATGAAATGGATTTTAATGGATTTTAAAAATTTCTTAATTAATGAGGGAATATTGATCATTAAGAGTGTCAATTAAGCAAATGTGCATAAAATGGCAAATATAAAGGAACAGCTATAATTAGTATGCTGGCAAACACTGTTATCTTATCAATTAAAGTATGCTGTATCCCACCCTGAGCTGAAATACATCCTACCAATCAAACCAGGGGATACACCAGAAGGTCAGGTGTCAATGAAAAGAGAAACGAGTTTCCAGGTGGAGAGTAGAAATGAAGTAAATGCATCAGAAATAAAGAGCTCATAAATACAATGGTATCAATTCACTGAAAAAGTAGATTTCTTTTTTTCAAATTTTCAAGTTTATTTTAGGGAAAACTCCAAGAGGCTTTTAAAACGATCAACTCTTACTTGTGAGAGTGAATTTAGGTCCAGCTAAATAGAATCATGTGAAATGAATGTCCCAGATATCACCTGTGGTATGTCTTGTTTTAATGCATTTGCATCAATCTGCCTCTTGCAGGTCTATGATGGGGTCCGGTAGAGAGCCAGATCTCGTGCACCTGGAGGCAAAGACAGTGGATGGTCGTAAGTACATCAGCTTCCTAAGATTGTGGTATTCTGGACTGCCCTCATATTCTTGTAACTACACAATATCATGATGGAAATCTGAGTATTTAGTGATTCAGTCATTTAATATGAGGGGTTTGACTTGTCCAAGGCAAGTCTGTCAGAAGAAAAGTTGTTCCAGGATTGGAAAAAAAAGTTGGTATTAACAGGCTGTGAAACAAGGAGATAATATGGTAAGGAAGAGCAGGTGATAAGCAATAATTGAATCAGAATATACAGAATTTTTCCTTTTTTTGTGTGTGTGTTTTCCACATGATTTTTGTTCATAGGAGAAAAGTTCCTGTGTCACAGACCCTGTCTGTTTGTTTCACACAACAAAAATCATAGTATCATCTTGTACATAGCTTTACCAAACTGTTTTAGTAGACCAGGGATACTCTGCCTTAGGTACTACATTTGAAAACACCTCATTTCTCTTGCATTAAAAATATTTTAATGACCACCCTGAATGTATTCTTCACTGTTATTGTTTGTCCTGTCATTGCCCTTCACTTTCATCAGCTATTCTCCCTTCCTTTGCCACTTGATGTGCTTTTCTCCATTCCAGCAGCTGCATTTACCTGCAGCTCCAAAATATTCTCTTAATTGGCTGTAAATTCTCTCAGGCACCCTGAGCCACCCACTGGCCTTTTCTCCTCCCACCTGTGGTTCCTCAAGGTTTTTATTTGAGCTCCCCTACCTTTGCAGATCTTCCTCCATGGATTTCTTTTCCACAGCACTGGATTGCCTCAGGCAGGCATCACACTAAAAGCCTGTCTGCCATGGATCCTATCATTTTAATTCGATATTGTTTCCTCTGTAAATAGCAATTTTACTGCAACATAGCAAGCAGATTTGTACCATTTCCAATATGTAAGTATTAATGATGCAGTCAATTAATTCCTTTAAAAAAGGATGAAATTCTTCCCTGAATTGTACCCCCAAATGTAATGGTGTTACTTAAAATGTATATTTTCTCATTGGAAACTTAAAAACTGTCCAAAAAGGTAACAGTAAGTAATCAGGTTTTTTTAACTCACTAAAATTCAGGATGAAAGAGAATTTTTTGGAAGATGAATTTTGAAAAGAAACAGTTGTGATAGAAATCATAAAGTTTCAAAGGTCTTTCCATTTCAGAATATGCAAGATTAGTAAAAGTGAAAGAATTTATTATCTCTATTTCTTATCATTTGTGTTCTCTGGTTATTATTTCTCCTCTCAATTTCACTTACCTGAACATGGTGGCAAGGCTGGAGACATGAAGCTTCCTATTTCTCGGGACGTGCTAAATGAGAAAGAAAGATTCTAGTAGCACAGTGTCTAATTCAGCACAAAACATTAATCTTATAATGCATTGGGAATTTGAGGTCATTGAGACAAAGTGCTGCAATCAGTGTTTAAGGAGCTATGTTACAGTGATCCTTTTGAGGGGTGTTCAGCTCACACAAGGTAGAGAAGATAACATGCTCCAAACGCCACGAATAGCCTTGTTTGAGATCTTAACCTGTAATAAGAACATTTTGCAGACCTATGACACAATTCTGCAAAAGATTTCTTGAGCGCTTAACAAATTAGTAAGCTTTAGTATAGGTCTTAGCATGCAAAAAAAAAATATAAAAATCAGGTAGATGAAACTGGCCTTGCTGGGGAGGCAGGCACATTAATGAAGAATTATGGAACAGTATGGAACATCAGCTGAGCTCTAGGAATTGATTCTGTGCACTTGTTTTGGCTTAGCTGAGAGGCAGCACGACTTATGTTTCTCTGTTTAGGCAGTGACAGAATTACTAATATAAATCCAACAGTGGTGTCCAACCTTCAGCCAACGGTGACCTCCCTTGCAAACCAGCCATTGGGCTGAAATTTCTGCTCATGAATTAGGAGGTCCCCAGCTCATCAGGAATAAAAGATAATAAGTTGGATATTCAGTAAGTGCATGCTGTGTTTTGCCAGTTCTTCCAGGGAGCACAGGCCACTGGCAGAGGACTGCAGGTCTCAGGACTCTGAGACTGAAGCAAGCTGAGAATATGAACACGGGCAACTCATGTTACCATGACTAATTTGGTGTATTCAGGTCTCTTGACTACTAGAGCCTTATTCTAAGTGCTAGATCTGTTCCTCTTTCCTGGAACAAAAGTAGCCATAACCCTCCAATTGATGAGCAAACCTTTCTCCTCTGGAATGAAGCTGGTGTGTTGCTGCTGGTAGGGTGATGAGGTAAAGTGTGCTGAAGTGAGAAAGATACCTTTTTTTCAAGCTGAGGCTAATTTGAAAATATTATTTATTTATTTATTTTATGTATATCCTTGCATTTAGTTATTTATACTTTGTTTGGGAGATCTCTTTTGACGGTTAACCAAGTGTAAAAATTCAATAAAGGGATTAAATTTGTGAAGGTAGACTTGACAAAACAAGGCAGGGAGAAAGAAGGAAAGAAAAGGAGGGTGGTGTGAAAGCAACCACACAATACATACAGTAAAATAAAAGACCCAGAGGTGGAAATATAAGGGCTAAACAAAAACCTGCTTCACTCAGTACAAATAGGAAAACAACCTCACTCTTTTTCCCCCTTTTTTTTTTTTTTTTTTTTTTTTTTTTTTTTTTTGTCCCCAGCACAAACTGAATACTACAACTGCAGCTTTAGGTGAAAGGAGAAATGTCTGCAGAGTATGGTGTTAGCCCATCTCCCTGGCAGGGTTGCCTGAGAACATCTATCAGCAGCAACTTTAGTATTGGGCTTTCCCTGTTAGAATACCAATAACTCTCTGTCTCTGCTCCCTGATTACGGTCTGTCTGTGCATTTTATTTATTGTATTTATATACATAATGTAAAAGGTTTACAAGAACCAAAATAGGAGTCTCTTAGCAGGCATAAATCAATGCAACTTCAGTGGCATGTTGATTTACACTTGCTGAGGATCTGGCTGGCAGTGCTGTACCTGTGCTCACATTCTCCTTTTAAGTCCTCCTCATGATCCACTGATGAAACAGTAAACAAACTAGGATGCAGGTAACACTAAACAAACTGAGTAAAGACTGTACAATTTAATTGTATTGATGGAGGCAGATTTGCAGGGCTAATAATTGCTGTTCGTGTTTTTAAACCTGTTGTGTAAATCTTGGACGGCACCAGACAAATTTTCATCTCATCAAATGCCCAAATGAAGAAGTAATGTTTCTGTTTATTTTTTAAAGGCTTCAGGCACAATCCTAGTCAAGCTGGGACTGAGTGTACAGTAGGAAAAACTGTTTCCAGTTGGAAGAAGTTCATTTGAACCTTACCTCACATTTCCATTTGTATGCCTGGGTTTTCCTGGTGTTCTGCTTTGGTTTTGGAACAGGATCAAAGTAAGCTGTCAAAGTCAGCAGGAATTGTGATGTTTTTTTTTTGCCTGGTTTCAGGTCAACACCCCAGTAAGACAAGTAATCCCCTACAGTTCCTAACCATGATAAGCTTTCCTTTGTTGCATTCATCATCATAGTCAGCAGGCAGACTGATTGGTGAGAGTTAAATAGAGGTTTTCTCAAATGCAACTTAAGGTGCTTTCAGGAAGCTTATAAACTTAATGGTACGAGGGTTTTAGTTTTCAGTCTGTTTGTTTTTTAAAGAATAACCTCAAAAGACCCTTAATTAATGGTTTTATCTGATTTGAGCTAGGTAATGTTATCCCAGCAAGGCTCGATTCAGGCTAATTGACATGATATATATATATTTTTTTTATTTGAGTGATCCTTGTTGAGGAATCCAGGCTGTTGGTGGGAATTAGAAAAAATGGATTTCCTCAAGGCATTTGGAGACTAACTGGCCTTAGACTCTTAGGTAGTCTAAGAGTTTCTATAGGTGCAGGTCAAGAAAACCAACTTTGCTTAGATGACTGTAAACCATCGTTTGCTTAGATGACTGTAGATGGATGTCAATTGATTTTTGAGTAAACTTTTTAATATAATTTTTTTTTTTTTTTTTACTGTGCAGATGAAAGAAGCTAAGGAGCTTTCTTATTTGCTGTCAAAATTTTAGAGAGCCCCTGATATTTGAAATCTACTTCTGTTTCCTTTACTTTTCTTCTGCTTGATCTGCATAGCAACTTTTCTTAGTGAAAGGTAATTTAGGTACTTCTGTGATTGCAGGCAAGACCAAAATCTCACCTGGGGGCAGTTGGCATGGTCTGCTTGCTGACCAACAGGGACTGAGCATCTTGCTCATGGTATCTAAATCACGAAGTTGTGCTAGGACTTTAATTAATGTTCTCACATAACATTGAAAAAAAAAACAACACTGCTGTGAGAGGGGAAAAAAAAAAAAAAAAAGTTGGCAACTTAGCCTGACAGTCTTTTTCTAACATATCTGGTGTGGGAAATTAATTCACATAGTGCATTAAACTTGTGCAGTGATTTTTTTTTTTTGATTTTCTTGACTGTAGCTGATGATTAGTATTTGTCTTGGAGAATGAAGTTTGTTTCCCAATTATATCCTCATGATAGAAATGGTAAAGGATATACTTCCCCATTCAAAGTAAGACTCCTGACTCTGACATGCAATGAAGAAAGAGGAGTAGCAGGATAAAAACAGATTTGTGAGTTAGTTAGTAAATAGGCTCGCTCCAATTCATTGGTTTTCATTACTGGTTAAGTGCTTTGCATCTGCTGAGCCCTGGAGAATTGTGAATATATTCCTGTATCATAAATGTTTCACAAATCAACATTCAGACCAGATGGGAATGGATAAAGAACAGTCATGTTGTGTGTTTCAAAAAAAAAAAAGGGGGGGGGGGGGGAGATGGGAGAGATTAAAGTATGAGAACATTTAATTAAATAGTTGTCACTCGTTGTCACTGGATGTTGTGGTTGCTTAAGCTTTACCTGGACTGCCAAGGCACATGGACAAATTCTTGTGATCTTTTCAAGGCTTCTCTTACTAGTCACTGTTGGAGATGGGTTACAGATCTGTATCTTTTAGTGAGATATGGTACTACCATGTTCTAATGGTTCATTAGTTAAAGGATGTCAGTCATCCTTCAAAAAATCAAGAAATGATCCCTAACGTCTAAGTTGCTTAGTAATGAACAGAGATACACCATAGTAAATCTGGAAGACCAACAAGCCATAGATTGTATGGATACTCTGTATAAACTCCTGATCTGTCCATAGTGTATTTCTTTGTAGAGAACGGGACACATTCCTCAATTAATTAGACAAGAGGAGGAATAAAAAACAGGAAGAATAATATATTTGCAGTGAGTACAGTGAATATTTTCTCTAACTCTCCTTGCGATCAAATAAAGTTTTCCAAAGACACCCATGAACGTTTAGACTGGAAAGCAGTGGGTATTAAAGTTTGAGCTGTCATCCAAAATAACACTCAGCAACAAAGTGTCCTGAAGGAATTCTCCCTCTGCTTTTTGAAAGACTTTGATACTCTTCTGTGTATTTTTGCAGAGGCTTGCCAACTTCCAGTAACCACGAACAACCTTCTATCTCCACCAGCTAAGCCAAAACATGTCTCTGGATTGTATTGCCCTTGAGAACATATTAGCATGGAGCTCAAGCTAAACAGAGAAGACTAAAACATATCATGGCACAGGGTCCCTCTAGCTCTCAATTCCTGGTATATGTTAGCATCTGCGATTCTCTGACACAGATTAATTTTCTCAGAGGTTTCCCTTACAAGACGTCTCCTCCATTCTTGTTCTGTGACTTTCCTTGCTTCCTCTTTAGAAATAGCTGCCATTCCCAGAGAAGAATCCTACTTTAGATGTCTAAAACAGTCTAAATCAAAATGTCTGGGGGGATAAGAGCTGGAAGTTATGTTCTTCTCTCCAGGCGCAGCATGACTTTCTTGTTGTATATTAAAAACAGCAGCTGTTGTTGGAGGTGAGGGTTCTGGAAATGAAAAGCATAAAGTCCTAATTACCTATGGCAGGGAAAACATCTGTGTGGGAAAACTAATGAAATTAATTCCAGAGCTTAGCAACTAAATACATTAATTGACATTAATTAATGCTAAACTACAAAGCTCTGCCAATGGAATCACATAGAATGTCCATATAAATGAGACGCTGAAACAAAATCCTTGAGTTCATGTGAGCAAAACAAAAATTCCCTTAGGAAAAATGAGAGATCCAGACACCAGACACTGCAAGAAGCCTGCTTTGCCTTCTTTCTGTATCCCATAGCAGAGAGAGCTTTTTTTTTTTTTTTTTTTTTTTTTGGTGTGCACATCTCAGGGTTTGGCTGTTTGGCAGATTAGTTTAAGCAATTTCAGAACTCTGCCCTTTAGTAGTTATTACTGGCATTTTAGAATTGAAGCCATGGAGAATTGCACTGTAAAAGTTCACAGGAATTGCCTTAGTAAATCTTCATCAATGGTACAATCACTGCTGCACAGACTCTGGTGATCACAGCAGAAATAGACATAGTCACCATTCCTTCATTAATACAGGATTGAAAAAACTTCAGTCACCTCTAACAGATGTCAGCCTGAACTGCTCTCTATAATCTCTTGTGGAGGAGATTCCTTAATCATCCTTGATGGCCTGTCCTAGTAGCACTCATCCTGCTACCTCCATGTATTTGCAGGGTAGACAACGTGTTTGTGTGGGAGGTATGATGGCACAGCAGTCTCCTAGTGCTTCCCAAAGAGCCACTGTTCCTGTGGAAGTAAAAGAAAACAATGGTGGTAGGTTTAAAAAAAAAAAAAAAAAGAAAGAAGGAAACAAGGTGAGAAACAGAAGTCTGATCCTACAATAGCTCTAGGCCAGGTGTTTTGATCCCATGTGTGAAAAGCCACCCAGTCTTGCCAATAGGACAGCTCAGGGCCAGCCATGTCGACTGACTGCTCAGCACAGTGCTTTGTTGTTGAAGCTGAGGATTTCACTCAGGACCCTTCTTGAGACTGAATGAGAGGGGATGAATGTGAGGACATGTAAAGGGCTGTCCATCGTATAATGGATTCAGTTAAGAGGAGAAGTGGGAAATGGCTGTGCTGCAGATGGACAGATTTGTGTCCATTCTGTCTTTTGACTAGTAGCCCCCCTTAGCTGCTTTTTCCCTAGCAGCAGGGGGACAAAGGAGACTGAACAGCTTTGAAAAGGGAATTTCCCTGAGCTCACTGGAATGAGCAGGCTTGGACTTATATCTCTCCCTGCCCTCTCGTGGCTAATGTGGAAAAAATCATGTCCCTGCAAAGGGAAATGCACTTTGATCACACTGTCTGGGTTATATTAATTAATGTTTTGCACTGAGCTGCAAAAGCATAAAATGTTATAAACTGCAGTGACTAATAATACTTATCACTTTATATATTCCAAGAACTCTGCAAATGTCGGGGTAAAATCATCCCTCATCAAACTTTCCTGAAGGTTCGTTACCCTGCATTTCTGTTTCAAGCAGAAGTCAACAGCCCTTAGAAACAAGGAAAGAAACGTCAAATGATAGATTTTAATTAAACCCAAGATTAAATATGAGATAGTAAAAATCTAGCCGTTTCTATTTCAGTGGAAAATGCTGTTTCTCTGATCAGAAGGCAGTAATTATATCAAACAAGGGGCTGTGCTTCTTCATCAGGGAAGAAGATTATAAGTAGTCCTAAGATTAAATGCCATGTAGTGTTTCTATCATTTAAGTGCTAATGCTAAAATGCCAAAAACCTTTTTCCTGTAAATCAGTTTTGTCTTTAAACAAAGTACAACTTCTTAATTGATCTGAAAGAGCCTAAATTGAATACAGAGAATCTGGTTCTGTATTCTGGGATAAATTACCACCATGAAAAAATTCAGACTGTTTTCCTTCAGGTGATGGATTACGAGATGAGCACCCTGCAGTGCTTCAAAACAGGAGATGAAGAAGTCCCATATGGTAACAGCGGATGAGCTGGCTTTAGGGCTGCATTTAGGCCATTTACTTTGAAGCAAACAACTCAGTGAAGCTCAGATATCCACCTTCAAGAGTGGAATGATTGCCCAGGTCTGCCAGAGTGCATTTACCTACACAGTTAACAGAGATGTAGGTAAAATTTTTGAACCAAGTGGTGATATGAATTACTCTGTAGTGTGTGGGTGCTGTAGGAAATGCAGAGGTGTGCCAGGAAAGGGCTTCTCAGTGGTGCCATTATGGGGCAGGTGTTCTCGTACTTGTGTATATTCTGGACCTTGGCCATGTTCTTAATAAACTCAGGCATGTGACCGTGTAGAAGCTGTCATGGCCTCCAGTAAATCCCCCACAATGGGGGTGGCAGGTGAACTGTGGAGGCTCAGCACAGAATATATCTATCCTGCAGCATAGAAACAATTATTCAAACCCATAGTCACTTTGGGAGTCACAGGACTTGAGCTGTTTGTTGTTTCTGTGAAGTGTCCCTTGTGTCTCTGTTGCTTCTTCACTTGGTTAGTCCCTAAGTTTAAGCTTAAACCTGGATAGCATCCAAGTAAACTCAACAGGGCAGGTAATAGTGCTGAATGATACATCCTTGACAAGTTTTGTGTCAGACCTAAGCCACAAGCATTAAGTTTTCCACCTTCAAGCACTGACTGATGTACTCCCGGCATGGAACCCCAAGGGTAGAATGCAGCAACTAGGTCAGTGATGTTGGTCTCTCTCTTGGTACAAAGGAGCAACATACAGGTCTGATATCTGGATTAGTATTGAATGAAAGAAATTATGAGAGGTGATCCATGTGAAAAAGGAATGAACTGAAAGGAAGAGAGCAATGAAGGGTAAATTTACCAGAGGTGTAAGGGAAAAGTGTTAATGTTGCTTTGAATGGATGGTGTCAGTTCATATCACATGAGGCTGTGAAGCAGAAATGTGGCCTCAGCAAGTAGGTTTATGACAGTAGGGAAAATCTGTGCTCAGGATCTCAAGTGTCTTGTTTTTGTCCTTTTCCTTTCAGATGCCCAGTACATCACCTGCAAGATGCAGAACTGCAGCGAAGCCACTCGAAGCAAACCCTTTCCAGGCTATATCGACCATAATTCCCTGATTGTCCAGGATGACTATGTCTTTGTTCAGGTGCAGAACACCCTCTTCTCTTATTTATTCTATTCTTTTATATTCTATTATTTTCTCTTTCCTTCTTTTGCATGCATGTGCATATATGTTAACCCCCAACTAATCAGAGAATAATAAAGGCACCGAGTGGATTGTAACAGTTCATTACAATGTTAATAGAGTTTCTTCTACCTTTAGTATCTTGTCACTGTAGGGTCATAGAGTTCCTTCCTGAAGCATCCACTGTGTGTACTGGAGTAATCCTCCATGCCACTCCTGCTAGCTCATCAGCATTCTCAGATTAGTGTTCTCACCCCCCAGCTCGAAGTGACGTGTCAGTCTTCTCCTATCGCAAGGGCAGTAGACTGAAGCTGTTTTAAGCACAAGAAGGAAATAGAAAAGAGAGGGAGGGAGTCAGGGGAAGGACCAAGGAAGGAATAATCAGGCTTTATTGTTACGCCTCAGTTGTGATTATAGTGAAAAGGCTGAAGATGAGATGTACTCAGCCAAGCTGTGTTCCAGGTGAGAGCTGGAGAATAGATCTGAACTACTGTGGGTTTCATTAGCCTGCTGCCAGGGTCCATTTAATAACAGATGAAATGGACAAAAAATAACAACAGAATTGTGGGAAACATGGAGGTGAACTGGAAATCATTAGGACTAAACTGGTTTTACAGACAGCTTATATTCTGTCATGCTTGGGGATGGAGTGAAGATAGAGGATTGATATTTTGAATTGAGTGAGTTGATTCCTAATTGCCTTCGGTTAATGAACTCAATCATAAACATAAATACCTTTCTAAATCATGCACAAATAAATCTTGAACATACATTCCAGAGTAGCTTTTGTGCCTTCCATGTCTGGGACATAAATAAAATGTTTATGAGATAAGAAAAACAGGTGCACACAATGCTGTTCAGACTCGCTCTCTAATTTCAGATTAACTGTGTGTGTGTCATGAGTGACACAAGAACTGGGGAGTTTATATCTGAAATGATTCATTGCTTCATCACTGATGCCTTGGTTTTGTGCTCTTCAATATTGTCTTCTCTGTTCTGACCTAATTTTACGGCACACTAGAGAGAAGTTAATCCCTTTGCCCCATTTGAAGTCAACACTGGGGAGATTGCCTGCCTTTCTGGACTGCCCTTGTATTTTGATGCTTTTCACTTTCTGCCTATAAACTGTTGTGTAGCGTTATCAGTGCTGTAACATTTCTTTATTCCACCTCAGTGCTAGTTGCATGGTAGAAGGAGGAGAGTGTGAGGACAGGAAGTCTCTTACAACCTTTCCCTTAATGTCCTGAGGAACTTTTCACAACCTTAACTGCTCAAAGAGATAGTACTTGCCAAGTGTTAATAATTAACACTTGCATGAATGAAATAATATTTTAATCCCTGGAAACAGTCTCTCTTTTTTTTTTTTTTTTTCCCCCTAGTAATCAGTGAATTAACTGCTGAGTGGTAATTTCAAATAGCATTCTTCAAAGGGTTACATATGCAAGTTATCTGGCTTGCAAGTAATAAAATAAATAATTGCTAAATAAAATGCTGTGAGTGATATTGGACTTTACCATATCCCAGACACTATTCTTCAGAGGAGGATTAGTCTCACACTAGACACTGAAGGGCTAGAAGAATAGATGAGTTCCATGAGAACCTGCCCCAGCCTTCATCTCCATCTAGCTTTTCCACAACTAAGGCATTTGGAAGGAGAATTAGTAGGTTCAAAAGTTGAAAATAAGGGAAAGTGGGTTCATTTTTCCCACTACACCCTGTTTTCTTTACATTCACTATGGCATTCCTTTCCCTAATGTTTGATCAGTTCCCTCAAAAAATAGTTGAAGAGCTTTAATATAAGTAGTTCTTAGCCTCTACGTATCTTCCATTTTAAACTATTGCAGTGTCTTTTAAAACACTCACTGCTAAAGTGAAGTCTTGATAAGCCCGGATAGCAGGCAATTAAAGCAAAGTTCTGCATGGAGAATCCCTCAGAATTTTTTTTTCCTTCAGTGTCTTTCATCCATGAATTTCAAAGTAATTTACAAACATTGATTATGCTTCAGCAGCTAACATTGTCAGCTTTCCCCCCCCCCTCCCCCCTCATTAAGATGTGGCATAAAATGAAACCACACATTGCTTTAACCCAGTGTGTTCAAGGGATTGCCATCAGTATTTAGGCACTAATATAAATAGCCAAATTTACAGAAATACCAAATCAGCTCAGGTTCTCCTGCCTTTGGGAGATGTGAATTTTTAGGTGATCTGGAAACATGGCTTGTGCAGGGCCACACAGGAACCAGATCTGGAGATAGATATAGAAATCAAGCGTCATGTCTGCCAATCTGCTTCTCTAACCAATAGACCACATCAGCTCTACAAACAGAAAACAGCTTGTTTTGTGGTAAGAGGAGAGCAGATGGTCATCAGGTGACATAATGGCCTAAATGAAGCTAAGGTTACACCTTCCCAATACTTTCACCTGAAATTCTGGCCTTTGTCTCTCTTTGTAGAAAAGGGGATTTCTCTTACTCTCTATTTTTCAGCCACTGTCAGTTGGATCAATGGTTATTCATCACCTGTACCAGCACTGGAGTTTTAAGCCACTGCCACCAATGCTGTGTTGTTTGCCTTGACAGTTTTTGCTTGATGTTTTCACTAGTAATAAAAATATTTTAAAAAACACTGAAGATATCTTTTCTGCTTTTCTCATAGTTGACATCGGGTGGACGACCACATTATTACGTTTCTTACAGGAGGAATGCATTTACACAGATGAAGCTGCCAAAATACTCCTTGCCCAAGGTAAGCTGTTGTTGCTGGAATGCCTGTATGTACCTACATATTTTCTGATTATTCAGAAATTATTGAATTCAACGCAAGTAACCACAAGATGACATGCAATGAGTGAAAACATCATTCTTTAAGAGAACATTTGCAAGCAAAACGGGACTCAAAACAAAGTCACCACTTTGGCTAGTCAAGGATATCAGCATGAAATACAGATAGATACCATGGCCCATGTCAATTAATTTTTTGAGGGATTCTCTTTTCTTGTGTGTGTGTGTTAAAATTCCCTTCTTCTTTCCCTGTTCTGAGTGGGTCACTTTTTGTACTTTACCTCATTAGCAGATTTTAATGGGAACCAAGCAAAGAGATGGCTTTGCGTGCCTTCTCCTTATCCTCTCTAATTAAGAACAATGGTGAATTAGCACCGGAGCTTGAAAGGCTATTACTGCCTTCTGTTGCTGATTTTTTTCTTAAAGACCTATATAAAATGTTAGCTTCATTTTGAAGGAATCACCATTTTGCAGCTGGGTTCCTAACTACTTCTTAACAAAGACAAAGAGACTTTTAATTCTTGTTATAGCCTGGCTTAAATGAAATCTAAGCTCAAAGGAAGCAAATATCTGGTGGATTCCATGTGAGATCTAACATCTGGAGACAAATGACAATCCCTGCTTAATTTCTGGGAATGCAAAAGAGAAAAAAGAAAGTGCGAGGTCAGCTTGTTCCTAGAAGTTGAAAGTACATCATTATTTGTAGATGGAAATATTCAAGGGGATAATTTGGCTATTATCACAGCTGGTTGTCTTTGATTCCTCACTCCAACAGACCTATCTAAAGTGGATTGACTGGGTGACCTTCATCATATAACCAGACTGTAGCTCAAACCCAAGCCTTCAGAGCCATACCTTACTTACACAAGTGTTGTACCTTTGTTCTCGTTTACATCACCTGAAAAATCCAAGCTCTCAGGACTTTGGGGACCCTAACATGATAGTTTATAGGCTCTGACACAAGAGAACTGTCCAGTGAAACCTAACTTAAGAATATTGTTTCTATTAAAGTAGAACATATATTTTTTATATAAAGATGCAGAGATTTGGAGATTGAATTCCCAATGTACTTTCTACAATCCCAGGTAAACCTTGCGCTTTGTGTGAGACCTAAAACTCTCACTGCCCCAGAATCTTCAGTCATGTTTTAAGATATTACTCTAAGGCATAGATTGAAACTTCCCATGTAAGTGGGAAGGAATTACTCTGTCAATTCAAATACAATTTAAACAAGTATAATATGAAGTAGTCCTTAGCAGAAAAATTGCATTTTTAGGGGTTTTGTAACATCCAAATCAGAATTGTTATTTATAACTGATTCGGACCATTTGCAGAAAGACTGATTGTTTTGAGCTGGTTATCTGCTTTACCACCCACTTATTTCTCCAACTGTCCACCTTCTCAAAGAGATCTCTGGAAAACCAGGGAAAATATACTATGATTAAATTCCAGCACGTTCTCAGAGAATAGGTATAAGAGTAATATATTCATGTTATTTGACTGAAATTAAAAAGCAGATATTTAAGGAGATAAGATGCTTTGTCACAAACTGGGAATGTCTTCAAAGACCGAAGAGCTACGTTTGGCTTGGAAGGAGCTACAGTGGAGCTGTGGCTGTCTGGGAGTTTGATATCAAAGCAAGATAGCTGCTTTTATTAAAAATGTACAAAGCACTATATTATTCAAAGGAATTGAAACAAACAGCTTCTTTTATGCCTAAATTCTCTTTCATCTCCTTCAGCTAAGAAAGTGGGGCCAAATATGGTAAACAGTGCTAAGCGACTTCTGGAATTGAAGGTAGAAATATCAAGCTTTTTGTCTCTGCATGTTGCTCCTCCTGAACTGGAGGGGTGCAATGACAGGCAGCTCTAGCAGGTGATACTGCTGTTCAAGCAGGAATGGCCTATAGCAAATCAAAACTAAAATACTCTGGCTGTTCGCATTGATATCCTGGTAACCAGTTTGATTAAAAGCCTGAATGAATGTGAAACTCTCTCCAACACAAGCATGTGTCTGCACACGTGCACAAGGTTGCATTAATCTTGTAAATGGTATTTATTGAGACTTATTAACTTCTGCAGTGAGGTTTCTTTGTGAAATACTACTGCCCATTTTGTACCCCAGCACCACAGTATGTTCTCTGTTATAGACTCTGTATTATCACTCACAATAATCACCTTAAATGTACACACAGGGTGCTCAAACTCTCTCCATTTTAGACCAATGCACTGGGTAGACATCTTTGAATGCAAAAGCAAGACAACCAATTTCTCATTAAAAAATACCTGTCCTTAATCTGGTGCTGGACTGAATACTGATTGAATGGGTGTTTGTGGTACTTCTATTTTAAATTCATTATCTTCTTTCAACCTCAGGATAATGGTAGAAGCAATAACCAAATAAAAAATCCTGAAATAGAGACCTTAAAAAGAAGTGACAATCTCAGTAATTGACAGGATAAAATAGGCACTACACATCCCTGATATTTAAGTTGTCAGGAAGAAAAGTACCCTGACCAAGTGCAAAAAGGGTAACTGAAACATGTTTAGTGATTCAGAAAACCTTGGCCTTTAGGGATTGAGCAGATACCTGATCGAACTCATGCACAGCATCATGCTCTTGCTTTGTCTTTGGAAAGTCAAGAAGGACAGATAGTAGAACTGCATATTAATGTACCTCTACTGTGGGCTGGAACAGAAAGAGGAAAGCTCAGGTTCTCATAGGCAGGTGCATGGGGAGTCCCCTGAAGGTAGCAATGGCTGTATGAGAAAGGTCCCTCTCCTCCCCCTTTCTGTAGAAAACTCAAATTAACATTTTTTGGACTAGTGGAAGACTCAGTCAAGTTCTTGCTACATATCAATATGAAGGCTCCTTTTTTTAAAAAAAATTATTATTATTTTTATTATTCCTTCCTAAAAAACACTCCCTACCATGAAAAGAAAAAAAAAAAAGTGAAAGAAAGATGTGAATGTGATATGCTGATCAATTTTGATTTTCCTATTGTTGAAAACCAGAAAATCTCTAATGTTGGTCAATGATGTGTTTGATGCCTGTATACTGAATCCATCCCATCAAACCTTTGTATTGTACCTGCATCTACTGGACAAGGCCGTATTCAGATGAAAAGTTAACTGATCCAAAAAGGCAAACAGTTGGAATATTATTTTCTTTGACTTTCTACACTATGTGTATTATGCTATTTCTGTCTCAGTCTGTGCTTCTCCAGGCTTAAATTTCTTTGAGTGAGACTCACTGTATTCTTAGACTTGCATATTATTTCATGATCTGATCAAAACTCAGGAAGCATCCAGCAAATATATTAATTTATTTGCTTCTTAAGCATACATGAAATTGCCTTTAAGTTTTCCTGGTGTTGATCAGAATATCTTTTTACCTCTCTGCCCTTGTTATTAAAATACTTTTGATTAAAATGGTATATTAATAAAACTGTACATTCACCAGACAAAATGAATTTTACTTATAATCTCTCTGTTTAAGTAGAGAGGTCTGTCCGTGTGTGCACACATTTAATTTCAAGTTTAAATTTGAGATTACAGCTGTGCTAGCCGATGCTGCCTGAAGCACACTGGGATCATCTACTCATGTAGTTCTACCAGCAGATTGACTAGGGTGATAGTCTGAAATGAGAAGCCTCTGACAAACAGCTGTGGCAGTTACTTCTATTAGCACAACTGGAGCTGAGAGAGGATATCTGTTCACAGCCACAATCAGTAGAAGCCAATGGGACTTATATTAACTTTCCTGTTGCCTCAGGATTTAAACCAATCTCTTCCTCCACAAAAGCAGCCCTTCTTCTGGGATATTTTTTTTCTGCAGCACAAAGAAGCAGGTAAATCAAGTGAATATTCGTCCACTCCATACTCAGATCTGGATGTGAATAAACAAACTACTTTTCTGAATTTTAACTTTGTGGTGAATCCACTTTAAAATTTATAAGTCAGATTTCTTCTGTATATAATTTTTCATCTTTTCAGTATAAAGCTATATCTGAAAGTATTAATTCCCCCTCATAAAATAACAAGAAAGTAAATTGTCAAAGACTGTTATTAACAGAAGGAAGAAGTAGCATCAACTTCCAAAGAATATATTTTCTGATAGAGCTCCCAGTTTTGCATATAGAAAGCCCTGGCTGAGATTCATGGATGCAAAATAGCTTTGGGATATCTGCCCAAAGCAGACAGATGAATCTTTTTGGAATCACCTGGTTCTAAGAAGTCTGGATTTCTTGTCCTACCTCCACAGTTTTTCAAGGCACCAATGAACTCAGGGCTTCTGGATTCAGGTTTTATGTATATATATATATATATTTAAATTATGCACTCTTTTCATTGTTTCTTGTCTACTGTAACACAGAACAAACACAGAAAAATAAAACAAAACCTCACTCATAATGCTACAATTCTGCTCTTTATATCTACTGAGGTTTAGGGATGTGTGTCTGTTCTGTTGCTGGAGGGGTGTTTAGCACAGTGGTCCAAGGCCTTGGCTCCTAGGTGACACTGTCATTAGAAATAATAAACAGCAAGAACATTGGCTCTGCGTGTTCACCCATTATATCTTTCTTGTATCAGTTTCCTAGCATACTTGGTTTCTGAGAGATAGGCAAGAAGCAGATGTTTCCAATACTGCTTTTTCTTTTACTTTTTTTCTTTATTTTTTAAAGCATTTTAATATCTGTGATTGTACAATCACAAGTGGTATTGTTCAAGTACCAAAAATTAAAAACAAACAAATAAAGAAACACAAAAACAACCAAAGCATTCGTTAAAATGAAAATTTTGGTAGGGGGAAAAAAGCACTGCTGTATGACACTGTATTTCCAATGTAAATATTCAATTAACACCTTATCAGTTAATTACCACTTTGAAAGTTGGCAGAAGAAAGCTGTTGTAAAATATTCATAGATGGAATTCTCCACTTAGAGGAATGTTTCTCTAGTACAGGAATGTTGTCTGCAGTTTTCAGTTAAACTCCAGCCTAAATATATGCTTTGCTCCTCCACAATTACTGTGATGCTCTTGGAAATGACAGGGCAGAGATCCCTCTTGTAACTTGCCTCTGTTTTCTTTCCACAGGACATGCATGTTATCAGCACAGACGAGAGTCAGGTGTTTGCAGCTGTTCAAGAGTGGAACCAGAACGACACATACAATCTGTATATCTCCGACACCCGAGGGGTGTATTTCACCCTGGCCTTGGAAAACGTCAAGAGTAGTCAAGGACTGGAAGGGAATGTGATGATTGACCTCTATGAGGTATGTCATGACTCCAAATTTCTCATTCCTATCTAAAAAGCTCACACAATATCAGTACCATTGCATTCTTGCACATCAGTCTCATAGTATGCATGTGAACAGCAGAGCCAAAGCTAAACACATTTTTACCCTTCTTTTAATCAAGGATCTGAGTGCAATTAGATGAGTTTCAAGCCAAACTTTGCATGGGTGTTGAAATTAGGTCCAGCCTAATAGTGTGAACAGAATCACTGTTGTACTCTCCAGTAGATTCTCGGGTGAGGAAAAGCTCATGTTTATGCATTGGAAGATGTAGCAAAACAGCTCATTGCATTCCTAAAAGAAACTCTTTAAGTTTCTCAGCCAAAATCTAGCTGACCCAAGCCTCTGACCCACATTGGTCTAGCCTATGGTTCAGAAGGTTCCCAGCACTCTGAATTGCATCATTCTCCAATTCTGCCATTTTAGTTGTGCTTCTGAAAGCCTAAGCTCTAGCTATAGAAGGAAGTAGGGACAGTAGTTTTCAGCTATCTTTGTCACTTTCCTCAGCTTGGACTCTTCTGGGAATTGAATTAACTTTAAATAGACCCTCCTGGACTATCCTATGAGCATAGAAACTCTCCTACTTCACATTGATGTCACCTTTACCCCCAAACCTTTTCCTGACGAGTGCATTCTGCTTAAGCTTACCTGTAAGAAGGCCAATTTACATTGTCTTTTGTGACAACTGATCCTAAGAATAGGACTCTCGATATATGCTTGTACTTCTCTTGGTCTGATGCCAGTCTTACTTCTGGAGACAGCTAAGTAGAAATTCAGTCCTCAGATGCTGTTTTTAGGATCAGCTTCTCTCTTCACACCTCTTCCAGTGGATTATATGGCCATTTAGAGACAAGGAATAGCTCTGAGTTCCTTTGAAAATGAAAACTCTTCCTGTATTTCCCCATCACTGTCTGAATATTAGCTCTACTACACAGTTTGCCTTCAGCTGCCCTTTACTTGGAAACCACCTTGAATTGTCCAAACAGAGAGCCAAAGCATTGTACATAAATGCAGATGAATTGTAGGAAGATAGGCACTGTCATTTCCCAGTCATTTGAAGTTTTCTGCTATTAATCTCTCTGCAATGCTGGCAGTCCATGGAAAGGCTGTTGCCTCTTATTAACGTCAGCTCAAGAAGCAGTTTCACTGCATTATGTAAAGGTGTCCTACATCCCAGGGGGAAAGAAAAGCCTTTGTTTTTTATTAGACTGACACTACACAGTAACCTGGATTGAAATTGATAGAATTAGACTTGTAGCGTCATATCTGCAGATTATCTAGATAGAAAGAATATTGGCTGACACTGAACCTGGCACAAAACTTCCTTTCAATTTGATGTTCTAGCTGGAAGGGAACAGAAAGCCATCCAGCAGGATTCTCCCAGTAGGGTTGTTGCAAATGATGAATGCTCTAGGGATAAATGGAGATCAAGATCAGAGAAGAAAAAATGCATAGATAAATTAAAAGGAAGTGGAGAAATTGCAAAATGACTCCTTCTGTAGTGACAGAAGATATTTAGTAAAGCAATATTACTTGAGAAGATGCCAGAGAAATGCCTGCTAAATGTGCATGTGTCTGTATGCATATGTTTGGCAGGTATAAAAAGTAAGTTCATCTGGTTGAATTGTAGTGAATGTGTTTCTGTGTGCAAATTTCTAATCTGGTTCTGCAACAAGGATAAATATCCTCAGTTCTTCTCAATGGAAAATTGTATTGGGCATGAGAAGAAAATAGAAGTTCTTCCCTGGTGCCTCATCATGTTCTTCTTTCTTTTCTCCTGGAGAAAAGCTCCCAGGAGGCTTTCACTGGGAGATTGTTATTTCAGGGTGTGGGCTCTTCTGCTTCTGGATGTTGTAGGGGATGAGGACACCACTGCCAGTGGGACACTACTCTTTCTGAAGGTGGGACAGGGTAGGGTATGAGAGTAGCTCTTCTCCCCATCACCTTCCAGTGCCAGTGCATCTGTATGACACTGGACCCAGCATTCAGAGGTTCTGCAGTTGCAAAGTCCTAGAGACCATTGTAGAGAAAGGAAAGAACAAGAAGCAGTGGCCAGTGGGTACCCTTTGTAATTCCTACACCTCTTCAGTGATGTGGTGTGGCTCTGCTTGACTCTTTAGCTGGGCTGTTCTGCAGCAAGATCATCCTCCCTGTGGGATTCCAGCCTGAGAAATAATAGTTGGCCTCTAACATGAAGAGAAACCGATTTTATTTTTTCTGGTTTGACTAGTGATTGAAACAGAATGGGAGTCATTATAAAAAAAAGGAGATATGAGGAGATGTACCAGTAGCTGTGGCATACATTCCTATCCAGGACTTATATTTTTTTAGTAGTATGTATTTTGGGTGGGAAACATGTTTGAAGTATGAAGTTGCTGATGGGGAGTGAAGAATGTGTTTTGAGTTGTGTGCTTTGAGTGTCTTGTATTAAACTTCCACTGAAAGCATAGACAGCATTTGTACCTACACACAGTGCATGTGAGGCAGGAAGGGATTGTCTACAAAATCCAGGCAGGCCTGACACAGCGCTTATTTCTCTGAACACCGGTGGCCATACCCTTACTTGTACAAGTCTGTGTCTATTATGGTTGTGTGAACAAGTCATCGTGTGTCATGGATGTGTATATGCAATACCTGTATCTCTTCCTACCAAGAGCACACAAGCATGTATGCTGTGTGCAGTCTTTTTTAAGATAAAGCTGTCCAAGGCTGACAGCATAACTTACAATTTGCTTTCTCTGGAAAGCATTTTGAGTCCCAGCCCAGGACTAGAATCATAAAAAGAAAAAATTCATAGGATTTCAGAACACATTTATCACCTGATATATAAAATGCTTTTTAATCATTTATGGCCAGCATTTCACAGGGACTATATAATACAACTATTTCAGGACAACAACGAAAAAAAGTACAAATGGAGCTATAGGCTCTGGCCTCTGGTAGTAAAGGAAGAACTATGTTATTTTTCCAGCCCTGGCTATTCATACAATATTACTAAGAGAGAGAGTACCCCTGTCTTTTCAGGATTCCTTTATACCACAAAGAAATCCTGAATACTTATTCGGGAGAGACAAAACAATCTAGTTCAAACATGGAAAATATTACCTTTTTGTGCTTATGTCAATAATATATCACTAAACTACTTAATTTAAAGACTATTGCCCACTAGAGCAAGTCATGTCTAAGTCTTTAAGTAACTTCAAATAAAATTCAGTGCCATTACTCAAGGTAGAAAGGGCTATTCGGAATGAATAAAAACACCAATGTACTGTACCAATGCGCTCTACAGTAGTAGTGCCATGGCATGTGGCTAAAAGTGCAATAAGGTCCTATTGACTGGGAGTAGTGTCATCCAGATTAAGTCCCATAACTAAATCAGTTGAGCTGGAACAAACTCTAAATCTGCTGAGTAACCATTTGCCACATGATGCAATTTAAGTAATAATCTCTATGAATAAAAAGCCTTGGTGAATGATCCTGTGCACCAGCTCTGCATCATAAGAAAAGATTGGGCTGGATGACTGAACAGGCTTGATGGAAAACAAGTTTCTCACTTTCCCCCACCTTCTCCTGATTTCCCTTCCCTTTTCATTGTAGCACTCAGACTGCAGAATGACAGCCTAACAAATTCATTCGCAAGCTGCAGCAACTATTGGATTATTGATTTTCAGTGTGCTGAGTAGATGGGAACATTCTGCAATGTGAGTTGTGGTTTGTGGTTGACTTTTTTTTTTTTTTTCTTCCCACTAACGCACTTTTGGGCTTGATTCCAGTGTGAGACTGTTAGCATAACATCTTTCCAAAATCCTTCTGCAAGTCAATGGAGTAAAGTTCTTGGATAAAATATTGGGAAGAATAAAAGGATGATGATCTCATTGCTAGCTCTATAACTAGCATTCTGGGTGGCCTTTCTTGAGTCACTGATGCTTCAGTTTCCTCAAAATACAAAACAGGTATAAAAAATCCAATGTACCCCAAGTTACCCTGTTGAAATGTTGATAACTGCAGAGCACACTGAGATCCTTGGATAAAATGTCTTAAGCAGGCTGTGTGAGAACAGAAGCACTAAACAGCAAGTGTATATTTGTGTTGTCATTTTCTTTGCAAGGTCAAAATTGCTGCTGTTTCCTACTACTGCATGTAAGAGGCAAATAATTCCCCTGTACATATTTCATCTTTCAGGGGAAAGGATGTCTACCCAGATGAAAGATTGTCACTTTACAGATAATGCTATTGCCATCTTACCATGTTCCTATGCTGCTTCTGAAATATAAGCTTTTTCTTCCATTTGCCACCTTTTCACCTGTGATGGTGTTATCATGTTCCCAGCCCTTCAGTTTGCCTTCTTTTGATATTCCTTGGTACTTCTTGCCCTGACATCTGCCACACTGACACAGCCACCAGATCCCTGTTGGGTTTGACAGGGCACAAAAGACATGTACAAAGAACCTGCATGGGCTTGATCTATTTTTCAGCCATGTCAATTTTTCCTAGGTAGCAGGGATAAAGGGAATGTTCTTGGCTAACAAGAAGATTGACAACCAAGTGAAAACTTTCATCACCTACAATAAAGGGAGAGACTGGAGTTTGTTGCAGGCTCCGGACACAGATCTGAGAGGAAACCCTGTTCACTGTCTCCTAGTAAGTACCTGGGGAGGGGGGGACGACTTGGGGGTGCTAACAACCCAGACCAATCTTTTTCTACCAGGTAACAGAAGGGGAGGGCAGCACCTCTCTCCATGCGGCACAACTCATGGAGGCAATGCTGCATTTTAAAAGTGCGGTACATCAGGCTTGGGCCGCCAGATGGCATACCAAGAACTGGCTTTGTAATTTAATGTAATTTAATTTCTGGAACAAAAGGAAGCGTCGTAGATCAGTTTCCTTCTGCACAACTGATGGTCTCCCCTTAAACACCAGGTGAAGCTGGATGCCGTTTCTGCGCAGTTGATTCTCTGGACACTAGATGGGAGGAGTGAGCTATTGTAGCTCAGGAAGTTTCAGGAACCCTAATAACTTGACTGGCTCAAACAAAAGGAGAACCGTTTTCTTTCAGGCCAGTCTGTTGGCAGTGTAAATATTTATCATTTTCTCTTTGAGCTTAAAAGTGAGAATTGACATATTCATGCAAATATATGTATTTCTATGTGTCAGGTGTATGTTGTACCTTCATCTGTACCTATCGATATAGATCAGCATATGGATAAATCTTTAATCATCATTATAAACAAATGGTTTCCAAGAGTGAAAAGGAAATACATTTTGAATAGAATTGGAGCTCTCTATTAAATTGGATAGCTTAGCCTGATATCCACATATTTTTTAGTTTGTCATCTATATCCTGTAGTAGGATAATAATCTGAACTCTGCCTTTGATATTTTCAAGAGCTTTTACATTAAAAAAAATCTAACTTGGTTCAAGGCAAAATCAGGGGCACTAGTTAGACTGCTCTTCCTGCTACTGTCCTGTACCTTCATGTTGTTTTACATTGGGAAAAAAAAAATAATCTGACTTGCCACTGTGCCAGAGGTTCTGTTCTGCAGGATCTTTATGGAACAATTGTTTGCAGAAGTTGCATATTTTATACACAAATGTATGCTGCCACTGCAGTTATCTGCTATATAGTGGAAGTGCTTCTATGGCAGAGGATAAACCAGGACTGGATGGTTCTTATGGAAAAAGGGAATAATGGCTCCCTTAAGCCTTCCCATCCATACTCTACAATATTCATGGGCACCTGAAAACACAATTCAGTTCATTTAAAATTAGATCAGATACGTCTATAGAAGCTGGGGTTCCCTTAGGCATGATAAACTTGAACAAGACAGACGAGATCATGAGCAGGAGCAGAAGTGTGGGCACTGGTAGGGACACTGTGAGAACTGACAGAGAAGGTCTTGGTTCTCTGCAATTTGCAGTTACATTCTTGTAGCTCCGCTATGCACAAACCACAATTTAAACTCTGCCTCATTTTTATTTTGTTCTCTACAAAACCATGTGTTTGACTTGAGAATTGTTTCCACCTATGCAAGCTAGATGGTAGGCTTCTCATCCTGTTTTCATGACCACCTCCTAAACACACACTGACTTGGGTTGGGACAGGTATCTCAGGTCAGTGGACATCTGTAGAAATTGATCACTTGATTTCAAGGTGGTCAGGGACAAATCCTTAATGGACTTAAACTGTGTATCTGAGGATTTGCTATTCCAGAAGAAGAATGGGGAGAAACATCCCTTCCCTGTGATAAGTCCAGAAGAATGTTTAGCCATGTTTATTTTTCCTCTTCCAACTCAAACCATTCTACAATTCTATGAGTCTAAAAATGTTGGGAGGGATAGGGGAAATTTTCAAGGTGAAAGCACTGTAAAAGTTATGTGTTTGGAAATGTCAGGGTTCCATAAGGGCATTCTGCTCAGGAAAATCATGGAGAAATGAAATTGTCCCCTGCTCTAAGGCAATTCTGTTTCTTGTCAGTATGACATAGCTGTAGTACTTAAACAATTCACGAGCTCATCTCACCTCTGTAGCTCTATTCTGTCTACTTCTGCATCAGCAATAGTTTTACCCCTATGTGTCAGTCGTTCCTTTTCCCTCTACATATTACTGTTCCTGGCATGATCCTGCTTCTCCTTATGGCATAGCTAGGTGAATTCCTAATGGTCTATTGTAAATCTAGCTTAGCTTCCATCATTACTCCAGGACAGATACTAATGCTTTCACACTGCTGGTTTTCAGCATAATTGTCTCTAGCTATAGCTTGGAACACAGTGATGATGTTCATCTCAGCTGTTGGCAGAATGGGATCTACCTGTTCCTGGAGTGGCTGGATTGTCCTGAGCCTGAGAAAGGAATACTATCCTGTCTTTAACCTCAGCCTAAACTAAGGGAAAGTAAATGCAGAAATAAGTACATAGAAGCTAAGTTGGAAGCTAAGGAAGTTAAGAGGGAATCTGGTTGAAACACAAGGCAAGCATACAGAGCCATCCCTCTACCGAAAATAAACTCAAAGCTGTTGTTGTTGTTGTTGTTGCTTTTTTCTTCCAAGTCAAAGAATTTCTTTGCATTTCTTTGTGAGATTGCTCTGAATAACAAGGATGGAGGAAAGCAATGAAATTCCATCTAAGCCCAAGGTTTTATTTTTCTTGTTTATACCACTAGTTTTCTAGGCTGAATACACTTAATCTTCATAAAATAGCTGCCAAAGTATGATATTCCAAAGATGCTGGTTTTGTTTGATGCTTATCTTGTGCTGTGAAGTGGTTAACTGAGGAGTAATTCTATCTTGCAAGTTATGGGCATCTGTCTAGGAGAGTTAATCAATTAGCTTTCAAGGATGGTCTTGTGGTTAAAACATTGGGCTGAATCTCAGGAGAATCTTGATTCAATTTTTAGGCCTATTTCCAATTTCCTATGTGACCTTGGGCAAGTCATTTGTTTTCTCTGTGCCTCTCTTCCCCAGACATCTGTTTATTCCCTCCTACATTTTGGTTGTCTTGTCTGTATGGATTATAAGGATTTCAGGAGAAAAGCACATTTCTTATTGGAGGAGGAAGCATTCACACCATCTGCCACAGAATAATTTCAGCATCCAGGTGAGGTGGTGTGAATATCCTTCCTGGAAGTGTTTTCTCTTTTCATTGCCCTTTGCAGTTGTAGGTGAGCAAATACTGTGACCACCCCTAGTTTCTGGATGGTGTCTAACATTATCCTTGTACTGCAATACTTGTCCCGACTCCTGATCAGGGACAGTCAGTAGTAGCTGCTAGGCATCCATGGAGCGCTTGCTTCTACACAAATTATGATTGATCTGAATAATTATTTTGTGCCCCCTTGCAGGATAGAACAGGTCTTAGACATACAACGTGTTGGCTGGAATGGAGAAGTTGCTTTTTAAGTTGTGTCCAGTTGTCAGTGCAGTCTCTATGCAGTACTGCACTCCAATCAATAAATCATACCACTAGAGACACTGTCTCTCTACTTAGAGAGGTGATATGGCTTTTAATATTTGATGTATTTATTCCATTTCTGTCTACTATATCTGTAAAGTGTTACTAATTTGAAAGAAAATTTTTGGTAGCACAAAAATTTGAGTCTAGTGAGATCAAATCTATCAGATTGGGGAATTGTCTGAGCTGCTGCCATTAGCTACTGTCTTGAAAATTCTAAGGTGGACTTGGAGTATGTTAGTTTTAAAAACATGTTCTGTGTTTAGTTCTGTAAAAGGGAAGAATTCATTCCCTTGTAATGTTTTTCCACTTCCTGCACGCATGTCAGCTCGATTTGGTTTCCACTCCCTCCCTGTGCCCCCAGGCTGCTCCAGAAGCTGCCCTTGCAAGGCTGTCAGTTAGAGTTAGGCTGCTCAGTACATCCCACTTGGCAGCTTGTGCTCCTTTCTGCACCATCCCATGTCTCTTTTTCCTGTCTCATGTAAGTGAGAGCTCCCAACCCTCCTCACCACCCTCACACACCTTTAAAATAAATAAATAAACCTGCCTTTTGTGGTTGTCTTTATCCACAGGGAGATTTTCAGTTTGGAGTACTAGACTCCTACCTGGAGATGTGATATATTATTGGTCTTCCTCCAGTGACTGCAGAGGAAGCCTACAAAACTTACGAGGCTGGAAAATTAGCACTTAGACATGTAAGAGAGAGAGACCTGCCTCCTTAGGGCCTGAAGATCCTTCTGTACAGCATCCTGCTTGTCATACAGGCAAGCAAGCTGAAGCATGTGCTTTGCTGTGTTTGTGTGCCCAGACTGTCTGATGTACCCCTCAGTTTGGTCAGTTTGCTTCAGGTTTTCTTGCCAGTATTTTTCCCCTTCCTCTCCCATAGCCTCTTCTATGAGGTTTGGAAGGGGGGAAGAAGAAAAAAAAAATGAAAATAAAAATAAAACCTAAAGGAAAGTAAAAATTATCAGAAATTTTCAGAAATTGTCAGACTACAGATCTGGAGATAATCATAATGGCAACTTAGGAAATCTGCCTTTCTTACCTTCTTGCTCAGCTGATTTATTCTGTACCATTCCTGTCTGATCTGAGTACCTGAGATACAAAATCAGTAAGAAATAGGTAAGGTTTCTATTGATGTATTTGTATTGAAATCTCAAAGGTCACATCCACATGGGTTGATGAAGTATTGTATTAAAAAACTTTTAAGCTGACATTTCCCAGTCCTGATATTTCTTCCTACCACACTACACTGGTAAGTTTATATTGCTTCTCATTGTAGAAAATAGCTTGAGCACTGCTGCTCTGAGTCCCTTCATTGTATCTATAACCTAGCTTGCTTCTCGAGAGACCCAATAGTCAGGAGTGCTGGGTAGTCCCTGCCATTACCTGCACTTGCAAGTCTAGTTGCCTCCTTTGTGAGAACAGCCTCAAAGATCTCATCTTCGTAAGAGAGTTTCAACCTAGTGAAACTCTCAATGGGAAAGGGCTACATTGGAAAAGAACAGCAAAGGTCTCACAACAGAACCAGAACAGTGGCCATGTATTTCAGAGGGTGGCTGGATACAGTTGTTAGGAAGAAGTATTTGGGCTTCTTGAGAGTAACTGTTAGTTGATATCTTATGCCCTATACAGCACAAAAGCCTGTAGAAATAGGAGCATGCACTTCAAGTTGTGTCTGCTTTTTACTTTTATTTCCCCTTTCTCCATAGCCCTATTGCTCCCTTCATCTTCATCTGAAGGTCTCAGAGAATCCCTATACCTCAGGAAACATCGCCAGTCGAGACACTGCCCCCAGCATTATTGTAGCATCAGGTATGAAACATTTAAAGATTTCCTGTATATGATGTGCAAACACAGAAAATGTTGAGCATATGATAGCTGTGGAAGGTGTTGACTAGCTTGTGGGGTGTCACAAACAGAAGTCTTCATGGACCTTCAACTTACCTATTTTTTATGGAAACTGGCTTTCAGGACTGAGCCTTATATTACCACAGACATTAGATTCAAAACAGGCAATTTCCTTTGTGTATAGAGGTGTATAGAACTGTATAAAATGGATTTTTTTTTTTAACATATATTTTCTTCAAACTGAATGTCTCTCCTTTCTCCTCCCTTCTCTTCCCAAAACTAAAAGTTCTGTACTTACAAAAGGAAAATAAATATGTTTACTCTCGATTTGGTAATTCTGATGTTTCTTGAAGTATTGTATCGCTAATCAATGTTCTTCTTACAGGCAATATAGGCACTGAACTGTCAGATGATGACATCAGCATGTTTGTTTCTGCAGATGCTGGGAACACATGGAGACAGGTATATGACACTGAATCACAGATCTAAATAATAATTGTAGGAAATTGTCAAAGAAATAGATTCAAAATGTTGCTGCTTTTCTTTCCTTTTTTTTTTTTTTTTAATTCAAAGTAGCTTTTTGCAAATCTACACAAAATGGAAGACTTCTCTCCTGAGAGGTAGAGAGATGCCCAAAGAATAGGACTATGTATGTCATTAAGCATTATATAACAGAAAATTATTTTTCAGTTTAACCCTGTAGCAGACAAGAACAGATTGAAATATGGATATTTAAAATGAAAGAATGTCTTGTTATTTTTGTTCATCTCTTGTACTGATCAAATCATTTTTCTCTTCATCCATTATTATACTTTCCAGAATATTAGCAGTAACACTAGTCTACTTATCCCTCACGTGTGGGACTCGTTTCACCTGAGCTGAATTGTCCAAAGCTCAGTGTCTCTCTAAAGCAATTACCTTGCTTTGTTCTTAAGTTAGTGGAGAAAAAGACAGAATGCATTTCATCCTGTTCTGAAGCTTCTGTCTCTTCAATGATAGCAGAAAGAGACTGGATGATGCAGTTAAATCAATTTCCTAGTATTTAGTGGAATCCCACCTGTTAACAAAGCATTGTTACTCTTTAGTGTGTTTATCTTCAGAAAGGGAACTTCTATTCCCATTTTCTAGATGAGATATCACATCATGGAGACCAAGTGTCACTTTCACAGACTCACAAGCACTGCTACAAAAACTAGAGAGCAGATATTTGCAGAAAGCAGGAACCAAAAAGACAGGAAAAGAAAATCTGTTTAAATATTTGATATTCCAGGAATCTGATTATTTTACAGTGCTTGACCAGCCATCATTTTTACCTCTACATCACTTGTGTGTGCTATGGCCAGATACATGCAGGCACATCAAGTTCTTCAAACAAAACTCTGTCATCAAATAGAGGAAAATTGTTGGTCCTTGCAGAAGTTCATGTTTCTAACTTTCTGCTAAGCAGAGGCATTTCTCTGGAACCTGGAAAAATTAAAAAAAAAAAAAAAAACACAAACAGGAACTGGCTTCATACAGGTTGTGTTCCTCTACTCAGTAACTTCTGTAGCACATGCCTATCCTCTGTCATGATCATGTTTGAACTATTACATTTTCTTGATACTAAGGAAAATAGATCTAAGTACATGTTTATTTTTCCAGATCTTTGAGGAGGAGCACAGTGTTCTGTACCTGGATCAAGGTGGAGTACTGGTTGCCATAAAACACACATCTCTGCCTATTAGACATCTCTGGTAATGACTCTGTTTCTAAATGTGATGGTTTGATGCCCTTCCTTATAGATGTGAAGAAGTAAGAAGTTAGGCTGCAGTCACAGGTTTTTTTGTAGCTGCAATCTAGAAAAATATCATTTAAGGAACTGGCAAATTAACTCATAAAGCTAAATCTTTGCAATTCCAGCTTGCCCAGTTTCAGCTTGGCCAGATCTTAGATACTGTCAAGATAATTCCATGGCTTCCCTGATTTACTAAGCCTTGGCTTCTTAAATTTGGTTATTTATATAATATGTAGTTTGGATTATGGCTTTGTCTCTTATTGAGTTGCCAAAGTACTCTTAATTTTAAAAATTATCGATGAAATTGTCTTCTATATGGCAGGCAACACTTATGAATGAGAATTTTGTTGAATATCATTAGGGTTATGTAGCCAATAAGGCAAAAATGTCCCTTCTAGTTAACACCCTTCAGTTTATATGGTAGGTAGAATAGTTTTATGCTGTTTTGAATGTTTTACTGTCATTACATTAAGATTTATATCAATATCTAAAACACACAGACTCAAGTCTTAAGAAGTGAGGAGTGGTTACAAGCTTTCACTTAGACCCATTGCAGGGAAGAATGCTGGTCAGAAGAGACGAACCTCTTGTGCTCTGGGAATCTAACCTCCTTAAAATGTCTTATGTTGTTGACCTAAAAATAAGGTGGTCAAAATTAGCAGTGTATTTAAAAAATAAATAAAAATCTGAGTTCTAGGCTACGTTTTACCCTTAAAGCATCAATCTCTAATATAGCTTTATTAGTTTCTGCCACTTAAGTATTGGCCTTGGCTTAGCAGTATAATGCCAGACAAGCTTGATCAATGCTATGATTTATGGTGCTCCCCCAAAAATTAGTTATTTCAAGGACTAAAAAGGCAGTATTCAAGAACAAAAGCTGCTTCCTAGTTCTCCATAGCAGCTGTAGTGTACTGGTGGGTCCCCTCAAGTAAAGTTGAAGGAGAATAAAATAAGATACTAATTCTGCTTTCTCCACTAGGTTAAGTTTTGATGAAGGGAAATCTTGGAGCAAGTACAGTTTCACATCCCTCCCACTGTTTGTAGATGGAGTTTTAGGGGAACCTGGAGAGGAAACTCTCATCATGACGTAAGTGAGCTTGCCATCATACTAATGCTGATGCGAACCGCACCATAATTATCTTATGAGGACTGTTTATAACATAACACTCTTTCTGGTTGGTGACCAAACCGAGTGTTATCTGAAGCCAGGAGTATGCAGACTTCTGTTGCTGAATCATCAATGTCTATTTCAGGTAGATTGAGGGAATGACAGTATGGTTCCTTGCAAGCTGTAAACACATTATCGTTTAGCTTACCAGCATGAGCCCCCACTCCTCAAACTGAATGTGATTTAAAGCAGAGTTACTCTTGACAAATGAATATTTAAGAGAAAAATGGTGGACTATTTTTATAGCTGTGGTTTTGCTACTACTTTCTATTTTTTAACTGAGAAGCAGAAAAATGAAGACATTCTTTGTAAGAATGAATGATAAAATGTTGCCTGGAGGCTGACTCACAAAAAATTGTGATTAGTTTCAATGTGGTATGCTGAGAACTGCATTGTGCATAAATCTGGGTTCACCCTGCCTAAAATTGTGACATTTTACCTGAGATCAGGTATGCAAAAAGAGGAGAAAATTTATTTTTCTGTCTGTAAAAAATGAACTGACCTGTAATAAACAAAATATTTGGCTTGGAAACTAACCTGAGTTAACAGAAATGTTTGAAGAATGGTACCTTAATGTACTGATTTTAATTCTTGTTGAAATGATTCCCAAAGCTCATAATTAAGATATGAAAATCCTGCAGGTATGACTGTCTCCAGCCTGTCAGGTCTCCTCTGTTTGATCAGTTTGGAGAAAGACAGAATTGGGAGGCTATTGATCCACAGAATAAAAGCTATGGGTAATCTAAGAGGTTTGTGGGTATTTAGGAGCCTAAGTCTTACTTCCACTATGTCAGTCAAGTGAAAATCAGTAGGACTAGGACTTCCAAAGCAATTAATCTCTGCTGGAAATTTGTCAGTGACTGTACCTCTGTAACTACTAGACTCCATGTGGTGCTACCTTTCACTGTATGCACTTTCTGCTGTGTTCTGTAGAGTGTTTGGACATTTCAGCCACCGCTCAGAGTGGCAGCTGGTAAAAATTGACTACAAGTCCATTTTTGATCGGAGGTGTGCAGAAGAGGACTACAGGCCTTGGCAACTCCACAGCCAGGTGAGAAGCAAGGAGGCTGGGATCTGACCTGAGGCTACATGATCCTACAGTTAAAGATCATCATGATCCACTCTATTTTCCTGTTAGCTTCATGTATTAGATTGTACCTTATTAGCTGGTTTTGTTGTGTTACATAGGTGTATTAGCCCTGAAGGATGAACAGCTGCCTTTTGGCTTGTTGTGTAACTAATGGATAAGAAAGAGTCTGTGTCAAAGAAACAACAGAGGTTTGAGGCTCCATACAGATTATTAGCTTAGATTCTTATCCAGAGCTGAGGGATGCAACAGCAGCAGAAGCACTGCTGCTGAAAGAGGCCTGAACTCCTTCCCTCTGAGAACTCCCATCCAATTCCTTCATCCTTACCTCCTTTCTCTCCTTCCATTCTCTGTCCTCATAGTTAATATCTTAAGACCCTTCTAGTTCTCTCAAACTTGTTTCCCTACAATCCAGCCCTCTCACTCTCATGTCTTATTCGCTTGTTTTCATACTTGCTCCATCACTCTAAGCTGTTAGTTCTGCTGTGAGAGCCGGACACTTTATTCCCCATTCTTTTGGGTCCCCCTGTGCCCTGTCCCTGGCATCCTGGATGCAGGGGCTGCATCACTCCTGGAACCATCACTCAAGTAGCCAGCAAGTCAACATGCTCTGTGCAGTGCCTGTGCCTGCCTTGGGGGCATCTTCCCAGCTCTGCTAAGTTTGACACAATGCCTGTCTTATATCAGATTAAAACACAATATAGCCCAAATTCTGTGGTTATATAAACACCACAGGCTCCACTGAAGTCTAAAGAGATACAAGCATTTGTATGATCAAAGGTTGTCTTTTTGTGCTGGGCAAGAATTTAATAATGAATATGAAATGGAAGTAGCTTGACTCAGACTAGCTGCTCACACAAAGCACAACACCACACCAAAAATACCAGTTATGACTTAGATCTTCAGATGATGAAAATCGGTACAGCTTCCTTGAAATTCAAGAATCCACAGCATTTTACACCAGTTGCCATTCAAGCCCTTCTGTTTTCATGGGCAAATCTGTATCATTAATATTTTCTTTAACTTACAGCACAAAAGGTAACAATTGAGACCCCACTGTCTTTTGTTCTTTACTTTCTTGTGCTCACATAAGCAAAAATGCCAAGGATTTTGCAGTATATCTTTGACAATGTTGGCTTTGGAGTTTGCAGAACTATTTTTAGGAAGACGGCTGTAGACTTTTGCCTTTTGATTTGCTTTCCTTTGAGATTACAAGGCTGAGCCATGTTTCCTAGATAGAAATTTTTAACAGGGTGCTCAAGATAGTGAAAAGACAACGAAGTGTTAACATCCAGTACATAACAAATCAAATCCTGAAAAACCTGAACTCAGAATCTGTGGAAAGTATTTACATATACGTGTATTACTAATTTCCACTGAACAAAATCATTGCCAAAGTGATTAGACCAAAGAAATAGACGTGCTCTATCTCAGAGAGCAGAGGGATCAGGCTGTGGTTTCAGTTGCTGTGAAACCTAATCTATAAATGAGAAATGGGCCTGAATCAAATACTTACTGGGTTTGGAACAAATTCAGGACTGAGTCTGATACATAAATAAACCCAGATCATTTATTGGTGTGTATTGGAAAAGCTGCTTTAGTTTCAATTAAAGCTTCAGTAGCTTTAATTAGCTCCACTGTACTGACATGGTATTTGACTTCCCATCCTCTTCCCTTGAGTCACAGCCCCTATTATTGCACAGTCTTGAAAAATTGGGTGTTACAAACAGCCTGGTGGGTGTCAGACAAAGATATTTTTGGTTTTGTTTCCAGGGAGAAGCTTGCATCATGGGAGCAAAGAGGATCTACAGGAAACGCAAGTCAGAGAAGAAATGCATGCAAGGAAAATATGCAGGGGCTATGACCTCAGAGCCATGTGTGTGCACAGAGGCAGACTTTGACTGGTGAGCAATGAGCACAAAAAATGTGTGAGATTACCTAAAATGACGTTCCCACCCCACAAAACAGAATTCACGAGAGAGTCCGTAGGCTTGCAGGGAGCAGAAATTAATAAATGTGTAGGTGGCTAAGTAGATTCCTCCCTGATAGTGTAGGTATGTCAAAAGAAAGAAAGGGGAAGTGAGTGTCTGTAATCCTTGTTAAAGCTCTCACAAAACTGACGCTGAACAAGCCATTTTCCAGGTCTCATCTGAGCTTTTTGCAGTATTAAGGTAAAAGGTTCATTTAGTCTAACTTCAGCAATGTCCAGGAGTGGCTCTGAAAGTAATATATATGACATACATATAGTGTATAGTGTGTGTTAAGAAAATAAATTATTCATACATAAATAAACACATCTGTATATACATGTAAAAATAAGTATATATAGTATACTAAGCAAGCCTTCAGCTTCTGGAAATCAAATATCTAGGGAATTACTCTGCCATTTTTTATATCTGGACTATCACATTTGATATCTTGACATTGCATTCATTAATTTGCTTAATCTCCCAAAGCTTTTTCTTCTGTCCTGTATTCTATTGGAAATAGTGTCCATTGCCGAGTTATTAATGGGGTGATGAAATGTCAGCTTCTGATTTCATTTCAAAATTCCTGCTGATTCACAGTAATTCGCACAAAACAGACACGGAACCACCATGTTGGAATCTCACTATCACTATGTTTTCTCTGAGTCTGAAACAGTCCTGAATATTAATAAAATTGATTGCAGCATTTGCTGCTGCAAAAGTTTGTTGCTAGGTACAGAACAAAAGTACTGCAGTGATACTTGCTAGGGGAAAACATGCTTGTATTTCTTTTACATTCACTTAGAGGAAACTTTCTGCAAAATGTCTGCCGGGCTGTGAAATAATGTCTCAGAAAAAACTTGGGGACATATGACAGACATTCACATTTCACGTGGACCCACAAGACCCTTCGAATCTGATGGAATCAGCAGAATTAGGCCTTTTTGAAAGTCAGCTTATTAAAAGTAGCTTGAGAGGAGTACCCTTAAAAGTACTGCAGGTTTCTGTGCTGAGCAAACTGATAAAAAGCCTTCCTCGCCTAGGAGGGTCTTCCTTCTCCTGATGGAACCACTTTTGTTTCAGGGCAGACTATCATGTTCCCCTCCAATGCCCTCTGAGCTCTTGTTTTTCACATAGTTCTCAGATCTGGATTTTTACTTCATCCATTTCAGCTTCCTTCTCCACTGCCTCTGAGGAAAAATGAATAAAATATTTCCGTAAACATCCAGTTCAGAGATATTTACCAGAAATAGTCATCACTTATTTATCTACTTAAAACAGTCAAGAGCATAGTTTTACATAGATTTTCCAGAGAGAGATGGAAAAGCCACTGGGAACAGATGACAGAGGAGAAAAGAAATGCCAAAAAAAAAAAAAAAAAAGCAATTCTGCTGGCTCACCTGTATTTGTCAGCCCAGCTTTATTATGCTAACAAAAGCAAAGCTGCTGCTTCTCTGCCATAGCATTCTGTGCATGCCTTCTTGAAATCTGTACTAGGCTTCCCTGCTAAAGCATCCTGCATAAGCTAGTCCAAGCTTGGAGAAAAAATGTTGAATGAAGTCTTGCTGATAGATGTCCTCTGTAGATTTCTTCATGCAAAAGGAAGAAGCACTTTCATCATCCTCATTCATGACATTTCCATGGTGCATTTGAATAATTTATTAGTCTTTTTTAGACAGGGCTCTGAATTGGAGAGGATTGAAGGGGACGTATCTGTCAGGCAGGGAGAAGCCCCTTTTCTGGCTGTTCTTGTTTTTGCAATCTTGAAATAAATATATTAACATTATATTAACATTAACATTATATATTAACATTAATGGTTACAGGATCCGGACTCATACAGAGTGCATGAGGACAACAATCCCTGCCCCAATCAGTGTAGTTTGGACACTGAATTTGTATGGAGAAAATTTTGTTATCTAAATTTATCAGAGCTTGGAGTAAAACAGGATATATACCTGTGTGGTCATGTGAAGTTAAAAAAAAAAAAAAAAAAGTGTTATTCCTGTTAATTCCGTGAGTGTTGTCTTATCAGTTCAGGGGAAAAAAGACAATCATAAAGGACATAAAGATTTTCTAATTTGTTTTTTTTTCTCCTAGTAATGTCATAGAACTCAAAGGTTCGTTTCAAATCTGCATTCAGCCCACAGTAGTTCTTTCTCAGAGAAAAGGGCACATTGGTTTATTGTTTTACACAGCAGCAAAACTGAGTGACACTGGAAATGACTGTAGTTCCACCAGCCTTGGGAACCTGAGCTCTTCTGACATTAGGCATCTTTTATCATGGCCTAGATCCAAAACTAGCTGGGGCCAGAGCTGATCCGGCAGGGAGCTGGTGCTCTGTGCCTGGGCTGCAGCTGACAGCCAGAGGGCAATAGCGCTTCAGGAATAGGGGGCTGTGGGAACACGCAGGAAAACCCTCCTCAAATCCGTCCTAGCAACGGCCTGGAAACGAGATTGTCCTTCTTCATTTAATTGATTTGGGTAAATGGATGACACCGTTACTTGTGTGTTATTAAAGCATTAATTTACCCGCTTTCCTTCCATTGTGTTCCTTCCTGCCGTCTGAATGTTATTACGGCAATATCTCTCCAGTAGAAATACTTCCCAGGCACAGATGGAAATCTTTAGTGGTACTCATCCTTCAGCTACCTGTCCCCCAGGTCCTTTAATAGAAACTTTGAGTTAAGTGTTGCTCCGTCAGCCCTCCCTCGGAACCCACTGCCATTAATACTGAGGGCTTCTCCCATCAGTATTCCTATATCTTACACCTCCATGGGAAGTACCATTCTGTACACTCTGGTGCTGGTGACTTCGAACAGACAAAGAGGTGCAAAGGAGCCTTAGTGCAATTGAGAATCAAACGTACTTATTTCACTGATGATATCAGCAAGGATCATGCAGGTGCCAGTTCTGAAATGCACATACATTTACATCCTAAAATGAACTAAATTTGCTTTATCATTCTGGTAGGCTTATTTAACTAATGAATAATAATTTTGAGTTAATCTTTAGTTCATTTTGAATGGTTGTGGAAAATGCGGATTCACTATGCAAAGTCTATGATGCATCTCTGCATCTTTAGGGGCCTAGATATCTTCCAGGCCTGATTTTACTGGAAAGACTCTGGGAATCTCAGATTCTCTATTAACATAAGGTGGTGCAGCCTGTTCTGAACACTGCGATGCAGTTATAACCATATGTCTTCCTGGGTCCGTCATTCAAACTGTCGTTGAATCCATCCTTCTCTGAGATAAATCCCAGTTCAGATCCTGTACTACTGTGAAGCAAATATAACTCTCTTTAACATAAATTTACACTTATACCATAGTTCAGTATTAGATAATGATAGTAGACTAATAAAGTGCTGGTAAGACTTCACTAGGGCTGTGGCCACAGTTAATTATTTTTACAAGAGCTTTTGGAATCTACAGAACAAGGTGGACTTTAATCCTAGGTACCTTAATTCCACCCTATTTAAAGTCTGAAAAGTTTGCAAAGCAGAAAGTACAAAACCACAAGTAACGTTTTCAGTTTCTGGCGTGTCTGACCTTAAGGTGAAACTGTTAATATTAAGGAAATCCTGTGCTTACGTGTTAAGTCATCTCCTGAGTCTCAGAAGGTATGAACAAGGCAATCACTTGTCTGATTTACCTGATTATGTCTATACCTTAGAAATGGTGGAATTTTAATATCGCAAAGATTTACAGTTCTTACATGACAGTATGTTTGTCAGGTCTGTATTCAAGCTAGTTCCTTAAGGGATTTATTTATCCTTTGATTGTTACTTACGTTGATAATGATCTTAAATAAGGAAATTTACCATGCACTTTGAGCAGGGTTATAGAATTTCCGGATTGAATGAGTATCTGTCTTTAATTACGGAGAAGGATTTGTCATCCTACTTGACTAGGACAAATAGGATTCCAGTTTAAACCAGTAAAAGTGGCCAGTGGATGAATATTGTAATCAAGAGCTAGGCAATAGGCTGCTTCACACTGATAAAACAAGCCATGCAGGTAAATGGCTCTGCTTTTATTTTGATAGGTACATTATCTATTTCACCTGAATTCCTTTCAGGCAGGCAGAAAATATCATCAATATATGCAAATTCCAATTCCCAGGTACCTGGCAGTGACTCGGCTAGCTGATTGCAGTCTAAAGCTGATGCCTTTCCTGTTTCCAGATTTTGCTATACTGGCTCGTGCTATGGCAATCCAATTGATGCTAATGCTTGTTGATTGCTACAAAGCCCGTTGTGCCAAATTGTAGGCAGCAATTTGTTGTCAGCATCAGTGTTCTGCATGCACCAGCCTGTAGCCAAGGAATTCATTAGATTCCAAGATTGCGGAGGTGAATGGGGGGCTGCTGCATCTGTAGAGAGATACGGAACAGCAATTCGTGTCATTTACTGGGATGATATTTCTGTAGGACTTTAACGAGCCAGACGATTTGCAAGCCTGAAAATGACACTGTGAAACTTCTGTGCTTAGAACTATTTCTGTTGTGGAAAATCCTATAATTTTATTCTCTCGACTTTGAGAAATATGATCCAAGTATAGTCAAACCTAGTTAACTCAAGCTTCCCTTGCCTAGATTTGTGGGTACTAACAGGAAGCAAAATTATAGCATGAGTATAGACAAGTGTGTAGTAAGAAATCACAGACTTGATACTGCTGTATTAAATTGGACTATGGGTACTGATCCTCTCTGCAGCAGATTTTACTGTATTGTTTTGTTTTGTTTTCACCTAACTGATTGCAGAACATTGTGTGTGTACAGTGTTACAGCTTTTTAATTACACTGACACATGCTAACTTAGGAATATAGCACTGCAGTGTTGACAAATGAATTACAAAAATACAAGAGTCCCACTTGTATGTAAATATTTGTTTTCTCTAAGCAAATCAGAATGGTGTTATTCTTCATTATAAAGTGTTTCCACAGCCATAGTGTTTTTAATCCAACAAGGATGATTACAGGAGCACATGGCAGTGGGAGAATAGGCTGGCTGATGCTTCCAAAGCAATTAAACAACATTCAGTCACTAACATCTGAGTAAATAGATTCATGAAAATTCAATCACAAAAACTGAGGAAAAAAACATTTAGGTCATCTAGTTCATTGCTGTTTCCTAGAGCATGTTCTCAATTATTTGTTGTAGCTATCCCAAGCAACACAGCTGCCAAAATGTTCTTTTGGAACAATTGTGCAGTCCAGTGGGTGTTCAAGAGTTTTCCCAAGGGATGTGCCGCTTTAGTTTTCTTTTAATGCCACCTTTTTAATTTCTCTGGTTTTAGATTACCTCAAAATATTTTTCTTTCTTGATTCAGAAGAAAAGCTTGCAGGCATGAGCAAAAAGCGGTGACAAAATTCCTCTCATTGTCCAGCTTTTGATAACAACCGAGAGATCTTAAAATTGTTTAACAGCAACTCAGTTTTATTTAAACCATCATGTTTTGGCCCAGCAAGAAAAGACAATTGGAAAAAAAAATCTTCATAATTTTATATATTCTTGTTCTTGTTAATATTATTCTACATATATTATTGATCACACTGTCAATCAGCATTGGTTGCTGTCTGTTAGTGGTTGTTGAATCCAGTAGCCTGATAGAGGTGAGGCTGCTGCAGCTTTTTTATATCCCCTGATCCAAGCAGTAACAAGGTTGAGCATTTGTTCCTGACAGACACAAATGTACACACAATGCATATATACATGGCTGGCCACACAGATTAACCCAAACAGAAAACACAGCACTTGTACAAACACCAGTTGCCTTATCCTGTCCCCTCTCTAGGTGATCAAGATGAAATCCCATTTGTGGAAAATATATGCATATGTAAATGTACGCACAATATCGATCCCACCAGTACCTGGTCTTAGACACCCAGTTCTGTCCAGTAGCTGTCCCTGGGATGCCCAGTCTCCCCAGTTGCTGACATTTGGATGTATGGGCCTCTGAGCCCTGGAGCCACGCTCCAGTTGCTGATGCTCATGCCCACAGGCATGGACTGTGGATCGTTGCCAGGAGATGGCCCCTGGATCCCAGGTGTGCCCAGCTGCCTCACATGTAGACAGACACAGGTCTCCACTAGCTGGTCCAGACCTACATGACTTTACATCAGTAGCCAGCCCCCAAACCAATAATCAATTCACAGACCTGGTATCCAGCCCAGACTTGTGACCACATCAGCACATAGCTCCTAAGATTTTCATCCTTCTCACTGTCCTGTCTGGCTTGATGCTCACCCAGGCACTATGCAAACACTCCAGTGATTCCAGCTGCTGGCACCATGGGCACATGGGCCTTAGGACCCATGGTCTAACTCCAGTTGCTGACATTTAGACATGCACGTGCACACTGAACAGAGACCCCCTGTCCCAGAAGAACAGTTAGAAATGGAATTTAATGAGATAAGAAAGAACAATGCAGTGAAAGGACATGGCCAAAAAAACACCCCGTTTACACACAACCCATTCCTTTTCCCTCTGATTTTGTACATTTTTGTACACTCCTTAAACCACCTTGATCATTCCCTTTTCTTGCCTTTGGTTCTTCCCCTTGGCATTCCATAATAAGCTTTGTGCAACCCCCAGATTCTCTTTTTTGGCATGGTATAATGAGCTCTGTACCCCTGTGTGCGGTAACCCTGCTCAGTCTACAAAGTAATCTGGGCAGAGCCTCCCCTCTTGATTATCTTGTAGGTCTTACCCCAGAAATGGTTTGATGGTTCTCCTTTGAACAGCCCTTAGAGGAACCAGGACAGAGTCTTCACTGGCTCTACCCACATTATTGGTGTTTCTTGTAAACAAACATGAGCCCTTAGATCACATAATCTAATTTACCCTAATCCTCTTTTGTAGACATCAGGCTACAGGATACCAAGATATTAAAGATAACAAGGAAAAAAAATAAAAATAAAAGAAAGAGATCACTTAAGATCAAAGATCATGTCGCAACTGGAATATTGGAAAGGAGTCTGTGAACCTCCGAATAGCAGTTCTCAGAAATGATGATCCATTAACTTCTCAGTTATGCTATATGGAGAAAGCTCAGTATAAGGAATAAGAATGATTTTCCACCCAAACAGAACAGAATACTGTTTAAAGAGTTTTGTTTGTTTATTTGTTCCACAAATAAGGAACTAAAAATGAACAATTTTTATAGTGTCTTTATTTGGAATCAAAAACGGTTGGAAATGTTGTTTATTTTTAGTGGAACTGAAGAAAATTTATTCATAGCTAAACCCAAATTGCAACAAAAGATTGCAGTTTGACTCATTGTTTCTGACACATGTTTTTTGGTAGCATTTCCTCTTCCAAACCAAAATAGAAATGAAAATTGCAGCCATTACCAAATACTTCTGTTAATGCCTTCATTCAGCTCTCTTAGAGCTGTAATTTTTCCTGTACAGCTAATGTGATATAGTTTTCAAATACAATGAATTGTTTAGCACTTCAGGTTTCTAAGATACAACTGAGACAACAGTGACAGAATTTGGTGATCTCTGGCTTTTATTATATTTGGGTCTAGAGCTGTGCCTGAGAAATAGTGTTAGACTATGGAGGGATAACAGATAAAGAAGTAGCTCATGAGCTCACTGAATAAAACAAAGATCTGGTTCTGCTTGTTTATGCTGGGATGCATGCAAGGTAACTTCACCCCCCCACACTCCCCCCCAGAAAAAGCTAAAGCAAGTGAAGAATCTTTTATTATATCAGCAAAAAGGATCAGAAACCCTAGGAAAGAGATTGAGGAAAATCAAAACCTGGATCCATAGTAGCGAGCATGAACTAATGCCCATGTTAAATCTTTTTTTTTTTTTTTTCTCCAATGTGACTTTCTTTTAATGCTAAAACAGTGATTATGGATATGAACGTCACAGCAATGGGCAGTGTTTACCAGCGTTTTGGTATAATCCATCTTCCTTGTCAAAAGACTGCAGCATTGGACAGAGTTATCTCAACAGCACTGGGTAAGTAGCACACCAGGTGTTTTTTAGCTAGACTAGCCATACAGACTTCAACCTGGTATCAACTACTGATCGTATTTTCCATAGATGACTCAAAGCTGGGTGAAGCCCTTAGGACCTCTTTATTGAGTTTGTTAGGGTGCACAGTCTGGCCCTCCAGATTGCCATCACGTATTGTCCAGACCTTTCTATGAAAAATGATACCATAAAGAAACTTGAGTGGAAAATGTAAGGCAAAGGCCAGATCACTAAATCTCTGAAAAGTCTCCTGTTAAAATCATGTGGGATCAGGTGAGGCAGAAAGGGTGGAAAACAGTTTAGAGGAAAGGGATGAAACTGATGTATAAGTGAAAAGAAGCAATAGATGGGCAGCTAGTCCAAATGCTGTTTGTTCTTTGGCTCTCCTGGAAGACAATAAAGATACATTATACATTAAAAGACTGACCTCAAGCTGCATTTCTCATGCAAGTGATAAAAGCAAAGGAATCCAAGCTGCTTTGACATTTTGTACACTCAAAGATAGCCATAATTTGCTTTTTTCTTCAACTTCGTCATTTCTCTTGATCTAGAGAGTTACATCTTGAGTGAGAGTTGTCTCACAGCTGATGAGAAGTGAATAGTTTTATGATGTGAGAAAATCTTTTTAACTACGCCTAAAAATATAATAACAGAATACAATTTCATACTGTATGTGCATGTTATTTATAGATCTATAGTTATTTAACTTATAACCTAGGTCATCATATAATTCTACATTTTATGCAATTTATGTAGTATGTGGTATATAGATGTGCTAAATATCACATGCCATTTAACAACAGAATTAATTATTTGTATGTTAGGTACACAGGGATTGCTTGGCTGAGGCAACAATAAAAAGATGTCTTCCAACCTCCCTAGTCTAAAGAACCCTTGAAAATGTCTCCCTGTTTCCAGTTAACCCTGTCATGCTACCTCTTTGCATCTTGCAGAGATTTCTCTCTTTACCTTTGCAGGTACCGGAAAGTTGTTTCTAATAACTGCACAGATGGTGTGAGAGAACAGTACACGGCAAAACCACAGCAATGTCCTGGCAAAGCCCCCCAGGGGCTTCGCATAATCACCACTGATGGCAAACTGACAGCTGAGCAAGGACACAACGTCACTTTCCTGGTGCAGCTGGAAGAGGTAAGCTCTATTTTTATGTTGCATCCCAGGCCTCATGGCTGTATTTCAGTCTGATTCATGCCAGACAAAGTTTGTAAAGTGGTGAAGAGGTGAACCAAGAGGGTGTGGGATAAAGTCAGCTCCATGATGTAGCTGGGGCAGACTATACTCTAAAAGGTAATGGATGATGTATGAAGACAGTGAGACTGAAAGTCTATGCTGTGCAAAGGGTAATAGGGAGAAGCTGATAAAAACTGGGAAATGGCCTTGCTTGGGAATTTTACAGTAGGACTGGCGAGTGGGCCAGTTATATGCTATAAGCTAAACGAGAATAAACTACGTTTCTAGCAGCATAATTGTATATACACTAAATTATTTACCAAATAAGCTATTTCAGTGACAAAAATCACAGCACCTACCAGAAAAGTTAAACAACCCAGCAAATGAACAACTTTCCTGCCATAAAACAGTATCAAATTCATAGAATCACAAAACAGCTGAGGTTGGAAGGGATCTCTGGAGTTTGTATAGTCCAGCCCTGTTTCTCAAAGGGAAATTTCTGTCCCTTTCAAACAAGGCAGAGGTATCACAAAACAAGAACTTGCCATTTTATGTTTAGTTCTGCCTTGCACTGGTATGGAGCATAGTATAATCTAGGATGTTTAACATTCACCAAATCTGTCCTACCTGTTATTGCTGAAGAGAAGGCATCAGGCTTGTTACAAAAGGCTAGATATGTGTGTGTTCATGTGTCAGTTGTAGTCCCTTCTCATCTTTGTATCTCCCATATTCCTGTATCCCCCTGAGACAGTTTGTTTGAAGCCTTCAGATCTGCAGAGCTGTTCCACACACCACAGCCTCCCAGCTCTATTTGTTCCTGCCTGTGTTCCACTTGACCCTCAGAACAAGGGATAGTGGCTTTAAACTAAAAGAGTGTAGATTTAGATTAGCAGATGCAAATCATGGCAGTAAGAAATGACGTTTACGCTCAGCTGTGGGAATCAGGCAGGAACCACAGCACAGGGGGGTTTCTTAGAGGGTCTCCTTATGTCTGCAGTGATGCTCAAGGCTGGGACCGTGGACTGTGTCATTCTGACCATGATACAGTGTTAGATTGGAAAGATTTCTCCAGGTTAGTTCTGATATTAGTCTGGGAATAATCATCATGATAATCTTACTGAATGACAGCAGCCAGAAAGTATCAACACCTCCTTCTGTAGTTAGCAGGTGTCCCATTGCATAAAGCATTGCTAAGGTGTTTAATAAGTGGAGAACCATACTTACACCAGTGATTTTGCTCTTAAATTTCTATTGAGATAGGCAGAATAGCAACAGAATCTCTGTCACTAAATGGCAGCACAAGAGAAATCCAGGTGTTCTTTAAAGTACATTTTCCCATTGCCTCAAAATACTGTTGGTAGGTTAATCCTTTGTCCTGGCCAGGACTCTATGCACAGGCCAAGGGCTGGTACCTCTCACTTGTGCTACTCAACAACACAGTTTTTCCTCAACCTAAACAAATTGAATCCTTGCTTTATTTTTGTACAGCAATAAAAACTGAACCCAAAACAAAATGAAAACTGCAAAGATATTTTTCCTGCTCAAGTTCTTAAACCCAGCATCCCTGGCATATTTTCCTGCTCTGTTGTAGAAAATAAATAGAGGAGTTTTATTAAGTGGGTGTTGTTTCTGCATGCTTTCCCCATCACATGGTCATGAAGGTCTCATGCCTGTCACAAACCCAACTGTTATTTGTGTATTTGAGTTATTGGTAGGAACATCAGACATTTGCTGTACTGCTTCAGCAGAGACACTAAAAGCAGTAGCACAACACTTCGCAGCACAATGGCTTTCAAACTTGTTTTGTCTGATTGCTCATACATCTTTGCTGAGGAAATGGATGGTAAAGACATTCAGGGCAGAATGGTTCAGGGCTTTGGCTGTTTCATTACAAATAATTCACAGAGAAACTGCCTACTCTAATTTATTTTTTATCTTGATAAAATGACAGCCAAAAGTCTTTGACATTCCAGGTCTGCTTTAGTTCTCACTTGCCAAAGTCACTCTACTGGGAGTAGATTTTGGCTTGCTTTTGCCTACTTTCTTTTGCTGTATGATGTTTGGATTAGGTTAATATGTGGGAAAACTCATTTGTTCTAACAGTTCAAGCCATGGGCTAGAATTCAGGCCATCTGATCTCATTCCTGAACTGCACTCTGAGCTCTTTCTGTGTCACCTTGAGTAAGAAACTTCACCTTTTTACTTTTTTGTTCCCTCATCTGAAAATAGAGCTTTCTCCTTCATGCGCTCCATGCCTTTCATTTTTATGCTGAATGCTTATAAAGCCAGAGAAATCTCCCTTACCAGGTGAATATACAAGTACAGCCCTGAATTTCATGTAGATTGCAATGGGTTTCTGTAATGCCAATGTTAATAAATGGTTGCCCAAGGTACGTTGTGTCTCGGGTACATTTAATGAGCTAGGAGGACCCTGATGGCAGGAGGACAGTGCTATTAGCATTTCCCACTGCAGCACTGTGTTTTGGTGTGATTCAGAATTCAATTCAGCTGAAGTCTCTGGAGATGAGCTTAACATTAGGATTGTTTTGATTGTTTGTGTGCCCAAATTTAAGATGCAAAGCCAGGAGTACTTGAAAGCATAGGCTGTAGTTTTTCACAATATCCTAGCGTGTTCCCCCTTTTGATATCACAAGTTACTTAGTAATGAATACGAAAATCTGAAACCTTCATCCTAACTTTAAACGCACATGTTGAATCATGGCTGTTTGTCTTACTAATACCACCATGTTCCTGTTAGTAACACACAGCCAAGGATCAGTACACCCTCTCCCCCATACCACTGTCATCTGAATTATAATTGCATTTTCTGTGTTACTGATAATGACAAGCTTGTTAGGAGAAATCATAGCCTTCCATGCATTTTTAAATTCATCACTGAAATTCCATGAAAATATACAAATTTGACCTCTCCTTCAAAATGACACAAAACACCACAGTCTCCTAACGCATCTCCAGTCATACGAGTTGAATTATTTGGCATAGTCCTGAGAGGCCATACTTGTTCATTCCTGTGGAGTGCAAAAGATCTAGTCCTCTAGAAAAGGCTCATAGATGAGTTGTGATGGCAGAACTGACAGTCAGGATGAGAGATTTGATTAGTACAATTAACTGTTTTGGTGTAGAAAAAGAAGTGCATGTGGAAAGTATCAGGCTATTTGTCCTCATAAAAAAAAAAAACAATGAATTCTATTAATTTTTGGCTTTTTTAAAAAAAGTTAAGAGCATCTCTGTAAGCTGGAATTTACAGATGAAAACATGATTTTCTGTATTTGATCAAGTTGAACATAAATATATTTTAAAATTAATCATATGCTTAAACAGATATAGACCAAAGGTATCCCATGCACAGATACTCAGTTGCAATGGAAATGTTTGATGGATGTTTTCTGATGGTGACAGGAAAATGCCACAGTGGGAAAAAAGGTTGACCTAAAGAAAGCACAAAACCGACTTTGAAAACATTAATTCATGAAGACAATCCAACAACAGTGGTGTTTGCCTCTTGCAGAAGATTATTAAATCCATTTTCAACATCTGTAAGGAAGAGGTACAAGTCGATGCATAATTGAAGACTTAAAAATTAAATCTAAAACATGGGTACCGAAATTAAAAACCTTGAACTGTGTTTCATAGTTTTAATACTTCAATTTATATACAAAGATTGGAATTTAATAAGGAAGATTCATGATTACAGCCTTCTGGGCAAGATTCAGACAGTGTTTGACAGAGAATCCTGATAGATGGGTTGGAATGAGCCCTCACCTCAGATACACCAAAATACTCAAGGCTGAATAAAAGCAATCAAAATGTAACAATATTGTTGTGAACTAGATAGGCTGTTTCTTGGCATACCCTGAGGCAGAAAGCTTCACCGAGTTTGTTGGAAGCATATAGGTCTTGGGTATGCTTTATTGTTTTGGCAAGATACAGGGAAAATGTGCATTTGGCTTTGGGGGAGGGGAGTTGTGTTTATGATTAGAAATTCCCTAGGCGTTTAATGAGAAAATCCTTTAGAAAACAGTAAATGTCCAATTTATATTTTACTATCAAATGTTCTATAGGTAAAAGGCATAAGATGGGGTCTTGGGAAAATTGTTTTTAATTCCCAGGGCTTCTTCACAGGCCAAAAGGAGTATTCATGTGCTTGAAGTTCAGCATATGCTTATGTCTTTGGCTGAACTAAAGTCTTTATCAAGATTGCAGTGTAGTTCTTCAGGTATATCCAACATTTTTCATATTGCAACATATTATAAATTAAATACTGTATATTTTACCTAATACAAGGTAAAATGAAATCCACTAAAATTACTTTTATTTTTCTAGCTATTGTAATTGGTTGCTGCCTAGCTTAGTGTGATTAAAGTACAGGAGCTGAATGCAGAGATACCACCACAAGCAGCCAACTTGGCAAATTTCTCCCTTGATGCCTAAGAGCCCTGGCATTAAAGCCCTCTTAGAGCACAGGCCAGAGAGGCTGACCAAAGATAACTCAGTGCTGATTGCATCCAAGTGCTTTGCAGTGGCTGCAGAAATAATGCGGTGAGTTTTATGTCCACCTTAATCAGGCTAAAAGCTTTAGGAAACCCTATCACAGAGCACTGGATTTGTCCAAAATGATGAGGAGAAGTCAGAAAAAGCAACAGGAGAGATTTAAGCAAGAGATATGTATATGCATCAATCTGTTGCAAAACAAAACCTCTCTTGGTAAAATAGCCGCTTGCAAATGGCTCTCTAGAGCTGCCTGAGACACAGACAGCTGGGGTTGATGTAGATCAGGTGTAGGACGTACAGAAATGTTTTGATTTGGGCTTACCTGCTTTCTCCTCTGTCTTGTGCCCATGCTCTCTCCTGGCACAGGTAAAACATTATAAAAAAATGAAAACCACAGTCTCTTTGTTTTCCTGACTTTTTTCTTCCCCTTTCTAAGCTAGAATTTTAAATGTCAGCCTTTCAAAATGTGGCATTTTCAGAGAAGTGTTATAGCCTGGATCTTACTGAATGGAAAATGTTTTTTCCAGTTCAAAGAGTTTTAAAACAAAACAGGAAAGGCCAAGACAAATGAAAAAGACTGGGGGAACAGAAGCTGAAGTTCTTCTCCAATTAGTTTTTCAGATGTCCCTGTCAGCATCTTTTCTCCCTAGGGAATTTGGAAGAAAATTTGAAATCTAAATCCTGCATGTGTTAGAAATGGCTCCATTCCGTGGCAGCACCCATAGATGCTATGGCTTTCATGGCAATAGAGAAAATGAAGATGAGATAAAACACTCTTTAGAGCATGAAGTTTGATACTTGCAGAAACAGGGCTGGTCTAACATTCTATCACCCTGTTCTTGTTCCTCTGCTACCTTAAATATTCAGGGGAATGTACCTTGTCCTGAAATACATCTCTGCTGCATGAACTCAAATATACTCAGAGATGATAAAGCCAGCAGGGTCACTACAGTGGTGTGGTTTTAACCATGCAGACTGCTTTGTCCCAGCAGTATGGCTTTATTGAATAATTGTTTTACTTGAAGATACCATCTCTTTTTAGTAAAACAAACAACAACAACAAGAAAGAGTAAAGCCCTAGCGATGGGTTTAACAGAACTGGAAGAACATCTAAGGATATTTCAGAGAACTCTGTCTTTGGTCCCAGTCCAGCACCATGCTTGAGAGAATATATTTCCCCTTTGACCAGAGGTTCAGAGCAGAGGAGCTCATGTATGCTCACCTCTGTTTTTGGAGGCATATCCCATCTCATACCTGTTGTTGGCTCTGTCGAACAGGGCATCAACTCAAGATACCCCAGAACACTGCATCTTACCTGAAATTTGCAGAGCCTCTTTCAAATAACTCACCTCACCAAGGGGCTTAACTTTAGAAACTTATTTAAGATCAACCCAGGGGCAACCTGGAGCTGGCTTAACACATGAGGCCCCCATGTTCTTTTTTTGATTGTTTGTTTTTCTGCCAGCATATTCAATTTGGCCTTCTCCCTGGTGACTCAGCATCTCAGGGTTCTTCTGCCCTTACTGGTGCTCTCAGTGAGCTGCTGTCTTTACCTTCAAGACTCTGTAGAGAAATAGCGTAGCATATCTGTAGGAAGCCCCAGGCATGTAACTCTGTCATGGGATGTCTCTCCCTCCACACATTCAGCCTGCGATCCTCCAAAGCAGAGCAATACTTTTATTTCTGTCTCATCATTTTGGAAGCAACTGAGCTTCCAGCAGGGTGCCAGGGTAGTGTAATGACTACCGCTTTAACCTCTACAGAGCGTCTGGGACAATTTCTCTCTCTTGTTATCCCCAGGTATAGCTCTGCTCCCCCTACTTTCCAATCAGCCAGGCCTCCACCATTTCTGACTTCACAACAAGTGATAAAAAGACTGAGGAAACATGCTGAATGGAAGCGTTCTGTCACAGTTCCCTCACACACACACACACACACACATTTCCCTTTCCAATGTGGAAACCTGCCCGATGCCAACCATTTACATGGGTACCTTTCATTCCAGCTGGGCATCCAGAGGACTGTCTTGGTGGAGTGGAGGGGGGGAAGGAAACCAAACCAAAGTAAATTAAATGTCCTTTCAGCCAGTTTTATGAACTGCCCTCAGCTATTAATTTAGCAGCGTTCTTCCAGACAGTGGCAGCTGCTCCAGCATCGGCCTGTGGAAGAAACTGCTCCATGGCAACAGGCAGCAAGCGTGAGCTTACCCACGTAAGCATCATGCAGAGCCACTGAGGGGCACTTTCAAAAGGAGCAAGAATGCTTAAAATTGTGACAAGATACCACATCTCACCTGAAAGGGAGAGGATCTGTAGCAGCCACAGTTGCTATACAGGTCAGTGCAGGCTGTGCAGTGATTTGGCTGTCAGAAGCTGCCCTCACCATGGGCATATCACTGCCTTGTGATATAGGAAAGGCTTGCAGGTGTTTGTAGTGTGTGACACATGGATTATTTGGAATTATTTTTATTGTTATTATTATTTTAAAACAGTTGTGACTCACTTCTCAGTGGGTTAAACTGGCTTGCAAACCAAAAATCAAAAAATTGCTTTTTGCCTGTAAAACAGAATAATGAAATGCAACCTCTTTGGGGTTTAAAATGCTTTTTAGGGCTGGGTGATTCTGATGTTGAGTTTGATGGAACTGCATGGGCCAGGCTGGAATTCAGTTTCAAGAGCAGAAGATTAAAACCAGTTCTAGGATTGCTTCATATTAAAGTGTCTGGCATGAGCAATACAAATCCCTGATATCCTTGGCTTTTCTTTTAGCATTTTTCCCCCCAGCTGTGAATTTTATTTATTTATTTATTGTGATTTATTGCAACAGTTCTGAAGCCTGCTAGACTGGCAGTCCAGGAGACTGATGTCATGAAGTGGCAGTCTGAGTTACACTACAAACCCTCTCTGCTAGGATAATCTCTAGGCAGAAGGATAAGAGTTTAATCAGCCCTGTTAATTCATTAGCACTTCTCTTCTGAGGCAGGGACAAAGTGACCCATTTAGTATTAGTAGTGTTGGTAGCTATTCTGAAGCAAACATAAATCCAGGTCATTTTAATCAAGCCACTGCACAAGTCATAAGTTTCTGTAAGCCGTTGTTATCATGTGAGGCTGAAGTGGTTCTTTTAACTTCGATATACTTTGATATAGTTAACCCTTCCCTGAGGACTTCTCAAAGTTCCTTCTTGCTTTGTTTTATCTATCTACTTTTTATGATTTTAAATGCAAAACGCACAATGTGGGTTGTTCCAAAGATTCCTGAGGCAACCTCAGTCGCTACCCATGTCCTCAGTGCTTGTTGAGATGAGAACGGCTCCCCACCACAACACACAACTTCACAATAAGGAAACCCAGAGGAAGGAGCCAGTATGTTTTCCAGAAGATCCCCTAGCTCTTCTGACAGCTAAGAAGGCAGAGCTACAGAACACACTTTTGATAATACTTCCTTCATGGTGCAGTCAAGTCAACCTCAAGAACTGTCACTTTCTCTCCACTTTCTAATGAACAGGTAGATGAAGTTGCCACCTTTCCTCTGGTAGCATCAGACTGTGGACTGATGTGCCCGGAGATCTCTTCCAGAAGAAAACAAAACAAAACAAAACAAAAAAAAAAAATCAGAGTCTATTTTGACCCTTTCTCTTTTCTGTCGCCACAGGGAGACCTTCAGAGATCCCTCATTCAGGTGGATTTTGGAGATGGCATCGCTGTTTCATATGCTAATCTCAGCTCAACAGAAGATGGGATCAAGCACATTTACCAAAACGTGGGCATATTCCGAGTGACCGTGCTGGTGGAAAACAGCCTGGGATCTGACAATGCTGTCCTCTACCTGCATGTAACGTGTATGTATGTTCATAATGATTATTAGCTTTTGTGATTCTTCAAAAAAAATATCATTTTCTCTTAGAGATGATGTTTGAGGCTTTGCAGCTGAGAGGGGACTGATGGGAGATGACGAGTGTTTATCTGACCTTCAGCAGAGGACTCCAGAATGAGAAGAGACACAGGGAAGAATGACATTTGCTTTTTGAACCATATTTTACCTTCAATTTTGGGTGGTCTAATCTGAGACACCTCAGAGGAGTGTCCGGCCCTTTCTGAAATGCCTTGTCAGTAGCATGTTTACAGTTCCACAAAAATAAAGACATTCAGGATCTTTAATCACTTTTAAAAGCCTTAACTTATACCTTGTGCATGTGTTTTGCCCCCTAATGAAATGCAGCTGCATTTGGGATGCAAACCAGTGCATTTCAGTCTTTCTGTTGTCATAGGAACCAAAATCTTGGTGTTAAAGTGTATAACAAGAAGAAATATTATCTTCACATTGCTGTTTAGCTGTTCTTTTCAACCTTTTTATACTTCACCAGTCTCTGATTTACCACTGAAATGTATCTCAGTCCTTGCAGAAAACCATCAGTGTGTTCTTTAATCTTTATTCTGCCACACGTTTATGAAACCAAAAGGTTGAATTGTTACTGGAATTTTGTAATATCCCTAATGGACTTGGGGGGGAGACACGGATAATAATAATAATTTGCTTTATATGGTGTTTTTTTCCTTTTTTTTTTTTTGGTTAATAATTTTTATTTTAGACTGTGTATTTTTGTGGCAGATTTACTGGAAAAAAAGAAAAATCCAAAACTTAGTTATTTTTATATAAGTTGTGCTTACAAAATATCACTTAGCCTCCACTAAAGTAACTCTACATACTCTCTAGATAATTTAGCACATTCCATGTACTTTAACTCCAGTTTTGCTGTTACTTCATATAGCACGAAAGCAGCTGCCTCTTCAGGGGAAGAGGGCAGCTCTTTAATGGTGCACAGTCATATCAGCAGATGGGAGTAGTGGGAGTGGTAGATGTGGGAGACAGCAGCTTTATGAGTGAGCATTGAGCACTAGGGGAGTGGGAACAAATATCTCCTTTAAAAAGACCTTAGGTTCATGACCAAGGTGTACCATTTATGATTCCCTAACCTGATATTGTCCTGTGGCAAACTTTTATGTCACATAATCCTTCAGCAGTGCCATGTGTTTGCAAAACTCATAATTATATCTTGCAAAAAAAGAACTGTATTGATAAATCAGATTATTATCAAGCTTTTTTTTTAATTATTATTATCATTTTTATTTATTTATTTATTTTTATTTGGGGACTTAGCCCATACCACTTCTGTGTTAATGTTCTGGTGAGTCAAGGTAAGTTCTCAGCTTTTAGACAGCTACCGTTTTGTTTTGTTTCTTTTTTGTTTTAAAGTATCATCCCGTATAGAGTAGAAAAGGACCTCTGCTCAGTATAGATATTTATATGCTTTTGCATAATTTATTTGGCAACTGAGCAAGCACAGATTTGCTTTGTACAGATTTGGTGTGGTAGACAGTGCCCATGTTTGCAGTAGAGAGAGGTTCTGGAGTCATATTCCATTTTGCCTTCCTGCTTGTGCTTGGAAACTTAGCAGGCTGCAGAAATCCTCCTCCCTCTGCTGCCAGTTGTGAAAATCAGCTCAACAGAAGCCATGGTCTTGTCTTTTCTTGTCTTTTCTTTTTCTTTTCTTTTTCTTTTCTTTTTCTTTTCTTTTTCTTTTCTTTTTCTTTTCTTTTTCTTTTCTTTTTCTTTTCTTTTTCTTTTCTTTTTCTTTTCTTTTTCTTTCTTTTTCTTTTCTTTTTCTTTTCTTTTTCTTTTCTTTTTCTTTTCTCTCCTCTCCTCTCCTCTCCTCTCCTCTCCTCTCCTCTCCTCTCCTCTCCTCTCCTCTCCTCTCCTCTCCTCTCCTCTCCTCTCCTCTCCTCTCCTCTCCTCTCCTCTCCTCTCCTCTCCTCTCCTCTCCTCTCCTCTCCTCTCCTCTCCTCTCCTCTCCCCTCCCCTCCCCTCCCCTCCCCTCCCCTCCCCTCCCCTCCCCTCCCCTCCCCTCCCCTCCCCTCCCCTCCCCTCCCCTCCCCTCCCCTCCCCTCCCCTCCCCTCCCCTCCCCTCCCCTCCCCTCCCCTCCCCTCCCCTCCCCTCCCCTCCCCTCCCCTCCCCTCCCCTCCCCTCCCCTCCCCTCCCCTCTCCTTTTCCTTTTCCTTTTCCTTTTCCTTTTCCTTTTCCTTTTCCTTTTCCTTTTCCTTTTCCTTTTCCTTTTCCTTTTCCTTTTCCTTTTCCTTTTCCTTTTCCTTTTCCTTTTCCTTTTCCTTTTCCTTTTCCTTTTCTTTTCACTCTGTAAAAGGTCATTGGAATCAAATGGAGAAGTGTTTTGGTAGTTGATATTTCACAGAAGGTTCTGACAGCCTTCTGTGATCAGGGTTTGTAATTATTTGCTGTTTGACAAGAGATGATTCCACAGGGACCATTGCACATGCTTAGCCTATCTGCACACTAATGAGGCCACATGAAGCAACAACTGCTTTCTCATGCAACAACAAAATGGAAGAAGAAGGCAGGGGCCCAGCCCTCACCCTTGCTCATATTGGCTTTCTGGGTTAAAACAGTTTTAATCAATTTTCTCAAGCCATTGAAGGCTTAAGAACTGCTTTAGTTTTTTTAGCCATACAACAAATAAACAATATCCACATGTGTTCATGTAACTTAGCAGCTGATAAAATGTAAATTTCTGTGTTGTGATGAAGCCAACACAGGACTTAAGTACTGCATGATCATTGCAGCAGGGCCTGCAGCAGACACCTGACTCCCTGGAGAAGCCACATCCCCGAAGTATGTCTCTCACCTCTCTCTGTGTGAAGATTTAGGGACCTCAGAACAGGCTGCAAACTGAGCGTAGTCCATTCTGACTAACAACAGATTGGCTGAGGCCAGAGATATACAGTAAATCCAGTCCCTTCCAGAGTCTGATGCCTGTATCCACAAAAGCATCTAAATACTATTGAAACGCTTGCATTGCCACTTGGCTCTCTAGTAAGTAAGGGGTCCAGTCTGCTTTATTTTGCTTGCGGTGTATAAGCATGGCTTTGGCCTCTTGGGAGTTTTGTAAAAATGCATGTCCTGACAATAAGACACACACTGTACTGCTCAGATCCATAGAAAAGCAATGTGCAGCCTGAGCACCCGGAGAGTTTTAGAAAGGGGCAGTAACTGGGTGACCCCTTGTTACAGGGTTGATACATGAATGTGCAGACTTGGGCCTTCCAACACCCTTCCCTGCCTGTGATCAGCCTGTAAAAAGCCTTGCTGAGGGTGAAGCTGCAGGCACTGAACCACAGTGTTTGTGATCTCCAAGATCAGAGTAAAGCCTCTACCCAGTGCCCTCCTCACCCTGCTGCAGCCCTGGGGCCGGTGCACAGGAGCAGTACCTTTGCTACAGTTGGCCCAGGGATCCACAAATGCAGATTATTGTGAGGAAGGAGCATTTTGGGGTGCATGGACAGTAAATTGTATATAAAGTGCTTCTCCAGCCAACAGGCTGTCTCTGAAACAACAGGTTAAAAATTCCCCCGAGACATTAATTCTGCATTTGTCTGAATACTTCAGAATAACAGCACTTTTCCAAGGGAGCCTTTTGAGAAGCTTCTTCCTTACCATTCTCTGGGATTCGTACACAGTTTTTCCTGGGGCAGATGAAGGGCTGTAGTCACCATGGCCCTGCATGAAGTTCAGAAATGCATTTTCATCAAATTTACCTGGGAGGAAGCAATCTCCTAGCAGCTAAGGGCCTATATAGAGTGAGCTATCCCCATCTGCTGGCCAGATAATAGTTCAGCATTTCAGCCGCTTTGACCCATCAGCTGTTTGCACAGAAATAAATGCAAAGCCAGAATTGACTTGAGACATTTTTTCATATTCTTTCCTAGTTGGCAGATGGTGCAGGTCTGAGAAGGTGCTGGGTGTTCTCCGCAGGGCTGGGTCATTTAAGCCATGTTCAGAGCAGCTGTGTAGTTACATTTGAGTGGTTTAAATTTTACATGGGCTCCATTGTTACTGCTGTTACTGCATCAGGTGTTTGGAAATGCATTCCTTTAGAAGTCCGTGCTGACACTGGGCATTTGGCAAATATCCCAAAGGATACCAGAGCTGCAAAATATTCAGTCTGGGAAGCTGGTGGTTTTTAGTTCTTAGTGTCTTGCTGTGAGAGCGGGCATGGCCAGGTCACAGAAATGTCCCGGAGCAGGGGAATTCGTTTAAAATCATACGGATGAAATTCTGACTTCTCAAGAATTTGTAAGAAGAGTGTTGACTGCTGACTATCAAAGGAAAAATGAGCCACAGTTTGGTCTATAGCAGGCTTTACTTATTCTGATCATGGCTGACTCTTAATTGGGCTGCATCAAGTTAACCAGCAGCTGTGTCTATGTCCCAGAGAAATCTGCATTTTTAGTAATGAGTCAGGAAGAGTGGTCCTTGTTGATATTGGCCTTAGTTATACAGTCTGATTTGGGAGAATTTTTCCATGTCTCTCTGCTTATGTGTGATTTATAGTGTAATAGAGTGTTTGCTCCAAAATGTATAGTGTTTCTCCACATTGAAAAGCAAGGTCTAAGTGGTGATATATTCACAGGATATTTTCTGAAAAATCCTTTCCTGGAATATAAAAGATCCTTTAGCAGGGTATCTCAATTCCATATGAACAATGCAATTGATCCTCCGACGCTGTGGTTTCTGCTTGTCAGCACTGGAAAGCTCACAGATGCAGGATGTGGCCTTAATTTGTTTTAGAAACACATGTCCCCGTATCACCTGGGGATTCTTTCTTTTTTTTTCTCTGTCATTCCTTGGACAATTGTCTTGTTCTCTAAGTGAACAGTCAGAACACATTTAAAAAAAAAAAAATATCTATAGGACAAGATATAACAACAAAGGCCCATCTGTCTCCAGAAGATGGGAATTGTGTAACTCTGGGCATAATGTCACTTGTCAAATGAATTATGTTCTGTTTATACTAAAGAAATAAAAGTGTTTGTTGAGGAAAATGAGGGAGTATAGGGTAACATTAAAATGAAGGCACTCAACGAATAGATATATTCAGACAAAATTTCATCTGGTATAAATAGATACAATATTGCTGAAGTTTTCCAAACCATAGCAATTTGCATCCTCAGAGATGCTCCGTGTCCACTGAAGCTATTTGTCCTGCACATTCTTAAGTCTTCCTGGTGAAGGGCAGAGTCACATAATAGGGGTCTGCCCCTATTGTTTAAGTGGTAAGTATGCGATATTCATGCAGTAAAGAGCCCAGGTTTTTCAGCTCCAGGTACAGGGATGGTTCTTGTTTTATGTGGAACAGATTTAAGCTTGCCTCTCTACAAATGGTACCAAGCCAAGACATTAGATGCCATGCCCCACGGTAATTTAGACATCGCCTCTTCCTCTAACCAATGGGTGTCGCCTCAGGTCTCCCCTCTTACCAAGTCAACATTTCACACAGGGGGAGGACTCACCTCTTGTTTCTGTCTCTGCAGGTCCCTTGGAACATGTTCACTTATCTCTTCCATTTGTCACCACAAAGAACAAGGAGGTCAATGCCACAGCAGTACTGTGGCCAAGTCAAGTGGGAACACTAACTTATGTCTGGTGGTTTGGAAACAACACGGAGGTTTGTATTCCCTATGGACTGAGGTCAAAACAATTTGGGAGGAACTCTCTGACTGAGAAGGAAGGAAAAGAGGGGTCTGGAAATGCTTCTAAATAGTCAAACACAAAATAAAATTGTAAACCAGAGACAGAGACTAATTATTGGTTCTTTGATGTACCAATGTTGAAACTGTTGGAACTGTTTTGTAATTATTGCTGTGACTTAGCTATAGGGTTTATTGGCATTTCATGCAAATTGCAAATAGGTTTGTCTGCATTTTCACCCAAGGTGGGTGTAGAGAACCAAAGTCCCAAAGACTTCTAGTATGTACTTTCCCACTCGCATTTCTTCAACAGCAACAATAAAAGCTGAAAACTCTATGCACCACATTCTGCTTCTCTGTGCTTGCAGAGTTTTAGTAAATCTGCACAGGCATTATAACAGTTATTGTACGTACCTTTGAGGCTGAAGTACCCAGAGACCCTAATTAACCTCTAAGGGGAAAGATTCTCATGGATTTTGTAGAGTCAAGAGGGACCTTGAACCACACATGGTTATATTCTGTATAATGCAGGTCAGAGGATTGCATCAGTACTTCCTGCTTTATTTAACTATTTCTGATTAAAGCAAAATCTGACTTTTTTGGTTGTTTTGCATTAATGACATCCCTCAGATGATGGAGGATTCATTGCTTTTCTTTCTTACCCTCTCCCTCAACTATTTCCCCATAGCTAATTATCCTGAGAGTTAAACATATGCCCTGTGTTTGTAGTCTGAATTTATCTAGTTTCAGTTTCAAGCTGTTGGATCGTTACGTCTTTGTGTCTAGATTAAAGAACTCTCTGTAGTATCAGATATCATCTCCCCCTAGAGGTACTTACAGGCTGTGATTGTCACCTTTTAACCTTCCCTCTGATCTACTAAGCTCATAAGTTATCAGAGTTGGTCTAACTCTGTTCTCATTTAAGTGAGAGTTTTACTTCAGACTACAATGGGAACACAGTTTGACTTAATACTGTGTGCTTTGAAGATCTCATCCAGAGTTCATTAATAAGTGAAAATAGAAGTTAGGGCAAAGGCTGCAGAAAGGGGGCACGGCTCATTGATAAACTAATCTGCACTGTAGAGCAAGGTGAGGAGATCTCTGTCCTCTCTAAAACCCATCAATTTCCAAAAAAAATGTCTCCATGTCTAAGAAGTCAAGAGAGCAACTGAGAAATCTTGATTTGCCTCCTGATTTTGTCACAACCTCCTTAAAGTGATCTTAACCAGGTCATTCACAGCTAGACCTGGGGGAGGAGTGTGATACCAGAGCAGTGAGTCTCATGGGCCCTCATATGGACCTCTCTACAGCAAAAGACACTTTAACAGGGGATCCAGAACAGCCATCCTGCTAAGTGGGAAGTTTCCTGGAGACAGATGCTAGGGAATATTGGGATCTTAAAACCTAACTCCTTTAGAAATTTTACATACCCTACTCTGAGCTCTGGGAAGACAACATCATCTGGATCCCTGAGCCTACTCCAGAAAATTGGCTTCCATGTCACAGGACCCTTTCTATGTCTAAGTTTCCAAGCTAAGTTTCCAAAATTATCCCAGTAAGCTAGAGAGCCAAACTATTTGATTTTCCTTCACAGCCATATTAATTTATTTTCTCTTTTTCTGGTGTATTTGCAGCCACTGATCACTTTGGAAGGGAGCATCACATTCACATTTTCTGTGGAAGGGATGAACACCATCACTGTTCAGGTCTCAGCAGGAAACATCATTCTTCAGGACACAAAGACCATTGCTGTGTATGGTGAGCCCTTCCAATTTCATTTCACATAAGATTCTCCATAATCAAGAGCTAGAGACCCAGGTTACCTGGCAGCAACATAAGGTTGTTATTCCAGGATCCTTTGAGTGAGATTGTAAACTCAGTTCCAGTGGTATCAACTCAGCATAAGATCTCTGAAGGCCACTGACTGACATTAGTTCAGACTGAGATGATCACAGAATGTTAATCTCTTTCCCAGAGCCCACTGTGTCTGTCATCCAACACAATTATCTAGACTTTAGGTCATTTTGCAAGCTGGTGTTCCCCCATCTTGGCCAGTACAGGCCTCTTTACTCATGCAGAAGCTTCTTGGCTCAAAAAATAAGTCAATGCAGTGTGGTATAGTTCTGGACTGAAATCTATACTGATTTGATGTACTCAGGCCTCAGAAGCAGATAGGATTCACAAATGCCGTATGGTGTAGATGTAATCTAAGAACCACTGAGAATCCCAGTTTAAATAGTTAAAATGATCATTTCGAACATCTCTGTTAAAGAAAATCAAAGATTAAGAAGTATTTTTTCCAAGTCTAGACCTCTCTCCACCTTTGTCCCTGTCCAGTTAAGATTTCAAATGTTTGGAGCATGTCTGTGAGAGTATAATCACAGCTTCCTTCTCAGGGTTTGCCTGCTTCAGAGGTCAAGATTAAAATATCGTTTATATTCCCAACACAGCTCCCTTTCTAGTGCTATTCATCCATTAAAGTAAGGACCTATTACCTTTTTCAGTTCTGTGACACTCGAGCAGTGAATCTCTCAGATTCTCCAAATCTCTCAGTGAATCTCTCAGATTCACTGCTAGATTCTCTGACAGTGTGTGCATCACCTGCAGATTGATTAAGAAAAGAAAAGGACAAACCGCAGCAAGTTTCACTAGGTTCTGCCGTTCATTTGGCACTAGGAGATATTCACAGTCTTTACTTATAGACACCATGTCATTCTATCTGCAGAGCAATTTCAGTCCCTGCGGTTGTCATTCTCCCCAAACCTGGATGACTACAATCCAGATATCCCGGAGTGGAGGAGGGACATTAGTAGAGTAGTCAAGAGAGCCCTGGTGGAGGTAAGTAACGTGCATCATCTTCCTTATGGTGGCTCTAATTTCTGCTTTCTGCCTGTATTAGGGCTGGATACAGTGTTATTTCAAGGTATGTCTTTGTCCTTACCAACTATAAAAGGAGGCTACGCCAGTGTTTTGAGTCCAGATTCCTAAATTTTAGGTGAAATTACTGCATCCTATGACAAGCTGGTGCTAAGAGTCAGTCTTCAGTTGATTTTTTATTTTTTTTAATTACAGCACATTATATGGAATATTCATGGGAAAATGGCATATAGAAAACGAATGGCTTATATCTGCCTATAGCTGTACAAATGTCTTTACTGTTGCATTGCAATTCTTACTTCTTTTACTACTGTTCTTAGACAGCAGTGGGTGTACTATTCTAATGAAGTTGCAAATATGCTGTAGGAAACTTAGGAGACCAAAATCAAAACAAATTTCACTACAGAGAAGAGCACCTCAGGAAGTGCTTTATGTCCTTCATATAGCATGAGGCTCGTGGGGCAGGATAGGATGCTATTTTTCCCAGCAACACTGTGGGGCAGCTCTGAAGTTCCTTCTCTAACTCTTGAACAGAGCGTCATAAAACTAGTGTTTGGCTGAAGATGTGGATTTCAAACTGAGGCTGAGATACATTAAAAGAAACAATTGGGGCTTCTCAGCTCAGCAGAAAAATAGTGGAAGGAACTGTCTGAAACAGGTTTGTGTTCACCTGATTAGCGTGCAGTGTCTTTTTAGTCATTTTGCATAAACGATGCCACAAATGAACACATAAGCTTGTTAATAGAATCTACAAACTTTTTGTTCTTTTAAAATTTGAGAAGTACTATTTACAAAAAAAAAAAAAAAAGAAGCTGAAAACCTGTCTGGATCCTTACGGAGCTTTTTGTTTTTTCTTCTTTTTTTTCTTCAATTTCCTCAAAAGACAGGTGGAAAGGAGAAAAGAAAAAAAAAATAACAGTTTTCTGAAGCTTGTTCTTCTGACTTATTTATGTCTGTATCAAGTATTCAAGGCTCCATTTATCTTCCAGATGAATTTTCAGAATATAAACAACTCAATAAAAGAAAATAAAGCCATGAAAAAAGGATTATAAAACCACAGTACCAAGGCTATGTTCCAAAAGCAGAGCAGTGAAAACAGTCTTTTTTTTGTTTGAGTTTATAAAAAAATAATAATTGATAGCTAATTATCCCCTTTTATGTAGCTAAATGATTCACCTTAAACAAGCCTTTTGTGAGAAATTCTTATAAAAATTGAAGTTAAAACCAATAGATTTGATGGCAATTAAATACACTGTATAAAAATAAGTTGAATAACTAAATAATTTAACAGAAAATTATAGCTGTGCTATAGAATTTTTATGAACTTTTATTAAAGTATTACATTCTTATTACAGAGTCCTACAGACATGGATAAAAATTCTGCATAAGAAATTGTAGTTCTCTATTAAAATCTGATCTTCTCTGTAAGTAGGGATAATTTCAGATTATCGCAAAATATCCTCTTTTGTATTACAATTATAATTATTTCCTCACATCATTGATTTTTAGTCCTGTCTCCAACTTTTGATGAAGAAGACAGGAACAAACTGAGCAGTCCAGATTAAAAAAAAATAATAAATCATTCCCAGCCTCAGAAAATGAAGAGTTTACATTAACTGGTAATACTATGTCTTTTTCTTGACATCTTAGAATAATCTTTTAGGCAAGCAGAAATAATACAGCAGTCTACAGAGTACTTGAGTACTACAGAGAATATACAAAACCTTTGTATCGTTATAATTATTCTTCTAAGTTCCCGTTAAAACAAACAAACAAAAAAACAGCAACAGAAGGCTGTACTTTTCCATGTCATACAGTGGAAGGAGTGGAAGGGAAGGGTTCCTTTTTTCGTAACTCCGCATGGTATTCACTGAGTTGTGAGCAGTAAGATGTGGAATAGTCACAGAATTAGCTCAAATGATGGAGATCTGTAATCACAATTTTGCTGAAATCCCATCCTCCGTCCATCATTTCCTGGAAAGAATAGATGCTCCAAGTCTTGGGTTGTGAAGTACTAGGGAGAAGAATTCATGAGTCTTAAATATGATTAATGTCTGAGATTGTTTCATGTCCTGACTGCAGGAAATTCTCTGTGTTTGTGTCCAGCTGCTGTGGTCTGCCCTTATGTAAGGGCACTCTATTTTTTTAAATTTTATTTTATTTTCCTGGGAAGGGACCTACCAACATCAGCACTTGGAAACCAAAGATTTAAATCTTTGATTTAAAAGAGGTACCTTTATCTAACCTTGAGATTTAAATTACATGCTGGATAATCCACAACACAAAAAGGAAATTGCGGAAGATTCAGGAAACTATGTTTCTCCTCCTTTTGCCCCATAAAAATTCCTGAAGGTCAATTAGCTCATTTACTGGAGAACACTACAATCTAATTGTCTAATGCCACAATAACAGCAGCTGAAACTGTACACAGAGGTGGCCCTGGTAGTGATGACTATGGGGTATTTCTTTTCTGAATTTTGGCTAATTTTATATTGAAGAGAGATTTGGGTATAAAATGGTTGTTTAAGATTTTCAGTCAACAAGACAAAAAACTAAAAATTTGCAGATTAATACAATCTTTAACAGCTAAAAAAAAAAAAAAAAAAAGAAGTGTTCCTCATTAAGTTGTGGAACTGACCCAGGATATGAGCTACAAGAATTTGTTTGGCTTTTGGGATTCAAATCTGATTCATCTTCTTCTCTCTCCCTGAGTCTCCACAAGGCTTTTAAGCTCTGTTTTGACTAATCACACCTCTAGAGTGCAATTCAGCCCACATACCTTGCCCTTTAACATACTGCTTCTTACCATTGACTAAATACAGAACCTCAGGGACCAACTTAGAATAGAGATACAACTTTAAAATAGCTAAATTTAGATACAAATATCATACCATATGTGACCGTTATTTAGCAGCTCCTTTCAGCATGTCTGATTATCACTGTTGCCCTAGGACTCTGTATATTTTACTGGAGTACACGGTAAAAAAACTTAGACTGGGAAATTATTATTCCCTGACTTTTGCCTGTGCTGGATTTTAACAAGATTTTCCTTGTAGTACAAGATGTTCCTTATGTCATTTGTGTAAGTATTGTGATGCCTTCACAAAGAAGTTGTGAGCACTCGATGCCATCCCTGCTGTTTATCTGTCCATTAATTGTCTATGTGTCAGGCAACAGGTATTTCAAGCAAGCATATTCTGGTCGCAGTGCTCCCTGGTCTGCCCACATCTGCTGAACTCTTCATTTTACCTTATCAAGATGCCCCAGCAGAAAATAAAAGAAAAACAGAAGACCTAGAACAGGTATTGTGTATGTTTCTTGGAGAAGTATATGTTTACATGTGTTTATGTATATGGGGTTTCCAAGACAGGTTAGAAAAAATTATGGTATAATTGCATTGGATTTACAGGGGTCTAAACAATGACTGTAGTATGTGCTATATCCTTTTTTTTTTTTTTTTTTTTCTTTTTCCTAGCAGTGTAAAAAGATTTGATGGTATATTTAGGAGTGGAGAGTGGAGACTCCCATTTGGTACACCTCAATAATGTTAAATTGGCATAAATTTGCATGATGTCACATTCTCTTACTTACAAGAGAACAGAAATTCTGTTCTACCTCATGGAAGTAGCAAAAAAACAGAAAGGATTTAGGGGATTATTCCTGCCTACATGTACTGGAGTAGCTTCATCAGGCCAAGTTTATGAGGTTGTTAAGAATCTGAACAAACACTGGAGGACAAGGCTGGGTGGTAGACCTGAGAAGATCAGAATTTCATTGACTTTAAGACACAGGGGTGGGGTTAGATTATCCTGCCTGCTGTCTTCATAATGCTAGAAGTGGAATTCAGTCACTCTTGTATGTTCTCTTGGTATGAGACTGAATGAAGGTTGTGGTGAACAGGAAACTATAACTACCTGCGAACCCAAAAGATTCTGCCTGTGAGTGGGCCTACCATGATTACGACTAACAGTTAAACACTGTGCTGGGCAGAAATCCTGACATAGCTCTCACTTTATCTCAGGTTCTAGAGATAAAGATAATTATCCCTGAGTGTAGCTCTGCCTCCCCACACAGCATGTCAGTGACCCAAGCAGATATACCCCATGTCGGTGTAAGCTATATGAGCATTGGGGTAGAGGGTGTCATCAGCTCACAAATCTTAGCCTCAGTGTTATGGTAAAACCCTCAGCATTATTGGATGCCTGCTAATCCACTGGATGGCAGAAGGGATTTAGTGTTTCTCTTTGTATTTGCCCCTGAATTTCTAAATGAGTAATGTCTTCTCTTCAGTGTGTGTGTCAACATTATCTTCCCTTTCTTGTATTCTTATTTTCTAATAGTCTTTTCTTCTGCCTGATCTGTAATTGTCTGTTGCAATTGCCTCTTGAAGTGTTCTAAAGCCTTGTTAACAAACTCAGCCATGGGCTTCAAATCACTAGGTCACCCATATTCTTAAGCTTTCCCTTGCTCAGCATCCCTAGCCATCATACTTTTTCTTTTTTTTTTCTTTTTTTTTTTTCTTTTGACAAATGACTTTCCTCTGCAATTTTCCTCCACCCATATAATAAACAAAAAAGATGGAGATTTACTGTTCTGCCAAACCTTTCCTTCCCTTTCTCCTTTATCCCCCTTCTCTTTTACTCCATCTCAAATTGGCAAGGAAGCCAGTCCATAAACTATCAAATTTACATCTGACCCAGCTCTCCTCTGGCACTCAGCAACTTACTGTATTCTGCCAGTTAGCCCTTCTCTATTTACCACTCTCTTTCTTCTCCCTGTAAAAATGGAGTCTCTGTGGCTGTGAAGAAAGGGAGCTCTGACAGTGCTCTCATGACCCTTTTAATGGACAAAAAGAAATGTCATTTTCAGTGGGACTCCAGCAACTTGTCTGGCATCCTGCAGGGTCAAAACAGTAACTTTTGCAAAGAAAGAAATTATTTGCCATTTGCAGCCAGATGCTTCTTACAGAGAAGTATCCTCCCTGCTCCCATCAGGATGATCAGAACATATTTCTTATTAGTCTGTGGGTTCCACATTCCCCTTCAGAGTTATTAGAGGAGAAAATGGCATTGTTTTCAGTAGGAACTGCCTGAGGAAGGCCCCAAAAAGTGTTTCTCTTCTCAGCACTGAAGAGTATTCTAATACTGTTCCTGTTTTGCCATCCATTTGGCCTGTAATCCTTTACTATCCCTTTCTCAAAGTGTTTCCAGAGCACATTCAATGGGATGAGTACTGTGAGCAGATGTTTTTGTTGATGACAGCTTAAGTTGCTTCTTAGGTACTTTATGAGGCATAGTTTTCTTTTCTGGTTGGAAAAGAAATCTGTTTTGTGTTCATAAGCATGCATCAAACCATTCAAATGAAAGTATGTGAGATTGTGTGTTTGCAGGTGCAGACCCAAAGGAGTTATTTTCCTGGATAACTTTTCTAATTTGGAAGGGAAACTTCAAATTGTACAGGAACAAAATTGAAATAGTTTACATAAACACTGCAAGGGGAAAAAAAAATCTCAAGTAAGCACTTAATTGTATAGGTTCATTTTTTCATCGTGTCGTATCACATGTGGAAGCTGATCTACAAACCTAAGACTCATGGTGAGCCTGTGCAGAGACACCAAGCCAAACTGTTTCTGCTTCTGGAAAACTCGCTGTCAGAATAAATCAAATGGAAATGAGATTCAGAAATTAATGTCTCTATACTGCAAAAGCTCTTGTTTCAGTACCTGAGAGATGGAAAAATGTAATTCTCTCTCAAAATCAAAAGTTGGTGAAACAAAGCAAAACACCACAAAATGGCACCATGCACACCATAGGCCCAAATTTGCCAGGACAATGTACTATAACCTCCTCCTTCTCTTCTCCTCCTATTAGAGCCACATAATGTTATCATGTATTCTTGTGCTCATATGTTGTGGATGTGGTGATATAGCTGTGCAACCACCATATTCACATGCCAAGTACCAGAACAGAGACAAGAGACAGTCTATGGTCCTGATATTCAGCTCTTCCAATCTGGGACTGAAAGGGGGGAGCCATGTAAATCGTGTGGGTTATGCAAAGATTACAGACTTTTGTCACCTAGATCAGGCAAGGCCAAGGGAAGCTGATGGAGAGGGATGAAGGGAAAAGAAACAGTAGCAGAAGAGGGGCTTCAAACTACATCTCCCCACAGGGAACTCCTGAAGTTGCTGCAGGCTGTGTCATAGAGTTTTTTGGTCATTTGCTTAACCAAGTAGTATTTAATCCCCAGAGCTATACTGTAAATCTGGCACATAACTAATGACCATGGGGGTCTTACTTTCTTGATGTTTCCTCTGGATGCAGATTAAGCTGTTCAGTTTGTGTCTGGTACATAGTCATTTGTCTTTTTAAGCACACCTTTGGGTCTATCTGGCCAGACTCTAGGTGGCCTTTGGTACTTAGTTCCCATTGATTTCAAAGGCAGCTAGATGTCCACTGTCCCTTGAGAACTTAGGTCTCAGTTGCCATATATCAAAGTTGACTAAACACAGAAAGTCATAAATTGCTGGGTACATAAATCGTGGGACTGTCAAAGTGCATAAATTGGGCTATGGACTGCACTGCGCTACACAGTTCCATGCACTTTTCCATTAGAACAGTGCATTTGTGTCTCGTGCTCTTGTTGAGACTAGGTGGCTAGATGGTGGATGTCATTTTCTCTTTGAGTTGATGTACCACTATCATTCAAGTGCCCCAAATTATTTTTTCTGTGTAAGCACAGTACAAATTGGCTTCATATTTCTTTACAGATTACATTTACAAACGTGAACTCTGCATTCCTGATATTTCCCATGGGAGAATGAAGTCCCCTTAAATCAGTCTAACTGCTCTTGACAGATGAAAAACAAAAGCTGTGTATGAAACCAGGGACATTTTCTCAATGTGCAGCATGGGACAATTCCATCTGACACATAAATACAGAGTTTGCGAGGACCTCAGATTACTTTGTCCACTCCACTTTCTGTAGTCATTGTAAACTTATTCTTCACAGCTTCATAAAAATTAAAAGGCATTTTCAACCTGTGGAATCCCCAAGCATTTTGCATATGAAAAAATACAATAAAATAAAATAATCTTGTATTCATGACCAGAATGCTGTAAATTTGTCTGTTAAAAAATAAAATAAAATAAATGTGTAACTGTTTTCCCTGCTTTATTTCACATCAAATATGGACAGACAACCAACCTGCTTAAAAAAGTAGAAATAATTTGCAGTTGTAAAATGCTGCTACTTCATTTATGTGTTGTCACTGCAACACCTCTAAAATATCCCAAATCTTGCATAAGCAGTCACTGAAAATAACCCTTAGCCACTTGGTCCGGAATGCAACTGTTACACCGTCTTTATGGACAGGCTTAGTGAATGTGATGATTACAGAACTCATATCTGCTTGTTTCAAAAGCCTTGAATTCTTCCTCTTCAGTGAAAGGCAAACCTCTAATTAGTAGCATTTCAAGTAATTTTTTTGAGTAATTTTAGCACTAATACGATATAAAATGAATGCACAGTAGGAAGATATTCTACTTAAAATTCAATAGAGGGCAGTGATACAAATGCACAGATACAAACACTCATTTTTTTTTCAGTGTACAGTTTTATTCCATATGAGGATTCTGAATAGTTGTCTTTTTAATTATGCATTTCACAAATTTTATTCTCTCCACATTGTTTGCTAGAGGAGTCTTTTTGTCAAATGCAGGAAATGTGTCGCCTGTTAAGTCAAATGAGATGTAAACAGGAAATACATGAGAACTCTAAAGAGATGTTTTCATATGTTTTCATGTGTCTCCCTTTAGTTCTCCGTTTGCATTCTTTTACCTGGCCTATTCAAAACAGCTGTAGAAGCAGAATGCAAAAGAGATGCAAGAGCAACTAGTTAATGACATCTGAGATCATTAATCTTTTCTCTGAAAAGAGCTATCAGCAATGTAGCAAGCATGATGGAGTCTTTGGCAAATGGCAACACCAGCTGGTGGGTAGCCAACTGTCATCAACAGATTGCAGCTGTGGCCACTATCCGTATCCAGCCAAAGAGATGGGAAATGACATGTATGACTGAATGGGCAGTGATGAACTGAGGAGACAAAATATCTCTGGCATTAACATTAGAGATACCGGTGCTCAGGAAGTCTGTATGTGCGTATGTCTTAGGATTTGTTCCTTAAAGCAGATTTAGTTATGTTTTTGCTTCATTGTAGCTGCTGTAGCTTCTATTTTTATTTATGCTGGTTTCTCAACCACTTTCCTAAGCTTTAGTGGCTTTAGTGTTTTAACATATTTACTTTCATTACTTTTATTTCCTCTGATGTATTTCAGATATGCCCATCAACAAAAATATTTTAGCAAGGCCATGACAATGAACACCTTCAAATCCTACAGAAAATGATGCCAATCAGTCCTAGAAATTAAATTCCATTAGGAAGAATGGCAAATCATCTAGTGTTTACTATGAGCTTTTTTTTAAACATCTGTAGCTTTGTATGCAGACCAAGTCTTTCATTGGGTGCTTGAGGAATGTTGGGCCAGTAAAAAGTAAAGGCAGCTGGGAAAAGAATGGAATAATATCTATTACAGGGCCTTGTTCCAAAAGCTTTTTTTCCCTAGCTAATTTTCTTGATCAGCTGCTTGTGTGCCTTAGAAGAGCTATCTATATGTTTTGTCTTAACGTCATCGAATTGACTTCTGCCATGTCACTCTCAGTCCTCTCATTTTTGCTCAGTGTACAGAGCAGCTCTTGATTTGCAAGCCTCCTCCTCCTTTGTCTACCTAAAGTGTATCTTTGCTTTTATATTCAGGGTCTCTCTGGGTTCATATCTGCTGATCAGTTATCGTTCCAGAGTAACCACAGGAATGTCCTCCTCCTTGTGCTCTCACAATATCTCTTGATACTAATGGCAGCTTGAATTTTGCATCTTTCATCAAGGGATCTCAAGAAATTTCTGCCTGACCTGTGTAAGTCAGTGATACTGGTGTTTTCAGTGCTAAGGCAAGTGAGGTTCAGAGGCTTCAATGAGAAGTAAACAAAGCCTTCTAGCGAGTGGCACAGTTTAATATAATCCACATTTGCCCTGACTCCACATTCACTTTTGTATTACCAGTTCAAGTTGCTTCCTACTAATCAATGTGCATGATTCTTCCCTTAGTTGTTTATTGATTTACCCAATGAATTGAATAGAACTGTAGCACTCATTAGTTAAGATCCTTACACATTATCTTTAAAATGATCTAGATTCTTAACTAGTACATACTGGCACAGTTGAATCACATTCAATTAGTCTAAACTAATTTACACCAGAGATTTCAAAATTCAATATAAGTATGGGAAAAATACTCTTCTGAGTGATAATTCTGTTTCTTGGTGCACACAGCTCTTTCATGGTCCTAATTCTGACAAAATGCTAAAAGAAGCTAAATTAATTTCTGTGTTGTTCCATTTTTAAATTGGAATCTCTTTTCTTTTCCTTCTCAAATTGTCTGTTATTATTATTCATTATGTGTCCTTTGATGAAAAATGATACATGAAGAATGGTTTCTATTACTGAATTATTTTTGCACATCATGCTTAATTCTGCAAATGAAGCAGATGAAGTCAATGAGGCTCAGTTAAGGACCAAAACTAATTCTGAAAGCTAATTATTTTCACAAGGGAGACTCTTCAAGACTATAAATTAGGAGGTTGCTATTCTAAGACGTTATGTCTTCAGCTGAGTTATGTCTTCAGGAGTGAGAGAGGAACAGGGACATTCCTGAGGCCAACCTGTTCCACAGCTGAGGGTTCAGCTGTTCAATTAGAGTCATGTAACTATTCATGAAATAAATAGGCATTTTGATGTTTTCTCATCTGTTTTTTAAACACAAGAGCTTCCATAGTACCACTTTAAATACAGACATAAAGGGAGGCACAAGACCTAAATTGTTTCCTATTGAAACTATTTCATTACCTCAGTGACTGAGATCAACCTTTGTGTGGAGATTTATTTCAAAAACATTTTGTTAACATTGAGCACAAATCATAGAGTCCACTAACTTGTGATCCACTGAGCTAGAAAATGACTTGATAGAATAAGAAAGGCAGAAATGTCACTTCTCCAACTTTCTGAGTGCATATCTACAGTTCACAGATCCCCTTGAGACTGTGTGGTAAATATAATCAGGACCAATTTACTCTGGAGAGTTGTGTCCAATTCCAATGTGAAGTTGGCCCGTGAACTGTGTGTAACTTGCTCATTGACCTCAAATAATGAAGTTTGTAGGTCTTTGTATATGATTTATATTTCAGATTATCTTTAGGTGTACAGAATATTTTTTTTCCCTCTTTCTACACTGCTAATATGTCTGTTCCAAAGAGAATCTGATTTTCCATATAGAGGGAAAGGAAAACATTGTAGCAAGCAAGCAAACATTTTAAAAACATGTCTGAATGCATCTGCTCTTCCCTCAGAAGTATATGTCAGGAGTCTCCAGAGCTGCATGCAGAAAGCAGATGTCTGATTCTCACTTAGAATCACAGAATCATAGAATATCCTGAGTTGGAAGGGACCCATAAGGATCATGGAGTCCAAATCCTGGCACCACACAGGTCTACCCAAAAATTCTTGGGCTGTTACTCATTTTTAGATTTGTTCAGAGTTCATAAAGACCCACACAAAAAGTTGCACCCAAAAAGCCAGAGAGAGCAGGTAATTAATTGAGCCAAGTAAATAAGCTGTGTACTCTGAACAGCATGAACAGTTGCTGTCTGTTCTGACTCTTTGCGTATAGTCTTGGAACAGTGATGGCTACTTCAGGCTTCTGCTGAAATATTGATGATTTCAGGCAGAAATCATTTTTTTTTTTCTGTGTTGCATTTGTACAGGATGTAGTACTATGAGGTCCTCATTCACGACAAGGTAACAGTGCAACACAAAAACAATAAAATCCAGTTGCGTGTTTTTCTGTTCCTTTCTTCATTTTTCTTACTATTTCACTCTTACTACCTCTCCCCTTCCTATGAATCCTTTTCATCAGATTGCCAACCAAGAATATTGGTTGAGCTTTCCCTCATGCTCAGCTTGCCTGCTGGGAGGCAGCCACAGCTGCTCTCAGCTGCAATGTCCCTACTGGTGGTGGTGTTTTGCCCTCTTCTCTCTGCACTGCAGGAGTCCTCAGGGAAGGCAGGTGTCTTTCACATTATTGGTGCAAAACAAAATCTCTGGTCCCATCTCATGCTGACTTTCTTGAGGTTCTCCTATTCTTCCATCTCTTGCCCAAATCTTTGATGAAGCCCCTAGTAGGTAACATCACTTTCAAGTTGCGTTCTCAGTTATACATCACATGTTAAGACCTTCTTTATATAGAGGGAATCACATATGGCTTTTACACTGTTTCCCTGACCATTTTGTGCAGCCCTCACACCATGTTGAAGAGGAATGACACAACGAGGTGGTTGGCTGTTCAGTTCACTGTCTTGTGGTTGCTTTTTTTCGTAGGCTCAGCTGCCCCAGCAGTATCAGGATCTCACAGCACAAAGGATGAAGATAATTCCTGCAGGGCTATCGAGAAGAGTTTTTAGGTCACATTTGGGACTGGAAATGACCAGGATGATATTTCTCCCTGTTTCCATGAGCCATTAATGTACCTGGTTTACAGCATATCCATCTGCATCTGTTGCTCCAGTTTTAGAGATGAAGCGCTCTTTATAGTTGTCACTCTTGGTTATTAATATGCTCAAATTCTTAAAGAGGGATATAATTTGCTTCCCAGGCTTTCTTCATGTACTGCACAGCTTTGTGTCACCATCCCTGCTGCTCTGAGCTCACCAGATGGCTCTTTGTAAGCAGGTGGTATTTTTTCTTGCTATTAGAAGAAATATATTTACTGCTCATTCTGGCACCCATGAAAAAAAAATGTAAACTTTAAAGAGATATATTAAAAAGATAAATAAAATGCCTGTAAGAGTTATTGCCAAATTGTTATTGGACCAAAGGCACCTATTCAAGTGATCAGCAGCCAAAAATGAAGTGTACAAGCCAAGAGTATTGAAAGAACCATTAAGAATGTTAAAAAAATAGAAGAGGCAGATAAATCTCATACTGTGATGAATGATAGCCAAGGAACATCTAATCATATCAGGATAGCATTTACTGAAATAACTCAACCACACAAAAATGAACATGAAAAAGATGGTTTAAAAATTATTGGAATGTTCTTTTTCTGACAATTTTTCATTAATCTTCAAGAAGAAATACGGATTTATTTAAAACAAATTAAATTAAGCATTGAACAGTACTATACCTACTGATCTTGGTATGGCTGTAAAAGCACAGCATTCTCTGCAATTGCATACAGGTTGTGGAGTGGTGTTCATTGTTGTTGTTGTTATGTTCCAACTACCACTACCTAATAAGCGAACATTCAAAACAGTGGATATGTTCCTTTGGAAAACTGCTTAGCGCTGCAAGAAAAGATAAAATAGATGAAACACCTAGAGAATGAACATACAGAAGAAGCACAGCAAACTGTCAACAGCATGTCTACAGGCTTCCATTCTTTGATTAATCTATCTGGATTTTTGCTTTTGATAGCAAGATGCATGAAACTTCTTGGATACAATTGAAGTGATATGGAGAAAGTGGTGTATGTGCATGATATGAAAAACCGGCTCAAAGAAAAAATAATGTTTAGTAACAAATTGGACTGGAGCTTGACTTACTGTACAGGTTTCACAGGGTCTTATCTCAACAAATTTTCATCTTTTCTGTTTCATGCTTTAAGGATGAATAACCTGCTTTCATTTTTTCTAGAGCTCTATTGTTGTCCTCACAGTTATGGAAGAACAATTGAGAGATATAAATGTTCTGTGGGAGTTCTCTCCCATGAAAGAGAGAACATAAGAACATGTTCTCTCTGTGTAACCCAGAAGAATAGATATAACATGCATTTTGTGTAAGACAAACACACTGTATTCAGTCAACAGCATAGACACTTTCAGAGTTTCAAGCTGTTTCTGGTATGTACTTAAGAATAAGGGAGCAGCTGGCTTGAAACTCAGAGTTGGATAAATTAAATTTGTTTCTAGGACTTGAAATTCAATGCAAGCTGGGGTAAGGACTTAAACCATTCATTTTGATTCAGGTGTATCGAATGTTGTCAACATGCTCTAAGATCATAAAGCAGACCACTCAGTGAATAAGAAGTTGTTTGTTTTGAGTAAATGAGTATTAACAATTTAAATGCTTGTCTTTATCTGGGTATTAAATAGAATTCACTGATTTACTATTGCAGGATTGTCCTGCAGGCACTCATACTGGTGTAATGTTCCTTTGAGGCTCAATCCCTTTTTGCTGTTGGGCTGCTCCTAAAGCAGTGTGATGGGACAATTTGTTGGTATCCGTCATTGCTACCCATCCACATACCACTCTGGATATAAAGCTGGCAGACATGTTCAGCTGCCAATAAACCCCCTTATATAAGGTACAGAATTTTTACTCTGAAAGTCTGATAACTCTGCAAAATCTTTGTTTTGTATACAGCTCCATTCCCTATCCACCTACTGTCAATCTAAACTGATGATAAAGAAACAAATATATATTTTTATTCTTGTTTCCAGATTTCAGAAATACTGGTCCAGAAACTGAAGCAAAACTTTGTCCATTTTGATTTGAAGCCAGGGGTTCGGATTCTTGTGCATGCTGCCCATTTAACAGCAGGTCAGTGTCCTCTTCCTTTGTACACCCTCTGTGTTGATCTGTAGCACAACTCAGTGTATGCGCAGATATTAAAATGCCCACTATGCCTCACCTGTCTTTGTCATGCCAAAAAAGTATAGTGGCACTTTTGTTTTTAGGTATTACTGTTTATTTATGTCAAGAACTTGCTGTTGTGTTGGAAATACAGTATAACTAGCAGTAGAAGTATGTGCTTTTCTGCTGTTTCTGATATATTTAACAGCTAAGCAACACCATGATGTATTCAGTCTGGATCACAGACTGCAAGGGTTACCAGCTAGCTTTGTACATTTTCTGGTATTTTAGAGTCAATGAGCATTCATATCAACTAAGCATAGTTCAGAAGTTGTTCAGCAGTCAGAAAGACCAGAATCAATTTGCATGAGTACACACACAAGATTAGGCAGTTTGCCCTTTAACTAATCCTATCTCAAAATGAACCATCTTCGAAGTCCTTATATTTAATTACATGTGTCTCTGTGTTTTCTCTATGCTAAACCCTCATTTCACAGCCTGTTTAACTATTGCAGGAGATGGAACATACTAATCCATGCTCAGGATTCTTAGGAATTGCTTTTCCCTAGGATTTGCTGGGGAAAACTCATAATTCTGATCAGTTGTTGTCAGTTTCTCTGATAACAGGCAAATAAAAAGCCTCAGTTCACTCGCATCAGTGAACTGCTCTACAAAACCCTTTGCATGGTGTGAACAGGTCTGCCCAAACTGGTGTCAGCCCATGTGCTGCCTTGTCAATAGAGGGTAAGAAGAGACTGTTAAGAAAGTGTAGTGTGGCTGCATTTAAATCCTCCTGAAAGAAAGCCTTGATGTTTGCAATACTTCATGTTTCCTAAGTAGAACTCGCTAATAGCTGCTCTGCAACTATTGCTGCATGTTTAGCTTTCCATAATCGGTGGAACAGATGATCAGATGCTTACTTTTAGACAAGTTAAAAACAAAAGCACAGAAAAGCTGATTAATCCCTACAGTGGAAAAAAAAAAAAAAAAAAAGGAAAAAGGCAGCATGGGCAGTCAGTATAAGTTTAACTTTTTTTCTTTTGTAGATTGTAAAAAAGAATATTAATAGACATATGACATAGAAGAATTGCACGTCTTTATGTTTAAGATTCTAATTTGTACATATTTCATACAATAATTGTTGCCAATGAAGTGAACTTTGGCCTGAGTTTTCAACAATGACCATATGATTATGACCGGTGATACCATATGCATTTTTAGAAAACTGTCAGTGCCCATCTCCGAATTCTAGGGAAGCTATCTGAGAACATCTTAATGTGAACATCCAACATGGAGTTACCTGAAATTGCTCACTGTTTTTGTAATTTGTTTCTGTGCACTTACAATGCCTATGCACAAGGCTGTTTTGCCTTTTGATCAATGTTCATTAAAGTCAAGATCAACCCTCAAATGAACATTTGATTCTTCTGTCCCTGAAGATCCTATAGGCCTTTTCTAATACATTATGGTTAGAAAGAATTGCCTCAGAAATATGTGGGAAAAGTTCATTTTACCTCTTGCTACTGAGGGGATGTTCTAGATTTCATTCAGTGGAAACATGACACTTAAAATCATGTCTCCAGACTCATATTTAATACAGGGTGAACCTGAATCCAAGATTTATACTATATGTAGAAGCCTTCTGTAACTTCTCGAGAGGACTTTGGTACATCTCTGCAATAGGGGATGCAGCGGGTCTGCAGCTGCTCCGTCCATGCTCAGAGTTGGCTAAAAGCTGAGTAGGTCAAATCTTAAAGCCAGATAGTAAGCAGAGGTATATTAACATTTCTCCTGGGGTGCTAAACCTTTGTTTTCTGCCCTGTGTGAACCAAAAGACAGGGTCTTTCATTATGGCATACTGCCATGTTAAATAATAGTAGAGCCTCCAGGTACACGCTGGCCTGTTTCTTGCTCGCTCAGACTGAAGCAGAGGGGTCTCACCTTAGACACCCTTTGTAAATACAGGATCTTTATGCTCACTGAAACTGTATGTTTTTGTATCTATGCACACACCAGGAATGAGTACTCTTTGTCCATAATAGAAGGAAATACTCATTTACCCTGCAAGGTAGGCTTTGTTGTGCTTCTCTCCTATGCTTCTGTTGAGACGTGAGTAATTGCTGTAACCAGCTTCACAGTGTCCTATAGGAACCCTACAGGATTGTGTCTCTTACAGAAATATGATTCAGTAAGAATGCAAAATAATCATGGACTGCCAAACTAGATATTTAAATAGTCCAAAGAGTAGCTGCTGTGGGGTCTTTGAGGAAACATGGCACCTTATCAAGCTGCTGATGTCACGATTTAATTCCTGGTCTAAATAAAAAGCCCAATTTCATGACATCAAAACTTGAGGACAGTTTAGAATTTGACAAAATGCCAAAAGAGGGATTTACTTTGCTGATGAAAACTATTGTTTGAGTTGTCAAGGAAGAAGAAAAAATTGTGTATTTGAAACGCAAGCTCTTAAAAATAATAAAGCAAGGAAACCTGCAACTGGTTCACACAAGGCAGCACAGAAGCAGTCCCTAGAAAACACAAACCAGACGGATACATGTGGTTCAGAGATGCAGTTCTGGTCTGTGGTATCACTTTTTCACTGTGACTTTGTGTTGGACTCCTGGCAGCTATTAGCTAAGGTTAACCTAACCACTCATCTCATCAAGTGTATGTGTAAGTAAGTGCACATGTACATAAATGTATGCACACATGTATGTAAGTACATCCCCATGCCTCAGTGCACACACATGTTACTTCTTGTGTGTGTGCTTGGTCATGAACAGCAGATATTTCTGCAGCGGAGAAGCTGCAGGGAACAAAAGTGCAGATATCTAAATTAACTTGGTGTGAATATTCAAGCAGAACCTGCAGAAATGAGTCTCTGTGCATGTTGTATGTAAACACATGCATTCCCTGGAGCACAGAATGATGGGCATTAGATTCAGCACATTTCACACCTCCGTCTTCTTTGTTCAGGCCACACTGGAGAAAGGATTAATTTATGGCAATTCTGGACAACAGATTGAAATCCATTCATCATGTTCATTCCTCCTTCTCAAAAAATAAATAAAATAAAATAAAGTAAAGTAAAGTAAAATAAAATAAAATAAAATAAAATGTCCCCAACCCAGAGAACAATAATCTCCATTCTAAGGCAGAGTAAAATATGCCAGCATTCCTCACAAAGCAGTTAAATAGCTGTTTATTACCAGACTCTGAGTGCGGCATTAGAACAAGAACATTGAGTGATACTGAGCCTGAATCGGTCAGAGAGCCACTTTGTCATCCCACCGAACTGCAGAGATCCACAAAGTACAGACACCACAAAGGACACGGTGGAGACATGTGTGAGGAATTCATAGTAATAGATCACTTCACCCTAGTGCCTCAGCTTCCTGAGCCTAGCCTGCTTGATGAAAGTTTTTTTTTTCCACTTCTCATTGTAAATTTCAGTTTTATCAGGCTGAGTGTGACTGCTGAAAGCATGCATGTGTGTGATATGTGAGCCTGAGTAAGTATTTGCTTGTGAGTGCATAATTTTTGTTTGCTGTCTGTGTTTTAGAATGGGTCTGCTTGGTGTGTGTGGATTGGGGCAAGAGAGAGAGGATTCATGTGGCCATGGTTCAAGTTAACATCCACTGCCTTGCAGAGAAGTCACTACGCTCATTTTCTTCCATGTGTAACACCAGATATAGGCAGTCAGTGAGGATGTACCTGCTGTGTGCATTAGCTCTACTCTGTGGCACATCTACAGGTGCATGTCTGTCTACGATCTGTTTTATTAGTGTCTGCATGAGCAGTGGAGACTGCTGGGTCTCTGTGTCCCTCTGTGGATGCTAGATGTCTTTCTATTATTGTGTGTATATATAAGTGATGGAAACTGTCTCTATTTAATGTAGTTTATTTTGTATTTCTGGGAAAGCCACACTCTGATTGTTTTGTGTGGCTTTATTTTGAAAGAGGCTATGAAAATACACTGCACAAAACTTTGAGGAGAAGCACGGGGAGTTTTCGTATGGTTAGGCTTTTTTTTTTGTTTTTATTTTATTTTTTCAACCTGTGCACTTCCTTGCAAGGAAGACTCCTGGGGAAGAGAACAGGGCACCAAGGGAAAAAAAAAAAAAAAAAAAAGTGTTCAGAAGAGATGAAAGGGATAGAGGAAAGAATGAAAAACATCAAAGGTGTGAGAAGAGCTTGCCACGGTAATGCATGGGTGCTGAGGCAGTGTTTGTGAAGGGCACTGGACTTCTGTTCGGGACAGAAGAGGACAGAAGACAGCGATATGTTTGGTGGAAATCATTGCTTAAGTAAAATTCAGTAGCCAGTTGTTCATTATTCACCATGTATTGGGAGCTATCCAGACTGGCTTCAAGCAAAATAAAAAGTCAACATGACAAGTCAGCCCATAGATAGCTCCAGGATGCAAGTGACCTTGTTTGCAACTACCTTAGATAATTGTCTGCAACATGTTTCTGAGGAGAAGCCTCTAAAAAAGCTATAGAGCCTTCAGGGGTTAGGTTGAGCACTACAGGTAGTCTGAACCGAGGTTTCTCCACAGCTTTTTTAGAAAGGGAGAGGGGCCCTGGAAACAAGTAGACAGATGAGACCTGTTACAAGTGCCAGTGGAGAATAAACTAAATTTTTGGAAAGAATAATATTCACTCCAGGCTGGAGGTGGCTCTAACCTTCCTTCCCTCTCTTGCAGCTCCCCTGGTGGACCCGACTCCCAGTCATAGTGGTTCAGCTATGTTGATGCTCCTCTCCGTCGTTTTTGTGGGACTAGCTGTGTTTGTAATCTACAAATTCAAAAGGTATGACCTTCCCTGGGCTATTTCCTTCTCCCCACTGCCACCTTTCACTGAGGTATCTGGGTTTTTTTACTGGGTTTTCTTTTCACAGTGTTTTTTTTTTTTCTTGGTTTGCAAAAACTGATGGTACATCATCTGCCAGAGTACCCCACAATGATGGTTTCTGTTAATGTTTTAGGAAGATTCCTGGCCTTAATATATATGCACAGATGCAGAATGAAAAAGATCAAGAGATGATCAGTCCAGTCAGTCAGAGGGAAAGCATACCTAATGTCCCTCAAAGTGAGCTGATGAGCCCTGAGCAACTAGTAGATGAGAAGTTGGATGTCCAGCCCATAGGTAAATAACTTGCAGCATCCTGCAGCTGGTCAGACTCTGACTTATAATTGGCTAACCCTTTTCTCAGCCTTCCCCCTTCCCATCTTCCTGCACACTCCTCCTGCCATCCTCTTCTGCTGCAGTGTTAGTTTTGCTACAGGAAACCTTGCTAACTCTCCCCTCTCCCTCACTGCCCTGTGGTGAAAGGGAGAGAAACAACTTTAGGCTTTTCCCCTCTCCTAGTTGCTCTGTGTAGATCCTCTTCCCTTCTCAAAAATCCTGCATTATAAGGCAATTTGATTTATTTTGCTGGGGCTGATGTAGTTGCGGGGCTACACCCCACACCTGAGTCCTGTCCAGGAGAACTTCAGCCACCCTCACCTGGAACATGCTGGTGAGCAGGTGATTCGGTAAGTCAAATCTAAAAGTTAAATATTTGTTGATGTTTTCACTGCTGTGGCCTTCATGCTGTGCCAGACCTCATTGCCAGCAGCAATGCTGGCCTGACTGATTCTCAGAGAAACAGAGCAAAACCTGGGATGTCAGCATTGGACAGCTAGGTTTGCCCTCAGGCCGATTCTCCCACAGGACTCTGTGGTTGAAAACTTAGCAAAACAGGCCTTTGTAGGACCTAAAGTGAGCAAAATTGAAGTGAGCATACTGCGATCAGTCACACATTTGCTCATGCTTATATTATGTTACCCTGGCTACATTAAAAGTGTTGGGATGGATGGAGAAGGGAGGTTTCAGCCTGGGGACGTGTTCTTCTAAAGCCAACACTACTCAGGCATTACTCAAGAATTGCACAGACATTGCTCAGCTTCACTTGTGAGGTGACAGCTCTGCAGGCGTAGACCACAGGAACTTGCAGGAACTTGTCCTGCAAGTAAGAACATGGACCGATTTTAGAGAAATTAAAATGTATAGCTGTTTTGTCTCAGACAGAAGTGAGGCATAGTCATAACTGAGATCCCTTATTTGCACAATTTCATTAGGTTAACCAAGTGTTAATTCTCACCTGAGGATGTCCCTAAACTGTACAGGAGTTTGCTAAAGCAGATTTGTTGTTGTAGCTACCATGGAGAGGGAGCAAGGGGAAGGGCAATTAAAAGAGGGAATGTGTTGTGCTAAGATTGTGGCCTGTGAAACATCCTAGAAGGAAAAAGAGGAAAGTCTCTTGATGTCTAACTGATGTCTAAAGTGGAAGCCCCACTGCAATCAGTAGTGATCTCTTGTCACCCATTAACCAAGGGGAGATCTGGTAGCTATTAAAAGCTTTTTAGCAGCTATCCATTAGCAGACCTGGACATCCCTGCTTAGCAGTACACAGGATGGAGTGAGGGGACCAACCTTCCCATGTGGTGTTCCCCATACAGAGCAACCCCAGGCCACAGTCCAGAACCCAAGGAAAGGAAATGCAACCAAGGTAGTCTGGACAGAGGACTTCCAAAAGGCTTGTGGATCACCAAGAGGTTTCAAGCCAAGACCCGGAGCGGTGGGTCCTAAATTTTAACAATTCTTTTCTTTTTTTTTTTTTTTCTCTTTTTCCTTTTTACCCCAGAAGCTTCCAAGGCAAAACTGATGTAAGTTGCTAAGAGAGAAACACCCAATTTCAGGCCAAGACTCTGTTACCAGAGTTAGATGGGCTTTGAGCTTCGTCTTTCTAAAGGAATGTAATGACCATGGTTCACACCATTCCAGGGGCAGGCAAACATATTTTCACAGGTCACTTGGACTGAAGTGACAACAGCCAACCACCTGCTAGCTCTAGTGAACATAGCTTCAAAACTACTCTTGCTGGTGTTGGGAACTAATCCTTTGAAGCCTTTAGGAACAGAGCAGTCAAAAGCCAATTGTAGGGGTAGGTTTTCATTTGGTGCAACTGTAGCATTTCTGTTCTGACTTTCTACAATATCCAGTATTTTGAGGATTTCTCAGCTGTACCCTGTGCTGCTTGACACTGTATTGAACCAGAAATTGGCCTTTTATACATCCTTGATTTTCACCTGTAAATGCACCAGTGAGCACAAAAGGTGAATGTGTGGGATAGATAAACTCAATTCTCTATCAAAAGGAATCAGTACAACAAACTTCCTAAGAGTGGTTTCCATCCTGGCAGTAAGATGAATGAGAAAACTAAATCAGAGCTCGTTGACAAAATGGAAAGGTCTGGACCTAGGTGTGAACAGAATAGAAAGTGCAAAGGCTCTTCACTCTCCTATATAACCACCTCATCTGTTTCTGGAAATCAGCAATTTATTTTTTAATGAGTTTTCTTTCTTTTGGGAAAACAAAGCAAGTCTGTAATTGGGTGTTTCTCTTTTGCATGCTTGTTCAGAAGCCAGTTATTTTTTTCAACCCCTTTGACTAACATCCAGGGACTAACATCCCTTCCTTGGAGAAATCTAATGAATGTCCCTGGATTGTTTAATTTTCTCTCCAAACCCTGGCAGCAAAAAACACAGTTCCTATCTTCCGGATGTGGAAGTTTAGGCTCTTCTTTTGCAAAGGCAAAACTCAAGGTTATTTATGGAATCTCTAACACTATAATTGCAAATGAGTTACACATTTCCTCTGAGGACCTCCACCCCTCCTTCCCTCCACCCTTCTGCTCTGGCCTCTCCCTCTTCTGTTCAACATGGGTGAATCATCCTCATTCATTAGTAAAAGAACAGGACATCACCTTCAGTGTTTTGAATGACAAGAAAACATTTCTGGGAAGGTGTCAGTCTGGAACAGCTGAATCCCAAAGGCCAGCAAAGTGATAGCTTCAAACATCTTTGTCTAAACACACTTGTTGTTTACTGACTCTTATTTTGTTCTTTCTTTGCCACAGGAAGTATTTCCACAGCTGCTGAGCCTCAGAGCACAAAAGAAATCCCTACCTATGTAAATGGTTGAACTGAGGACACCGATATATATATATCTATATTGAAAAAAAGAGGAGAGCTCATTGCATTTGGACTTTTTAATTCTTCAGATGACAAAGGGTTTTTAGCTTTAAGCCTGTGCATGTGGACATTATACTGACACCATAGCGGAACTGCATTGTACAGGTGTAAAATTTTAGTGGGGGGTGGGGGGAGAGGAACCGATATCACTATTTACCCCTGCAGCCCTTCCCTTCACCCCTCCACTCTCTCTTTTTTTCTGATCTGTCTCTAATTTGTAGAAAATTCATAATGATATAGGCCAAGAATATGCATGGGGGTCTCTTCTTTAGGGAGATGGGTGGGCTGGGATGTGGGGGAGAAGGGCTGGGGAGGTGGGAGGGAGCATTTAGGGTTCTTGGCTTTAGATTTAACTGCTCTTTTAGCACTTTGGGCTGCGGGAAGGCTAGCTGCCCCAGTAGACTTTCATAGGTCACACACAAGAAATCACACTGGAGTTTAAAGGCACCGAAAATCTTGGGTCAGTCTGGTTTATGTCTTCATTTGGACTCTGCCCTTCGTTCCTTTAGCTGCAGCTGCTGCTCACACCCCATGGCTGCGTGGAGGCTGGGTGTGAGCATGGACGATCCCACCTGCAAAGCCAGGCTCTTTATTAAATGGCTTTTTAGCCTATTCACACCAAGGCATTCCTTTGATAGTACTGCTCGGAAGTAACTTTCTGCCCCCTAACCTGGGACTGAACAGAATAAGGATGCATTACAGACAAGGAGGTCTGTCCAAACTGTGCTTTTAGGAGCTTATTGCCACTGTACTTTTAGGAGGTTATTGCCAGCATGAACTTACACTGTACTTTGTACCAGCCTTACACCTTGAATTTGGGCTAAGAGAAAGCCTAATAACACCCTCAGCTGCTTTTAGTGTTGATCTATGGAGTTGTCTGGGGAAGTCCCAGGAGATCTCTACCTTTTGGAAGTCACCGCAAGGCCTATCATTATTTTTGAAAGACACCTTGTCAATATAACAGGGAGCAGGGAACAGCCTGTGTGCAGTTTCTCATGGACTTCTTGGCAAACCCCCTTGGTTGCAGATCTGCAAACTACTGTCATTCTGGGTGGAGGGGGAGAGAGTAAAGTAGGATTTGGCTTGAGATTGTTCCCGTGCATTTTGAGCCCCAGCACTACAGGACTGCTCTTGTGTACGAGACTTTGAGTTCTTACCAATACCATAAGGTTGTGTCTTACACTGCAACTAGAACCGTGACTGCAGGACATGCGCATGTAGACTATGCAAGGGAACAGGGAGAAAGCAGGCTTAGCACACCTCTAACAAGTCTTTCCAGGACACTGTGTATCTGGCTGAAGCCTGAACTGTGTCCATCACACCTATTGATTTCCAATGCAACTCAGGTAAACTTAGCACCAGGATTTTGTTTTGAAGTGCAAAGAGAGAAAGACAGTAACCAATATACGTTTACTTAAATATGTTAGGTGAAAGCAAATACCAGCTGGTTCACAATCAATGCAGCACACTTAGGGGGCACCCTGATTCCTGAAGTGAGTGAGTTTTGTTCAATAAACATTACACATGGCAACTTGCATCAGAAACAGGACAAAGCAGCATTACTGGCATAGTCTGGAGCCCTGGGGCTGGGAGAGGATGGTTTTGAAAATTTTTCTGTCACAAATTGGGCATAAGCCCCAACCAAACTGCTTGATGGCAAAGGAAAAAATAAAAAGGTGATACCAAATATGAGAGCATTAGACCTATAGTAGTCAAAGGATAATCACAGTATGGAGTCCTCTGCCTCTTTCTGTAGCTTCTCTGCAGACAGGTAGAAACACAACAGTTTGTATGGCTTTGCTATTGTGTTTGCAACTACAGCTTTAAGAATGATGGAAAACTTTTGGCATAAATTGTATAATACTCCCCACTGAGGTCCAACATTAGCCAACTTATTTTTATAGTAAGCCAATCAAAAAGTTTTCTTATAGTGTTGGAACTATTTCTAATTTTAAAATTACTTTTTTTGATGTACTTTTTCATCTTCTTTTTCCCTTTCGTTAAATACAATGTAGCCTACTGTATAATTGCTATTGTTTATTGCTTTTACAGTCATATTTATTAAACAGATTATGTCTCTAAATGAAGGCCTGTGTTTTTGTTGCTCATTTTTAATACTCTGTCCTGGACTGGGATAACTGATGACTTTAAAACAGGAGGAAGAGAATACCTTTGAAAATAAAGGGTTGTTCAGTAGCATGGGAAGCACAGGAGTAAGAGATGGTGATAACTGTGCTTCTGAAATGATGCTGTTCTTAGAAGCAAGGTGCCAAGATGAAGTTAACTTTCCTAGCCCTTGGGCAAAGTGCTTCATAAGTGAAGATAGGTACTCTTATCTCTGTTTTACAGGTGGGGAAACTGGAGGATGCAGATCTGAAATGCTCTTTTTCTGGTTTCCAAACTGGCAATGGCAGAGTTCTGAGCAGCTCCCTTGAGTTCCAGCTCCATTCTCTGCCCACAGTTATCCAACCCTATGCACGCTCACTGCCAAAGGTCCCTTTAAATTATACTTTTGCCAACATTGATGAAGGAACGTTTTAGGTATTGCAATTACTAATTAATCAGGTTTTACACATGAAAGCAATGAAGCATAGGAAGTTTCAGTCAGCTTGCCAGATAACAGTGGATACATGTTGTTGAGAAAAAGAAAGAAAATGTAGCTGCTCTGCTTTTCAAGTTAGAGTGCAAGCACCAGACCATTCTGCTTCTTATAACTATCTCCTGGTTCATTTCTCTAGCCTGTTTTGTACCTGTGCCATGTGAATTTACATATCCACATAGTCAAAGATCTGTGCTTCAGAATCCCCAACGACCAAAGCCGCGATATTACATGTTAAGTACAGAAATGTTGAGTTTGCTTATTGTAGGAGTGTGGAGTTTCCACAGCTTGGGAAAATGCTGGTATAATTACTCTTAGTAGCCTAAAATGTTAAAGAAGACATTGTAGCCTTCCCTCACCTTTCATTCAGGCTTGATGAACAGCCGGCACAGTGATGGCCATTGAGCAGGTGACTGACAAGCATGTGTAGATGTAATCTGCTTTTATAATTTAAGTACCCACCTGAATTAGCAAGCATCTGCTCTGGCCATAAACAGTAAGTCTGGTGTTGGCAAGCATCTCTAAAGCATTTTCAGATGATTCTCTTCAGCCTGTGTGTGTCCTGAGGCAAAAACTGATTGTTATTTGTAGCTGTTGTTTTCTGGTTTGTGTAACAACACAGCAATGTTCTGATAATGGCTGAATGGCTGAATGTAGTAAACAAAGAATATACCAAATACTTAAAATATCCAATGTGGATATTGGATATTAATTGTCTCTTGGGATATGATCATACCTTAAAAAGTTTATTATCCTTTTCCAGAAAAAGTATTGGGTTAAAATATGGTTAAAAACTCAAAATATTTTCCTAGTCTGATCTAGATTCTCTACCATCATATTAACTGCCCGACCACGGACATAGGGATGGGACAGACGTATTGGATTCAGAGCAATTCATACTTCTCCACCTAGCATGACATCTAGGCTAAAATGGTGGGTTGCCTTTTCCTAGAAATCAGTAGATGTTAGTCGTCAAATATTTTTGAGGATCTGGTCCTCAAGCAATTGCTTTCTGTTAATATGTGACTGTGTTAAATTGCTTTAATTTTTACTGGAAAGCAAGACTTAAATTACTTGCTTATGCAAATAAAACAGGAATTTCCAGTGACCCTAAATGAACCAATTTATGGTCCTGTCAGCTTCTGTTCAAATTTTCTGACAATTGCATTTAGTCTTGTACCTAGAGCTAATAACAAGGGATTAGTATTTTATCTGTGTGCTGTCATCTCTCATTGAATGCATGGAAAGTTTCCTTGCATATCCCTTGCACATTTCCATTTCCTTGCACATTATATCTCTAGGTACATTCAGTGTTTTGAACTACCCCTGGCTGCAGAGCTACCATGTTCATGGTGTTAAAAAAGAAAACTTTCTTTTCCTTCAGTTAATGACATGCAGTCCTTGCAATCCTCCATGAAACAGAATAGTAAAGTGTGTGAATAAATAATGCTTGAGCTAGAACAGATCCATTTAGATTAGAGTGTTGGTATGATCCTGGCCATAATACCCAGAAGAAAACACTGAAGTCAAATTGTTTTCTGATTGATAAGATCAAAGTGCTATCATGTACCAAGTCATCAGCCTAAGAATTATGTTTCATCTGCAGTTTTGACTTTAGCTTTTTCTTTTCCCTGATTCCTACTGGAGAATATGGTTATGTATTTCCATTCACTGCTGAGAGCAGGACCTAGAGGAAATCTTTGTTGTTATGTATTTCTCAATGTGAGAATTTCAAGATGTCTTCCTTGTTATTTGCACTGTGGTGCAGTCCACAGGCACCCTAGCGCTAGGTGCTGTATGCACACAGGCAGTAGAAGTGACACAGTAACTGAATAAAGTGAAGAAAACATGTGAAAGAGTTTTCTCGCTACTTCTATATTGCATCTTGAGTCTCGCATTGTAATCCTGAGTTGTTTTGATAAGTGGATCTTAACCAGACTTTCTCTACATTAAAAATCTCAGCACTCTGTATGAGATCTCCGAATGAGTTGGGACAGCCCAACATCTAAACAGCCCGACTCAACATAGGGATAATATCTTGAGTCCTAGGAGCTGCAGAGACAGAGTCCAGATAGCCTGCCATGGCAATAGCTGCCTGCTGTTCTGTCTGTCAAAAGGCTTGCTTGCTGCTGGGGTAAGCTAGAGTGATTTGAAGGCTGTGCTAATTTATGCACTATTTTCTTTAGGAATGTTATGAGCTTTTGTTAGCAGAGAGAGCATGGCTAAAATACGTCCCAGTCAAACATCTAACCATGACTCTAAGTGCTTAGAGAGTAAGTAATTGCTAAGGTCCATATAATGGCCTTCCAACAAGCTGTAATAGCCCAGCCGTATGTAGCAGAGAAGGAGCAAGACAGTTGTTGGTTTTCCTTAGCTTCTCTGAGGCTGTAGCAAAACCAGCCATTGAGGGCATAAATACCGCAAACAATAGCCAGGGTATCTCTTACATTGTGCTTCATATTTGAATTAATTGTATAGAAGTAACCCAACCAGAATCATTAGTCTGACATGCAAGGTTCTGTACCCACCCAGCTGCAGAGAAAGGAAACTACAATCCCAAAGCTTTGTAGTTTTTATGATGTTTAACAGAGAAGCCCTGAGAGACAAAGGTGGAAGAGAAGGAACGTAGTGCAAATCTTGTGAGAAGAGTGTCACATTTCCCTGCCTTTGGTACAGCATAGATTCAAGAGGAAAGCCTCACTTTTGGTAACAAAATCGTCCTCCAGATTTCCTATATGACACTGGTTGTGGTAGTGTTTCTAGGACTGCAGCTACCGTGGCAAGTAATTGCTCCCCAACCCAGTAGCATGGGCCACTTGTTCCATGCACCATGTCATCCGTTATCATGCCCCCCAGAGGCAGCTGGAGGGTAGAGCTCTGAAACGCAAATTGGACTGACAGCTGTCTCGGCTCTTGCTGCAAAAGATGAATAATACATACAGCACATTTAAATGTAGTGTAACAAAGTGCTTCGAGGGAGAAACCCTTCGGTTGTGAACCCTTCCTGCATGGGAAGAACATCCTTATTCTGCCACTGGAGAGAAACGCTGAACTGAGGGGCTGAACTCATACCTCCATACCAGTATGGCCTGGGATGCAGCATTTTCATCTCTCTGCAGCTGTGGTGCACACAAGACTGTAGGGTCCATTCTGGGGCACAGGCAGCCTCAGAGTCCTGCTCTTGGCATTTAGGCTGAAGCTGGAAATCCTCCTCCACCTCTGTAGCACACAAAGGTGTTACAAACACTGCCCATTTTAAGCAGATCCTGCCTGATGCCACCTCTGGTGAGTGGATGAGACAAGACCGTAGAGAAATGGCAGCTGTGTGCAGTATTTGCACCATGTTTCACACAAAAATAGCTCTTTTCCCTGCTTTCCACACCTGCCTAGTCCTACCGAGGGAGTATGAGATTCAAAAGAGCATTGTCCTCTCCTTCATGCTCCTCTGCAGCTCTGTTGCACTGGTTTCTTCACATTCTTCTGTGGCCTGATGAGTGAGGCAAAGCTGTTTGCTCTAAGGTGTGATTCTCTAACTAGCTGCACCAATGTCTGTCTCTGGAAAGCATTTCCTCAAGAGATCAGAAGAAAGGTGCAACAGAATCCTTCTTCAGACCCTGTTGTACGACCAGAGGACTGGAGAGACAAACCTCTGAGCCACTGATTTCTAGAAGAAAACTTGGAGGAGCCATTCATGGGGTAGGTTTCCTCCCACTGCCGTGTTGACTCGTATAGATAGAAGTGTTTTCCACTGCAGATGAACTTTAAGGAGAATCATTTGGTTAATTATTTACATTCCATTAGTGACTGGAGTCCCTGACACTCCTAACTGTCACTGGATGAAAGACAACTTGTATCCAAAATTATTACAGTTTAGGGAGGAAATTTTCAAAGCTACAGAAAGCAGTTTCTATTTGATGCTTTGACTTTGAAAAACATATCCCTAATGGACAAGAGAGAAGGCCTTCCTTTGTTCAGAGATGTGTTTCTTGAAGTCTTAAAACACATCAGTCTAGCTATTAATATCCATTGCCCATTTAGCTAAGCCCAAAGCAAAGTCAGAGCCAGCGTGCCGACCTAACCTTGGATCTGGCCACAAAGGAAAGCTCCACAGTTAGGCTGCCAACAGCACCACATCAGAAAGGCTGAAAGGCACACAATCATGCACATTGACTCATTTTTCATTGCTGGATTATTATTTTTTTTTTTCTCATATCTTCATGCCACCTTGACCTGAAAAGGAGATACTGGGGAGAGCGTGGTCAGCTGCTCATAGACAAGCAACTGTATTGCATTGCCTGCTGCTGTGGGGCTTCCTCTTATTTCACGAGGGTACCCAAAGAGAGACATCAGCTGGCTTACATGTTTTTCTGTAAAAGAGAAACTATTTCTTTACGTTTGTTTGTTTATTTTTGAAGTTGTCTCATCCTTTTAATAAATAACAAAAGCCTTCCTTTTTTACAGGAAGATTTCAGGATAAACAAGGGGGATAAACACTTGAGACCTGCTGCTGAAACTCCTCAAATACTCAGTGGATGTTATGATATTCGATGAATATGTTCAGCGGCTTTTAAAGAGAATGAAATTATGATCCCTCCACATTGTTTTGTTTTCCTGTTAATATAAATATTTTTGTTAATTAAAATAAATTGTTATTTTCCCTGTAATTGTTACAATTTTCTCCCCAAATTACAAGGAATGTTCTGATTTCAGGGAGAGGAAATTTACCTTCAGTTCTTAGTTTTACTTGAACTTTTCCTTCATCTATGTAACACTTCCCCTAATTATCCTTTTTAATTGAGATGATAATACTGAAGGCAGCCAACATTATTTTGTTGACTTGTTTGAACAAGATTCTAAAAACAGATTATTGCATTGGCTTACTTTCGAAATTCTGATTTCCATATCATCTGTAGCAAGATACTAAGGTGCATTTTTTATCAAAACTTCTCTCTCTCTCACACACACACACACACACAAAAAAAAAGTCTTGACTGTTGAGAAACAGAGAACAAGGAGAAATCAGATGACAAGTATTTGTAGCTCTGGAACTGGATTCTATTTTCAGATCTTACTTTTTTATTTTTTATTTTTTCCTTAGTATTCATGAAAAATCATGCACAAATTAAATGATTAAGAAGCTAGGACTTGAGCACCTAGGGAAAGAATAATAATAATAATAAAAAAAAACCTCTTTCGTCTCCATTTTACTTTTCACTAGATGATGCCTGAAAGAGCATTAACATCACGTCTACAAAGAGTCTTCACCAGCTATCTACAGACACCTGCTGGTGGGATTAACTGGATGCTAGCTAGCCTTTGATTTTGGCATCTTTGAATATTTGAGTGCTTTTCCAATGGACAGAAAAGTGTACAACTAAAAGAAAACTTTTAGAAGCATACAGAGGACCCTTTGTGTGAATTCTAATCATATTTTCAAAGAACTTAAAAAGCTTTCTTCTTGAAGGCCAGATGAATTTAAAATATTTGTTACAAGCCTGGGCTTGAGAGACTATCACAATTGTCAAGGCCTATTGTCATACAGAATTTGGCAGCAAGTCTGCAAGATGAAAGCATTTACCTTGCGAGCATTGTCACTCACTGATTAACTTATTTACAACCTTATCATGATTGCTTGAACCCAGGATGGAAAAAATACAGGAATAAACTCCACTGCTCAGCCGTTGCATGGTCTGCATATATATGCCTCTGCAGAAAGAAAGGAAGTGGACTCCAGGGAAAGAGACTGTCCTGGGGCTTACCTTTCCCTCCTGTAATCCACAGCAATCCCTTTCCTCATTATCTCACCAGGTCTTGCTCTGATGCGATTGCCTGAGATGGCAGGGAACCTGATGCAGTGGTTGATGTGCTCTCTTCCTATCCTATACCCCTAGGATGTTTTCCCCAGCCTTCTTTGGAACGGGCATCCTAGCTGAAAAATTCCCAGCTGAGAGTGGGGCGAAAGGGAATGGTCACGTGATGAGGACAGATCGTTTTGTAGCAGAATTGCATTTCCTATCTGAATCTTTCCAGCATTTCTCCAGGCCTTGGCTGCTGTGTTGACAGACAGCTTTTGGAAGGACCAGTGCCATTTTAGATAACCACTGACATAAAGCAAAGTCTCAGCTAAGGTAAGGTGGTGAAGGTAGTGAACCATGGAGAACAACACTGCATCTAGCCAAGAAAGTGTAGGAATGCAGCTGAAATGGTTCCTGGGAGAGCTTCTGTAGCCAGGAAGACTTAGTGGTGCAATTCCTGATAGAAGTACTGTCTGGAGCTCAATGTGCCATGTCCACCCACCACAAACCACATCAGATAACACATTATGTCATTAATTTCTCACACTGCTGCAGTGTCCACAACAAAGCTGTTCCTAAAGCCTTCTACATGGAAAACTCCTCCCTTGTCTTTCAAACTGACCCCATTAGTTGCCACATTAATTGCTGAGGTACAGTAGATTACCTGCTGAGACAGCAACTCTGAGGACTGTAAGGAAAAACCCTCTCCATATATGTTGAAAATACTTTGCTGTTGAAGTATTCAACAAGTATGGATCACTTCACTAAAAATGGGTCACTGAGTGCTGTGTTTTTAGTACCAGATACCTTATATTTTTAAAAAATGAAGTATCATTTGAGAAAACAAATTAAACCCCCAAATAAACCATCAAATACTTTTCTAAAAAATATTACTATTTTATTGATAAATCAGAAACTGTATTTTGTTTTGTTTGGTTTTAAGAAAATTTTTCCCCTTCTTCTTTTCCTAAAATAGCAACTCAAAGCCTTTTAGAAAACACAGAAAAAATAAATAAATAAAAATAAAAACCCAATTCCTTTATCAGACAATTTTACTGATAAAAATTGCCAGACAGTCTCCCCTTATGAAACTTGCTCAATACTAAAACACTAGCTACACATTGTGTAGATTTTTGAAATAAACAATGTAATATCAACACTATTGATAATATGCATAATTACTATTAATAATATGAAGGTTCCTCCAATGTGAAAAACAAAACAAAAATAAATAAATTTAAAAAAAAAAAAAACACCCAAAACAATAAACCTCTGTGAACACTAAGGACTATTGTTAACAATTATTTCTTGTTGTTGCTTTTTGATTAAAGTTCTTATTAGTTGCAAATGTCATCGTGATTATTATATTAACCTGCAGACATATCAATTACCAGGTTACAAACCTGCAGGTTACTACTGGAATGAAACTGGTAAAGAATCCCATTCTTAATTAAATTCACTAGCATATTTCCTTAGCCTGAAGATTAATAAGTAGATCTTATTTTTAAAATCCCTTTCAGCCAAATAAGCACTTAAATAATTTCAAATTAAATACCTTAGTCAGGATTTAAAATTACTCAGCCTTCTTAGGGAATTGCATTTAAACATTATTTTAATATCATCAGGGAAATGCTTTTTACCTTCACAGCTGTAGAGAGAAAAAAAAAAAAAGTAAATAAAACATCCTCTTAAATAGGATTTGTCCTGGTTCCAGTTAGGACAGAGTTAAGTAGCTCATAGTAGCTGGTAGGGTGCTATGTTTTGGATTAGGATGAGAAGAGCGCTGATAACATGCTGATGTTTTAATTGTTGCAGAGCAGTGTTTACACCAGGCCAAGGACTTTTCAGCTTCTCACTCTGTCCTGCCAGCGAGCAGGCTGGGGGTGCAGCAGGAGCTGGGAGGGGACAGACCCAGGACAGCTGACCCAAACTGGCCAAAGGGGTATTCCATACCATCTGACGTCATGCTAAACAATATATAGGGGTGGCTGGCCGGGGTGGGGGGGCCGGCTGCTCGGGAATAGGCTGGGCATCGGTCAGCGGGTGGTGAGCAATTGCATTGTGCATCACTTGTTTTCTTACACATTATTATTGTTAATACTATTACCATTATCACTATTATTATTATTATCGTTATTATTATTTTCCTGTCTTAATAAACTGTCTTTATCTCAACTCACAGGCTTCACTTTCCCGTTTCTCTCCCCCATCCCAGAGAGGGAGGGGGGAGGGTGAGCGAACGGCTGTGTGGTGTTTAGCTGCCGGCCGGGTTAAACCACAACAGATTTTAATTTATTTTTCTAAAAGTGAATGCAGTACTTGGCCACCTCAGAAACCAACATCCTTCATTTACCCACAGACTGTAAGCACTAAACCTTGTTCACATCAATAGGTCAATGTACCTAGGTCATAATTGACAATGTCTATATTTTTACTATTCACAAATGCTCTATCACTGCTGAGAGGCCAAACTGGCATTATCTCTTTTAATGAACAGTAAATAATTCAAATAATTATTTTTAGGAGAGTAGGAACAACACTGTACACTGATTTGAGAGAATTTCTGCCATTTTTTTTCTCATTTTGTTTTCCTTTCAGTTTTTAGTTTAGTTATAAATATTTTATTTTCACCAGAATGAAATCTCTGTTTCTCCTCACCGAGCTTTTTTATTCACCAGAGCAGGACAACAGCAAAAAAACCTTTCTATCTCTGTTGCTGAGATGGTCATAGCAGCCAACAGTGTTTGTTACAGAGAGCTCAGGAGACCTCACAAGAGTCCAGCCATGCTGCCCTTTTTACTTTGAAGTGTAGCAAAGAGAGTTTATCTCTCAGTCTAAGATCTTTCTCCAGAATAATGTACCATAGCAGGAATCTTCTGAAACTCAGTACTGCACATGCAGACTTTCATAGGGAACCCAAGCTCATCCTCATTTCAGACATTTGTCGACCAGGGCAGCTAGGGAGGTAGCTTTTGGAGGTAGCTCATTTCTCAGCCTTCTCCTGCTTCCAGCCAGCAAAGACCCAGCGAAGATGGAATGATTAAGACTTGAACTCTAACAAAACACAAACCAGAAATTTTCAGTCCAGTTCCTGCTTTGAGCTTAGTGGTGTCTGACTGAGCTGGAAAATTTCCTTTAGAAAGACATCTATGCTTAGTTAAAGCGCTCATATCTTTTTTGGCATGACGAGTCACTTTCAGAAGAATGTGAATTATTCTAGAAAATAAAAAGTATTCTACAGATTCTGTGGAGCTTTCTCATGAGAGAAATATCATTCAATAACCAGATTAATGAACAAGAACGCAGCTCTCCTCTTTTTTCTACAGCCGCAGCTATGTAGGAAAGATGAGTCTCTGGAGGGGGTCTGGAAGCCACCAAGACTTATCTGAGTTTGAACACAAAAGTTAATGGCATAACATTTTTTAGCATTTAGTATAATGACAGGTGGAAAAAAGATCAGTGGAAGAGCAATTTGGAAGCTACACTTTAGGTATTCACATCCAGAAGGAACCTGTCAATGTGAATTTACCTGCTTCTAGGGTTGGACTTTTAAAAAATGTCCTGGATTTGTCAAAAATAAAAATAAAAAAATTAAGATATAGGCTGGAAAGACATTTTTATAGGCTTATGAGGGCCATTTGCCTGCTCTTTGAGCAACGTCATGTAATCCCTTGTGAGCAGGGTATTGGGAAGGAAAAGGCTACAATAATAACTGCAAATTCTGCATCCTCAGGCAGACTGCCTACTGATAAGTCGTTCCACAAGTTACCCAAAGAAATCCTCCCTTCTGGGAAGCACCGGTGGACTAAGCAGTTTGAGAAAAGCACTGCTTAAGTAACAGGATCTGAGCACTGGTGGTCCTACTTATACTTCCGCAGTGGCTTTTCAACATGTTTTCATGCCTGCAAAGTATTGGTTCGTCAGATTGGTTTAGTTCAGCTCTCAGCCTGAAGCTCATCAGTGTTTTCTAATAATTAAATGATGCTTTACTTCAGCCTCTTTTCTTTTCTTTTTTTTTTTTTTTTTTCCACATCTCTCTTTCTTCCCTCCTATCCCCCACCCTCATCATTAGAATACATGAAATGTAGATGAAAAGTCACAATTGTTGCTGTGTGGAGATATCAAAGCTCTGAGCCCCCTCTGCTATACGGGAAGCTAAACAGTGCTTTTGTGTATCACAGTGCATGTGTTGGCTCTACAGGGCTTTACCTCTAAACATACACTTATTTGGCTATCTTTGAACAACTCTGAGGGTGAAACACTTTTCATGATATATACTATGCTCTTCTAGATCAGATTTACTTTTTTTTTTTTTTTTTTAATCCTTTAATCAAGTCATCAGGAAGAAAATTCAGCAAGTCTAAAAGAGAGAATGCAGGATAGCTCTTCTGTGAAATGAGAACTAACCTCACCCTGCCAAATTTCCAGCACACTAGGCCTCTGCCCTTGCTTTGGAGGAAGCTGAGATGGTGGTGGCGACGTGCAGACAAATAAGAAACCTCCAGGGTGATAGTGCTTTAATCACTTCAGTGAGTAAGAAAAATCAAGCTGTGGTAAGTTGTCATGTAAAAGCTCATGAATAAAAACGAGTGAAGCAAAACTTGCTACACAAGAAGATGTTGTTCCTTTCTACAAGTCCTTTCAAACTTAATGCCAGGGGTTTTAACGGAGTTTGTATACAATTATACTATTTAGTCACAACAACAGGAAGACAGTTAAATGAGTCATTGGCCCCAGACTGCAGAATAATGTCCATCCCATTGGAACAAGATCTTCAGCCATGACTGTAGCTCTCTAGGGAGCCAAGGGAAGACCAAGCAATTTCTGGTCTTCCAGGCATTTTGTGAGGCCTCAGTTCAACTAGGTGTTTTCAGTAGCACATGATAAGTAAGTGCTTGTCACAATGATGGCAGTGCCTAATTGCTTCCGCTTCACAAGACAGACCATGGATAATCCTCCTCACTCAGCAAAGTGAGAGCATCTGCTAATTATAGCCTGAGTGTTAATGAAGCCTTTGGCCTAACTCAGGAGTCCTTTAATTAGTCTGATCTCAGATCTGCATTTGTATTTTTGGTACAGGCAGTTGATCCTTCTCCATCACTGCATCTGACATGATACACTATGGCACAGCCATAGGACCTAATCCTCATCCTAGTGGCTGCAGCAAACATGTAGTATTAAAAAACAAGTATGACATCAACAGGAACAGGACCCAGGGCTGGGATGAAGCAAAAAAACTTGTGAAAATCCTGTCTCTGTGGCAGTCATTGGGAGATTGCCAGGACTGTGCTCCTATTCATCATCCATATCATCATTCAGAGGGCATCTAATGACTGCTCAGACTGGATATTTTAGCTGTCCATACATTGCAATTGACCTAGAAAAGGTCAATTGATGTCCTACTGAAATCAGCAGGAACTGATTAAACATGCAGCGATTGTGGTGATCAGTATGGGTGGGAGAAACCAATGTCATTCCACTGACAGCTTCAGTGAAAAACTGATAATTTTCACCAGAAATCATCTGAATGTTTGTGAAGTCAACTGGAGTTTACTTTCAACTGCCATTATCTTCAGGGAGCTTCTAATCAGAGTACACATCTTGATAAGACAAAGAATTAGTGTTTATTCTTCAGACATGGAAAAAAAAATATTGTAAATTCATCTTGTTTCACTTAAGCAGATGTATTTCCCTACTACCACTGCCCTTCCCTTTATTTGTTCTCATGTTCTTCATTATCAGAATGCCAAAGTAATAAAATTCTTTCTTTCTCTCTGTAAAAATATTTAAAAAAAAAATAACAGAGGTAGAGATTAAAAAAAAGAAAAATCCACAGCAAAGTAGGACAAAGAGCATAGCTTAATCACACGAAATATGTTATCAGAAGAGTTTAAACACTACCTTTATGGTTGCAACAGACAATTTCAGCAATAGCATGAGAAAAATATTAAATGGTCTCTTGCTTTGTGTTTGCAAGTTTGCATGTGAAGCGAAAGAGAAAATAATACAATGAAATGCCCTAATATTCCTTCTTTAGATGAATACTTCCAGAATACTTGGAGTGATGAATATAACCAAGAGATGGCAGCAGTTCATGCACTATTCATTTACCTTATTTAGTTTGCAATATGATTTTCTTTATGTAAGTTGTAAATACATTAAGTTGCATTTATCTTATGATGCGAATTGATTTCACTATTATTGAAGGAAAGGGAGGGGCAGAAACAGAAAGAAAAGGAGAAGCAGTTTGGTGAAGGGATTTGGAAATTTGTTTTTAGGCATGCATCCAAGGACTCCTTGGGAAAAAAAAAAAAAAAAGACAGTTTGCCATATAAAAAGAACTAAAAAGCAATTCCAATTGAAAAATCTCTTATGAGTGTACATAATGTACATCTGCACTATGGGGTGGAACACACAAAGAGGTTTAATTTGCTGTGATCTGCTGTGGTTCTAGGACCATAAATCTACTCCCATTGTCAGAGGCAAAGAAGACTGCTACCAAATGGAGAAACTTACATCCATTTTACCAGCAGGATGCCCTGGTGAGTATCTGCAACCTTGCTTCTCTGAGGAGGGAAACTTCTTCAAGTACAGAAGGAGTATGCACAACAGAGAACTGAAAGGCTCATGTTTAATCACAAATATGCATTCAAAAAGAGCCCCCACACCACACACCGAATCACTGATTTTGATTCCCTCATACAAATCCAAAGGCATCATTTTCTTCAGGATCACATCTTGCATGGGTTAGGCACTTTCCAGTGGCTTCCATCTGTTTTACCAATGAAAATGTGATGTCTGTAAAATCTACCAACTTTTTGGATAAGCAATAGACTTAAAAAAAAAAAAAAGAAAAGCTGAAGTGTCCTCATTTGTGAGGGTGGATTACTTCAAAGAGAATGTGGAGTGGGTAAGGCATTGCTACAACAGTCAAAAGAAAATACTGCAATTATCAGGCACATCATAAAAGACTGAGCAGAGGGACACTTCATCTGTAACTATTTCAAGGAGGAAAATTTTGCATTAAGAAACTGATTTATATACTTGGGAAAAGATGATTGCATCAATAGAAAACTTAGATCATAGGTCAGTAGATCAGACAAATACAGAAAATCATAAACTTTATTATCTGACAGGTAGATAGCAAGGTAAACATACACACACACACACAAATAAAAATAAAAACACATAAGTTATCACTATTATACTAAATGCCTTTTCATTATGATCAGTCTAGTAGTCTACCATCACTGTCCTTCACAGCAGCAACAAACTATGCTTTGCTCCCTTCACTGCATCACTGACAAAAGAACAGTCATGACAAAATCCAGAATGCAGAAATTCCATCTAAAGTGGATTTAGGTACAGTTTAACTGCAGATCTCAGTCCAGAGGGCTGGTTGCTATGTATTGCCTGATCACCTCTGAGCTTACAGGCTGTTCCCCTGGGCAACCAGAAAAAAAAGTTCTTTGTATGTGCATGTGTTTAAGCACTGCATATGTACAGGAGCACTTTCATTTGGCCCATAGATATTGCTAGTATGGTTCAGACTGAAGCAGAGTCACTTAGTGCTGCCTAAATGCTGCCAAAGTTGCTGAGAAAGATGCTGATCCAGGGAGAGCAGTCTGAGAAAGTCTTGAAAATGCTAATACAAACATGAAACCAACTCCTTTGAGTACTGTCTACTCTTTGTGTAATATTTTGCTGATTAGTGCATGCATGAAGGATGTTTTTTTTCTAGTTCCTCTTTATAATTTCCTTAGATAGGGATGAAAATGTCAAAATTCCCCGTCTTCGCTGTGTGTGTCATGTCCTGTCCTTCACAGTCATGTTTGCTCTTATTTACTACCACCATGAATTTTGCACTTCAGAGTGGTCCTGTTTCAGAAAGAAGAGAGTAGTGGATATCCCATTTCCAGAATGCTCCAGGTCATAATTCAGGTTCAAGATTTTTCATCTTTTTAGGCCAGAGACCAAATTGCTCATCTTCAGGCTAATCACTTTGAAATCAGATGTCATTCAAAAGAAAGAATGCTATGAATTCAGATTTCTCTCTAAAAATCTTAAGTAGTGCCTTCTGCTTATTACTGGTTATTTCTAAGTGGATGTTCATTCAGCATAAAGACCATTCCTGACTATTTTTCAGAAATGACTCTTTCTGCCACTCACCCATTTACTGCCAAAGCAAGCTAACACAGGCAGTGTAAACTTTTGCCCTAAAGCTAGGTGGCAAAATGATACAGTTAATTAGTTTCGAGGACTTCATTCATGTGATCTTATAAAATGTCATGGCATGACATGACACATTTTTTCACTTGCAACTAAATAAAGCATTAAAACATGGTGATTCTAATTATGGTATATTTATATAGAGAGAGTACATTTCTCAAACAAACTCCAGTGCTGTTTGAAATTTTTAAAAAACCTCAGCAAGTAAAAATTTATATCATGAATTAATGTGCATTAAAAAAAAAAAAGGTGTCAAATTAGCAGTTCAAAATTAATTTTATGAGCAAGGTTCAGCCAAAGCTTTTGAGAAACTTTTGGGTCATCATGAAATTCCTTCATAAGTAATGTGATATCCATGGATTGCTCATTTACAGGCAATAGCTATTGTCAAGCTACAGTTATTTTCAAAATGATTATAGGGCATAAATTCTTAATTTATTAGAGAGATCTTATTCACTTTTTTTTTTTTTCCATCTTCCACTGCTTTGATTTTATGTCAGTATAATGCCAGTGATTCTGGTGGAGTCAGAAGCGTGTAAAACTGTAGCATTATCTTGTTGGAAGGAGATTGAAAATGATTCCCCAGATAAAGTTCCAAATCAAACACAAAAGGTTATCTGGTCAGAATATGAAAAAGATAACCTGAACCAACATTCATAAACCATATTAACATAATCTATGTGAGGAGTGGTGCATTGTGGGTAAATCATTTAAAATGGTTCCCTGGAGATTGATTAAAATGTATGGTAAGGTCTTAGCACATGAACTTGGACCCATTTCTTTCTCCTTCCCAGGCCAAACACATCCCCTTTCTGCTTTTAGTCTCCAAGTGTGCAATTTCAACAGGAAGGAAAAACAGTGCCTCACTCTCTTTCAAGGATCTTAATGGTCAAGAAGTTTTTTAGAACAGGAGGGGATGTAGGCTTGATCATCTCAGCAAAGGAAGAATGTGAATCTGAGCTCGTCAAGCCAAGGATGGCTTCATACTATGCCTGTAGTACCAAGAGTATAGTGGGCCAAAAATCTGTAGCTTTTATTGATATCCCTAGTACCATAAGAGATTGAGAGAAGACTTAGCATACTAAGACTCACACACTTTCTGGCTACATTGCTGGCCTTAGCTCACAGGGAGTCTGACAATACCTTTATTGTGCTTGTACAGAGTCCTTAAAAAGAGCTTAGTCCATATGCCAGAGGTGTCTCATGGACCTTCACTGCAGCAATAAACCTTCTAGAAACAGCATCTAAAGTTTCTGAGATATCCGTTGGAGGACTGAATAGTACCATCTTAAAATCTTCTTAGCCCCTCCAGATGGTGAAAGGACACTGAGAAAGTCTGGGAATGAGAGGATTTAACTGATTTTATAGACTGAAGTATTCTGAGAATAATTTATGTAAAAAGTACAATGCATGACTGTAACAGTAGGATAAAAGTGGAGATAATATGAAAAAAACAATGTCAGGGAAAGTTGCAAATTTTTCTATACAGTCAAATCTATGTTAGTGTCAGCAATGTAGGAAGTCAGTGGGTGTCTGATTATCATCTCCTGGAGACAGAAAAAATTGCCATTGTAACATTTTTTTTTAAAATCAGATTAAGTTTTTAAAAAATAATTGAATATATATATATAGAAGCTTTGTTTGCTTTGTTGTTGTTGTTGTCTTTTCACCTGGCTTACTTATACAAAAGCTCATTCATTGGCAACTTGGAATATGAACTATATTTTTTGTCTTCAGCTTAAGTTCAGCTTGTGTTTCTGGGGGGGGGGTCCCTTTGTAAAGGCTTCTAAACAAATTCAGTATCAATTTAAACTATTAGAGGAAGTTAAATCAAAATAATTAGGATATTAAAATACTTTGTGCATTTCCAATCACTGGTTTATTGCAAATCTGGATCTTTTCCAAGGAACAATAATAGAATGAATACATTAGGATGTTTCCTTCCCCTTAATACGAAACCATTTGCTCATGAAAAGATGATTGATAACTTGCATTAAACACATAACCAGATTGATTTGCAGACTTGCTTGAGGAGGGGCTGGAAGGAAAGGAGAATAAATGTCACATTAACAGAACATTATACAGACGCGCATTCACACACACTAAGTGTATTAACCAAATAAAAAAGAAAGCAACAGAAAAGCATCCATGGCACTTCTTCTAATTAGAAAAATATACTAAGCCTGTGCAAAGTAATTGCTAAAGATACCTTGGCATGGAGAAAGAGAGATTATTTGGAGATTCTGATTGCAAATGCTCTGAACCAGTTTGGGGAAAACAAACAAACAAACAAACAAAACACTACAGCAGGGTACAGGGGGAGATAAATGTAAGCTGATAGCAGTTTCAAGTAAGTTATTGACTGTCTTGCTTATGATTCCTCTACCATCCTTCTTCACAAAGTGAAGCATGATGTCTTCAAAGCTATGTAGCCTGCTGGGACTAGTGAGTATTAATAAGCTTGTGCTCTGTAAGTCTTTGGCAGAGAGGACGTGGCAACACCCACAGACCAGTTTCACAGAAAGCATCTGTCGCTGATAGTGGCTGCATTTAGAGTATTAGGGCACACCCAAGTTTTCAGCTGTAGAGATCTTTGTTTCAATCTCTGGTGTAGCGTCCAAGACGGCAAGTGTTATGCACAGGTCCACAAACTTTTGTCAGTTAGAGGGGAGGGCTGCAATCAAAGCCCAACACTGAGCAAGGTACAGGGAGCCCCAACAGCATCACTTAAAGAAATCTTTGTGTATTTCTGTGGCTCCTGAATGCCTTTCTCAGCTGCTGCAGTGTTTATTTTATTTTATTTTATTTTATTTTATTTTATTTTATTTTATTTTATTTTATTTTATTTTATTTTATTTTATTTTATTTTATTTTATTTTATTTTATTTTATTTTATTTTATTTTATTTTAGTATTTATCTGTTCCTGCTGGCACAGGATTTTAATTTACCATATTTTCCTATTTGGTAAATTACATTTCTTCCCCTCCCCCCTCCCTGAAGACAAGAATTGCCATTCTGGATCAGAACAAATGCCTCTCTATTCCAGACAGTATCCATTACACACGTATTTTTAGGAAGAATATAAGAAACAAATATTTAGCCATCTGTAGTTCATTCCTCCATCTTTCTGAAGAGAAAGCAAACAAATAGGATCCCCCTGTTCTGTTCACTTAAATGTATTTTGAGTTGCTGCTTGGGCTGTCTGGCATTCACACTGTTGCAGAATCACCCAGCACGCCTGATGTACAACCATATAGGTTCTGGGTTCCTGCTTCAAAGGTCCTTGCACCTTAACCCCTGTGTGTAACTGATGTATCCCAGCAGGAACAGAAGAGGAATGAAAAGGCTAGACATAGCTACAAACCACATATATGAGGAAGAGAATAATTTTGCTGTGGTGAATTTGAAACAAGGACATATGTTCTTGAATCAAGTGAAAATTATGCTACAAACAAGACTCTGGTGAAAAATGTGCATTCTAATATAACCAAAGGAATTCTGAGTAAAGCTCAAGATGATACATTTCCTCAACATTTGATAATACTGCAGGAATAACATGTCCAGGATTAGGGTTTGTAATTCAGGAAGAATACTGCCAATTGGTCTGAAAAGAGGAATGGGAGAAGTACTGAAAAACATTCCCAAAAGAGAAATATTTAAAGAATTCAATCTATCTGTTTATAAACGAGATGGGGTAGCTTCATCCCAGTTCATAGGGATTTCAGTGGGGAGGAGTTCACTATTGAAAATCAAGCTGATAAAGCTACAGTAAACCCAGGGATTAGAATCCAGAGTTAAACAATCTGTGTGGTAAGATAAACATTCTTTAATAGGGAAGATATTAATCATTAGAATAATGTAACAAGAGCTCTCACAGCATCACTGGGCAATTTTAGATTACCATCAAATGTTCATAGATTTTGTCTGGTTTTATTTCCTAAAAATCTTTTTAAAAAGCTTAAGAAGAATGTCACTCAAGGAGGTTGGAACATCCACATTATATATGTAATCCCCTAGAAGCTCACAGTGGGTCCCTTCTGGCTTTTATAATGTAGAAGGTGATGACTCTGAAATACCTAAGGAAGTTCAACTGCACCTAGCAGAGCACAACCCTATCTCTGCAAACATATTTCAGTGCCAAGACAAAGCAAAGCCATACCTGCTGTAGTAGGCTATTGATATTTGAATGCAAATCCCTTGGTTTTTAATTTATGTGTCCTAAGTTCCCTGTTTAAAAATGTGTTTCCTCCCACTTAAGTCACCATATAACTCCTTGCTAATCCTCTTCATTTACATCAAATATTAGTTTTATGGAGAATGGTACTCATTAATCTGGCGTAACTATAATTTAGTGGCTGGGCTGCACAACAGCCTGAGAATTAGCGTGGCACTGGGAACTGGGTTATCAGATCCATTTTCTGGGTAAGTCTTATTATGTTTTGCAGAATGGATACAGCACACAATGAATTTAATTACACAGCTTTTCAACTGGCTTCCTTGTAAGCTAGAAAACAATCTTCTAGCCCTTCCAGTTTACAGAAAGCTATGCTTTCTCTGAAGCCACCCTTGCATCGTACTTGACCACCTAATTGTTCTACCTGGGCAATAATCATTAGCAGTAGATAATGACTAATGACCTTTCCTGCAAGGTCATATCCCTAGACAACACTGGAGGCTATAAACATTCTCCTAAATTGGTAATCACCAGTAATAAAGATTATGATTAACTGCAAAGAAAACAGACCAGATTCGGAATAAAATATAAATGAACACATCACAATGAAAACAATATTACACTGATTAATATCATTAACTAATGAATGAACTAATTAATATAGTCTTCAGCTCATGATGAAGTCTGATGTTTTCATATGTCATTCTCCCTAAAGGGGCATTACCATTTATGTTATCCATTAAAAGGCCCGGGTTATAGTCTTGAATTTGCCAGTGGCCTGCCTTGATGAATCACTCTGACTTCTGCCTGATCCCCCTACTGCACTTTTAATTCAGTATTCTGACACCAACACCCCCAGCAGAGACCCATCTCATGAAAGGGACTCTCAGATTTTCTCTGTGCTGTCGGCGGATACAGAGTATTTTGAGAGATCCATGATAAAATGAAGAACCCTTTGGAAGTTCTTCTCCAGGATGCACAGCAAATAGCAAATAGGCTCCTAATTTCAATGTGAATTAATGAAAAGATCCCATTTTACACAGCTTATTTCTGTGTCACCTAAGAACAAGGGGATGGCATACCCAGAGAGATTTTTAGGCTTTCTTATTGCTAAAATGTTCAGATTATATTGAAATATGACTATATGTCACCAAGAAAAGAAAAAGCAAGCCCAACCAAGTGAAAACATTCAGAAGTGGGAAAAGCAGCACAGGACTACAAAAAGATTGTTGAAGATTCTCTTTGATCATTATTTATATTTCCCCAAAGCGGCAAAAAAAAAAAAAAAAAAAAAAAGAGAAAAAAAAAAAGAGAAAAAAAAAAGAGAAAAAAAAAGAGAAAAAAAAGAAGGCATTCCTATATTCCATATAAAATATAATGCACTTAATTGATCTAAGTAATTTCAAGGCTGCTGAATAGCAGAAGCCTCCAGAGTGGAATATTCTGACTTAATGATCACATAAAATTGCTCAAAGTGTTTTTAATGTCATTGTAATTTCTGAGTTTATTTAATAGTTGAGGGGGAGAGAGGGTAACATTAACAGTCATCTGTGTGGCTTGCATGGCTGTATATAACAAATGAGACATGCGGATGCCACAAGAGCCATCATTTTAAAATGGCTGCAGTAAAAATGCAGTTATACCGAACATTTGCTTTAGGCCATGACCCAGTTTAACGGGGATGATATTGCATCAGGATTCAGGACACCTCAGATTTTTTTTCCAAGTGTTTGACCTTTTAAGAAATCAGATCACCTCTTGATTGCATTGATTTCTTTCTCTTTCTTTCTCATATGCATCCATTCAGTTCATAAAAACTTCAGCCAAAAGCTGTCCATCCCAGATGTACATCACAGTATGGTTGTAATTCATATTGTGGACTGCAGTGTACATGGTAGAGAAATTAATGGGGTTTTGCTTATTTGTATGTTTTTATTTACTATACTGTGAATTGCTTCTTTTAATCCCTAATCATCAAACCATTGGTTCATTTGAGTTCTTTCTTTGTAGAACATCTCTGCCTTCTTCCTGGCCTAAACCCAAACTCACTCATGGATGAGCGTCAACATGTATGTGCAGCATGTATGTGTGGCTCTGCTGGGTACCTTTAATTCTCCCCAGCCAGGTGTTGGCCTAACACTGAAGTCTTTTCCTCAATTTCTGCCAACACTGTCCAGAATTGTTCTGCAATATTAAAACAAGAATTAAAATTTTAAAGCTAATTACATGTTCTTCTTTACTCCCTCCACCACTCTGTGTGTTTGAAGTTATTTTAATCTCTTCTCAACCTTACCATTTTTATTTTTTCCCTTTTGGACTTGTCTAATTTGCCTCATTTCTAAGTCATGATGATATCCTCAAGACACCAATTCATAACTTCATGTTGAAATTGTTCATTAAAATCTAATTTTTACCATCTAATTCTGGCTTTTTAGCTAATGAAATCAGAGTAATTATAAATATCCATCTTGCAACATTGCATATTGACATTAGAATATAAAGACTAAAAATGGAAGAAAATCACCACTGGAGAACTTATTTTCTTTGCTCTAGCTGCAAGGGAAATCAGCCCAATCATAAATATATAGATTAAAATATTCTCCTCTAAGTTCATTTCAATATTAACTTTATACTGCCATTAAGGTTTGCCTGAACATGAACCATAAGGGACCATGTCTAATTTCAACATCCTCACATGAGAGATGTTTGGTTTGCTTAGATCCATTATTTAACAAAGAGAACTGAAATGCTTGGAAAGAAAGGTACTGCTCATGCTGTATTTGATCCAAAGTTCAACAAGAGCTTTAACATCTTCCAAAAAATATTAGAATATATGGCAGGAAAGAATCACTCAGGAGAACTTTTAGTATGTATTTTCTAGTTTTATTTTAGTTGATGACTCTAGGTTACATTCATGTCCCACTGAAATTATAGAATCATATTGTATTAAGCCTCCCCGTGACAACAAAAAACTATCCTACAATCTTATAAAGTTATAAGAAGAATTTATTTATATTTTTAAAACTTTGGCAACCCTGACTACAAGATGTCATACACACTGATGAATGTTAATATATTGATGCAACAGTCTGAAAAACATCTGGATAAGGGTAAGACAACTGAACTTGAAAAAGGTTAATATATTACCTTTGCAGACAGGGGATCTGATCCAGTGTGTAATTCAGAAGTTACAGATCTTTTTTGAAATACTGCATTCTGGAGAGCTGAATGTCAGGTCTACAGATACACCGCTCTAAAAAAGGCTTCAGCAAGCCATAGGTGAAGTATTGTAAGGCTGATATGGTTGGTAAATTTTTATAAGAAAAGAATGATTTGTTGAAACCTAAATTATTTACCTGGTGGAATCCAATTTATATACTTTCTGAATTCTTGACAAAGTGCTTTGTGAAATGTGGGAATGCTCATTTCTCCTTTGCTCTCCAGTGAGGTAGACACACTTCAGATTGCCTTGCAAATAGGCCCTGATGGGCTTCCAGGTCCTGCGCCACAAAGTCAGGGGTCTGGGTGAGCTGAAAACCCCAGCCTGAGACAAGGTTCCTGCCCTGACTGCAATCTGCAATCTGAGAAGTGAGGAAATTTTAACTGAGAATTCAGTTGAAGTTGATGAGAAGTGAAGCTAAACAGGTTTTACAGGGATATCTAAGACCTTTTACTCCTAGATTGGTCCTTTTTCTAATTTTTCAGTCATACGATTTTTTTTTCTTTTTAATTATTTATGTGTTTATTTAAAGAAGCAGTGTCTATAGTTGCTAAGAACTCCTGGGAGGAACAGAGAAGCTAGACAGAAAATCTTTACTCTGAGTGCCTCCACCACAACAGAGATGTTCTCTCACTCCATATTTTACACAACAGCTCAGAAGAGAGTAAGCTTGTCTAGCAAGAACAGATAAAGTTATCATTGCCGGTCTCTACAATGTACAATTACTTTGATTCATGCAATCTGCCTCTGTGATGAGATGTCTCACAGCAAATGCATAAAAACCACCATAATAACCATTTAGTTATTAAGGCTAGCTGTATATAAGTTCATTTTAATCAAAAGCTTCAGCATTAGCTGGTTTGATATCCGTTGGCAAAAACACTCTTGGCAATGCAGAAATGCATTCACAGAACAGACGCAAGACAGAGTTGTTTTAATCCCAGCATCACTTAAAGGGAAATATTCTTCATAGTCACTGCAGAAAGTGGAGAATTGTGCAATTCAGTGGCAGAGATAAAAGATTCTTGCATACAAGAGCATGTTAAGGGAAGTGTACCCTATGGATGAGTAAAAGGTGATCCTACAGAAATGTGCAGCTGCAGCTTTTCATACTGGAATTGTGAGTATGAGGCTGCAGGTTTTGTGTAACAGGTCCTGATGAGATAACTGGTGGCCCAATGACACTTGTTGGCACCCAGCAATGCATTGATTCTGGGGTTATCAGTCATTAGCTCTTGTAAAAACAACATAAGGATTTAATCTTGTCAGTCAAAAAAGAAAGAACCCAGTACATCACCTCATGCGAATTTTTGTTCCGTTTCAAAGAGGGGAATTGTGGACCTTTACAGCAGCCTGCTCGCTCTGATATTACTTAGAATAATACAGAAGGGTTAATCTGGAAGTCAGCTTTATTTTGGAAAGAGGATCTGGCAATTACTGCAATTGAGTGTTAATGTGAACAGAAAAAAAAAAAAAAAGAAAGAAAGAAAAAGATCAAACAAAGCAGTCTTACAACAGCTATCATTAACTTCTATTGCCAGCTGGCATTAATACATTGCATAGATGATTTCAGAGGGGTCAGTGGTAGGTGGCACATGACTTCTTTCTAAGATGTAAACAGCATGATAAATATTTTGAAAGCAATGTTCCCGGAAAACAGCATTTTCAATGTAATGGGAATAAAGATAATAAAGAGGATACGGAAAATATCCTCAACCTTGGAAAGTTTACTTGGTTTTGACTTGCTGATCAGGGAGGGAGCTTTTGTACTGTGTAAGGATTGCCAGGGCACTTAAGCCAAACCAGGTCCACACTGCAGTCTAGGACTAAAGAGATATTGTCTTCCTCTGGGCACCAAGATGCACAACCAAAATGTGCAAGCGCCTGTATGCTGGCTGACAGAAGATCTTTAATGGATGAAGAAGAATTGCTTGCCTGTCCCACTGCAAAACCCTAAAGAGGGGCGAATGCTATTCTGGACAAGATCAAAAAGCCTTCTTCAGGATACTTGAATCTACTTTCTAATTGTTCTTTGCATGATTATCTGAGCTACTGTCTTTTGATATTGTTGGTGTATGGCCTAGGTATCCACATCAGTAGCTCGAGAGTTATAGCCAGCAGGTTGCATAATTATACAAGATGGAAGAGGGTTTTCTGTGTAATTTATCCTTTTCTTCCATGACTTATGACACAACCTTACATTAGTATAAATAAACCATCCTGGTACATCAGCCCAGGCTCAGATACCAGATGCATGTGAGAAAAAAAAAAAAAAAAAAGGAAAGAAATGAATATAAATGTACTTTTTAAAAGCCTTTGGTTTGGTTCCATCCCACTGAGTTGTAGGTACCTAAGCAGAAAGTCCTATTAGGGAGTCTGGTCACCTTTGGCACCTTGTATCTTCAGTGAAGAGACACACATGAATCTGAACAGAAATTTTGACCTCAGATGCAGCTCCAACTGTTGAGCGTTTTGTTGTTATTTTGTTTTGTTTTGTTTTGTTTTCTTCATTTGCTTTCAGTGGAAGTGTTTGGCATGTGGGTACCTGACCTACCTCTATTCTTCTCTAAAACTGGGTGGGAATTTATAGTCCATGTTTTATTTCTTTTTTTATTTTTTTTTTCTTTATTCACATTTTCTAGTATATTATCCCTTTTTCTCTTCTCTCCAAACTCCAAATTCTTCCTTTTCTTTTGACTTTTTTCCATGTTCCATTGTCTCTGTACACAGTATTCCTTTCCTTTGATTCTCTGTCTCTTATTCATCTCATGCTCAGGTGTTCAACTCTTTCCTCTCTCTGATTGTGTATTATATATTTTAAATTGACATTGAATCAACAGTCAACTCTTCCAAACTTGACCTTGAAGAAACTAAAAACTGGTATAGAACTTGGCTACTAATAATTGGCTTTGTTAATACTGTCAACTGAAAAGAAGAGAAAATTCTGAAAATGTATAAAAACATTATTAGAAATATTTTCTTTGCAATGCCATTTTTGTTGATGAATGAAAACAAAGGTATTTTAAGGTTAAAATATATTGTCCTTGAAAAGGGATTTTTAAGTTATTACGTTAGACTAAAATACAACATATCAGAAAATAAAAAATCTAAAGACTTTCAATTTCAAGTTAAGCAAAATACCTTGGTAATGTTCAGAATCAGTATTTTACTGTGTTTTAGATTTTGCTTTTGTGTTTCATAAGTTTGTTGACATTAAGCCATGAGCAATTTTTTAAATCTTTTTTAGTGTACCACAGAAATGAAAGATCTATTATTCACCAAACTCTGTCTCCTGTTCATCCGTTCCCTTCTATTTTTGAATCGACAATTTTCTCTTTGTCTGGCTGGCATTGATATAATATTTTCTCTACATGGTCTAGTCCAACCTCTCATACAATAGCACTCACTGGTCTATAAACACTAACAAATTAATGCTGTATTCAATGGAATGAAGCAGTACTGTTGAAAGAGATTGAGGGCTAGCAATAGAGAAATCATAGACAAATTTGCAATGTAATACAGCAGCAAAAGGAAGGGCAATGCAATCTTAGGCTACAGTCAGAGAGAGATTACATTATGGAGCAAAAAAGCCAATAATTTTCCTCTGTACATCTTGGCTGTGACTGCACCTGGAATATTATATTCAGTCCAGGGAAACAGACAGATATTGACAAACAGGCATTCAGAGAGAAGTTGATTTACTGGGGAAAGTTTAAATGACCTAAATAAGACAGCTGTGCTCCTCAGGGCCACACAGGACGAGAAGCAGCATAGCTGGGAGCAAAACACTCTCTGTCATGGGAATCCGGATGCAAAGCTGCCGACTAAGGAAGGTCAGATCACTGCAGGTCTGCATCCACTTCTTACCTTCTCCTTCACCAATTCCCTCAGGATAAACCTTTCTGAAACTAAATTTTCTGACAACCAAGCCACAAAAGCAAACGACTCCTTTTCTGCAGGCAGAATATTTACCCACAGAACAATGAAGCTCTAGACCCTCTGCCAGGGATAGCAATCTCTGCTCAGCTGCACAGGCTGGACTTCTGAGGAAGACACAGTCCACTCTCTTGCCTATCACAACTGGGAGAGAAAAATGCCACAAAGGGCGATCTTATTTGCACAATCCGCTTTCACATCAGAATTTGGCAGAAGATTGTCAAAGAAAGGCCTACAGCAAACAAGATTAATAATGAAATAAAACCAACAATGCAAAACCCAGCCAAGATCAGGGTCCAGATATTCTTTAGTCGTGCAAATATGTACTGTGGAAAGCCTTGAAATATCAAGAATTTAAGCAAACATTCTGTGACATTGTGATATATTTGTATCAGATTATGCAGAACATTTGCTTTTTATGATGCTTTGAGAACACCTGCACTGCTCCTGCCCAAGCTATATCTTGTACTTCTGAGAGCAACCTGCAAGGAAAAAGACACACCACACTTCACTAGAAAAACAGCAAGCTTCTGCCCTAGCCCCAGGGAGTTTCTCTTCTGGCTTCTGTTACATAAGTGGGGAAGAGCAAAACCTCTGAATAGAAAAGATGGATAGGAACTGTGAGTTGAAGGTGGATATAGAAACCAAAATTTCCAAGTTGGTTGTATGATATGGAACAAGTTTGTGTTTTAAGAGCTGAGTACTCAAGGCCAAGTGCCGGGTCCTGCACCTGGGGTGCAACAACCCCAAGCAGAGCTACAGGCTGGGAGATGAGTGGCTGGAAAGCTGCCTGGCTGAGAAGGACCTGGGAGTATTGGTTGATAGTCGGCTGAATATGAGCCAGCAGTGTGCCCAGGTGGCCAAGAAGGCCAACAGCATCCTGGCCTGTATAAGAAGCAGTGTGGCCAGCAGGTCTAGGGAAGTGATTGTGCCCCTGTACTCAGCTCTGGTGAGGCCGCACCTTGAGTACTGTGTTCAGTTTTGGGCCCCTCGCTACAAGATGGACATGGACGTGCTCGAGCGAGTCCAGAGAAGGGCGACCAAGCTGGTGAGGGGTCTGGAGAACAAGTCTTACGAGGAGCGGCTGAGGGAGCTGGGCTTGTTCAGCCTGGAGAAGAGGAGGCTCAGGGGCGACCTTATCGCTCTCTACAGTTACCTTAAAGGAGGCTGTAGAGAGGTGGGGGTTGGTCTGTTCTCCCACGTGCCTGGTGACAGGACGAGGGGGAATGGGCGAAAGTTGCGACAGGGGAGTTTTAGGTTGGATGTTAGGAAGTACTTCTTTACCGAAAGGGTTATTAAGCATTGGAACGGGCTGCCCAGGGAGGTGGTGGAGTCACCATCCCTGGAGGTCTTTAAAAGACGTTTAGATGTAGAGCTTAGCGATATGGTTTAGTGGAGTACTTAGTGTTAGGTCGGAGGTTGGACTCGATGATCTTGAGGTCTCTTCCAACCTAGAAATCTGTGATACTGTGATACTTCTGGTGCAGGGAGCACACAGACTTCATATGAGATCTGCTGTGAAGACAGTAAACCACATCCTGCTGAGATTGGAAAAAGGACATCATCAAACACTTCTCTGAGCACTCTGCTTCTTTAAGGACACTTCTATTTACTCCTTTAAAGATTGGATGTTTCTAGCTCTGTTAAGACTGTTTTCTGTCTTAATTTTCTTTGCTGTTAAGTCCCTGAAGACAATATACTTGAGAACTTGGTGGAATGCAGGTTCCAGAGGCCAACGCAGCAACCTCATTGCCACTTTCCCAGGGAGAGCCCTTCTGAAAGGTCTGCTCATGTCCCCATGATCTGCACGCCTACAGAAGAGGCCTGTATTGAGGCTTTGATAACTGATTTGAAAACAGACAACTCATCTGGGTGACCTTGAAAGAGGGATGTGAAAGGGACACTGACTCACACGCGGCAGAAATGAAATAAAACTGTTGTCAATTTACATAGGGAGGAGAAGTATATAGAACATTTTATTAGGAGAAACAGGAAAAATCAAAGTCTAATATATACACCCAGGAATTATTTGAAGCTAAGAATTAGTTGTGCAGTAAGAAGCAGAACTTGCTAACTGGTTCAACTATCATTTAGGTATCTACAGTGAAATGTCTAATTTATTATACAAATTAGACCAAGGCAGAATAAGGCATTCTGCTTAATCATAAGGACCGGAAGGGGTTGGGGAGAAGGGGAGGAATCTCACATTTTTTGAGCAAGATTGAATATTCTATAAAGCCAAATCTCCTCACTTAAATGAAGGTATTAAAATAGAGTGAAGAAAGTGAAAGAGGTCATGCTGTTTCATAAGGATTACTTTCAAGTAATTAGTCACAAACTCATTGGGCTTTTCTTGAGAAAAGTGGCTCAAGTTTCTCTTGCAGCTAACTCAGCTGTTATATGGTGTGAGAAGTGGCTAGTTAAATGACTTATATAAACCAAGAAGGTCAAGATTTCTTGTTCATATTTCTGCCTAGGGGATAAGAATGTTTCCTTTTCTTTTCTCCAAGAATGTATTATCTATATATGTTCTTAGTGACGTTAAGTGCTAGCTACACTTATTGGCTCACAACTGGAGATAATTCTTATCTTCATGGGCAGGATAAGTTTCTACTAGAAGGAAAGAAAACCTAAAGTTCATTTCCTGATTAATAGGAGAAAATTTGCATTTGAAGGTCATTGCTGGAACAGAGAAGTACAGGAAAGGAAGAGGTGGTTAGAAGTGATCATGGGTAGGAATATCGCAGAGATGACATTATCAGGCCACAACTCTCAGATATATTCAGGATACTAGTTAAATTTCATGTTTGCCTCTCTTAGATGAGGGATGGCACGCCTTGTTTATTATAGATCCATGTATCTTTAAGGAAATCTTATGCAGGAAATCTTGAAAAGGAAGTGTTAATCACAAGAAGCCTGAAGCATATGCAGTACTATGTCCCTCAAGGAATTTTGTGTGTTAAATATGGTCAGTGGCCAAATTTGTGAGGATAACGCTAAAACGGTAGGCCTCTAGTCAGCAGCATGTCACCATGTCTCTGTGTCCTAACCCTTTTCTTGTTCTAACTGGTCTGTGAATGCTTTCTCAAAGCCATTCTGCTGTGGGAAGAATACAAACATAACATGATTCCATGAACTTCAAGCTGCCAGTCTCCGATCATCCTGGCCTCCCTTGCTGCACTACTAAGGTGATAGGTGAGAGAAAAGCCAGCCACGTGTCATTATTTTTTTTTTCCTATCCCAAATAGTTTAAGGGGGAGCATTATAGACCAGATGAAACCTGAAATACAAGTACTGCTTTATCACTGGCAAGGCAGCTGACATTAGGCAAATCATTCTTTTTTTTTTCTTTTTTTTTTTTTCTTTTTTGAAATACTGCACAAGACCTGGGCATGCCATGTCATTAAAAGACCTGGTCCAAATTCCTTTGAAGTCAAGGCAAACTGTCCATAGAGTTCAGAAGCTTGAGGTTAGGTTTTAAAACTCCTGAATTAATGTCATCATTTCAAGATCCAGAATCTCATCCAAAGGTTCCTGAATTGTAGAGATGCTTCTGTGAAGAGTTCCTTGGGGAAGTGTCATTATTTTTAATCAATTTTTGGGATTCATAAAGTAAGCTGTTGTTGATTACATGATTTATGCATGCTCTCCATAGACTTGGAGGGGCTTCATGCATTATTTTACAGTGTTTATTGCTTATTATGGAAACTACATGATAATAGTGGTTTCAATTATAAGCCTATTAGGCAGGTAATTGACAACACAAGTATACTATAAAGTTGTATTCTGCTTGCTTCAATACAAGTGCTGTGTTGTGTTTTTAGGCAAGCAGTGCTGGTAATCAGTGTATAAATGATTTTGTAATTAACTGCTTCTGTCAGAATCCCAGTTTCACTGAATAAGCGAGTTGGCCAAGAGTTCATTTGTCTCTTCCCTTTCTCTCTCAGCTGCATCATCTCCTATGATGAGAAACTGTTCATCACAATAGGAATCATGCCTGAACCATGGGAGTAAATGCATACTGTCAGTTATACTGTCAGTGATTACAACTCTTTAAATTTTATAGCTGCAGATCTCTGAAAACAACCAGCTGACTATGCCTGAAAGTGGATTCTGATTTTTACCCCTGAAATTTGCTTCTAAGGGAGTCTTGGATATTCAGCACAGTCCAGCATCAGATTGGCTTTTGCTGTATAAAGCCATGCCCTTAATTAAAGAAAGAGAATTAAACCTTTTCCATGGCTCCATCCTATGCTTAATGATTCCTAACGACTCTCAGCAACTTCTCAGGACAGTTGCAAATGATACCTGAGATTTCAAATGTCATACAAGTTTTAACTGTTATTTGTAGCACATCTAGACTATCAATTGTGTTTTATATGATTATGGAAAGGAGAGATTAAATCCAGAATGAAAGGATACGTGCCAGGAAAAAAGAAAAAAAAATCAGGAAAAGTCCAGAAATAAAATCAAGGTGTTCTGTATACTTTTTCTTCTCTTTGAAATACGTTTTGAAACAAGAAAAATGTAGAACAAAAATATTGACCTGGGTGATTTTGTAGGTCATCAGCAAAGTTCTGAAGCACTCCCCTGAAACAGCAGTGGATGGCCAGCAACGAGTGACACATTTGTCCCTTTTGCCATCTGAGGCACAAAGATGTACGGGCATGGATTTCTCTTTATAGTGATCAGAAGGATGTTCAAGGTTTACAGATACCTTCCTCTGTGTGAAAGACTTAACACGGAAAGCAAACATTGTCCTCCAAACACTTACTTCACTGGGTATGTGCATTATGATAAGTGAATATTAAAGGTTGTTTGAATTAGATAAAATGGCCATTTGTAACCTGTCACCTGCCTACAGGTTATTAGGAAAGTGCTCCATTTGTTACCTCTGAAGCTTTCATTATACTTCAGCTACGGTAGAACTATTGTGGTGACCCTTAATAAGATCTGTATTTCTTAGTTCTTAAATCTTTTGGTTTTCCTAGACAGATACAAAAGTTAGAAGCCAAAACTGTGTTTCTCAGAGCAAATCTTACAAATTGAAGGTGCTTCACAGAGTAAATCTCACCCTAGTTTACTAGTGACCAACTCAAAGTAACTTTATGAGTTCTTGTTTGGAGTCAATTTTCCAATCTCCTGTGCTAAGATAGCAGAAGATGCATTTTGCATTAAAATACCTGTGTTCCGTGGAGCTGAATATCCTGTCGTATCAGTTCAGAGAATGAGAAAATCATCATTTTTTGTCTGACTGCCACTGATCTTGTTGCTTTCATCATCATAGATCACTGCAAATCTGTGCAAAACTTGTAGCATGTTCTGTGTCATTTCACTCTGTTTTATTCATTTAGGTGTGTCCTCTAGCTTTTCTAGAAAGGGGAGATGAGTAAAAAGTCTCCTCTCACAGTAACACTTTAATCTCTGAGTGTAAGCTGTCTTATAATTAACAGTGTGATCCATTCTATTTATAGAGGTTCTAGTAAGACAAGTAACAAAATGAAATTTGTTTAATCTTTGCCTTCAAAATGTTGTTTCTCTTATCACAGCTCAAAGGGAGGAGGAGAGGGAAGGAAACACAACTTTGATATTACCAGGGTCCAGAGAGTATGACAATTACTGTTTGTTGCACAATGGGCACAGCTAAGAAGACAAAAGTCTGTGTGGCCCTTGTTCTCAAGTTGCCATCACTGATGCTAAAAGTTTTTCCTGACTATATGCAAGTGAATCCCATTGACTGTTATATTTTTCTACCCGAAAAGAGCTACCAGCATGAACCTTTCTGGCCTATAGGAGACATAGGACCTTCTTGCCCAGCATCTGCTTGCCTGTGAGAGCAGTTAGCTAACAGACCTCCTTTTAGCGGACAATAAAACAGGTCTAACTCACAGGAGGTATTTCTGAAGGACAGATGATTTTCTGCATTATTCAACTGTATTTAGAAGTTGTCTGTTTCACTAGATTTCTAGGTGCAGTTATCATTACTAATAACTGTAAAATAATGTTGCATCATAAACTGCAAGTTTACCTGCAGTCTCTTCTTCTGATCCAAAGCCCACTAACCCTGTTATGGCATTTGATTGACAAGCAGAATTCACCCGAATATTGGATTTCCTACAGTTCACTAAACTTCCAAGAATTTGGTTTCACAGAATCACAGAATGGTTGCAGTTGGAAGGGACCTCTGGAGTTCATCTCATCCAACTCGTCCCTGCTCAAGCAGGGTGACCAAGAGCAGGTTGCCCAAAACCATGTCCAGGCAGTTTTTGGAGATCTCCAAGGAGGGAGACTCCACAACCTGACTGAGCAATCTATGTTAGTGCTTCATCACCTGCTCAGTAAAGAAGTGCTTCCTGATAGATGGAACCTCTTTTGTTACAGTCTATGCCCATTGCCTTTTGCCTAGTTTCAACTTTTTCATAAAAAATGAAATGAAATTAAATTAAATGAAATGAAATAATAAAATAAAATAAATAAAATAAAATAAAATAAAATAAAATAAAATAAATAAAATATCATAAATAAAAAATTAAAATAAAATAAAATTCCGGTTCCACAAGATATCAGTCTTTCAAGGGGGTTGTATGCAACAGGGAAATGAGGAATGACTTACTCCTTTATCAAAGGAAATTGCAGAGGACTAAGGGGACTAAGAATGGCTGCAGACCTGCTCATAGTGTTGGGTCTCAGCTGGTCTTGCTGTGAATGGCTTCCAGTGTGGGATATATAGCTGCTTACCATGTTGCCTACATGTTGTTGGAAAAAGAAGATGAAGTGCATATACCCTGGTATCTTTGCATGTTACTTTGTCTCATTGTCTGTAAGTAGACCTGCAGTGTTTTGGTTTTTATTTTTCTAAAAATTCCGTTTTGTTTTTCACTTTCAGTGACTCCTTTTTGTAAGTCTGCCTGTAAGACTTGTGAGACTTTTTTGACTGAAAAACACGTTGAGCTCATTTTCTCAGGTGCTTTGAGCATTCCCAGCATACGGGAGATCTTATTGTAAATCATTTTATTATTTATTATTTCTTCTTATTCTTACTATATTCAGATGGTGGAATGACAGTATATGAGCGTTTCCTGACTATTTTATTTAAACCTAAATTTCAAGCTGCAAGCTTAAAGTTTATCATTCAGCTTAATATTTAATTATTTAATTCTCAGATCCTTTTATTAGGTCCACCTTCCATTTCAAATATTTCTGTCTGAGAGAAAAAAATTGGCACCAATGAATGAAGGGAGATGGTACTCAGTACTAGACATATAGTCTAGTATAGTATAGTACTAGATATATATATTGCAAAATAGGAGGTTCAGGCAGAAACGCTTAGGAAATGAAACCTGGTCATTTCATACCATCTACTCAGAATGGCAATGTTACTGTTTGTATGAGAACTGAAATTAAAATTTCAATTGCTTCTAAATTAGGAAGTGCACATGCACATACACGCACACATGCACAGAAATTAATAAAAAACAGAACTAGAGAGGAGAACAACAATGGGATGCAGAGGGATTTTGATTATTTCAGCATGTGGCCTAAAACACGGCAGATTCAGCAAGATGCAGATTTGCATAATGTAATGAGACTGGAATCAAAGTATCAGGAAGACAGACCGAGTGCTAATTAACTAGACACTGCAATAAAAACACCAGGATGGCAGGACTGTACAATGCAGGAAAACATTCCGGGGACAAATGGATAGTGCTGTTAATTGCAATAGAAAAAAAATCTTGGCTAGAATATGCTGGAGCCATTGGTACAAACTTTAGTGGGCCATTTGAATATTAATGCCAGCTTGAGGTTAATTAGAGCTACAGGTTCCTGATAACTGCTAAACTGGTAAAGGGTCTGATCTGTCCTCCTCGGAATGGATACAGACCAAATTTATAGCTAGGGGGTATTAAAAGTGCTGTAGTGATAAGATAGTAAGAAGTTAGACCTCCCTCACCTTTGGAAATGACTGCTGTTTGTAGTTTGCCATATTTTCAAGCTGTACAAAATACTCTGTAAATGACTCCATACCCTCTTCGTTTGGTGCTCTGGCAGTATGCAGTTCTGCTATGGCTGGAAAGGTAGAATTACATCTCTTCCCTTATTCTGAGGGTTGAGTTTTGGGACCATTTTTCTTGCCTTCAGGGTTCTATAACCAGAGGTAAATTGATTAAAAAAAATATTAATAAGACAAAATAAAAAGAAAGAATCATTAATGTTTGGCAGTTGGAATAAACCTCAAAAATATGTGTGTCTGTTTTACATAAAGGTCTGTAGTACCATACCAGTAATTTAGACATGTGAGTTACTTCAGAAACCTGCAACAGCTATATTGTGTTGTTTTTTTCTTTTATTGTATTTGATGAGTGGGTGTAAGTGCGTGTGTGGATAACTGTGCAGAGTATTATGTAGAGTAAATTTTGGAGGACTGCTGCTTTCCTGACGTGCCACGCTTGTGGAAAGGGAGCAGAGCAGAAGAATGTACTTCTCAAGTCTAAGGCCAGCTGGCAAACCCGTGCCAGCTTGGTGGACATATGTCATGCTAAAGATAGATATGTTAGAATTTTTGTTTTCTCTTTTGGATGAGGAATACTCAGGGGGAGGTCTAATCCACCAGGCTTTCTAGTTTCATCCTTCTTTGACAGCACCTAGCCCACCGACAGAAACATTTTGCAGGTCTCCTCTGTGATAGCAAAGCTTGCAAATATATCTGTTGTAGGATGCAGCTGTAGAAGCTTCTTTTGAACTGAAGTGGCAGTAGCATATGCTTTTAGCTCTGACACACTCCTCCAGTATGTACCGCTAAGGGGTAAGCCATCACAGTGGTGTACTCATCTCTCCTCAAAGAAAAGCTTGGTCCTCCCCTCAACAGGCTGTTCAGAGGGAACAAAGCTTCCTTACAAGCTGCAAGATGAGGTTATTTTCTGGAAAGAACTCCACAAACATTTCAATACACTTATTTTTTTTCTTTCATTTTGAGTAGGAGAGGCTTCTGTATCCTACTTAGGAGCTAGAAATAGTGATTACATCAGCAGTTGTATTATACGTTTGTTCCAGTTACTGCCACCTGACGGCAGAGCTGCTCAAGCAGTGGGAAAAAAAAGAAAAAAGAAAAAAAAAAAAAAGGTTATTTATGAATGAAATTCTGGAATATGAGAATGGAGGATACATATGTAATAGATGTGAGCATCCTATTGGATTATATGGAAAAATTATTCCAAAATAATTTATGCAGTAGGTGATAGGTAAATTAGAATCTTTTGCTACCTGTTGTGAATGGCAATACTCCACATACCTAACTCCAAATGTGGATATTCTTTTCCCATATATATATATGATATATATATCATATAAGATATATATATATCCCCCTTTGTGGAATACTGTGCCATCAATGGGTCTTATACATGGAATTTATACCTTCGAAGATCATTTAAAGGAGAATTAGAACAGGTGTTTCTCAAATGGATAAAAGAAAAATCAATCCTAGTCTGAAAATTTTAGCTAAATCATAAGGGAAAGTAAAAAAAGATTGTTAAAATATCCCCAAAACTGAACAATGCAAAATCCCGCAAGCATACATTTCAGAAGTTTCTGAGACATGAAAGCTGTAATAGCCTTTTCTGTCTGTGGGCTGTGGACTGGCAAGGCAAACAGGTTCATGGGAAAGAAAAAGTAAAAAATCTATTGTCCTAAAATACTCTTTCTTATGAGACCCAGGTTCATCTGCAGGTAGGCAAATGGGGACACTGGATTGAAAAAGCCATAAAAGAAATTATGTTGAGCTGGAGAGGGGTAGGGTAACAGGATCTCTTTTTCCTCTTCTCATTTTTACTTTTCTCTCCACTCCTTTCCTCTCCTTTCCCTTCCTCTTCTTTTCATTTTCCTTTTTCCTTTTCTTCTTACTAATATAATTTGAAACATTCAGCCATCCCACCAGAATTAAAGCTGCTTGCTTTGCATAATATGATCCACCACAACCCTAGTCATTGCGCCCAGGGAAACAGAGGGCAGAGGTTTCTGTATGCCTGATAAAAATTAAAGCTGAAAAGTTTGTCAGCTTCATTTGTATTTGATATTGATGATGGGCCAGGTTTCGTATTTCTTCTTCATCTTTGAATTTCACAGAGGTATTTGCAACTGGAAGATACATACCCTTCCCTGCTCCCATTCTTCTTTAGCACTGCAACACTCCAGGTATATCTTACTTCTGGAAGCTGCCAATGGCTTTTTGAGAGGTGAAGGCTGGTGTGTAGGGAGTTTCTACTCATAAACAGTATCCACCTCCTGTGAGATGCATTCACCTACTTAGCCAGAATGAACTGTGTCTCTAAACTATATCAGCAGGCATGTGGGATAAATAAATGTCTTCTGAGTACACAGATGAATGTATGTAGTGCTCTTAAATTATTTTGAAAGTTTCCTCTGGGTTTGGCTTTCTGCTTCAACTTAACAACCCCTTCACTAGCTGGTAGATATCCTTCAGGTAGTAAAATATTGCCCATGGTCATGCATTATCTGTGGTATTTTTCATACATACCTGAATTCATCCCTGCAAATCTCAGGACTAATAGAACACTCAGTCATGCAGTTAACACATAAAGAATACAGGAAACAGCACAGAGTTGCCTCCTTAGGGAAAATTTTGGTATATCATTGCATAGTTATTATCTTCATTTGTTAAGGAATATGTCATGATCACAGTCACACTACTGGACTTACAGCATCCATTGATCTCACAAGGAAAACTCAGAAAATAATTGACTGTAAATATCAAAAGCCAAAAAAAAAAGGATTGATATATTTGTATTTGATTCCCAATTATTATTAATACTATGCCGTTACAGAAAATAAAATAAAATATAAAATAAAATTAAAGTAAAATTAAAATAAAACAAAATAAAACAAAATAAAATAAAATAAAATAAATAAAATAAAATAAATAAAATAAAATAAAATAAAATAATAAAATATCCTTGAAATGACAGCTATAATCAACTCTAGAGAAACAGGTTTTGGTCGTCTCTTTGGGGGGGTTATCTTTAACACATTTCTTACCTTTCTTTTGAATAAAAATCCTGTTAATTTTCAACAGAAAATATAAATAAATAAATAAATAAATAAATAAAATTAAGATGTATTCATTTGTTTGAAAATATTTGATTAAATTGTTTGGATATTTCAGGGTTTATTAATTTTATTAGTTTTTCATTTCTTTTATTAACTGAAGGATTTTGATAATTATCACTTGGTGTCATCAATTCAACCACCCTAAACCTGCAATTTAAAAATAAATATTCACTGGAAAAATTACAACAAAAATTTCAACTTCAATGCAACATATTCTCTCTCAGTCAAGGAAATTACACAGTGTCAGCTACTTTGATCCCATATTTGCACAAAATATATTAGGAATTTTTCACCCCTACTGTCCAAGCAAATTCTATATTCACACGGAAACAAACTGTTAGATTATACAGTACATTACATTAATACCCCCCGAAAGTACAAATCCCAGCAGGGAGTTCGCCCTTTCTGCTAGATGATCATTGCAGTTGGTGCTCAGGCATTTCTCATGCAGCAAGAAATTCAAGCAAAATGCCAGTGGAGTTTGATATTCTAGGATGTAGCTGCCAGGAGAATTTTGGTCTGTTGGGTTTTGGAGGATTTTAAAATATTTTCTGCATTGTGATTCAATGTTAAAAAAATGCAAAAAATAATAATGGCCAAGTGCCGTCAGTCAAAATTTTAATATGGTAAGAATAATTGCGTTCCTGATCCATTAAACCTGTGACACATGCTCTATAAATGCTTCAGGGAATAAGATGCAATATTGTGAAGGTAAAACCTGTGTCTGTTGAAGGGAAGAGTGCCACTAAAATAAAGGGAAACATTATAAAGAAATGGAGTTTTTATGAGGTAAAGGATGGCAGGTAAGCATGATGAAATGCTAATTTATGTCCTTCATATTACAGTCCTTGGTGCTACAGTGGGAACTAATCTTCATCTGTCAAGGGAGAAGAGCAAACGTTCAAGACAGAGAGCACTGAGTACTACATCAGTGATGAATGGACTTCCTTTTGAAGTGGTCTGATCAGCCCAGTGATTCTACATCACGAGGTTGCGGGCTGCCAAAGGACTTATCCAGACAGGGTTCAGCGATCTGCAGAGAGCTGTAGTTGCTTCCTGTCTCCCTGCAAGATCATCCCTGCAGTGCAGGCAAAAAAGTGGGAAGCACAGCTCCTGAATTGTAGCCGCTGGGAGTTGGACACAAAGAGCTTCAAGAAGTCATGGTACAAGGTCATGGTACAAGGACAGATTTCCTGACAGGTGAAGGGGACTGCCAACTCCTTCCTCCAACCCTCTTTTTCATCAGCGTTATGGCTGCACCCAGCCCTGCTGGAGCAGGGTGATGGTTTATTGTATTTTTTCAGGCAAATAGTCAAATTCTCTAACCCTAAGATGATTTTTCATTGAGGACCAGGCCTGTATATTTTCACAGCCAAACATTCAGAGTTGGTAAAGCTAGTCCATCTCATCCCAGTCATTTCTAAATGACGCATTCAGACTCTTTCTTTCAAAATGGCATGCTTAATTTCAGAAAAGAAAATGCTTCCTTTAAAATAGGAGACTTTTCTTCCATGGTATTATTTTTCCACTCTGGCAATGAGCCAATTCCCCTCATTATTCACACAACTCCAGTGTTTTGCAAGAACAGTGGAAATACACAGAATAGGATTTGTAACATATTATTTCTATCCACACAAATATGGTTTCTGGGCATTTCCAATCTCTTTGATTTCTTCCTCAGTCTTCTCCACTTTTATACCCCTAACACTTAGAGCAAACTGGTAGGGCAGTTGCTTGCAGTGTGTGGTTAACAAGAGGAATGTAAGGGGGATTTGGCTGCATTATGGAACAACAGGGTTCTGTCTTCATCCCTTCCTTCTTGTTATTAATTCTGTTGGTGACTTAAAATCCATTAGGTACAAACTTGGGCAGTTTGGAACAAGTTAAGAATGACAAGATTAAAAATAGAGCCTTAAATGCTGTTCTGTAGTTTGGGAGCACGCTTCATTATAACCTGCAGAGGAATTCAAAGAGAAGAGCACAGCTGCTTTGAATTCCTGTCCAGAGAAACCACACAGCTTGCATAAAAACAAATGCTTTGCATATTAAGAAAATACTCTGTTATTTGCCATAGAAACATTCTAGTCTTATTCTTCCTTTTTTAAAATCATCTATTATAAAGACTCAGAGTTGTTCATTCACACTCTTGTTGGAATCATTATCATGCATTTGACCAATGAATTACTGTAATTATTAGCCAGGACACAGACATGGGAACATCAGCCACATGGGTTATTGCTTCTGGTCATCTACAAAATAATCCCAGAGGACCAACAATGCATCAGTTTCTTATCCTACAAACCCAGTGCAGCCACTGATTCCTCCTTTTATGAATGCCATAAAATTAAAGATTGCTAGCATTCAAAAAAGAAAAAAAAAAAAAAAAAGGCTTCCAAAAGTACCGTGCATCACAGGAGATCTCAAAGGCACAACCATTGCTTTAGGCCTGTAGGATGAAAACAGTTGTTAGGAGTAAATAGCCAGATACTTATGCAAAATGCAGTATTTTCCACACTAAAAAGACAAGATAAAACCTCCAATAGCCACTGTTAATCTGCCTGAGGGATTAATTATTTCCTAACTCTAAATCCGATGATTTGTTTAACCATGCCAGTGTGAGCCAGTCACAGCAGTCTGGCCATCAAAAAGCTTCTTCTTTCCTTAAGCAGCTGTGAGAACACCTTCCCTCCTACACTCATGTCAGAGAAAGGCCAATTCAGCCAACACAGAACTGGACAATTGAGCAAGTGTTCTGGGATGAGCAGTGCACAGACTTATTTTATCTGTACATGTATACAAGGTGCAGAAGTGTGTTAGCAAACTTATACATGACACCAAGTGGATCCTAGAGGGAGAAGGAAGAAACCATCAGCACGAACATCACATTCCACTCTGGAAAGGCCTCCAGATGCTGATCAGTGATCACAACACCCTACTAGCACCAATGCCAGGATGAAAGCACTGATCTCAGAGCCCCATACAGCAGGGGAAGGAGGGGCATAACACCAGTAATAGGTGTAGAAACCAGGAACTGTGTGAAAGAAAGTTGCTTGAAACTTGAGATACGCTCGACAAGCTGAGAAAACTGGGCAATATAATGTCAGTGCAAACAAATGTTAATGAATTGGAGAAGTTGTAGTGATATGTTACAAATTCTGCCTCCGTGGCATTGAACCCCGGAGGACCTTAGCTGTTCCTTGCAGTGAAAGCCATGTTCCCCAGTGCAAACCTTTGCAGCTTTAGTTCAATTTCCTGTCTCAGCCCAAAAGGCAAATGTCACAATTACAGAGTGCAAGGAACTACTTCTACACATTGCTGAGTTTTAATTTCATTGCAAAGAAAAGCAAAACAACATAATGATTTAGCACCACATGGACAGAGAATGTTAGATTTGTTACTAAAACTCCAGGATCCAGATGTATGTTGAATTAATTTAAGTAGATGAAAGCATGAAAATGAGTAAGGTTTTCCTGCAGATTGTGGGATATGATGCAAGCTCCCTTCATAAAAACACACCGAGATTTTTTCCTTGTGCTTTTTTCTTCCTGTCCAGGCATAATCTTGTCCTGCCTCTTATTCCCCACATCTACTAGGGAGTGTGCTGTTGAAGACTTTGGTAGTGGAAAACACGGGTGGATGCTGCTGAGAACATGGGGTGGCATACCAGGCTGAGGCAGGTCTGGGCTGCCCACACTGAAAGATAGGATGGGGCCACAAAAGGAAAAATAAATAAATAAATAGCAGAGAACAAGAGTGGAGAAAGAGATTTTTCTATTTCATCTTAGGGACCCAGAAGTGAGAACTCCTTTCACAAATCCATGTAATATCTTCTTCCTTGTCAAAAGTGGAGAGTTACAGAGAGAGGCAGAAGAAAAGAGTTAGACAGCACCTTGGATCTAAACTGGATTGTTCTCCACATAAATTAAGTTGTAAACTCACCCAGCCAGAGAAACTAGTTGAGGGAAATGTTGGCATTTCCAGACTGGAAAAGAAAACTGACACCCCCTTGCATGCATGTCGTGTTTCAGTTAAGCAGCTCACTGTTATTAGTCAAAGCTGTGAGGAAGCAGATATCCAGCTTGCCAGTAACAAATGACAAATGTGCTTGCTTCGCTCTGGGATGTCATTTCAGTTGGCGCTTACATTCAAAACTTCAAATTCTATTTCTGTCCCCATTGAATCCCAATGCCACCAGCTGCATACATAAAACCTAAGCAGTGCTACAAGGACAGGCAGGCCCCTAAGCACTGCATGCCAGTGGCCTATTGATGATTCCTTGAGCTCCCTCCTCTCAGAAGCCAGCCCCTCTCTCAAAGACAAATAAATCATCTACAGGGACTGTGATCACCTTCTGTGGGATGAAGTTTTCAGTTTTCTGGTCCCTGCCTTGCTCAAAGTTATAGAGTAAAAATATCTGCTAATTTTAAAGTACCATTGGAGATACTAGTACAACTGATACATATGTGGCTTTGTTGCATTTTCTTCACCTAAACCTTTGGTTTTTTGGGCTGAGAAATTCTTCTCACACAAACCCCACGAGTTTTCAAGTGCTGGAGCATCCCATCCTAGAGGACAGTGACATACTCAATTAGCAAAACTCCAGATGAACACAGCTCTTCAAAGAGAGGGAGAGACAGGAACAGAGAAACAAGGCACACAGAAGGAAGCTGCAAATGATTAATAACTGCAGAATAGGGAAAGTGAGATTATACTCAAAAAGCTCCCTGACCAGAAGATGTATTCAGAAAATGACTGGTCACTTCCACAATCGAGTATCACTTCAGCATGTGTAAACAATTCCCACCATTTTTGAAGGTATTCTCCCTCATTCAACACAATTAAACCTCTACAGGAATGCTTCAAGCAGTTTTCAGCAATAAATGAAAAAAAAAAATAAATTGTTTGACATATAAAAATGACATATATGTTTGACATATAAATAATAACAAGGCAAACCAAAAATATGGCTCTAAAGGATAAAGAAGGCTGGAGAATTGTGGGGAAGAAATAGACTGCCAGTCTCCAAAGGGACGTTAAACCAAAAGGAAGAACATGTTCTCCATTTTGAAGGTGGCCAAGATGAAGGTTAATATGTGCACTGAGTAAGTGGGATTCAGGTCACATTTAAGGAAGAACTTTGTAACAGAAAGGGTTGTGAAGGGTTGAGTTAGTCAGCCTGAGAAGATAACAGCGGTGAAAGTGTTTTAGGGCAAACTGGACAACTCTTCATGATGATTATCACTAGCTCAGACAGATGAATTAAATGACCACTTGACATCATTTCCAACTGTGTAGCTTTATGAAATAAAGCTGATAAAATGTATCCGACAGAATTGAGCATTTCACTTTGGCATGTGCCTGGCTAGTAGTGGATGTAAAATGTATTAAATGTTGATCTCGTGACAAAGGAAAGGGAAAGGTGTTTAATTTTTTGCTTTCTGAAAGAATATCTATTCACCTTCCAAACTGGTGTAATTTAGGCAAGATCTATGATACAGTGATCTGTATCAGGTAAACGACAAAAGAGCTTTAAAATACGTTTATTTCTAAGTCATTCATTGAGTACTTCTGTAAGTAACAGAGTGTTTGCAGATCAATCTTTAAGTAGTCATTGATGTGAGCAATATTTTCTTGCCTTCACAACGCTGTAACTGCAAGTAGTTCAGCAGAACATTAATATATTTCTCTGTATCTACCTCCTCCACAAGATCCCTTAGTCACAAACAGCTATCCATCATGAGTGCAGTATTGATGCTTCAGAAAAGGCGCATCTCCAGCAGCAAGGTACAACAGAATATGGCTGATGTAGCTGAGCTGAAATTTCTCCAAGGGGTTTTTAGCTTTGGGGTTCATGGGGAAACTGAGTCTCCTCTGTGTGCACAGTGCACCTTCTTACCTCTATAACTAAACAATAATATTAATTGAAACAATCAAAAATCGCACTTCAGAGATGGGACCTAACACTTTCAGTATTTTTCTGCACTTTGCTGTCTTTTTCCCAGAGAGTTAAACAGATCATTATGGTAGCAGGGTCCTCTGAAGATCTCATGGACATACACAATTGTATGTGAAGTGCAGATGCTAGAGCTAGAAATAACCCACTCACTACATCTGTCTAGCATTGTTCAGAGCTACAGACTTGTTCCCAAAGCAGTACAGTGAAACTTGCATGATGCTGTCCCTGAAATACTCTGTTCTGTTTCTGCAGAAAGCTAATTAGCCCCACTTACCTAACCTGCCTGTATGATCTCCTCTGCCACTGTTACCCCTAGATCATCTCTCATTGCCTGGGGCACACATGGCCTAATTCAGGTAAGATAATGTTATCTCAGAGGAGAAAGGGCTAATGCAAAGCTTATTAATATCTGCTCACTTCAGTGAACCTCGTGTCCTAATAACAGTAGTAGAAATCCAGCTGAGGAGAGATCAGAAAACGAATGGAGTGATGCAAACAGGAAAGGATATGCTTTTTATAAGAGTAATTAAGAATATATACATGAATACCATTCTTTTTCTCAATTTAAATGCAGTTTTTATAGGCTTATAAAAATATTGTAGCATTTTAAAATGTATTGTATATACCTAGCAAAATGTGTGAAAAAAAAAAAAACACAACTGTTTGTTTAAACACTTTTGTGTTATTAAAACCTGTAAACTACCATAACCACTCTGCATTGCAGACAAAGTCTGAGGGAAACAATTGATCAAGTGCATTAAAAATACGTTGAATGCCTGTAGATACCAATTTATCATATCTATCCCCCTGCTTCTCTTTGTAGTGAAATGAATGATGAACCTATTCCAAATCATCAATTCCCATAAAATGCATACCTCCAAGTAGAAACATGCTAAAGGATTTATGAAGAACACAGTGGGCCTAGATACATTGCCTTGTCTGACATTGCTTAAACAAACAAACAAAACCAAAAAAAAACTAAACACACAAATTGATTGATTTGTATATTTCATCAAAGCTTGATTTAATTTATCAAGGAGAGAATGCCAATTTGCATTCATCAATAGATAAATAAGTCAGGTTAGATTCAAACTTCTGGCTCAAACCTTGCATTGTCTTTGTTGTTCTCCTTATCCTCTTTGGTTAATTCTATAGGTACAGGTACGAGACTTTTCCTTGTTAAATATCTTCTGAAATGCTTAGATGAGTAGCACAGAGATGCCGGTTACTTTGTGTCTGTGCAAGACTTGCACAGTCAGTGAAGCTGGGGGCTCGTTAATTTTTAGACCTCATTACTATAGCAGCAACCTGTTGGCAGACCTGGAGAAATCTGCCTAATCCCTCTGCAAGCTGAGGGAATTTGAGTATTTTTTTACAGCAGATGTGCAACCTAGTGTCTATGTCCTCTCCCAGTTTTGCACACAGCCTGAGATATGCAACCTGTGACACATATGGCAGTTGTCCATCTAAATTTCGTAGTAAGCTTAAAATGTTATTGTACTTTGCATTTCTATCCTGAGAGCTTCTATTTCTCTCCCTCATTTGACCTCCAAATCCTTCTATTTTTAGGGTACTATCTCTTTTGTCCAACAGCCATGAAATCTTTCCAAATTCTGCCCCCAACTCACCTGAATTGAGCCCGAGTCTGTCAGTTCAGGAACCATTCCAGAAATCCTTGCTTCTGCTAAGGGAAGAGACCTTGCCCTTACTCTTTTCCCTGACTGTCAGATGTGGCTTCTATTTCTATAGACACCTCTGAGGTGAAAGACTTATGCAGTTCATGGTTTTTAGTGACTTCCACACACTGCACAGAGACAGGTCAGCAGTCATCTTATTTTCATACCTACAAAATAAAATGTCCAAACTCAAAGTTAGGCCTGAAAATCAACCTACTGTTAAACACCTGTGTTTTCCACTGATTCCACTTTACGTAAGTATCTATTTACTTGAGAGGTTACATCATTCTTAGCCTAATTTTGGACTAATATAGAAACCTATTTATTTTCCTTCTACAGCTTTATTAGCAAAATAACTTTCTGAGCTGTTGTCTGTTTTTTTTTTTCTTTTTTTTTTCATATATAATTAATTATAAAGGCAGATTGTTATTTAGATGATAAGATGCTCTAATGTAAAGAAGTCACATCTGCTAGATGAGGGGACAGTGAAATCTGAAGCATTACCTTTGAGTTGAATGCCAATATTCAGTGGCTCTGAAGTAATTAAGCACGGTATTGCTCAAACTAATCAGGAACACAGGACTAAAGAACTGCTATTTAGGAGGGGCTGGATAGCTATTACGGAGCTTGATTCAACAAAGCACTTGAACATGAGCTTCAGTTTAAGCACACATTTAATTCATCCTCCTACTGAAAAACATGGTAAAGTGAGAATATACTACTGCCTTGAAGAATATGTTAATTATATTCAGAGAAGAAACTTTCAGGGCCCACTTCACTGAGACCATTTCATAATATTTAATGTATTTACCTTCACAATGCTCTTGTGACATCAAAAGCCTACTATTATCTTCATTTTCTAAATCCAAGCAGAGAGTTCAGGAACAGGGTTAGAAAGACTAAGCTAATGAAATTGTGTAGGCCTTCAGTGACCAACTGCTTTTGATAAAGCGAAGTCACCTAATATGCTTGGACAATTTTGTGAGTGTCATTAGGAACAAAGTAAAGTGAATTATTTTTGCAAGTATGGGACAAAAGGCCTAATCCAGAAAGGTATTTTGTGATGTAGTTCCCTGTTATCCCAAGAGTAGGTACCTGACAAAGCATCTGAGCTTTCCTCTTCAAACAAATCTGAAGTGAAAATTCAAATTCACATTTGCAGACCAGGACATCTTAGCCATACATCCAACCTAGCCACATTTACCATGCCCATGGCAAACGAAACTCTTAAGACCTGAGCTTCCAGTTCTGACTATTGCCAAGGTGTCTGATAGTTCACAGGCTATCAGCTGATTAGCTATCATTTTGAACTTGGTACAGAAAAATACAACAGATAAAATTACACACAAATTAAGTTGTTATATTGACAAAGTATTTAAAATATTTAAAAATCCACTTAAAGGGGTATCATAAGATACTTCTGGATTATTTCATTACAAGAAGAATAAAAATTGAGAAATAAAATCTAAAAGCTTTCAGAAAAAAAGGAAGTAAATGAACCATTTTTTAGAATTGCAATATTTCAACTGATCATCCAACATTTTTCCTCTGTAGGTGAAAAATTTAACAAGATGAAAGTAAGCCAGGTAGATATGCAAAAGTACTCTGATATCACAGTGGAAATGGACAGGGAAAAAAAAAGGGGGGGGGGGGAGGGGATGTTAAATTAATTAATATGTTAAACTCCTAAATTAAATGAATTCTCTTAATGAAATAATTCCAAATTCCCACTTGCCTAACGATTGGTGAAGATCTCTTAGACAAATCACTCTTCCACAGAAGCTGAAATCAATTAAAGTTTCAGAAATGAGAGTACAGTCCTTTGGCTGAAAATTCATAGGAATTTACTTTAAATATCCACAGTTGCAATACACTGCACTTTCCACTTTTGCTCTTGGTTCCAAGATATGTGCCAGAGGGCAGGAAAATGCATCTAACTTCCATTAGCCTTTTCAGTAGGACTGTCATAAATTTCTTCCCTATCCTCAGGAGACATCAACAGGAAGACAGACCCCTGTATGCACAAAGTAAAACTAATCTGTTACACAGGAGAAAGGTAATTTTGTTCTAGTTCATTTGTCTGTGTGCATAATTTATTATATTATAGAGCAATGAATTTGGCATCAAAGAAAAAGAAAATAGTTGACTAAAAATAATATAAAATAATATAAACTGTGTTTTAAAGCAGCTGAAAGTTTTAATTTCCTAATGAGCTCATTTAATCCAGGTAGATGACCATGCTCTTTGATCAACCAATTGAAATATAAATTCAATTTGCAAAAGCCTGCATGCACAAATCCACACAGAAGAGGATTATATTCTAGAGAAAGTATGCGAAGCATATCAGAATAAGAACTGTGATGACAAGAACACAATAAATCAAAATAATATCAAGAGAAAACACAAAAAGCTTTGTGATGAAACACTGATTATATAAATCCCTGAAGAATGATCTGAATGATGATTTCCAGGGTTACTGTTTCACTTTGTGGAGTTTATTTTGGGGCTGGGAAATATTTAGTTGCAGATTTTACCTTCTAACATTCTTAAGTATTAAAGCAGCAACAATAGGATTAAAACATGTTAAAGAATTGTATAGCTAAACAAGCAGAGGCACTAGATGAAGTCCTACTAGTTGCTATTATTATCATGACAATAATTACAGATCCTGTCAGTCTAAGCCCTGTGATTAGATTAGTTCTTCTCAAGAAAAACATAGATGATATAACGTAGCAATTGCAAAATGAGTTCTGTGGGAATAGAATTTGTGTCCGCATGGAAATACCCCATGCTCTATCTGTTCCTCCGAGATTTCACTGGGAGATTGGGTCAGGAGAACGTTTGGTAATGTATAATGAAAATATGTAACAAAGCTTCTTAGATTTTTCATTTCAAACTGAATTCTAGGCGTATGTTCTGCAAATTTGAAATGTAACATTGCATTCTGAAATAGCTTTTTTATTTTTTTTTTTTTTGCATTTTTAAGCACATCCAAGCATAACATCATTTCTTCAGTTTCTCTCCAGGGTTTTCTGGGTTTAGTCATGATCAGAAGGAAAGTAAATGGCATTGCCTCAAAACCCTTCCTGCTGGCACATTTATAACAGTGCTGCTCAGTCCTTCCCTTTCGAAGTTCAGGAAGACTAGGCAGAATAAGGTTTTGGGTCAGGTGGGGTACTTGTAAACACCACAGATCAATGAAAGAACCATCACCAGAATTCAGAATCCTGAATCCAGGTCCAGTGCTACAATACTGCACCAGAGCTGATGTGACCAGGCAGATAACCTACTCTCATTTGGGGATAGACAGAAGCTTTTAAATGCCAGACAGATTTGGGAACAGTGCTACTTTGATACTTTGTGCCTAAAGTCCACATCTCTCTGCTACTCCCTGTCTTGTGCTTCAGCTGAAACCTGTTTGGGCAAGGGACACTCTCTTTCAAGCCTTCTGTTTCTCACACTGAGCTCTGTAAAATGCTTACAAGTAAGTGAATTGTATTGAGTCGAGACTCCTTTTGTTTTCAAACACATGGGAATACACTGTCACCTAAATATATGGTGAAAACAATGCCATACACTGCATCTAACCAGAAGAAAACATCTATTTTTTTTAGGGAAATATATTGGTATACATGACACAAAACAAAGAAATATATATTTTTGAATGTCAACCCAAGTGTCGGTCTTTGCTATTTAAAGAACCTTACTCCCCAGTGAAACAATATTATATATATTCTCAGATAAAAATAAAAAAAGATAAAAGCTACATACAAAAATTCAATATTCAAAATTGAACAACAGCCTCACATTATTTACTGATGTTGCGTAATGATCCTCCATAAGAAAGAAAGAAAGAAAGAAAGAAAGAAAGAAAGAAAGAAAGAAAGAAAGAAAGAAAAGAAAACAATAACAACAACAAAAATTAACAAAAAATATCTTGTAATTTATTGGAATAGTTCAAAAAAAGTTAATCCCTGCCACTTGAGCAATGTTCGGTGAGGAGGAGCAGAACATTGCAAGGATGGGTTCCTAATCTAGTTCTTAACAAGATGATGTATGTATCAAAATTACTGCCAATTCTCCTGGACAACTTAGCACCAAAAAACACTAGTATAAGTCCCATCTGAATCCATGCCAAAAGACCATCAGCTTCAGTAAGACAGGATCCAGCTGGGAATTGGTAATAAAGCGAAAGCCTTTTTGCAGGCAGACATAAGCTCTCCCTGTGTGCACTCTGAACTTGGATGCTGAGTAGCTGCTGTTCATGCAAGTTAATAAGACTTCCCAAAAGGCAGGATGTCTTACTTCATGCTCACCTATGTGCTTCTTCCTTAAAGTGATTTGCATGTATTTAGAGAATGGACAAAAAGCCTGGCATCTGTCTGGGAAAAACAAACAAACAAACAAGAAAAGAAAAAAATAAAAAAGTAGCGGATCCTGAGAAGTAACCATGATCTGTCACTTGAGTGGGAGCCATTGGGACAGAACCTGTCTTTGAAGAAACCTGTCTTTGAACTGTTCCATGGATCAGTAGATGAGCAGGACTTTACATTCCATACAAGTACAACAAGGAGAAAGCATATCACTGGAAATTATATCAAAGGCAGACTAAAACCTAACTGTTATCAGCAGGGGAAGCTAAACAAAAGCAAGGCAACAGTCCTCTTTAAGTGCTGTAGGGATGAGAAAGGAAATCCATTTGTCCCCTGGCAGATGCAGAACTGTCAAAGAATATTTGTGCTGCCATTCTCCTTTTTCCTTTGTGTGTAGGTTTTGGCATGACTTTCTGTAATTATCACAGCATAAAGAAGAAAGAAACTTTCAAATATTTTTTTGACACCAGTCTTTTCGAACTGGTTCAAAGCACTAAAGTTGTTATTTATTATACAGATATACATTAGCTGCATTTCAAAATGGGACAGTGGGCTGGACAACAGAGACAGTTGCTTTCTACTTTTGTGCCTAGCTTGGACAGTAGTGATGGTTTTTTACCATAGAGCTACCCAGGCTTGTGGTGAGGCTGCAAACACTGTGTGTAAGCCCACTGGTGCACTGTGGTGTTCAGCACCAGGCAGCAGGGCCAGCTTCTCTGGAATATTGCTGGGACCTGTGCAGCTGCAAATAGTTAGTGTTTTGAGATCTAACTCACTTCAAATAAATGTAGCTCTATTGATGTTACCTGTCTATCCTGCTGGCACTAAGTCCTGTGTTATTGGCTCTGATAAATTATAAAGTTGTGATGGTCATGGGTTATCATCTTGATTTTAAGTGCCCTTCATAGAAAAAGGTGGAGGGGAGCTCTTAGGAAAAGACAGTTTTGAGAAGTCTAAATCTTAGGAAGTGCTATCCCAAATGAAGATTTAACAGTGAGACCAAGGACTGGAATACCCATTAAACCTTCACTGATAGCAAACATCTGTTCTCAGCAGGAAGGTTAGCGCAATCATGGTCAGAGCTTACGTGCACTACCATGATCTAAAATGTAACATTAATCATCTCCCTGAAACCAGATGTATGCAGACTAACCCAGAGCTGATTACTGCCTTTTCTGTTTCAGACTTTACTTTCTTCTCTGAGGTTTCCCAATGCCTGTGACAGCACATCCAAGCTGCCCGCTTGAAGCCAAGGACACCTTTCTGCACAGCGAGTGCCATGGCACAGGAGCTGTGTCACTTCAGTTTAATCACACGTTTTCTGTAGCCAGGCATCGGCAAGATGTGAGGCTCTCCTCCTCTTTGTCGCCTGAGGTAAGGATTTTGGCAGAGCACACAGCACAATGTATTTGCCAGTTGTGTCTGTGCCTGTCAGCAACTGGAATTACCCTCTCGATGAAAGCAAGGGACTGAGGGAAGTCACCTCTGAGAAGAGAAAACGTTGTCTTTCCTCAGAGACTAGAGGCACATTACGCCCACATAGAGAAAGGAAATTTCACAGATTTTTCTGACCTCTTTCATCTCTTGAGAAGCAACAGTAAGAAGGGCAAATCAGTAGTTATCAATATGAGAAGATGAAAAACAGAAGAGAGAGAAGGGAGCAAAAAGAAAATAAGGCACCCCGTACATCAATACATAAGTGTTTCTCTATGAAATGATGCTAAACATTTATGATAATCCTCTGGGCTCCCTAAAGAACTTTTACATGACATGGTAATAGATGGTCACTTATGGGTTAACAAAAAACACTTGCATCAGGGTATTGACAGTTTAATAAGAGAAGCAATGGACACTTTTCAATGCCAAGTGACTCTGTATGGTGGTCTTTCCCGTCAGAGAAGAATGAATTTTAATGGCTATATAAAATCAACAATTTCACCTGGTCACTGTAGTTCAAAGACAAATATAGATAAATGTCTCAATTTTTGGATGCCCAAGATGAGACACGTCATCGAGATATTAGATTGTGAGGAAAGGATCCTACTCCTGAGAAGGAGCCTCTACTCTACATTTCCACAGATGGGGAAAAAAAAATCTAAAAAGTTTGACCCAGAAGTTTTGTACAAATGTGAATTGCTTATTTATACTTTTTAATTTGGTTCTTTCATAGAGTCATGCTATACTCACAAGATCCTGTTAAAATATTCAGTGCCTTCCACTCCAGGGAGGGCTGCATTTCACAGGTGAGTGAAGCGATCACCACATGCAATATCTCTAGAGCACTTGCTGAACTTCTGTAAGCTTTATTATTACTGATTCAATCTGTGTAAGAGGAAAAAGGGCATCCAAATGGCACTTAAGATGGAATAAGAAGCCCTTCATAAAGCTATTTAGAAATTAATAATTACAGGAAGACAGATGTAATTACATCCAGAAGATCAATGCAGTTTTTAATGAAGAAGAATTTCAAGACCCTAAATATAAATCGAGATAAGAAACTTCTGAAGCTCTCCCACATACCCTCTGGTAGATAAATGTTGCCAGAGAACAAAGGAATTGTAATGTTGTCACACAAAACAAAGTGATTTGGGTATCCTACTGAAAACATTAAGGTAGTTGGTCTGCGCTGCCAAACCATGTCTTCTTTGAAATATGATTATGCTTGATGTTTACAAATGGTCCTACTGAGAAAACCTCTAGTGTACTCACTGGAAATGGGGCAAATGATATGAAAAATTCCCTTCTGTTCAAAACTGTTTCTGTTTTTCAGCAGAGATGAAAAATCTTAAAGGCTCCACAGGACTTAATGATTTGAGAAAAACTCTTCCCTCCCACCCTGCAGAAACTTCTATATAATAGCATGATAGAGAAAGAAAATCATCATTATCCCTTGCCAGCTGTTGAAGCTAGCAGACAACAAAGGGTACTTGAATGTTGAGCATCTGTGCTAGGGTTGTAGGTCAGTCAAGGAAGAGTAGAGAGAATGTCATCTCTCTTTTGCTCACCTTCATTTGGATCCTTTGGGTTTTGTATGGGGAAGCAACACACAATGAAAATAATAATTCCACTGAGCAGGAACTTTTAATTGTCTCTTACACTTTGTAGAGAAAGTATACAAAGGGTAATGACAGTACATGACTCCTGTGTATATTATATGGGAAAATAAGCACAGAAGAAACCAAACTGAGTTAGCAAGATCACACATGGATGTGATTTCACTTCAGATAAGCCTACAAAACCCAAACACTTCAGTTGTGTCCAGCAATGAAGCAGATGTACTTCACACAGGCAGATACATACTATCGCAAATTGAGAATTTTGTTGAAATATCAAAACTGAAAAAGAATATATCCCCAAAGAAACCAAACAAACCCAGAGCATCATAGAAACAGAGCAAGCTACTGTTAAAATGCTAGGGCCTTAAGAAACAAGTTAAAACAGTGATACATGGAAGGAAGGTAAGCATCAGTTAGAGAAAAAGGCAGTCACAAAAGGAAAATGTATATTGTAGTGAACTTTGGAAAAGAAATTCTTTCTTGACCTTCTCTCTTTCTGCTCCTTCAGCATTCAAGCATATCTCTGCACTTTTCTCTCCTTATGGTTGTTTCCAAATCCCATACGTTTGCACCTCATCAGGAGAAATAACAAATAATGCTACACTTACAACTTATCTCTAGCAGGTACAAGACTTAATTAAAAGCAATGCTGTGTCTGATCAATAAGGGTGTTGAAGGAAAAAATAAAACTGGTCTTAGCACAAAACAAACATTGAAGAATGGCTGTAGTTAAAACTTTACAGAAGTCACTGTAGAGAACAATTCTTCACTCACTAAGAAGGGTGAGAACTAGTTCTACTCCAGATTTGTTGCCCTTGCTGCTCCTCAAGCTTAGCAGGAAGTATGTGAATTTATATCAGCCAAAGATCTAGTTTAAATTGGAGCACATCTGCAGGAATTTCTGGGTCAATATCTGTCTCAGGAGTTAATTTGTCACGATGGCAAAAATAAACCCTCCTCCAAGGAGAAAGAAAATCCCCAACTACCAAATTACTGGCTTGAGCAGTGCTTTTTGGGAAAGTTGGTAAAAAGACAACCTCTCTCTGTTCAGTGAGGATTAGTGGGGATTTCATAGGAAAGACACTCGTATTAGTAAGTTTGAAGACTTGTATGGTCTGATTCAACAGGACAGAACAGACAAGAATCTGATGTTGACAAAAGATTTACCCTCAAGAGAATGGTCAATCCATAAACATAACAGACAATATGTTGATTTAGTTGTAATATGCTGAGTACCTGGCTATGGGGTTCAGCTTGAAGAAACTCTCTGTGCTTAATTTGGGAACACCCTTGAAAACAGATACCTTTCACTGTAAAAGAAAAGGATTGTTTAGGACTGCATCACATGGTCACAAGGTATATAGAAAGAGGTGTGGATTCTAATCCAGAAAATGAGTTGTTTGAGACCTTGTCTGGTCCCTCAAAAGGTCTCATGCAGGATAGGTCTAGCCCTTAATAACTATATAATATATACTCTGATTATTAATAGGAATTTGAAGTGTCAGCTTGCAAAGACATAACAGATTTTGAAACCATAGCAATTTAAGGACAAGGTTTTCAACCCACCTGCATGATTTTCTTTTTACAGATGGGTTCTTCCAGTTTTATTTTGGAAGAAGCCTTTGCCTTGTCATGAGTTTTCAAATTGGACTCAGAACTAGATTGTCTACTATAAATAAAAAGTATCACATTTGATACCCTCCTGTTCATAGTATTCCAAGTTGGGCGTGGGGAGGGATTAAACCTAAGAATACATTTTACAGTGTAGTTGTATTACCCACAGAGTTACCAGGTAAAATAACTCAAATGGATTATTAACAGGCCCCAGATTTTTTTTTTTTTTGCTTTCCATGCATACATAGAATAAGAAAAATACATTTCAGATTGAACAGAACATTTTGTACAATACAGAAAAAAAAATGTTTTTCTTTTTGTTTCAGTAAAAACCTCCCCCAATTAAATGTTATCTGAGCTGATTTTTACTTTGATTTGTAAGTGTGTGTATTGGACTAAAAATCAGTTCTTCATTTCAGCACACCAATAAGCGTCTTCATCACTTTTCATAGGAAAATGAATGTACTTAGCAGGATATGAACTTGAATGGCAAGATCTCTAATGTTTTTATTATTATTATTAAACATATTTGATGTATAAGAGTTAGAACAAATGTGAAAAATCTCAATCTGCTGCTGTGATTTGCTGTCACAGACCTGCCTGACACGTTTCTGTTATGTGGATGGGGAAACCCACTCTGAATTGCCTTGATTCACATTGCTCTCTTCCTCCCTTTAAAAAAAAAAAGGGGGGGGGGGGGGGGGGGATGACTGTTACTGCTTGGGCAGCACTCACACAAAACTTAGAAGAAAGATGTTGACCAGTAATGAGACATGTACTGCATTTGAGCATCCTCACTCATTTGAACATCTGAGATAGGAGAAAGTTGACCATACATCTCCAGTTCTCTGTTCTCCAAGTTAAAAAGTGGGAAAACAGGCAAATCCAACTCAACTTTGGAAATTCAAAATGTAGATTTAGATCTTCAGGGATTGTTGCATTATTACGGTGTTGAAGATACCTATCTTTCTTACGTACGTGTACCCAGGAGCATTAAATTAACAATCCTCTTTGTCTTCACTATTTCTCAAAGCTATTTTACCACAAAGGGATAGCAAAAAAGAGGCAATTTTTTTTTTTTTTTTAATACACACCAGCACCTACCCAAAGAGAACTGCAACTGACTATGTTTTGGACACTGAATGTTAATCTCCAACAAAATGTATTGCAATCACTAAAGACAGGATCCTGCAGACCTTCTAATTATTCTGTATGTGGCCTGGAAGTCTTCCTACTGTACTAGACTTTGCAGGATCCCTGTGGTAATCCCTAGGATGGCCCAGTGACAGACTTTTGGAGCCGATGCTGTGGGGGTTGGCATCGGTTGGTCTGTCTGCATTAATGCATCTGAAGCTGTGAGTCCGTATGTGTGGGGTTACCTGTAAGCTGGGCAAAGCAGGAAAGTTTCAGTCAAGGTCACTTCACTTTTATCTGTACCTTAATAAAACATTGGCCTCCAGAAGCTGAAACCATTCTGAGAAACATTTGAGACTGTTAGGAGCAGCATCCTGGGAGCACAGTCTCTCCTTTAATTTATGCTAATAAAATAGGATTTAAATGTATGAGTCATGACTGGTAGTGGACTGAACAGACTATCCTGTCCTTCACTTTTACTATTGCAAAGATGTCTCTTCACTACTCATAACACCTTTCTGAACTGGAGAAGAGAAAACCTTCTCCTGACAAGTATTATTGGCCATGTATGTGCCTAAAAAGTTGTATAGGTTAGGCAACCAGAGTTTTTTTTGCCTATAAAGCTTTTTTTGTTTATTTTTTTTTCTTTTTCATTCATATTAGAAACTAGTATTGTTATCTGTTTACTTTTTCCCTGCACTGAACTGTCCAGGACCTTTATGATTTCTCATTTCTAAAGCAGTAATATATTAGTCCACACAACCTAGTTTAAACATGCCTTCCATATGGAATATAAAACAATTTTGATTTCTCATCTAGCAAATATTGTTTCACTTGCGGTTTTCTTTTTCCTTCCTCCTCTCACACCCCTCTCCCACTCCCACTGAGCATCCAAAGGAGCACTTTGACAACAACAAAAAAATTCATTAGTCAAGCCAGCTCCATAACTCATTCCCCTTGTTACTCACTGTTGAATCATGGAGCAGAAGGTGGGTGTCTTGATCTTGAAGGCAGGACAATGAAACAATATATTTCCATCAGATGCTGGAAGAAAGGTTACAACCTGCTTTATACAGAATTCAATTAGGAATCACAGTAAGGGGAAGCTTTGTATTTGAAGTTTGTATTAACTCCTATAGATGCCAGAATGCTCTCAATCTATTTCTCTTTCATCTCTTTCCTCTAAAAGACTTTTAACTAATCACAACATTAGATTAGTTCAGTCAAAACAGTAGGAGATCGATTTTGTTTCAATGCCCTGGGAGAAAAATTTAGATTCCCAGATGTTTCATGGAAATCAACAGAAAAAGATTCAGTTGAGAAGCAATTCCGGCTTTAAGTAAATTATCCAGTCAAGTATTTCTATTACACTGCTACATGGACATTTTTGTATCACGAGGCATTTCCTACTTGTTTAGTAGGAAATGTGGATAGACTCAAGCAGACTGAGTTTCACCTGTTTGTGTCTTCAAAGGCAGGACTGTATCAAATTAAATTTAACTTTTGGTATACTCCATTTGGCTTTTAGATCTAAAGATTTTGGGGAAAGGCTTTACCACAAGATGAATTTAACACCTCTGGTTTTAATGCCAGTGAATTACAGTAGGTCATATGAGGTCTTCTTTTGTTGTAGATTACGAGCTCCAATTCTATATTAAAGTAGAAACTGAAATTATTGTTCCTTGAAACATTCTGGGATATCACTATTTTATCTCCTTTAATGTTTTGAACAAGTAGTAATAAACTTTTTCTTATTTGTGGGTATGCATATGTGTGTGGGTATCAAATTTAAACTATCTGTACAAAGCTGGTAAATTCAAATGTAAAAAGATAAGTTTGGAAATGACAAAACAGTTTTCCAAAAAAGTAAATATATATATATATTAAACATTCTGATATTCCCAAATCTGGATATGTCATTTAAATCTGCTGTTCCAACAAACTGACCTTTTGAGTCAGTTTGACATTTAATTGTCTTCGTTTTTTTGCAATACTTTATCAATGTGGAGTGGTAGTCTGATTTTCTGATGGTACTATTTTTCCTGATGAATCAGCAACCATCTGGAAGAAAACTGATATTTTCATGATTTTGATGCTTGATGGAGATCATTTTCTGCGTGTGGATTTGTCATGTATTTATGTTAACAGTATTAGGTTTATCAGTTACTTCCATAAAGTTCCAGTTCCAGAATTTCATAGACAGCATTGCTGAATAATTGAACCCATAGTCTCCTTGTGTCAGTCAACAATGTTTTTGCTCTAGCCTCATACTCATTGAGGTTGCAAGGAGAGTTAATGAGAAAATAATGTTGAAGCTGCATCCTATGTGCAGATGGCACATATTTGATGCGTCAGATCCTCTTCCACAAGTTGCTTATTGGTTTACTCATTTTGTTTACTATCTGCATCATGTCATTAACCTGAAGTGCAAGATCTTTTCTTTACAAGTTATTTGAACTACTTGGAAAATTATGGTCGCATGCTAAAGAGAAAAATGAAGAAGATTTTTATTTCCCACCTTCTATTTCATACATTCTTTATGGGACAGTGACTATTTCAAATCATCCTCTTGGTGGTTACTGCTGAGATCTCTGTTGTGAGTTGTGGACTGAGTTGAGGCTTCTCAGCCAGCAGATTTACTGGAAACAGGTTGCCTCCTGAGAACCATGGACCTGAGGTTAGGACCTGAAGAGCACATTAGATATATGCTTTAAGAAAGCACTAAATTACATGCAATAACTTGACCTAAAGTCTTTCGGAAAGTCGCTGATGCACATTTGAATTTAGACTTGGAACTTTTAGCCACTGGCACTGCAACAATGAGAGAGAAGTGCTGACAGCTGCCCACTCTGCTTTTCTGCCAGACATCATCACCCTCGTAACAAAGGCAGACAATTGGAAGGCAAGTCCATCCTCTGAGTACCTGAAAATCAAATCTTGCTGCATTCACTTCAGGGTCTACCTGGAGCCCAAATCTGTAGAAGTTACAACTGTCCCTGCAATAGACAGTGCAGGGTTTGCAGAGCCAGCACAAGTTTTTCTCAACAGTGGAAGTAAAAATGAATGCTACTCCTCAGACATAAAGGAAATGCCAGCCCACTCCTACCCAGTGAAGCAGAGAGGAAGAAGGAGGAAGGAGGGCTGAGGTGGAGGTTTGGAATTTGAGACACGGAGAGCTGTGCTGCCTGTTTTTGCAGCTCTCCTGAAAGTGAGATGAGCAAGACAGAGAGAAGACACATTCAGCACAGCCACAGATCTGCACGCCCCGGGCCTCAGCAGTAAGCAAGAATTTATGGAGTTGTGCCACAGCAAAGGAACCTCATCCTTCCCAGAGACCAATTGCTCAGCAGCCCATTCTACTGCCCAAGGAGTCCCCTGCTTGCAGTGTCACCACCTGGTCCTGCATGCTGTGCTTTCAGAGAATGATGCACCAGAGCCAAGGTGGAGGGATACATATTTCTAGGCAGCCATTGCTTTGGGAAGAATTTTTAAATGGCTTGGATTCTCTCTCCTAAGGCACTGAATGAGCATTGAACATCCCCATTGCCTACTGAATACTTACTACAGTTTTCTACATAGTGCTGTCTAGCGTTTATTGTAACTGGTCCCCAATTCACTGAGGAGTTTTATACACCACCACTAATACAAGATAAGTCTTAACAATACAAATGATAAATTTACAGTGATAGAAAGCAGAGATTTCCAGCTAAATCATAATAAATTCAATAAACTTAAAATAGGATAATCCACCTCAATTCTATTACAATTCTTGTCTACCATGACAAAAAACAAACAAACAAAAAATAAAACAACAATAACAACAAAATACCTGCCAACATCTTCCCTTAAAAAATAAAATAAAATAAAATTCAAGCTGTCCTTCCAAGGAGACTTGGATCCTTCTTTCTTCCCTTCTCCCCCCAACCTCCTTCACTGCTGCTTCTAGTCTAACAGAAGAGTGAATACATAAGAATTCAAACTAGGTCTTCCTTGGAGGGATGCAAAGGACAATCCAATGAATAATGCTGTGGGAGTGAGTTGTAGTTTCCCCCAAAGTGTGAGCTGATTTATTATGGATAGAACTCAGCCTGCTGCTCTGTTGAAAGCCAAATCTATGCAACTGATTTTCTTTTAATACATTTATAGGAAAGAACGATCCTGCATTTTATTGTGTGACTGATCACCTTGACACCCATAGCTGATATTCTACCCGTGCAATCATAATTCTACACGTACCAACAAAAGAAAAGAAAAAAAAGCCATGTCTTGGTGTCTTGGCTGACTGCCTTACTTTCTCATTTCACTAGTGCAAAGGCCATCTGATTCAAATTCTTTAAAGACACATCTGTTGACAATAATTATTTTGTGTAATTATTTTAATATTTTATTCATAATGTGGCTTAAAAGGATAGCATATGTGGATTTGACTAGAGAGACTACCCATTGGAAAGGCAAAATAATTGATTTTTGGTTGTGCTTGTTGATTAATGAATTAAAAACAAACAAACAAACAACAACAAAAACCACACACACACAAAAAATTAACTAACTGCAATTTTCCTGGAGTAACCAGATATAATCAAGACCAAGTTTAATTTTTCAGGGCAGAAATTTACTGTTCCTGTAGAACTGGGGGGAATTCAGATGTGATTTAATGAGTGACCTCTATTCAGAGTGCTTAAATACAGCCTTTTATCTCAGAATCTGAATGGAAATTATTGAACACAATATATTGAAGATAAGACTTGAAGATAAGCCTACCTCTGCTTGCCTTCTTTGGTAGGTACGTTACCCAGGCACTGACCCATGGCTGGAAGAGGAAGGAGGGCTTTAAAAAGACAAAAATGGCTATGGATAGAGAATATAACAAAATACCTTTCCCACCAGTTTTGTCTTCAATCAACAGAGATGTTATCTTGCTGTTTCTGAGCAATATCATTCACCTAATTCTGTGCCATCACTCTACCGAATCAGAGATAAGACTGAGAAAAATGTAACCACTAAAACTGGGCAAAACTGACCAATGACTAAATCTCAGCAAGGTTTTGGACCATGTTGGGGTCACTTACATATGCTAAGAGGAAAGACAGTCAGCTGCCATTGTATTTTTGAAAGTGCTTCCTTGTACATCTGTTTTGCTCCTCTTTTCAGCTTCACTATTACCTGATCTTACTGAATGAATAAAATGACTACTTCTCCCAGGTCATGATCATTTGTATGGACAATTCCAGTATCAGCCATTTGATAGAGAGAGACAGTCTCATCTGACAGCACTACTTTAACTGTTTTTTTTTCTGATTTGTTAAAGGAGGTATGAAAACCTCAATGTTATAAGCATTACATGAGCATCACATGCAAGCAGCCACTGATGGGTTAACTGTGATTTTGCAGCAAATCTGAAAGTAATAGTAGCATGAAATTATACTGACTTGGGAACAAAGACTGTAATGGTAATTTTCCAGAGATATGTTTATTCTGACTCAAAGGTGTAAGCAAAGCATTTAAATTGAATTTAAATCAGCTAATAACAAACTACTGCTACAACTACTGATAACAAGATTGTTGGAATGATGATACAGGTTCACTGTCTCTAGTTCTGAACTCAGATTTTTCACTCATGCCAAAGTCTGCTACCGCATTCATTTTTTAGGCAAATGTCTGTTATTGAATTCAAAGGCATTTAGACATTCATTTTTGAAGCTTTGACATAGAGAATTTTGTAGGAGATGAAGCTAGAGGTGAATGTGACAACTTCTTGTGAGTCTGTAAAGCAGAGAAATGGTTAATTGATAACAAATGGGCAGGTGTAAGAAGAAAGATGTGATCAACATTTGCTAATTTATTTAAAGGAAAAAAATCCTTTGGCAATAATCCCCTGATTCATAAGAAATGGAGGCAGTCTGGCAAAGTTTAAGTGATCGAAAATGATGCCCATGGCCTTCTGTAAAATCTGATTACAGCTCCAATGATCGATGAGTTGCCATTAGCAAAAGGAGAAAAAGTTCAGAAATTGAGCCAAGTAAATCAAGAAAGACCTTTTGAGTTTACAATGAACACTTCAATATGATTCAAAAAGTGTTTTAACCAAGATTTCATTTTCTTTAAATGTATGTTACCTTCAGAATATGAACTATTCATTTCCATGAGTCCTTTTTGAGCCAGACATTCATATGGCTTGAAAAGATGTCCAGCTTTGCCTGCTGGCTTTTCAAGGCTCCCTCTGATTTACTTCAGTGACACTGGGAGTCTTTGGCTGATATCTGGATGAAACTCTCTTCCTTTCAGCCACAGGTGGGTCAGATACATGAAACTTTTAAATTCTAATTTTTGCATTTACTTTTTTTTTTCTTTATATCTGAATATATTATTACTTTTTAAAAAAGAAATCAGCTTCAGCAAAACATGTTATCAAATCCTGTCATGACTGTCAAACTCACTCCACAGGAAAATAAAAAGCAAAGTGAAAAATAACTGAAAATCTGAAAAAAAAAAATAAATATAACATTGTAAATAGTAGAGTGACAGGTGTGACTGGTTCACTGACTCAGTAGAGAAAAAGCTTTAATTTTAAGCAAATATTTAGTAAATTATAAAAAGCAGAATATTAAAAAGTAGATTTATTCAATTTTATTATAAGTAAAATATTTCTTTTGGATTTGAACTTTCAAATATAAATGTTTTTATTTTTAGAATAGAGAATATCTAAAAAAAAAAAGACTTTTGATTCAAAGCATACTCCTTTTTTAGTTTGATGAGAAAAATATTACTTTTATTCACTGAGAAAAGAAGGTTATCTTGCCAGTCAAACTACACAAGAAAGAGATGATCTCAGGCAGAACTGAAGATCACCTATGAATATTTGTCCTAGCCTGAAGCTGAGGCTCAGCTTACTATTTTATAATTTTCTTTCAAGGGTTTTGAACTAAGTCTCAGCTCCAACACTAACTACCTATACAGATCAGGACCGATCCTGGTCTAATTTTGTGTTATTTTATTTTGATTCAGAATAAGTCATCTGTAATTTACAAATATTGTCTTTGGATTTATACTGCTTGCCACTTCCTTTGAGCTTTTAGTCTGAGATCAGAAAACTTTCTACAACATCAGCTTTTTGCTGATAGTCAGAACTTCTATGAGGTGTTACAGGTGAATCAGAGCAGCTCTCGATTTTTTTAGTGTACTTGAGACTATGGCCAATGCCTACATAATGTTGTTGCCATTTTTACGCAAGAATATGCTAGCTACACATGAAAATTCTTGCAAGCAGATGTATCACTAAGGTAGCATTTGAGAATTTCTAAATTAGACCAAATTGTGTAATGCAAACAGAATGGAAACAGGTAACCTCTTCCTTTACTAGGCCTCCTAGGGAGCTCCATGACATACATAAATGAATTATGGGTAAGTCAATTTCAGTTTCTTCTTAATCATACAGGGTAATGTAGTTTTTTGTTAATTAAGAAATAGAGATTAAGCTAAAACAATTTATTTAATAAATTATAAAGATGATTGCATGTTAGACTGCCATGTGAATAGACTCATTCCCAGATTGTTAGAGCAATGAGCATTTTGATAAGATACCTGGAAAGCCTGACTATAGTAACAAAATATCCTTCATAATTACATTATTAGTGATTATTATTTGAGATTATTATTTCCTGTCCAGATAAGCCAACATGAGTTTATGAGAAGAAAAAAGAAGTGCAGCCTGTTTAAGGGAGTGGAAGGACTTTGGTGAGCCCCTGACTCTTTGCATGTTCAGTGTTGTAAATCCCTAGCCCTTTGCCAAAGTGGGTCATTCCAAGCTGAGGCTTTTAAACAGCTTCTCCTCATGTTGATGAAGACCCAGGCCTGACAAGGCACCGAAGAGAAGTTCCACACAAAACACCTTTCATCTTCAGCTCCCTGTCTTCATCATCCTTTGCTGCATCTTTCAGGAATTGACATCATAAGTGGGAACTTATTGATGTAAGAGATGTCCCTGAAAGAGGGACAGCAGAGGGAGCAATGCTGCCATTTCGATTAAACCTGTTCAGGATGGCTGGAACAGCTTGGTGTAAGCTCACTGAAAGACAGATAAGTACTGCTTGTTGACTGCTATTTTTAATTAAGCAAAAATAACACTCCAGCAATCGTGGGACTGATGATGCAGCAACTTTCCAGCTTCATTATAACTGACATCATCTTCCTAGGTCTGTCCTGGATTGCTCTTCAAGCACTCTGCAGCATAATTCCTCCTCATTTCTAAGGAGACTGAAGTTCATATTGGTTAAGGGGTAGTTTGGAATTGCAAAAGCACAAAGTCAAGAAGTTGCAGCAGAGTCAAGATCTAAATATGCATGACTCTGAAGAGTTTTCTGTCTTTTCACCATAGTCTTTCATGACATTTTAGAGGCCATAATCAGGAACCCCAGAATGACTAATTGAGGCTTGCCTCTTCTTGCCATGCTGATCTTGTACAGTACATATAGCTCAGACACCAAAAGCTAACTAATAAGATTCCTTAGAGAAAAGACCTCTTGGCATACTTAGCCTAGTTTCTGCAGTTACAGGCAACATCATGGACCGAACTCCATTTTTAAAGATCCATTTTCCTCTATTATGGCATGTATGCTCCAGAACTACCTTGGTCCAAAGTTTAGAGAGAAATCTGTCATTACTGTTAGTTTTGACTTGATCATTCATGGGCCAGTAACTTCCTTCTGAAATTTTTCTCTTCTACATACAACCAACCCAGCATAAGAAAGCATCATCTCATGAAGTAGCCAGTTTTCTTTAATTTATTTCCAGTCTTTCAGGAAGGTTGGATCAAAGAATCCTTTATTGTTTACATGATTGTTTGGCGTTAGTTCTTTGGACTAGATATGGGATCCTAACTGTCATTACTGTGCTATGGCACACGCATACATCCCAGGGTGTAGTAATGTGCACTAACAGAGCACGTAACAGGCAGCAGAGCTGGCGTTTCACATCTGTAAGACCTGACTGCTGTTCCCAATCTCCAACATGAGCTTTCAGATCCCCTGCAACTCTCCTTTGCCTTTCAGTTAAATAGGTGTAGTAGCTACTCACCTTTTTTATGGGTTATTCTGAAAAATGCTGAAAAAATTGTACCGCAGCTAAGTATAATGCTTTTCCAAGCTATCTTTATCTAAACTTGCTTCCTATATACTACATGTAAGTACAACTACAAGTTGTATTTAATGCAAATGTTTTCTCCACTCCTGTCATAAAGGACATCAGCAATTGAAGAAAAATTCAGGGCATTTGGGATTAGGCTATAAAAAACCTCCACACTTGAAATAACCCATCCCCCATCTATTTTAATTTAAAACCTGCTTAAAACCCATTTTTGAATTTCCAGTGCTGTTATAAGGTGCTTTAACACACATGAAGCAAATGAAATTATTTTGTAATGAAAGTCTTGTCATACATCATTAGGATCATCCTCCTACCTATAGGGCCATTTAGGAAGCTGAATAAATCTATCCAGCTTTATAGCTGTAAGAGATGGTACATTAAGTTTGCTGGTCCCAGAGTGCCTGAAGAAATCCAAACACTAGTATTCTTCAAGTCCAGGAGATTTTATTTTCTAACTTCCAAATGTAGATGGGCAGAGATCTTCAAAAGCACATCCTCAGCTAGCAATTGTGAGCAGAGGTCTGCAAGCTTTAAGGAGACATTTTTCACAAAGCACACTGAAAGAGGTGAGCACTAAACTGATAGTGAACTCAAATCGATCTCCTTTTCACATCCATGTTGTTGGTCTTCTCAAGGCACAGAAACCTAGTATTCTGAACACTTATTTAGTCAGTATCCCACAGTACTGGATCTTGCTATAAACTGCAAACAGCTGTAGTCAGCTCTCAGATATCATGACAGCCTGGGATATTGGCCATCAACACCCTGACCAAGAGAGTGACACTCCCAGAGCTTACTGAACTTACAGAGCTGTGAGAGCACAGCTACAGCTGGGGCTGCAGCACAAGATGTATCACAGAATTGCTCAGGATTAAGCAGCTGATCAGAACATCCATGGAAGCGTATACTAAAAGAAATATTGGATTTTGGGGGCACTTAGATTTTTAATGAAAAAATCATGGAAAACAGACACAATAAAAATATCCATCTCTCTCTCTTTTTATTTTTTTAAGACATGTTTATTAGAATTATCTTCTAATATCCCCAACTATATCTATCTTTGAATCAGATCTAAATTATTTTCATTGCTGTTATTCTATCATCGTTTTCCATTATTACAGTGGAAATACGGTAATCAAACTAATGCATTTATCAGTTTGATGCTGTTTCTGTGACATCTTTTTTTCTTTGCTGGAAAACTGACAGTTGCTTGGTTTCATTTGTGTTTCTACTGTAGCTAGTTAAATAAAACATTTTCAGATGCCATCTCACTCCATCTGTAAGAGGGAGAAGAATAAGAAGGAAAAATTCAGGTGCAATGAGTTTTGCTTCCTTTTTAGAGTCTGTTTGCTACTATTAAGCTAAAAAACAAACAAACACAAGTCATCCAACTTGAAAAAAAAATTAAAAAATTTAATTGACAAAATCTAAACCACTGTAGTTCCCTTCTTCCAGAAAGTCATTGCCTTATGTCTAAGCTAGATTTTATGGTTAGCTTCCTACATGGCTCACATTTGGCTGCAGAGACTACTGCAGTCCCTAACCAGTGTATAAAGCACAACCAAACTGGGTCTGCAGCTCAAAGTCAGGAAAAGAAGACCATAGAAATCTTTGCAGAGCTCACTCACAGGGTGGTGATCTCCTTATTTATTGACAGGAATTCAAAAATGCCTCCTCATCCTTCATCCACCTAGTTAAAATATAATCCTCATTTCATAAGGCCAAGTTTTCTGGAACTGGTTTGAATTACGTTTTTCTTTAGGGCAAAACTGATCAGTCTCTATGCATTGCAAATATTACCTTAATGTTTATATGAACACAGATTAAATCTGTCCTGAAAATAGGACCTCCCAATACGAGTATATTGTGTCTCATCACCTGCCCATATTTTTAGCTCTATCCTGCCTGAAGAGCACGATCAGTATGCCTACACAGTGGAGGAGCTAAACCCTGCTAAGAAGGCTGAGTTTAGTGCACCCAGGTGTCCTAGGTTTGATCTATCTCATCATTTCCCCAGATTGCGCACCAAAGTATGGAGCATCTTCTAGATCTAGCCCTCAGGATCACGGCCAAAATTTTCACATGAACATTAAATGATAGAAGAAAATGAGTCTTAATTTCATCAGAAGCTGAGACTGCTGGCCTTGTCTGGCAGTGCCTGAAGCATCCTCAGGTAAGAACTACAGTCAAAACAGTGTGTGAAAGCAGGGAAAAGCCATCCATTTTTTATCGGAGAAGAGTAAATAAGAGAGAGATATCAGACACAGGTTACCAGCAGAGAGTTGGAAACTGAACTAGGAATTAGTATATTCAGTTTCTAAAGCTGTGAATGCATGGAGAGGAGGAAGATGGGGTAAGAAGAACATGTTTTGTTCTTATAGAGTAAAATCCACTTAGCAGCTCTTTTGAGACAGTGAACTTGTCTTTGACATTTACTATTTGTGTCAGTGGCTGAGCTGTTGCTCTATTTGCACTCATTCTCTGCAAAACACTGCATTCTTTAGGCAATTTGAAAATCTTAAATCCATCTTTTCAAAAGAAAGTTTCTAACTAATGGACATCTTATGGATGAGCAAAACTGCTTCTCGGAGGCTGGATAGGTAGAAAAGGGTTATTTGATTATACATAGGCAAAATGGTCTTTTGCTCCTTCTCCTGCCCTTATGTTTAGCAGAGGAGGACTTGGGCCACTAAAAACATCTGAGCCCCCAAAAATTTAATTTCAAATGCATTGACCTCTACACAGAGGGAGTTTCAGAGACTGAGAATGCCTACCTATTGTCTGTTTCTTTTCCAACCTACATACGTACACACTTTAAAGTCTCCCTTTGCTCTCAATGGTTACTTGTAAACTGTCTTAGACTTCATATTAAGCTTAGGTTTTAGCTGTCTTTTTACTTCCACTCTGGAGGAAAAGCCAGACTCAAACACCATTGGTAAACAGCTAAAAAGATATCATTAAACTCTGAATGTCCTCTGTTCTGAAGGCCTCTGTTCTGAAGGTGAAGATCTGGAAGAGATTTTCCAAATTCAGCTTCAGATCGGAAGATGGGGAAGGAGTCCCTGGACAAAAGAAGGGGTAGAAGATTTCCGAGGAAAATATCCTTCGTTTGTCACTGTATCACCTCCCTGCACTGTATTTTGTTTGATATTAGTAAACATTATGTAAGTAAACCTCCCTAAAGATCACATGGTAGAGAAACAATTACAGTGCTGTCCCATAGGAGACTAATAAAAAACAAAACAACAACAACAACAAAAAAAAAACCACCACAGATCTGCTTTTTTAAATTTGGAACTCACAAGAACATTCCCTGCCTGTTAATTAAATTCCTTGCCTGTTAAATTGGCCAGCAAATACCTCAGAAGTGGCTACTAGATATTTATTACACATTGTTGCTCCATTTTATGTGCTCTAGTAGTGTGAAAGCACACACTCAAGCAAGGGGACAGAGGGAAAGCCCCAGGGCTGCAGTTATCTAAGGAAGTGTTGTATGTTCTGCTGGAATAGAGAAAATCAAGTGTTCTCTCTGATGAGCCTTGCAGGTTTGTCTGCACCATCCTGGCAGGTTGGCTCCTGGTTTAAAGGTCTCCTTCAGTTTAGAGGTAACAGATAAAACTCCCCAGAACAAACCTCCAGAAAACCCTACAAATTAAAACACCAAGATAAATGGATGAAGACCAAGGGACAGCATAAGTTTTGAGTGCATACTGGAACACAAAATATAAGCTTTTTCTTTTTACGTGCATCTCCTTGCTGCCCCTGAGCCTCAGACACCACTATGCTAAGCGGTAAGTAAGGCAGAGTGACAATGGATAGCATCTGCCTCCAGAGAGGAACCAATATAAATAACAAAGGAAGAAAGACAGGGCAAATATTAAGAAACAGCATTTTATCATAATCAATACCTGAATTTGTAGGAGCCTTGAAGAAACACCAGAGTGCAATCAAAAGCATGTTTGTTTTGCCAATTATATCAGCTCATCTAACAATGGAATACCTTCTATTAACACTTTGTTTGCCTATAACATCACATGATTTTGGCTACAACACTGCAATTGCTTGAGCTTCCAGAATACTTATATTTATTTAAATTTTATACTAAATTAAGCAAATCTTGATAGGAAAAAGACTGTGTTCATAATGCAGATGGCGTCTGTGTCAGGTATTAGTACAGTATTCTTACTAGCTTGGAAAGCTAGTCAAATCAAGGACAAAGAACAGGTCAAGAACTTGAAAAATAACATTGACACAACAGATATTTCTGAGTCTTTGTTTTTCTGTACCTGAAAGGGAAGCAGCCATCATCACCCTGCTCTCCAGAGAAGTAATGTGCTTTCTTAAGTGCTTCCTTTGAAATTTTGTCATTTTCTGTATTAATGAAAGCTCAGTATTTTAATCATTAAAGCTTAGAATAATCCAGATCACAGATCTATAACAACCGCAGCAAGTGAGAAGCATCTTTTCCAACAGGAAATGCTTTAAAGAGATACAAGAAAGGGAAGAAGGGAACATACCTTAGTTATCACACCCAGATACCATGTCTGGGTAAACCAATTAAAGACCTCAGCTGGCAGGAGGAAAAAATAAATTAACAACTAAAGTATAATAAGGTAGGCAGTGTAATAAGAGTAAAGTAGAGGGAAGTCTCAGTCCTGTAGGGACCAGAGTTATGACAGGTGCTCAACCACAGAGCATAAGAACAAATCAAAGTTCCTTTTCTTAAGCTTTATAGATCCCTTGCACAGCAGGGGCTTATACCCAACCTAATAGAAGGAGAGAAGGAGGGAGAAGAGATGCAGAAGGTGTTGATTGAGTGGGATAAATATTGTCCTCATTGCAGGGGAAGGACACCCACAACACATCTCTGGCAATAAATATTAGCTGTAGATCAAGATTCACTCTGATATATTAAAACAGGCTGCTTATGAAAATCTAAGAACTAAATATTTCATATTCTTGTTGTTTAAAACCCAAGAAGAGAAGATTAGGCAAGAGCCTGAAGAAGGTTAACAAGATAGTTTTACACATGTTTACAAAGAGCTTGTCCTGAGCCAGATAAAAAGGATGATCATATCTGTTTGATTATCAAACTAATTACAGCTTCCAGCTGCAGCACATTATGCTTTAACCAGGCTGGGCCACAAAAAACAGATGATAAACTTCCTTCCAAAATGAGGAATAGATTATTGCTTACCTGGTGGTCTAAAATGTCCCTCTTTTTTTTTAAGCCCCTGGGTAATGGCTCAGGCTCCCTCAATATATCAGTCTGGGATGAAAGTCCACTGCCTTAAAAAAAGTTTTTTTCTCCTAATACTTATTATATAACACACCTGTGGAATTGATTAATATAGCTGCAAAATAGTTAACGCATGGGTCAGTTTTTAGCCCACCTCCTACAATGTTTTTGTATCACAATTAACATTTGAAGTGAAGAGGTGAAATACAAATTTACTAAAACAGATCATAAATAAGTTTGATTTCCTGCAGTATCAGACAAATGTATTAGAAAAACAGGTTAAAGCATTACAGGGAATAACGAGCTTTAGAAAAAGGCTACTGGTTAACAGTTATATCAGCAACAAAAAGGTGGAAATGAATCAACATTTGCTCAAAAAAAATTATGTTTGAACCTTTCTGAAGCCTGCTTCCTTTGAGCCATCTGAAGGCCTCAAGATGACATAAAAATGTTCTGCAAGACTCCCTGGTGTTGGGAGGATGAAAGGGTGATGAGACAAACCAGCTGGCTCCATATCTACTGTTTTGAAAATTTATCAAATTTACGTATATCAATGTATGATATCTGTCAACATAGAGAAGTAGTAAGAGTCTCCATTTCCACCCCAATCACTGGGATCCTCCAACTGTCCTTACTGCAGACCTGTAGAGAACAACGTGCTGCTGAAGCCCAGATGTGACCTTGCCAAGTAATTGCAGGAAGCCTACAGCTGCTGGCAGGTGCATGAAAGACAAATGAGCCTAATAAACTATTAAGAGAATTAGTGCTAGACTATTAAGTTCAGGTCCCTAGTGATATGTAGGTATTTAAAAATCAAAGGGAATTAGGAGTCTAAGTAAAGGCGCAGCTTTAGTCCTACAGATTAGATATCTATACTGGAATTCTTAGAGCCATCAGATGGGCTCTGCATTCCTTTGAAAAAATCAAATGAAAAACAAACAAAAACCTACCACCACCAACAACCAAACCAAACCACCAACACCAACAACAAAAACTGAAGCTCTTTAGAGCTTTTCTTGCTGTAGAAATCTTTCTTTGCTTTGGGCAATATAGCTTTCAAAACAACTGACTTTCATTTCTGAGATTCCAGTCATCCCATATAGTATTCCAAAAATTTCCAGGCTGCATCTTTTTCTGGAAGAGCTTTAACAGCTGTTCTGCTCTGACACTTGACTTTCCAGACAGATTTGGGCTACTTAGAGGAACAGTAGGAAAAATGTATCATTATTTCATGAGGAATTTAGAATTTCAGCTCTAGAGATCAACAGACATTCCAGAAAATACCTGACAGTCATTTGTGTGTTCTTAACAAAGGAATGGATGGGGAAAAGATTGTGTTAAATAAATAAATAAATAAATAAATAAATAAATAAATAAATAAAATGGAAAACAAACAAACAAACAAAAACCTAAGGAGGCTCAGGTCAAGTCTTTTTGCTTATTTATTTCCCTGTATAGTTTCAGTGTTTATTCCAGGAGAGAGAAAAGTAAAGGGAGAGAAGGAGAAAAAGAATAAACAGAGGTAGTTTATAAAAATATCGTAAGAATAATGCTGTTCCCATTATCACAGAGCGCATCTGTCAGCTCTATCCATTTCTTCTAGATGGGGTGGAGAGACCTCTGACATTTCAAATGCATCACTCTAATCAAATCTCTATCCTCCTGAAATGATTTCTGAGACTGCATTATAGGCCTATAGAAATATATGAATGAATAATACTTTGGAGAACAATAAGTAAAGTAGCAGGGACAGAGCTGAAATAACTGGGTTCACCAGCACTAAAAAGTGAGGGAGCCATTAATCCCTGAAGATAAAGTATTTTCAACTCTAGACCATTGAGATCTGCATGGCTGTAGGGAGAAACCACTCAGCGTGTTCCCATTTACCACTGCAGAGCAGTGAAATTATCAGCACTTCTCATGGTACTGCACTGCCTGGCAGGGGAGTCAAACACTGTGAGTTTCATGAAGGGCTGAGGGGCTTTTAAGGCAGTTGTCAGTCTCAGTTTTTTAGCCAAAGGATTTATCTGGCTTTCTGCTTTCACAGCTCTCTGTAGCCACTTTACAACCTCTCCCTCAGTTGCAAGACTACCCTTGATCTTAGATTGTATAGCATTGCAGTAAAAATGTTATGAGACAATATTGTGACCTCTCAATATGTAAGTCATGGTCCAGTACCTAAAGCCATTTAAGAGTTACTTTTGTCGGTTCAATTGCAAGGACTGTAATTGGCTTGTGTGATTTTGTATTCCTCATCAGATATTATTCATCTCATTTGAGTTCAGCCAACAAAACAGGGAGTATCTAGTCTAAACCAGAGACCTGTGCTACTACAATCAATGAGGAGTGGTAAGCACATGCAGAAAACAATTTGTCCTGTCTGAGGACTCACTTAAGATTAAGTCAATTGATGTGTATTCCTTTCCTTGTCCCCCACCATTAACTACAAAGAAAGACTAGAGGATAAGTTTAGGATTCATTTAATCTAACCGTAGGTGTCTAGAAGTGAAACACTGAGACTCCCTATGTTGTCAGTGAGAGTAATGGGAATCCCTACAGGGTAATTTGTTCCTTCTGTCTTAAACTAGTATCTTACAGTGGAATGAGTCACCCTCCGGAAGTCTGTGTTTCTGTCTGTGGACTGTTGAGGGAGACTAAGGATAGGTTTCGTAACACTTCTTTTTGAGTATTTACCATACAGAGAGAGTGCAGAATATTTAAATTTCTGCTATAGTTCCTACCAAATCCTACAAAATAACCTGAAGAGCTGTAGGAATTGGGGCTTTCCCTTTCTTTTCTTCTGAGCATTTGACCTCCAGAACTGATCAAGACAGCTGAAAATAATGAATTCAGGATATTTATCAGATGGTATGGCCATTGACCAATGCCCTGGACACCCAGACAAAGTCCTTCCAGCATTTGAGCAGAAGGTAGGATGGAAACATTTCAATAGCAATTTCTTTTTATGTGTTGTGGCAGAAAGAGGCCATTCAGACACTTGGAATGATAGTTTTAAATAGCAGTTGTGGGAATATTTGCAGTTAATGGTTTTAGCTGATGTGGTTTAGGGAATTGCATTTCTTTGGTGGTATAATGAAACAAGGACACTCACATCACAACTCCAGGAGTGGCGGTTGGCCCTGAACACTACTTTAATCAGAGCTTTAATCTACGGAAGGATAGAGGTGCAACGAAAAAAAAGAGCTATAATGCAAGTTGCTCGTTGCATAAGGCAAACACAGTAAAAGCAGTTTGTCATGGGAATTCCATCACCATAATGTATGAACATGCTTTTTCTCAGCACTGTAGGTGTAGAAATTGAATAGAGCAACCCTGTATCTTATGGTTGGATCTAGTCCCATGTAAAATTAATCATTGCCAATTCTAAACAGATTCTCATTCCAGATCCCACTAGTTTTCATAATAATATCATATTGGAAGTCTTTTGACTACTCTATTTATAAAGAAAATTAAGAATTTAATCATGTATTAACTTAACATGTATTAAGGTAAAAAAAAAAAAAAAAAAAAAAAAGGAAAGCTTGAGGAAAAGGTAAAGAATTCATAACTTCTCCAGGGTCTCCCAGAATCCCAGAGATACAGAGATCAGCTGGAATCATCTGCCTTTTCTGAGGGATGATATTGACAGTTTTGCCTGAGCCTCCTAATTCTAATAGAGGTTATGGAAGACCTGGTGGAATCAAAATTTTATGATTTTATGATATTGCTATTCTAAGTATAACAAAACTAGCACAGAGTCCACCTTATATATTAGGTCCAGAGCAAAATGAACAATTAACACACTAAGAAAAATGTAGCCCAAAATGTCCATGTTTTGTCTGTACAGCATCTTTTCATCCATCTATAAATAGAAAATTTCTACAGTCAAGAAAGAAAAGGCAGAATCCTAAACGGTTACCAGGGATTTTTATTTCATGACTTGAAGGATCCTCATAAGGTGACTAAAGATATTGTGTTTACAATGTTATACCATGAACTGGCTTCTTTGGAGTATTAAATAAAGGTGCTAGGAAGATGGAAGATGGATCTGCCTTGTCCCATCTCTTTATGTTTCATTCTGCTTGATGTTGATCTTCTCATGGACCATTTTTGTTAACACTAAATACTATAAATTAAAAGAAAACAACAACAAAAACAAACAAAAAATTGGGGACGGAATTTTTAAGGAGAAATTATTTTTCTGCAGAAAACTGGCAATGCAGTCATTTTTTGCAAGTCATAAGAAAAATTAAATTCATATTAAAACCAATATTGGAGAAAATATTTGAAAACTCGATATTAGGGAAGATTTTCTCATATTCATTCTTAATTGTGCCTTCCCACATATCTTTCCGTATGTCCTGTACCCAGTCATAGAAAGTTTACTGTGTATGTTACTTGCATGCTGAATTCCTCATTACAGCTGGGGTGGGGTAGGAGAGAGCTAATGCTCTTTGTTTAGGAAGCTACTCAAATACCATTAAAAAGCAAGATTTTAGGTTTTCTTACCTCTTGCCATCTAATTTGTTCTCAGCCATTCCGTGTTCATAGTAGTAAATGTTCTTTTTCAAGAGTAGATTGGTGAAAAGAGCCTCATCAAACTCCCAATGTGACTACCCAGCTGTGACATTTCTTTTGCTAATTCTCTGAAAGAACAACCCTGCAGCTCCTGACAATAATTAAACAAAACCCTGCACAAACTCCTGCTGTGGAAAAAGAATCAGACCCTACTCTTCATACTGCTAAGAGTATTACAAGCGCTTGTATTTTTTATTTTTATTTTTTCAGATGCACTTGTTTAAAGCTTTCCAGTAAGCTGTGATGTGAATGCTGCCTCCCATGAATTTTCACTATGCACCAAGCAAAATGGAATCTCTCCTAATTATAACATATTACTTTGCAACTGGAAAAGTAACATTTTGAGGAGTGGCCCAGTTCCTCATCTTCTTTCTCTTTGTCTGCCCCTTGCTGGCAAAAATTGCTCTTGGTTTTCCTCCTTCATTCAGAGCTTGAGACAGGCAGAAGAAAGCAGGCAGACAGTTAAGGACAGCTTAGTCTGTGTGTACTGCCCTCTGCAAAAGTATTTGGTGTCTGGCTTCCAGGGATTCAGCTCCAGTGGTCCAGGCCAGGGAAACTACATTAGAGAGCGACAAGGAGAAGGGAAAATCTTGAGCTGTGAACACCTACTCCTTAGCTCCACTCTTCACAAAACTCAGTCTCCCACCCACAGTCCTGTGGGACAAGTTGAACTCCATCCTCTGGAAGGCCCTTGTGCTCCATATCCAGATGTTAAAATATTACCTCATGCACTGCCTGCTGGCTCTTCTGTCACATAATATTCTCATTTGAAAACTTTTCACATTGATGAATAACTTTGATTTCATTTCATATGGTCAGTGCCACAAAAAGGGGAAAAAAATGCTGCCAGAATGTAAACTTTTCATGTCTTAAATGTTTTTGCCTTAGAGAGAAAAAGCAAATCAAAAATCCACCAATAGCAAAATGGAAATCATTAATCTTCAGAAGACTGAAAAAGAATGAGGAACATCATAAAGAGAAATGTTTCAGCAGCACGATCAAGCTGGAAGACTCCAGTGTTATTGGGTTACCCACTCCTATTGCAGTATGTCAAATTTCCTTACAATCAAAATTCATGTTTCTGAGGTGGAGCTTGTTTGCTGCTGTCAGAAAGAGCCTTCAAGGTAAGTACTGTGTGACCTGATGAAGTATAATGAAAGAGGAATATTGTATTTGCCATCTCTTTCTGACATATTTGAAAAGAGATTTGCATTGCCATGGTCTCTTATGGTGTTACTATTTCTACTGCAGGAGCCTAGACTTCAGGAAAACAAAAGGGTTTCCACAACAATTTAACGATTTTCCAGAGAAGCAGTGAGGTGATAATTTACAACAGGGTAAGTCAGGAAGAACTAACCCAAGACCTCTTGCTCAGATTCAGACCACAGATGAACTTCTTCTAGACATTGTGGAAAATCAGTTTATTTCACCACGGAAACTCAGTTATTTAACTCACTTTATGTTTGGTGACTAGTGTACTGGACTAGTACCAGGTGTTTCCTTATGACACCACGGTGTTTCCTTATGATACTCCTAGCCAGGTCAAAATCCAAGAGAGAGGGGGAGACTGAGATTTCTCAAGAATTAGAGCACAGTTTTTAAATTCAGGGATGATGAGTGGCTTTCAGGGATGATGGGTGGCTTCCAGGAACTTCTACTGAAGTACATGCATAAGTTTCCTAATGTAGAGAAGAAAATGGAACAAATACCTCCTTCCAATCCCAGCTTAAAGAGCCTCAATACCAGGCATCTTCCTAGTCCTCTAACATGTACTTTGAGTCGGCTGCAAGTAGTAGACTATTGCACTATTGTTGATGTAAGATGGGCAACAACTGACGTATTCATTGGGAGTCATAGAATATCCTTGTCGATCATCAAGGAAGTCTCCTATGCTCTGTAATTCCCACTAGCCCTCAAGATGTCCTGGTTTTGTCTTTCTACACAGAACAGTAATTATTCTTCTCTAGCCATTCCAGTGGGATCTCTCCATATGCAATGAATAGTGTAGTTTATAGGACAGATGCAGGTGAGATATAAGCTCACCTCTAGAATTGCCCTTCTACATTAGTGCAAACATTTCACACACTTACCCTGTGTATTTGGTTAATTTTAATCATGCCTGCATAAGCAGCTTTGTTCTTGTCAACTTTTAGAATTGGTTTAAGAAGCCTGAAATGGGATGATTGTGCAAATGCTTAACCTGCTGGTTTAAAGTCATGAAGGCCAGCATAAATAAATTTCAGATCAGTTTAATCTAAATTGTTTTACTTGCCCTAAAAGAGCTGAAGGATACTTACACAGGCAGCCCAAGAACCAAGGTGGGTATTTCTCTACTGAAAGGCAGTACCTCATTGGAAAGGGGAGATAGGTTTAGTGTTTGCTAACAAATCAAGAAATCAAATGCAAATGCTAAACTTTCATGGTGCTAGGCGTAGCCCATCTGACCTTTCTTTGAAAGTTTTAAAATATTTTTTTCCATTCTAGTACAATGCACAAGAATAATTTAGATTGTGAGATGCAGGAAGAAAGTCTGAGACAGAGGAGGTACATCAAATTAGAACATCTTTGTACAAGTTGTTAGATTTGTCCATCTAACACTAGAGTGGGTGTCTGCAGGATTAAGGGCAGGGCCGAGTGAAGGGCAAATACATATCAGTGCTTTGAAGAGGAAGGATCAAATTGAAGAAATCTGCTCTCCACTAGATTTTAAACTATATTTTAAAGGACATTTGAAGAAACAGAGAAAATACAGAACTGCTTTTTGAAGGAACCTAACTGTTTTTATGGTTAAAGTTAAGTGGAACCAAAATTTTGGTGCATCCAAGAGCTAGTTTTGTTTGAGTGCAGTGGTTGAAAAGCTTTGAATCCTTTTACCGAGGAGAGCTAGATTTTTGAAACAGATTTGAACCACACATATGCTGATAAAGAAGGTGGAAATAGTTCCCAAGTTTTAAGATAATAAATGTTTCTCCAGAATCCAGCTAAAATAACACTGCTTTAGAAGGATTTCTGTAATGGAATTGACTGAATTCACAAGTTTTTTTTATTTTGCAGCAATATTTGTGTATATACATAGATATACACGTTTTACTGTGTGAAAAAACGTACTTTTGCCTCATGTTACTGACCCTTCATCAAGCAGTGCCAGCCAGCTGCACCAATACTGAAAAAAAAAGTCTTTAAAAAAAATTATTTCAAAATTCTTTCAAAATTCACAAATAGCAGCATGAACTCAGTGCAACAGGAGCGACATGGAAGGAGAATATGGTGAGTAGATCCATAAACTTCAATTAAACTCCCTGTCAGAAAACAGTAAAAATAATAATGACATCATTCAGTGAATGGGTCTCTCATGTTCATGAAAGGGATATTAGCAATTCCTGATGGCAAATCCTGGGAGCAGAAGGGAAATGATGAAATCAAGCAGAGGTGGATAGTACAAAACAAATTCAAAACGCCACCCAGTCGTGCTATATGGATAAGCCTTTCATTAGCAACAGCGAGTCCCCCATGCTGACCACAGCAGAGGAGGTGGCTCCAGCTTCCTGTCACTGTTAAGGTGACAGGAAGTGGCTCCAACTTCCTGTCCTGAGTGTGATGAACAGAATTAGGTCTCATATCCCCTTTCACACTTCTCTCTGCACCCTCTGAAAACAGCAGCAGGGTGGGAATATATTTATGATCTATGAATGAGAGGTGACACTGAGGTCTCTTTGGGTGGGTCTCTCAGCTCTATTCCAGGCTTCCTGCAGACCCTGGAGGATGGTGGTGGAGAAAATGGGAGCTCTCACAGACCTCAGTCTATACTAATGTGCACCTCAGTCCTCTGCCTGATGGATCTGACCAGCCTGAGTGAGATGCTGTAAATCCCATGGTGTTTCGCTCTTGCTTTGTATGGCCTGTACTGGGCATACCAACTATTTGGGCTCCCTTCTTGGAGGATTCAGTGTCATACAGTGCAAAACACTGCAGGAGAGGTGGAAGGAAAATGTCACAGAATGAAACAATTGGGACTAAACCCATTATATGGCCCATGATCTTATGAAAGATTTTGGCACATCACAAAATCACTGAAAATCCAGTAGGACAGAGAGAAATCACACCTGGAATTGCCAGCATCTCAGCTATTTCTCTAAGTAGTGAGCCTTAGTTTCCCTCCTTAATGTAGGTATAAACTAATGTAAGTCTTCATTCATGTCCTGAACACTGTGGAGAAGCCAGAACAAAAATGAGAATGTGGGAATTCCGGCACGTTCACTTTTAGGCTTGAACTGTAATTTCGTTTTCTGCTTTTGCTCATAGACCTTTTTCTTATAAATTTAAAGGAAGATTATACAGTAATAAAGAGGTTATTCAGTGGAATTAATGGCTGGTAAATTTAGAAGAGATTAACAGGAGAGACTTTCTGTGCTGTGTGTCATTGGTGCATGTAATAATTCACTGTTGTCTCACAGGAGGTCAGCTAGTCAAATACAGTAGCTCGAATATAAAAAGAGACTAATAATGTATGATCTTACCATAGCTTATAGTTATTCAGGCTTTAAGTATGAACAATCAGTTCTCATACTTAGGAGAAATAAAAGCTACCCTTGTGGTGAGAAGGTTTTTGAAACTCTGCTTCCCCCATACCACTGATTCTGAGGGCTGGCCTGAGGCACCCTCCAAGTTGGTGAGCAGTACCACAGCAATGACCCAGTCCTTCATGAAGTCACCAGAGGTTTTTCTTTGATTTTTCTCAAGCAAAAAATCTTCAGAGACTTTCCCTCACACACACATATATTGGTTGCAGGCTTTTGAAGGGTGAGGTGGTGCTAAGCAGGAGAACAGAGAAAAAGAGAGAAGAAAAGGGCAATCTTTATTGTTTTCCTACCTTAGGCAAAGGCATCTGTAAATGACAAGAAATCAGACTTGATAAGCTTCTGTTGCTGGGCTGGAAAACCCTAATTTCCATGGAAACCTGACCAATTGCCAGACTGTACAAGAAAGGGTTGTGTATGAAAGAGGGATATTGGAGCAATCTGTTTTTCTAAGCACCTCAGGGGCTTGCTAGTCCCCTTATTAACCACTAATATCTTCATCCTAATTACACTGCTGTCCAGTCAACTACCTGTAATGAAAATGAAAGATGGACAGAGGTAATGACTACACAAAAAAATCAGAGGGCATAGAAGCATGTACGATCCCAGCTAGTTATTTATGAGTACTACATACATTAAATGTATCTGGGGCTCAGCCAGCCCTGTAGGCCGTATGAATATATCTCTGTTGTCTAAGAGACCTCTTTTTGCTCAAGAATTGGACCACAACCTGTGTGTGACAGAGCACTGTAAGAAAGCCGAGATTTAGGAATTTCTAAGACAGAAGGCTACTTTCAGATGGTTTAACAACCATTTTTAAGTTTACAAACCTTTGTGTACAAATTTTGGATGTTGATACATGTAAAGAAAGAAGAAACCTAACCTACACAGGGAACTACTATTATCTAATATAAACAAATTTATGAGGTAGTTCTGCATTTTGGCTCACTTGTGGAACCAAAAAAGAAAAGAAGGAAAATAAGGCAAATCATCCAGTTTGAAAGGTTGGTAGCTAGTCAGTCAGTGAATGGACTCTCATGGCAATAAATCCCAAGCAGTGATTGAATTCAGCCCAAGATTTCTTTCTCACTTTTGAGTCCTAGTTTATAGACCTCAAGACAAGACTTGTTAAGTTAGGCTGTAATTCCTCCATTATAAAATGTCATCTTAATGGTTCTGATCTTTTGGAAGACAGTTAGCAGATTAGGAGGTGATGGGATAGGGGAGAAGATTTATTGAATACTCAAAGCCATGTGGTAATCCAAAGGGATTTATAGACAGTACCAGCTCTTCACCACTTGTGCTGAACAAGGATGTGAATTGTTTGATTCTGTTAACACGAAGGACCTCCTACAACACAGTATGACATGAAAAAATATAAATATTGGTTTAGAAAATATATATCAGAAGTGGATTTCTCTCATTTTCCCATTAGTTTGTTTTAAAGGAGTAGAAACTTGTTTGGTGATCATTTTTAAGTCCTTAGATAATTTTTGTTCAGAGCTTCACTCTCAATTTAATGTCTTTGGATGAAGCTAGCTGGGAATTTCCATTAGAAATGTTTTTCTAGACGCTGGAGTGAGCCAAGCACCTGAAGTTAAAGCTTTGAGCAAGTATATCGTTTAGTGGGTAATATTGGTGGTAGGGCGACAGTTGGACCAGCTGATCTTGGAGGTTTTTTCCAACCTTAATAATTCTATGATTCTATACTATTCATTTCAGTTTGGATAGGAAAATTTCTAGGATTTGGTGAGAATTTTAGGTCAAGAAGCAATGGGAAAATGAATTGTAGTAGTCAGTAGTGCCCTGAGTGTCTAAGTGTTCAAGGCTATGAATTTCGTAACCTTGTTCCACCTAGTTCAGAACAAGACACTGGGTTTCAGGATGTCCTTGGATATACTAACAGCTACACTAATCTATAACTCTCCAGTTGTTTTCCACTGCTAAATCCATTGTAAAGAGAGAAGGAAAAAAAAAAAACAAAACAACTCCCATATTTGTCAGTGAAACCGTACATGTAGCCAATATTTATTCTATTTCCATCCAAATTGTCTAGGCTATGCATAAACTAGAGTTTAAAGAGTTTGTATATACTACACTGTATACAATAATAATTATTTGTTGGTTTTAATCTGCAGTATTCCTTAATGCGTCTCTGATTAGATTCACTTATGAGCCTCATTAGTACACAGTACTGAATTAATTATAAGAATGTTTTTGTAACATCTTTAGGAGGTAGAGAAAAATGTTTTTCTTCAAGAAAAGAAGAAAAAGGTTGTCTATGATCTATCCACATTTACACATGATATTTATGAGTGACTCAATAACAGAAAAACTAAGTCAAAATGCTTCATCCTTGCTCTGCTTTCCACACATGGGAAACTTTATCTCAAGTTTTAAAAGGATTGAAAGAACAATATTAATATTCATAGGTGGAACAGTAGTTATATCCTGGTGCACAAAAATGAGCAAGAGGGAACCTTCAATTGGGAAAGAAACAGTTGTTAGTTCAATTAATTTCATAGCATAAAAACAAAGCCCAGTTAAACAAGCATGATATATATATATACTTATATAATATATATGTATTATTTATATATATACTTATCATTATTAAATTAAATCATAGCCATACTTCCAAAGGAGCCTGCTCTTTAAAAAAGAGTTGCAAGATAAACTATGTCATGTGGTTTTGGTACATCCAAGTACCAAAGTCTCATAGTGAGTAAACATACAGAGAAAAGAGGGGCTGACATTTCTCATACCTGGTAGAATTCTAAGATTTTCTGAAAAAGGCATAGCAAGAGCTGGAGATCAGTAGTGAAAGCCAGACAAATTCACTCCCACCCATAACAGACCTTTTTTTAACGGTCATGATGACTAATCATTTGCACAATTTACCATGGAACAAAGCAGATACTCCATCACTGGAAAATTTAAAATCAAGTCTGAGTGTTTTTTCAGTGAGATGTATTAACTAAGCTGGCAGCACCATGCTTCAGCAGGCAGAAGTGGGGAGGAATTACCTGATGAAATTTGCTACTCTGCATCATGAAGAAAAAAACACGCAGGACATAATAAGTATAACCTTCTGCCTATCAGACCCAACATCTTTATTTAGTGGTATGCAGTGGCAGGATTTTCACTGGTTTTAAAACCTGTTTTAACCCACTATGTGTTTCTGGAGAGACGCAGGAAAGGACCCCAAAGAACCACATATGGAAAGCCAGATCTAATTACTGAGGTGAACATTTTGCTACCCACAAACATAAGTGTTTGTGCATGCTTCTTTCTGCTTTGGCGCAGAGCTAAGTCTTTGCAAAGGTTTATATGTTTCCATCACAACTGGCAGCTGCTATATCTTTTGTGATTTTTCACACTGCTATATCACATAGCTTTATTTAAACTCAATTTTATTTTATTGTGCCCCTCTGTGTTCTCCCTATTGGAATCTTATTTGTACTGGTATTTAAAAGCCAGTGTTATTTCAACTGGGGAGATTCCTGCCCCTCTAAAATATATGTATTTATTTCTTTGAGATGTGGAATTACAATGCTCACACAATAGTTACCACAGGGTATAAAATTAATTCAATGCTGAATTAGCAGCTGGAATTACACCCTTGTCATAATGCTTTTAATTAGTCATTACTCATTGGAATAGAATCTTTTTTAATAGTTCTTTCACTTGATGAGACTGATTTTCACTGGGAGAAAAAGCAGCTGTCCCCAGCAATGGTAAATTTGAAACTATGACAAGCCATAGGGTTGTATCCAGAACATACAGTATGCTTTATATCACTCTGCTTGGCAATAGCTCAGTGCTACAGTCTGCACTGTATGGATTGCCCTGTAATATGCCTACAGAGTGCCTAATAATCTGCAGTGAGTAATAACAAGAGGCTCCTTATCATGATAGTTTTAAGATCAAATTTAGGAAATTCAACAGGGTTAATAAATAAAAGTTAGACATTCACCTCTGTGCAATAATAGTGTCAAGCCTATTTAGAGCTCCATCTTACAGGCTGAATTGAATTGTTATGAAGAAGTGAAGTGTAACACACTGTCACTCTTCAGTGAAGATCTGAGCTCTGCATAGCAATTGAGGAAGTTACTAGTTGTTATGTGATGGTTTCAGGCCACCTGCATGTCAGGAGACAAACCTAGGAAATGTAGGTGCTCCCCTGTGGTTTCAGTCCTTGTATTTGGGCTAAAGTCAATGAAACTTACAGACCCCAGTTTGGAGTGATGGCAGCAAGGCAGTTATGTCACTGTCCAGACTCAAGGGATCACTGTGTTACAGTTGCCATGGTAAACCATAATTTCCAGTCACAGCTCTGCCTAGTCTCTCTCCTCCTTGCAAGAGACATTGGAAGGTGCTCAAGTTCCCTGTGTTAGTGTTGGATGTGTTTGGCTATTTGTTCCACACTTTGTTTCTATTCCCTGCTTCTCTTGCTCCAGGGTCCCTCTTCGGGCTGAGACAAACTCACCTCCACTGACCACACTACTGCCATGGGCATTTTCCCAATCTTGGCCAGTCTGTGAGATATAGGTGAACATGCTGGAGTTGTTGGTATTAAGAAACCACCATTTATGTCCCTCTCATCCAAAAATACAACAGCATCTCCAAGCACCACTTCAGCTCCTGTGATAAGAATTTACTGTGTTTTTGTTTTTTTTTTTTTTAGTTAGTTAGTTAGTTTTTTTTCCCTGTTTTTCTGCTTCTGCAGAGATTTACAAGAAAACTCCTCAGGTTGATTCAAGTCCAGCCCTGCTTTATAAAGGGCAATGCAATGGTGGAAATGAGAGTAAGTTTAAAAGGTTTGTTCATGTGATGTTGGCTGTCCACCGTCAAATATAGAATACTGGACTGTAAAGGGAAGATGTGCTGGGCTACAAGTTGTCTCCCTGAAATATGATGTTTGTGCCTTGTGGTGGGTAATAAACGTCTCCAACCCTATAATGTAAGAATAGCTCTTGTGTCACTCCTATTCCAACCACTTTACAAAAGCAATGCATTAGGCAATGATAGCGCAACAACTGTCAAGTTAAACCAAATGACCATTACTCTCCCTGCAATTGGAGTTCGTGTAGTTTCCAACCTGTTCTGCTGAGGAAGGAAACCTGCCTAAGACAATGAAATTTGCTTCAGCATTATTTTGAGTTACATACTGCTCTTTGCATCTGTCTTTCTGAAGAGTGATGTGTACATTCTGCAAGCCAGTGGATAAGACTATCATCCTGTCTTGTTTTTTTTTTTTTCAAAAAAATCTATTTTTCACAAAATTATGTTTTTCACTTCAGTTCGCCAAACCTGAAAAAGTTCATGGGATTAGGAATACCATATGACAAAATCTCTGTTTCTGTTCCTACATATGTTTTGATCAGCTGCCCAACTTCAACTTAATTTGATTTGACACAGATCTCCTACATTCAACACTCCTATAGGGTGCAGGTCAATAATACTTCCAAGGGAGAAAGTATGTGGGTTCTGAACGTCCATACAAAACTGTTTTGTACGGTTATTTTTTCTTCATATTAAGCAGGGAAATTAAGGGCATTCAGGTAGTCTGAAGGGAGTCTAGTCTGAAGTTATTGGTTTGGGGAGGATGTGGGTTTGTAGAGGATACAGTGGGAAATCCAATGTTATACTATCAAATATAAATCTAATAGAAAAACAGACCTCATTGGGTCCATTGCTAATAGGAACAAGTTCATTACAAATTCTGTTTTTTGCTGTTTCTTTTTGTACAATGATATTCATTATGACTGTTTTCTTTTTTCCCTTTGGATAGGAAAGAAAAAATAAAACTTTTTTTTTTTTTTTTAATTTGGGTTAACTTTGCCTAGACTAATGGAAAGTGTATTTGTGCATTTCATATAAATGCTCCTTACATTCTCTTCCATGGACCAGATGTTATGGTCATGCTACCTGTCTTGTGAACAGTCCCTGCTGCTGAGAATTCCACACATATTGCACTGTTAGAGCTAAAAGTATTTAATTTAGAGCCTACTCCAAACAAACAAAACATATATAAACATTTCTAAATGCAGTTATGTTCAAAATTTCTTCCAGGAAAAATGTGCCATGCTTCATCATTTCTTCCCAATTAAGATAAAACCATGAATCAGTATATAAGAATTTTATATGGAAGGAGAATACAATCTGAGTGAGTTTAGCTGTGATTATTATTCCTGGCTATTATATTGTTAGTTAAAAATCACATTTTTGTATATTCCTATTTATCATTTCGTAATCCACATCCTCCTCTTCAAATAAATCTCTTGATAACAATGAATGATGCCATCTTACAAGTGCAGAAATATCATGAAATGGGATTTCTGATGCAAACTCATTGAAATCTTTGTATATTCTCTTTGACTTCAGTGGCCTTTGGATCAGATCCCTGGTGTGTTTATCTAGCTTGAAAGTGTTCCCAAGGTTGTGCTGCCCTGAATGAGAAATAAAATAATTCAATTCCAGATATTAAGTAGCTTAACAGAGGGAAAAGAGAAGGGAAGGGGAAGGGGAAGGGGAAGGGGAAGGGGAAGGGAAGGGAAAAGGGAAGGGAAAAGGGAAGGGAAAAGGGAAGGGAAAAGGGAAGGAAAGGAAAGGCAAGGAAAGGAAAGGCAAGGGAAGGCAAGGCAAGGGAAGGCAAGGCAAGGCAAGGCAAGGCAAGGGAAGGGAAGAAGGGAAGGGAAGGGAAGGGAAGGGAAGGGAAGGGAAGGGAAGGGAAGGGAAGGGAAGGGAAGGGAAGGGAAGGGAAGGGAAGGGAAGGGAAGGGAAGGGAAGGGAAGGGAAGGGAAGGGAAGGGAAGGGAAGGGAAGGGAAGGGAAGGGAAGGGAAGGGAAGGGAAGGGAAGGGAAGGGAAGGGAGGGGAGGGGAGGGGAGAGGGAGAGGGGAGGGAGAGGGAGAGGGGAGGGAGAGGGAGAGGGAGAGGGGAGGAGGGGAGGGGAGGGGAGGGGAGGGGAGGGGAGGGGAGGGGAGGGGAGATCGTGGTGTGGTTACAAATTTTTCATTCTTTTTGCTGGCTTTTCTCAGTGTGTAGGTAGATAAAGCTTTTCTCTCTTCTGGGCTAGCAGTTATGCGGATTAAATCATAGGAAGAATTTCATTTAATCAGTTCAATGAATTTTAGCTTATTAGAAATTCATGTAAATTGTCAAGTTCTAAGTCCTCCCAAGATTACCCTGGTTTTTTTTTTAATATTTTTTTTTCATTTTTAAGAAGTACATGGAAATGTTTTATCCATAGACTGTTGGGTTCAGCTAATTACATTAACAGCTAATACGATTTCCTTGTTTATGCTGTTTGTACAGGAAGATGATTGTCTAATCCTTTAAGCAGTACATTTAATTTTGGTTTCTATTTCAAGTCTTTAAATTGTGTTAACAACTTCTAGTACTCAAGGTAAACGTAGTTTAAATCTTAAATGTTTACTTCTGAGTAGCTTCAAAGATGAAGCTGCTCTGGTTTCATTTCAGACAAGGAACATAATTTCATGCCCACTGGTGCTAAGCTGGAGGGCAATGGAGGAAGCAGGGAACAGGAAAATTATTTTTCTAAAGCAAGTTTGGGACATCATCTGCAAAATTGTCACACAGTGTCTTGCTAAATTGTTCATCACTACATTGCATTCATTACCACTAATTATCTGTCTGTCTGTCACATATGTCAAATCTGGCCATCCATCTCTATGTAACTATTTTAAATTTCCATTTGAAAGAACATAATAAAATTATACTCAGTCTAGCAAACCTTTGTATATCAATTACATTTCCACTCTTCGGATGTTATGTTTCTGTTGTATCTTTGAAATAAGACTGAAGAGGAAAGTAAGTCTAAAAAGTCTTGCATAGCAAAGAAACAGATGTCACTACCTAAAATTGCATGCAGATACAATTGTCAGTTAGACTTCTTTTGCTTTGTCTATTTTTTATTAAAAATAAATAAATAATAAAATCAATGATGCTGACAGTTTTCAGTATGACAGCCCTGGAGATTTGATGGGTTTTCAATTTTTTTCTTTTTTCTCAACCTCTTGTATTTCAACACCAACACTTATTCTGGTTCTATGCATCCATTTTAAAGATTTCTCCTGTAATACAGAAAAGTACGGCGTCTCAAGGTATCATCCAAGAACAGTAATACTCCATTCTCTGTGACATTTCCACTAGTGTTTCTCTACAAGAATTTTCAACCAGTGATCCATTATTTCTAGGCAATTCATGGAAGGTGACATAGAAAATAAATTAATGTAATTTCTCAAAAAACTCTACCTAATACAGACATCTGAAAGTATCTGAATCTCCTGGGGAGAATTTGCAGAAAAAGACTATAAATAAATAAATAAATAAATGAATAAATAAGTGCAGATATGTCTACCACACACTCTGGAGAACATATTAGCATCAGTTATTGCTTAAGGAGGCATCTACACCTGAGATAGCTTAGGGGATATACTGTAAGGAGAGAGACTTGTAAACAGAGAGATTAGACTTCAGCTATTAATTCTGTCTTGGAAGAGTCTGAGTAAATCACTTCCTTCATTTCCATGTCTACAGAAGAGAACAGTTTATGCCTCTTCTCCTCTTTCCTTTCCTTCTTATCCTTCCTCTGGGTTAAGAGAAGGAATTTTCTTGTATTAATAAAGAGAAGATTCAAGTAAAGATTAAAGAGAACAAACATAATAATTTTTGAAGGAAGGTACAGAAGTTACTGTGGGATTCTTGTCATGATCTGTGCAGGGACTTCCACTATTCAAAAATCTCATAAGTGATCTGGAAAAGTGAATGAATAATGTTGGAACAAAATTTCCCGATAGTGAAAAATTTGGAGAGACTCAAACTAAAGTAGCTAGATCTGAAGCAGAGTGGGAGAAACTGTTGGATATCTCATGATATTGAGCGAGACGATGATAAAACAGGGAATGAAAGCCAAAATAAAGTAATGCACCTGGGAACACTAATTCTAGCTGTCCATACTTAGTGATGGGTTCAGCAGGAGGCTTCTAACAATTTATCCTGGCTGTGGCAAATCTTAGTGCCTGAAGCTTGCCCCAAGCTAATCATATCCACCGTCTCATTTCTGTCAGTCTGAAAAACAACTACGTTTTCTTCTTCAACAGTAAAGTTTTTGTGACTTTTTCTAATTTCCAAATATTTCATAGAACCAAGTCAGAATGCAGAAAGAATACTCAAGGCAGTAAAACTAACAAGAGGTAACTTCTAGTTGGGGTGAATCAAAGTGGAAGGAAAGGGGTCATAAAGGAACTAATGATATAGATCTGCTGATGATATAATGATGTAGATTCAATACCTATATATAGATTAAATTCTATAATTTTATATAGATAAATATAATGATATAGATTCATAACTCAGCAGAAAGATTATGAAGTGAGTGAGGACAATTCCCTGAAAACATCAGATCGGTGGTTAAAACCAACAAGGCAATTATTAAGAAAAACACCGAGAACTAAACAGAAAACCCTACAGCGCCACTGCATAAATCTGTAGTGCACAAGCACCGTGACTCCTGAGGCAGCTCTTATTCTGCACCAAAAAAAGGGGCACACTCAAAAGGACAAAAAGCAGAATGACAACTTAATAAGGAAAGTTAGAATGACAATGAGGTAAAGAAAGACAGAGGACACTGGAAATCCTCAGCTTCTGAGACAGATGACAGGTATCCTGGGTATACAGTTAGTTCTCAAAAATCACCTGTGATGCGAAGACAGCGGAAACGAGATGATGGGTTGCTGCTTTCAACAGTTTAAGAGCAAAAAACACACAGTGTTTTTATTGGGTGTCAGAATTTATAATACTCAGAACAAAACATTTTCCAACATCACATAACTAAATCATGGAATCTGTTGTCACAGTATTTTGTAGATGGTCAAAATATCAATGGATTAAAGTAGAAGTTAAATAAGAAAGAGCCTCACTGTTACCTGTTATATTCTTTAATCTGGGTATAACCTCTAGTTCAGTGTTGTTAGAAACTGGGGTGGGGGGGTTATATCACAAATATTTTCAAAAGCATCCAATATTATCTGCTGTCAGCAACCGAGAAATAGCCTAGCTGGTATTTTGCCTGACCTAATAATGCAACTGTTTTTATGTTGTTCTCTTTTACTAGTAGTGGAATTATCTTAGTTATGGCTGCACTATACACAGAAGACATTGAGCCCTGCATCTGGATCATAAACAAAGATGAGTTCTTGTTTATCCATATAATATCATGTAAATTAACAACAATATATTACAGTTATCAACATGTATTTCATAGAATTGTCACTGTCACCAATATCAGAGCATGCTATGTGTGTTTTTTATCTCTAGGAAGGAAGAATTAAATCTATGTTTTATATTTTAGCGAGTAAGAAGTTTCCATGCTGTCACTTTTCAGATGGGGAAACAGAAGTGGAAAAATAAATATTTCTCCATAACTCCATTTCCTATCAGTAAAAACAGAATAAACAATTGTGAGCTAGTATTAAGAAATGCTATTTAGAGCTAGTTTAGATTGTTGCATTTCTGTCCATGATTTCCTAGCTGATATAATGAGTCACCCCTTGATATCCTTGATCTTTTTCTTACATAAACATAAAGCTGCAAGAAAAGTGGATGATGACAACACAGTCATTTCAGTTAAAAGTCACTATTCACCTGCCAATGAAAAAAATGTTAAAACAGACTTTTTTTTTCTTTTTTTTCCCTGCCAGTCCTCTGAGGAAACTCAGACTTACACGTATAAAAAGTACTGGATGTAATCCTCTTATCCACCTAGTCCAAAAATGAATAAAGACCTTATTAGTCTGATGTTTTTTAACCTTATCATTTCCATTACAGTGATAGACAGCAGAAAACAGTGTAAACAGAAATATGCTCATCTTCACAGAGGATCAGACTGCTAGAGCTCAGGCTCTGAGTTGTCCTGATAGATTATGGTGGAGATAAGGAAGGCCTTTGGTTCATTTTTGCTAGTGATAACTCACCAGCAAGGGGAACTGACATTCAAGCTCACGCTTCTGCCTCTGATAATCATATTATAAAATCAGAATTTTTATTAGGCCCCAGTTTGTTGCAAAAGATAGAATACAAAATTTTAACAGTTTTGTAATCTCCTCAGGACACAGTAACACAGATGAAATGTACTAGACAATGTTAAGGCAGAATAACTGATGCAGTAATCCAGGAGGTTATATGAGTATATTGTAGGTGTAATGTGTTTTATAAAGTACACTGCAAATTTATCTTTGCTTCTAAACTCTTTTGGACATGAGGATAAAAATTAATATCTTAGTCTGGCCTTGAAATGCAGAAAAAAAATTTAGTTGGACTTTATCAATACCATTTTTCCGATACTCTTAAAATGGGTAAAAATTAATTTCCCTCATTTGCACTTAGAATATTGTCTTGTAACTTCTAGATAGATAACAAAGTGAAAATTCTCTAAATGAGAAAAACAAACTAATAAACAAACAAAAACATACTACTTCTATGTAAGCCATATATTTGTAGCTGAAAAATAAGGTGTCTAGTTTGTGAATTCAGTTCAATAACTGTTCGAATTCGGGTTGTTCTTTATGTTGATTGCTGACTCCTTACCACCTCCATCACTAGCTTGAGTGTCGATGCAGAAAGGAAATTCTTTAGAACTTGTTGACCAATTGTTGGACTTTTTCATCAACTATCATATATCCAAAGATTGTTTTCGCTATCCATAATTTCTGAAGACAGTTTCTATCACATAAAATTGTTTTGGGAATGGAGGGGAGAAGAAGAATTGTTGTGGGGGTTTTGATTGAAACTTAAACATTTCTAGCTAAAAAGTGATTTATTGGAAAAGCAATAATCTGTTTTGTTAAAAAGACATTTTTCTTCAAAATCACTATGTTTTTATTGATCTGCTGCAGTGGTTATATACACCCCTATATTTCAATCCAGGGAAATGGACTCTATAACATACTCTTACTTCAGGTGTATGATATCTCTTTTCAACACTGGAAGCAGATTGAAGAGGTTAGACCTTCACATTCTAATGATTATTGAATCTTTTGGCAGCTCTTCCTCAATACTTGAAGGACAAAATAAGTATAAAAAATAAAAATTAAGAGGCAGTCAGAATTCTTGTCTGGATTGAAGATTCCTTCAATGAATAAATCAATAAATAAATAAATAAGATTAAAAAGGCTTGTGCTTCATTTGAATGCATTTTCTTTGAAGACTGGTCCCTCAGCGAAAGCTCTGTTATAGTATAAGGATGGTACATTATAATTGTCAAGTGAAATTAGACCGGAATTGTACTCTAAATGTTAGTATTGTGCATGTGTGCTTAAATAAAATATATTATACTTGTCAGCTTGAAAGAGCTGTAGAATTGTAGCAGTGAGAAAGCTATCTACCCATCCGAACCGCTAGCAAAAATTAATATTCGGCCAGTTATAGAAAATCACCTTTATCTCTACAGGTTGCATGACAACTGCAATCCTTTTTACCCGTATTTGCAGCAATATTCCTGTGATTTCAACAGGACTTATTGCCCCAGCTGTTAAGTACTGCACACATATTCTAATAACAGCCTCTGCTGAGGGCTATTGAACCAAACACACAGATGTTCTTAAGAACCAAACATACCGATGCTCTTAAGCCTGAAAGGAGCTCTATAATCCATGTAAGAGCAGGTCCCCTTGTCAAAATCAAGCCTGAGGGACTGACTGTGATTTAGCCATCCATAGACAGCTGCTCTTTGAAACACCAGAAAGAATTCCTCCCTTCCCACTGTAGAAGTCAGCTGAAAAGGGTAAATTTACATTTGTAAGACATGATGTATATCTGAAAGCCCAATTATATTTGCAAATGCCTGTGTTTGCTGGTGGATTATTATTGGGGAACGAAGGCTATGGGGATTGTACTGCACAACTGTGCAAAGGGTCTCGGCTTTGGCCTTGATCCTCAGAAGCACAATAATCTGCATGTTCCTACTCAGTCATGACACAGGAAAGCTATTTTGGGGGAGGAAATTGCAAGGTCTAGAGCTTTCTCTCAAAGAAATGACTTGCAGAGCTAACTTTAAAAGAAATCTCACTTGCCCTGTCAGGGCTCTGGTTTCCATAACCTACTCACCCCCAGGAAGACCCATGACTTAATGCTTCTTAACAGATTAGTGTTTCTCTTACTACAAAGATCATGACAGTGACACAACCCTACTTAAGAGAAGTGCAGTTATATACAAGGAGGATTAATCAGCACAAATTCTGAGTCAGACCTGGGCTGGGCATGCTGGGCATACCTTTCCCATAAAACTATTCAGACAGCCCTCTGGTCTCTTTCCCAGGGCTGAGTGTCTGCTTGGTTCATCTTCATAAAATTGTGGATGAACACTGTCCCAGACAAAACTAATATTCAGGGAAGCAGGAGATTCAAATTCTCCAGATGCACTCACAATTGCAATTAAAGATACCTGTTGAACAGTGCTGGAGACCCAAGCCCTCTTTCTACTTAGGGAGAATACCATGTGTAGATATCATTGGTACTAGCCGATGTTTGGTATAGTGTGTCCAAGAACCAATTTTACTGAAACCATCTCAAAAAAGTCATTTGTGTTTTGGGAGAGCTTAGAAGCCACTGAAACTTTCAAAGACCATTTTAGAAAACAGAGTATTAAAAATATTATTGGAAGATTCATTGTATGCAGCATTCTTTATCCTGAGAAGTCTAAATAAAGTTAGAAATATACATGTATATGTGCAACTATTCAAACACATAGATGTATGTAACTATGATGTGCATGCACATGTGTACACACATCAATTAATTCTGATTGATATTATAGAATAAAAAAATTCCAAGAAGCTGTTCCCCCAAGAACCCTCTGTCTCCAGGGAACTGCTACTCAATAGGTTGCAATTCCAAGTGAACCATTGTCATAAATTCACCCAACATGCCACTCTGCATATCCTTTTGGGGAGCAACCATCCCTCACAGTACATGAACAACCTTCTTTGGCTGTTAGTTTGGTGCTATGGGTCACATGGGCTGTAGGCGTTACAATCCAGGTTTCTTTCCTTTTTCTAGTCACCCAACAGACACGTTAAATCAACATCAGCTGCACAGTTTCATATTCTGGCACATCCCAGCCTGACAATAGTTACAATATGAGACCCCTGCCTCAGCATGTCTTTCAGTAAGACTAAATCATTCCTGACAAATAGATGCCTGCAATAGCTGATGAAAAATGGATGGACTTGCCTGTCATAAACAGGGTTTCAGAGAAGGAACTTACTGACTGGCTTGCACAGTTTCTCTTCTTGATGGGGATTGCTAAGTGCTTTTCTCATCATCCTGCTGGTTTCCTTATGCAACTGTGTTCATTTTCCCCTCTCTCTCCTTCCTCCTTCTCTTCTCCCCTATCCACAACTTCTGATATCAAAATGTCTGAGAGTCAAAATTTAGTTTTAACTTCTGTCTCTCAATCTCCTGAAAGCTGAAACCTGCTCAGCCAGAATATTTTGAAAATACATTGGTGCAAACAAGTCTCAGCCAAATTCCTTCCTTCTTGGTTGTGCTTTTTTTTTTTTTCCTTCATTTTACATGTATCAGATTTTCAAGAGCGTCATCAGCAAAAGCTATTTCAGCAGCTCATTTTCCACATAGAATAAGGAGAATAACAGGTGACAAGAGAGAAGCAAAATAACGTTTCATGAATGCAGACATCCCCTTCTGCCTGAAAATGATCCTCCCAAAATATACATGCTACAGTCTTCACCATTTCCCTCTCCTTGTGAAGACATCGTGATGCCGGAATGAGTGCCAGCCACATAAAATATCATGCATTTTGCAGTGCTTAAATAAAAACGCCTCCCCCAATTAAAACAAACAGAAAGAAAACAGCAGAATCTGACATGAAGTGACCTTAAATGCCTTGTTCTGTAATTTCTCTGACTTTATAGTTTCCACAGGACATATCATTATCACATACTGCCCATTGACAAGCACGATGGGAGTTGAATCTATGGGGAAAATGGCCCTTTTAGGAAGGATAGTGGCAATTTCATTCCTGCCACACCTGCAGAGAACAGTTACAACTCTCTTTGTAATCTGAATGCCTTTTTTATGACATAGATGACAAGAAAGTGCACTGATTTGGAGTATTGCTTGCAGGCAGTCAATACCAGTGATGAAGTTTTTGAAAATCAGGTTCACTCCTTGTACAACCGAAATGTAATCCATGGGGAAATTAATGGCCTTTCTACACTCTTAAATCTGAGTAAAAGAGGCTCATTTCATCCCACTGGAAATAGAAACAGAGGGAGAGAGAGAAAGAGAAAGAAAAAGAATAAAACCCAGTACACAATAAGAATGGTTTGATCAGCAGCCTGAATTTGTGAAAAAAACACTAGCTCTCCAAACTGATTCTATGATCTCAGTTGAGTGGAACTGTTAGATGTGTTTAGATGTTTAATAAGACTGTTTAAGGACACTAAACATCTGATGCCTCTGGGCATCTTCCTTCAGGTTCTTTTACACTATCAAATTAACATACTCTTAGTTTAGTCCAAAGTTCTCTTCCCCCAACTGCTCACTGTGCACATGGGTAGGATCATTTCTTTCAAGGACAGTTCCCAAAACAGCATAGGGTTCTCAGCCTTGATTCCATGGAAGTGGTTTGTGTCAGGAACTTTCAGCATCACTGTGCAGAGTGGCAAAGAAAGGCAGAGAGATGCTGTAGACTGCCAAAATGGGATAGGTCTTGTACTGCAAGTGTCCCATGATTTTGTAGTTCTTCTGGGTGTTTGTGTTAAATAGCTCATGTGCACACAGCAGAGTATAAACAGTGACTGGACAGGAGAGACCTCACCACATGGTCTGTGCTTACTAGAGCCTTGGTTGTGTTCCTGTATCTGTCTCAAAGGGATCATATGAAAAGGTATGCACTTTAATGATGCATTCACAGAGGTCACACACATGTACACAGGGTGTTTCCTTATTTAAAAGGAGTGTGTAATTCTCTAGAGCAGTGCATTTTTTCAAGAGCTCTTTCTAAGTGGCAAGGGAGAAGAGGCTGTTACTGCATGATAAGGAAGTTTCTGAATGATAATTTAGAGATAATCTTTTAAAATTTGATGCAACCTCATTACACACACTTCTAAGTGACATAACTACAAGTTTTAGTTATTCCTATCTGTCTTACAGCTCTCTCAAGAAGGCTTTCCAAAAATCATACAGCTCAAAGCAGAACTGGGGCCATACAACTCATAAACTGTACTACAACTGTAGGTGGCTGGAAATAGGTCTGGTCTAATTGCTTGCCAACATTCAGTGAAGTGATAATATTGAACAATTAACCCACAAGCAGTGTCACATTGTTTTTCCTGCCAATCTCAATTTTAACTTGTTTCTTAATGCCATACTTAATGTCAATGAGACTCAGGACAATATATTGTCAATAGGCGTGAGTTGAAGAATAGTCTGAAGTATTATTTTTAATCCTAGTTTATATGTAACTGTAAATCCTATTCCTAGCCATGTGCTTGTGGAGAGAGTGACAAAGATTCTTATTTTCCATATTCCAAACAGTTAATGTGTGAGGAGAAAGATAGGCAGACAGAGACAAAAATACAGAAACAATGTGAAGAATTAAGTGTTCTCTAGTATTCTGGGTCTTTTTCAACTCTGTCTCTACTCTCTGAATGAACAGATTTTGCCTGATAGTTATGTCATGGTCTTTCTTTCTTAATTCTGAGAAATGTTTAGAACACTTAAAAGGACCAAGTGAGATGTTTTCTAAGCCAAAAACAAAGACCAATAGGGCTAAAATTCACTATAATCAGATAAGATATGTCATCTGAGACCTTTTCCTTATCCTATAAAGTTTGCTCACTTGTAGCAGAGAAGTACATTGTACAAGGAGGCTTTATTTAATACCAAAAATCTCACACAACCCTTTCCCTTCACTGAGTCAGCAGTTGTGAATTCAGATATGAAGGAAACTCACTGAAACAGCTTGTTTCACTTGCTGAGTCCTGAAAGAAAGAAAGAAGAAGAAACGTAGAAACATTTATATATATATTTTTTTTCTAATGCATACACAAAAAAGAATGCTTCATGAATTACTCTTATATCCTAAACTTGAGCAATCTCTGTATAACACCACTGATACCTAACATGATATATTCTAGGATTGTATTTGACTTTTAAATGTGCAACATCACTGTGGGCAACAGTCATACCTGACTCTTGACTGTATTCATATTTTCCTTGTGTTGTTTCCAGCTGACATACTTTATTTCTTTATTTATTTTTAATACTTATGTTCTAACCACATAGATTTTATGTGTATTTTGGTATTTATGAATACATTTTGAATTCTTGTTTCCATCCCAGCATTTAGACTCAAGTTCTTAAATTCTTTCTGTAGAAAGACAGTGACCATCTGTGTAACAATACTTTCCATCTTCATTTCATCACAATATTGGCCTAATAATCGGCAGTGTTTTAATACAGGATTGTTATTGTAAATATTAGGTGTGATCAATTCTAAAACATGTCCTTTATGAACTGAAATAGTTACCTTTTTCAAGTTTTGTATACCTTCCTTCAATACTACTTGTTATCTTCTAATTGCTTTTTTCCTTTATCATAGTATTCCTTTTTTAATCTCTCTCTCTCTTTTTTTTCCCTTCACTATTTTGGTTCCTGTTTGGAACCTATAGAATACTTTTCTTAAAATAAGAACACTTGTCTTTCCTGGAAGTGCAATTCCCTTTTCCAAAAGAGCAATTGAGTTAATCTTGTGTTATCTACCTCTGGGAAAGCTTTACTTTATTTGGTCCACTTTTTAAGTTACTTCAACATCTTGAATTATGCTTTACCCAGATATGTTTGAAACATTTGAACATTACAAATGAGCCTGCATCATCATTTTCCCATTTTTAAAATATACGTACACTATTTGGTCTTCTCCAGTCTTACTATATCACCCACTACGCTCTACCACACAACAGATTAAAACTCCTTGGACTTTTACTGTCATGGGCACTTCCATTTTGAAAGATACAGTAATGTTTCCCCATTTTGAACCTGCTAAAATGGGACTAAGCCCAAGAAAGAATGATCAAACTTATCAGGAGAAGAAACCTTGCATTTAAATTACTGAATTTTCATATCTTGTTTTTAACTGATTGATTAGACAGTTGAAATAAATCTTCTTTAAAGTACTAGAGAGCTTGAGGGTTTATTAGATTAATCTGAAAAAAGGAACAAGTATGATGTGCACTATGCAATGTCTTTCAACCTCATTGCCTGCATATTAGGCTGCAAGAAAAGAATATTTAAGTGTCTGTTTATTAACTGATTGTCGAAGAGGTCTGATTATTTCAAGGAGATAGCATTGCACAAGAAATAGTGAGATGAACTGAAGAGTAACCAAATGATTGATTCATTCCCTTTGGGGGAGGGGCAGAAATAAAATAAAATAATGAAACATAAATGTGTCAGATTCATTTATACAGGATTGATATTTTATGTAGCTCTTTTTGAAGTTGAAATTAAATTTTCTTAAAAGGTATTATTAAAAGGGAAATGGGAGGTAACCTTCCATCAAGATACCATTATTTTAATATGTCTTTAAAAAAATGAACTTTTTTCCTGAAGTGTGCTACTAAATTGATTTATGAAGATCTAAGCAGTAATTATGAAATGTGCTTATCTAGACACCTTCTGTTTCTATTGATCCTACACATTATTCTGATGAAAAGCTCATAATTCACAGCATTCTTGATGTTTAGATTTGTTGAAATTATTTATAACTTGCAGTCCAAGTGTGTTGCTAATGAAATGAAGTTTGAAACTGATTTGAAATGCACAAAATTGTCTGTTTTCAGGCCCTGAACACAGATAGTTACAGCACTCTGCTTTGCGACACACAGATGAGGAATGCAGCACCACTGTGGAAAAAACCAGGATCGGTTTGGGGAAGGGAGGTGCCAGTCTTTCCAAGGGTTTCAGATCAGGAAAGCAGATAAAACCAGGAGATTAAGAAACTTCTGGAACTGTCAAAATAGACAAAAAAAAAAAAGTGTTTTGATGGACGCTAGGAAAAGAAACCTCATTAAGTCTGTCCTAATGCTCATCTGCTAGTGACAGTTACCTCTTTCAAGAACCTGTGTTTTAATTTCTTCAGAGATTTTCTCAGAGCCAAACCATCTGTTGAAGTTGTAACTGCTCCTACAATTAGAAATTGCTGGGCAAGGAAAAAAAAAAAAAAGGAAGAAAAAGAAGAATAGCCATTCCTTCTCTGATCAGTGAGGACTGAATAGACTTCCACTCCTTATCACAATACTTGCTCCAAAATTGCCTTCTCGTGGGGTCATTGCGGGGGAAGATACGATGCCTTTTATTGGTTCTGAGAGCTCCTTCCTACTGCTCTGCTGTCACCTGAAACCCACACAGGAGGCTGTGCAGAGGAGGCAGCCTCCCCTCTGTGGGTTTGCTGAGAGAAAAAAAGTATGGAGACTAGGGGAAGAAAATAGGGAAAAAGTAAGAGGGCAGGCAATTTAGCAAACAGCTGGTAATGCTCTGACCACAGTTCAGCCTGGGGGGATGTGAAACAGGGTTGAAGTGTCATAGTAAATGGCTACTCCTTGTGATGTTACTGGGATTTCATTTTTCTTGCATGTGCTTTTCTTAGGGACAAACACCAGTACGTGTGTCTCTGTATTGAGTTCAGGCACCCATTTCTCTTTTTACCTCATGCAGGCACAAACCATGTTATAGACTCTTTGGGCACCTTTTGCATCTGCAAATAACAAACTGCCACAACAGTCTGAAGAAACAATGACATTTATGCTAAATGCTTTTCTCTGTTACCAGATAGCAATGACCTCAGATCTAGTCCACAGGAGGAACTCTGCCAGAGACACAGCTATGGCAACCCAACGTGACAGCCATTAGAGTCATTATCTTTTATCATTATGGTACCAACTAACAGCTTCAAGGACATCTCAACAGTCCCCTTATTGACAGATTGCTAGCCCCATAACAGAAAAGAAAGTGGTCTAAACTACCATGGAGATTATACTTAGAAATTCCTCGTCCACATCAAAGCCCACTGATGCACAAAACAAAATTTTATTTTCCTACCATTATTGCCTCATTGAATGCTATATTGGATTAGGATAAGGACATGTTTCCTCATCCAGAGGGGCTTTTCGAATGTCTTTGGTAGGCCTTCCATTAATACGCATCTTGGTGTTATTCAAAAGAAAACGATCATCTGCCACAGTCTCTGTGAAACAAAACTGCAAGCCACAGATGACCCAGAGGCTGTAAATTACCCACCCCTCAATTAAGTAATACAAAACAAGGGATATCCAGGGAGCTGTCAGAAACACATGATGCCACAATCAACTACAGCATTCTGTTAGTAACCAAACACAGCATAAGGATATTCTAAAACAATTCCATAAAGAAGTACATGGACAGGAGGACAATGAATGATAAATACTAAACAGACACTGATTTTTTTTTAAAAATCCAATAGAACTTAAGATGAAGCCAAATAACATCCCTATTGGCACTGATCTTCACATTTGAAGATTACGCTAGATCTTAATAGAATTAGGAAATAGCAACTGCTCAGCAAAAACAAAAGAAATGAAGCTCACTAATGTGCTTGAATCCCAAGAGTCACTTGCATTTCTGTTCAGCATGTTGTCACACACAGCAGCCAACAAGTGTTGTGCATGGCTTTTAGAAAGGAATCTAAATTCTAAAGCAGGTAAAAATGTCTTTATTTAAATTCAGCTATTCTCTTTTGGAAAGAACTGACCGTCAGCATCAGAACTTTCTTCAAATATGTCCAAGTTTCTTAAATTTCATTTAGGAAAAAAAATAAAAAATAATAAAAAAGAACAAAAGAGATTATACCAGTCTTTGTCTCATAATGATCTCTTATTTTTAACTCTATTCTCAGAAAACAGACATTCAAATAAAAAGAACAAAAGAAACCTGTTCAAAGTATTTTAAAAACTTAAGCTGAGACTGTCTTCCACTATCAATCTCCTGGGGCTTTCAGATTCATTTTATAAAATAATTCAATGCTACACTGACTTTATCCCTCCAATTGTTTTGTGGAGCTCCTTTTTCTGATACAGTAACCAGTTATTTCTAATCCTGTGCACATTTGCTCTGTCTGTTTTGTAAGCCTCAATGTTTAATCCTACTGTTACCCAATGCTAATCCCAAAATAATACACAGTCACCCAAATACACCCAGGGCTGACTGCCAAGCATCGAAGGGGGTACCCAGACATTTACCTGGAACGTGTCCTGCACACAGACTGGGTGGAACAAGGAGGTTTGGGGCTGTGAAAAGCCTATATTTTATCATAAGTACATATTATGCCTCTATCTCTGTCCCTTATTTCTAATGAGAAGTCAAACCAGAAATATTTTCTCCTGAACATAGGTGCAGTCTATATTTGTCACATCCTTAGCCAAACAGGACTTCATTCCTCACAAGGAATTTGGAAGAGAGAATACTGATGATAGCCATCAGGCCCTGATCTCAATGACCAAATGACTCAAGTTGTTAGGTGGGCAAAAAAACTTTGTCATTATAAAGTCAACAATGTTAAAAGATACTGCATTAGGATTTATTTACTTTTCCACTATTTCTACAATTTTTTTGTAAACTTCTCTCCCTTCCAGAGTCTTTGGAGTTTGGTGAGCAATTTTAACAAACTCCAGTTCCCTCAGCAACTTAACCAGAAACTTACTCTCAACTTTGAATAACACTTTATTCATTTAGTTTCAGAGGTCCTGACTCATTTCATCTCCAGATACAACCCTTCTCTAGTGCTGGTGTTTCTGGTCACAGTGTTTGCAAATTCCTGGAAAATTAAATGGACAGTGAGCTCTTTTCTGGCATCAATCCAGTCAGCTGTGCTACCAGCTGTCTCTGCTTTAATTTTTTATATATATATTTTTTATTTTATTTATATTTTTTTTTCCTCAGAGAGTGGGGTGAGGGTGAGAGCTGTGATTTTTGAACAAAAGAATTCTACAAAATCTTAGCCAAGAAAACAAGAATTACTGTAATAACAAGGAAGCAGATTAAAGGGTGAACACTACAGACTGAACCAGAGGCTGGGGAAGTTGATGAGAACTGCTCTTCCATTGCCTACTGCTTACTGCATGTCATACTACGTCTTTAATGACCTTCAGTCAAAGTTGGTTTAATCATAGAAAAAAATGTCCACTGAGCTTAACTGTAACAGATTCTGCACTTTATGTGTCATGAGTAATCAGTAAAGATAGAAAGGGAATACCTAACTTAGTGAAGACCCACAACTTTATGACGTATAGGAAACCTCTTTCACAAGGACAGATATAAACAGAGTTGAGGCTGCAGATCGATGTCCAGTGTGACCTGACAAGTTTTGGCATAAGACTCTAAAGAAGTGTTTTGCAAAATGCCATGTGAGGAGAGGAAAACTCACAGAGCTTAGAAAGTTTTCTTTGGAGTTCAGCCCTTGGGACAATTATATTCCAGAGAGCCTCAGGGGGCTGCTGCCAACAGAAGCTTGATTAGCTGTCAATCATCGTCTTGCTATACTTTCTTGTAAAGAGTTCTTTTCAGGCTAACTCATTATTTTATGATATATCCTGAGGTTGCATGCATCTACTCTAAGAAAAGCTAGGAAAGGATATTGTGACTGAAGAAATTTGGTACAGAATATACCTTTCTAAGTATTGGGATACACCACCTGTGTTTCAAGGACAGAATCAGATTAGTTTTATACCACCCTTCTTCTTATTCAATTTTCTTGGCCAGTATGTAACAGCCCGCTTTGTGAAATCTATTTCATTTGTGGCATTATGACATGAATAGCCACCAGCACAGTTGTGTAGAAGGACATGTCCACATTCATCTTTCTATATCTCCCAAGGATGGTCCATCTGGTAAAAAGAAATGCACTGAACAGGAATACCAGACGCAAATGACTGGACTTTCTTGGAGGTTGGGATTCTAAATCAATATTTGCTGGTCTTTTGACATCTTGTCTGTCTCCATGTTGTATAGAAATTATAAGGACATTGTCCTTTAAGCAAAGCTGTACTGAAGTCAAATACACATTGACTCCATACTAATAAAGTACTTGATATATTTCATGACAAATGCATACTATTATGGCTGTTGGGAATGAAAACAAACAAAAAAATAGCAACCTGTTTCTCAGTCACTGTTAACAACCACAGTAGAGTGAGCACATTTGTATATAATGCTGTTCTCACAGAGCACACCAGACATCTATCTAAGATGTAGATGTAACCTAGAGTTAGGGATAAATCAAATAAAACAACAAATGACAGCAGGGAAAAAAAAAATGTACCTCTTCCAGGCAGAAATTTATCATTAGTTTTCAAAGGTATTCTAAGGTAGAGAAGAGGCAAGAAGTCTCCAGAGTACTATGAGTGAATATTCCCATGTATGTGGGAAATACATTCCCATAAATTTCAAAAGCTATCAATGCAAAGTGGTGAAACTGAGATTTGCCTTGAGCTTGAGCTCCAGTATTCAAGTACAACTGAATCCTGATTCAGTTTCATGTTGTGGGCTTGTTGTTTCTGAACCCTATTTCTTCTCTTTTCTCTCCCTTTGTGTCTTCTGCACCCCATCTTTTTTTCTATTGCTCTTGCTTTTGCTCTGTCCCTCCTACTGATGACTTTACAGTAAATAGCACCTGAAAAATCACACCCAAACAACTTCATAACACCACAGGATATATGGAAAATAATGTTTTCAATGTAGGCATACAGGCAAACTGTGTTTGCCATCTCTACAATAAGCAGAAATACAGACAGACCATAGGGCTTCTAGAATATCTAACATGACTTGCCAAATGTGTGTTTGATTCATCCTTCATTAAAATATGCGTGTATAAAAATGAGGGAACCTTATGTTCTACAGCTTATATTTCTCTGCTTAAAATTAATTTGATTCAAAAGTGGTTTATTATTATTAAAGGTTTGTGGGCTTTTTCTGTTGGTTAGTTAGACAGATGGAGTTTTGTTTGTTTGAGAAAGGGCTTACAGCAAAAAATCCTCTAACAGCATTTAAGGTAAATTTACAAAAAGATATCTCAGAAAATAAATATTAGACTGGTAAATATGAGTATTAATATGGACAGCCTCTGTCTGAAAAGCCTCTTCATCTAGTCAGGAAACAAAAGCTCATTCTACCGGAGGTAAATTCACATGAAAATTTGTTAAATTGTTATTAGTTGAATAGCATGACAATAATATGTTTCAGGCATTTGTTTGTCAGGCTATGAGATTTTCCAGTAATACAGAAGAAAGGGTTTAAAAATTATGTGTCACAGGTTTATTTAGGTCTATAGTAGCCTGGTATTTGGTGTTACTATGACACAGAATGCCCTTCATGACAGGGTAAATTAGTAGTAAATCCAGCCCCACAGTGAGTTTGCCCATCACCCAAATTTATTCTCCATTAATTTCTTAAGAGAATGGCTTTCGTCTTTCTCAGCATGCTGAGAGCACCACATATACCTCTACTGCTCCTGCGTGTTCACAATAAACAGAATTTATTAATTTTTTATTAATTTTATTCCGGAAAAAGTCAGTGCATGGAGACCATCTCAGAAACGTTCACAGCCTCCTCTCCCCTGACATGAAACCTCTGTGTTTGCCTGTAGATACCATGTCACCAAATGTCAGGCCTTGCTAAGGCAGCAAACTCCAATTTCCCTATTAGGCATTTGATGAAACACTTCATTAGAGTCACTTAAAGAACGGCTCCTGATAGACTCCTGATAGTGTGAACTCACTAGGAATGAGCAGAATAGATTAATTTAGGCCCAGAGGTATTTCCTAAAACCTTCTAACTGTTTTTTTGTAACTTTTGCCCATATGCAGCCTGCTGCAGAGCTTCTCCTCTGGATTCCATATACTCCTTTTTTTTTTTTTTTTTTTTCTTTTTGTAGTTTAGATTAAAAGTTTGGGATTGATAACTGAAGTATAATTAATATAAAATAGGTGGATGATTTAAACTAGAATCACTGTGGGACATGAATCCAAGTCCAGAGGGAAGCAAGAAAACACTGAAAATGAAAGAAGTACACAGGCAAGTGTACACCATGGGAAATTCTCAAGAAAGCAGTCAGCTTTTTCACTAGCACAAATCCGACTCTGAAAAAATGAGGAAGAAACCCTGTTTATCTAGCCAAAGCTAAGAAAGCACTTTGATCTCTGTGCCCATATGTCACATAAGAAAGGGACAATATTGGACACAGCATGTGCATTGGATGTGCTTGTGACACCTGTTGCAGTGGAGGATTTTGCTTCAAGTTTACACCATGTCTCTCTCGCTAGATCCCAGTCCTTGTATAGACCTAGATCAACCTGCCCTATGTGAGGACTGAGGATCTCCCTTTTCTATTTTGTTCAGGATTTTCCTTCCTCGGACAGCCCATGACAGCATGTGCTCCACTGTAAACAAATCGCTACCTTATCCCTATCACATGGCTATTGAAATGTGCTCAGCTGTCTTTAAGATGCAAGTTCAGCCATGGCTCTGGCTTTGGGTGCTTTATTGCTGTATATGATTTTCCTGATCCCAGGTACATACTGCATACATTTTCCTGCAACAAAACCATGGATATTTTGTCTGTCTCTTTTTATCAAGAATGTTTCTTTTTCTGGCTCAAGCCAGAGTTTCCCCCTTCCCAGTCTCTGCACCTCTCTGAGGGGTTGAGGCTCCCTGGCTCATAATTTATCTTCTATTATCAGTGTCTCATGTGAGGATATTGGCAGTTTTACTAATTCAGCTAAGATGCTTCTTCAGTGAAGTCTATCAGATGTATTCAGTGTTTAACACCAAGTTTCATGAGAGTAGAAGGGAGAGACATTACTAGATCCCCAGCAACAACATTCACCAGGAAGTACAGCTTTATCATGTTTTCTGTCTTTGGGAAAAAAATTTGGTGTGTTTTGCAATGTTAAGTACGACTAAAAGCACCATAATAAAAGAAAGAAGGAAATAAAGCACAGAATAATGAGAAAAGCAGTAAACAACTTTCCAGGAATGCTAAACAAACAAACAAACAACAATAGGAAAGGAGGAAAGAGTTGATGAAGCAGAGGCAGGAGCAAAGCTTCTCCAGATGCCAAGCATGCTTCCAGAGAAGAGTGCTGCAATAATACACAGTGCTTGAAAGGGCAAAATGTTATTCTTAAGCTAATGTACACCCTAAAATAACATCAAAAGAAAAGGAGGAGACAGAGGCAACATAATATTAAAACTGAGACTAAATTAAAAGTTAGCTTGACCGTCATAGGTTTACAGTAAGCATATAAGAAGAGAGTCCAGAAGACAGTAAAAATTCAAAATAATTTTAGGTAACTGGCAACCATGCATGTCATCAAGATCTTAAAAAAAAAAAAAAAAAAGTCGTCAAATTATCTAATTATCTGAGGAGCACACCCAATGAATCTTCAGCAATTGGCTCAAGAGCCCATGGAGGGCAGAAGAAATATAGAAATATCATGGGGCTGGTTAAGGGCAACTGTAAAACTTTTTCACAAAAAAGAGTTACAAACTGGTCATGCTATTTTTGATAGAACCTGGAAAATCTGGAAAGATTTTGGAACAAATTATACACAATCTGTTTGCAAGTAACTGAAATATAATAAAGTGACCACCATTGCCCTAATGGTTCTATCAAAACTGCATCATATCAGACAAGTCAAATTTCCTTGTTTTTCAGGAATATTCTTGTTAGTGAACAGCTAGCATGCAAGCATGCAATATATTTAATACATATGGACCTTAATATATATATTTTTCTTCTTCTTCTTAATCTCCTAGGACATTTTCATCATGGACATACGGAAACATGGTCAAGTTAATATTTTTATGACAAATGCACAAAGAGTTAAAAAAACACTTCTCAGAAAGCAGTTATGACAGGTTTTCAAACAAAATATAAAGTGACCTCTCTGACCAATTCCATTTAACTCTCTTCTAAAATGCCTTGAATACAGGATAGACTGAACTCTCATGGATGGCACCAAGCTCAGAAAGGCTGAAATCCAAAATGACTTCAAAAACTGGGCAAAATAAATGGAAATTAGTATAATGAAATGCAGCATAGTCCCTCCTGTTGCAAATGGGTTTTGCTACAGGATGCTACCAGATGCTTTATCAGCTGCTGTAGTTTTGATTCCAAGTCAAGTGCACACGTGCATGCACCCATGCTCTGAGTGCAGATAACACTGTCTAATACATTAGCCTGCCTGAACCTAGCCCTGCAAAAACTTCTGGTTTGGAGATAGCTGTAGGCACTACACTCTGATGGTAGTCTCTTTACTATCTAAACTCCCTATGTAACTCTGTAGCTTCCCCCTCCCATGTTAACCTCTGTGATTTTGGAAGCAAACATCAGTTGTTGGTTTCTTATTTCTACATTTGAGCATTTTCACTTAATTTCATCCCATTAAAGAGATGCTGAAAAAATGGACCTCTCCTAGTAATCTCACTGTTGTAAAGTGCTTCTGCTTGGAAATGGTGCTTATGAGAGAAACAGGATGCTGAACAGGTGATTTCAACAGTAGCTTCTACATACACTGAGGCATGCAAAGATATCTGCATTTTCTGACCAGAATTTGTAAATGGTTTCCAGCAAGATGCACAAACTAGATTCTACAGTACTTCAATCAAATTGCAGTGATCAAACTAAAGTAAAACAATTTCTGTGTTTAAAATCCAGAGAGACATTTTGATTCAGTATTGTCTTCCCATATTTTCCAATGAAAAGGCCAAATCCTAAAGTCTTTCCATAATGTTTAATCTGTGTTCAGTTCCAGCTGAAACCAACAAAAATTTAGCTCATCAAAGAATAGGAATAGATTATGTCCCTGTTAAGAAAGATTATATAATATACACCATGTGTGTATGATGTGCTAAATATGACAAGTCAATAGCATAGAACACAAAGAGAAGAATATTTCTTTTTTAATTATGCAAAACGGAGAAAATTAGTGTCCAATTGCTTTGCTAGCTTCCTTAGATTCCAATTAGATTTGCTATGCTAACAAGAATCTTGTACTAAGAACATTTTTGCTTTTTAGCATGCACGATGTGACTTCACATCAAAAGCAGCAGGAACTGGCAGTCAGCAGCAAATTCCTACAGGGAAATATCACACATAGTTGTTTTCTATGGTGAAACACAGGCTGGAGGGACTCGATTGTCATACCGGTTGTTACCACCTATAATTACTTTTAAAGATTCATGTCCTGTAATGATCCAAGACACTCCTGTTATCTCTTTCCAGCGATTGATCTGAAACATCTGTCATCAACACCCACATGGCTAAGAGAGCTGTTTTGCTCAGGAATGATTTGGAGCACAGACATTGTCACTGAGTTACAGTATGTTATGCATGCAAAATCAAAAATGTCACACAGCAGCCTCCAGCTGAAGATTTAATGACATCTAAATTGAAGCCAGTAGCATTTTGTATTGCAAGGTGGCAATGTAAACATATTTGTTTACAAGGTTCCTGCTCTGCAGGTCTGATGTGGCAAAGCAGCAATAACAGATGACAAAGTGGATCCAGTTTCTGATGCTTTCAGCCCATGCCAAATCACTCCTGGTCTGATAGAGAAGGACAGATTCAGAACCATCCTCTGCTTTGCTAGTTCAGATAATCTGTTAATTACTCTTACTGCTTATTACTTCACAGAGTCCAAGCTCAGAAAACTTGATTGCATAGAGAAACCTCCCATTGACCTCGAAGCATTTGTAGGACAAGCTTTTGAACTGATCCAAAAGTCATTAACCTATATGCACTGACTTCTCACTTTGCTTTAATGAACAAAGCATGGCAAGGTATGTGTAATGTGTAATTAGAAAAGACAAGCTGGCTTCTCCAGATTAAGTAATAACTGAAGGCCAGATCCTAAACTGAACTCATTAAAGCTATTTGGATTTACATTACCTCAGAAGCTAGCTCTGGTACAAACTTTGGCTTCAAATTCAAACCAGGATGACTTAGTTTAGGGGAAATTGGCATTTGCTTCATTATTTCCCCATTCACCATTTCACATTAGTGCTTGGATGGAGAAGAGGACAGAAAAATCTGGAGGAGATTATTTCTGGCCCAGCTGAAAGGTTGGAACAGGGAAGCTCTCCCTCACATGTGTTTTGCAGTCCAGTTTCCAATCAACAAAAGTATGAATTTGATGAGTTTTGCAGTTACAGAAAGTTAGTCAGAAATCGTTAATTATTTCCTGCTGAAAATCAAGATAATTGTTATGTTTAAGGCTTATTTTTTGAAAAAAAAAAAAAAAAAGAAAAATCAATAAATAACCTCAAATCAATAAATAATCTCCAGAAGTGTGTTATTTTGTGTGCATGTTTGTTTGTTAGTGTCTGTATGCAAATTGTATTTGAAATTTTCTTTCAGAAGGCCAGAAATAATGAAGTGATGAAAAGAACAGATTCTTTTGTGTTCTGCTTTCTTCCTGTTAGTAAGTAGGGAAAAAAATGTAAAATAAAATCCCCTGAAAGGTAGAAGATGTAGGTTGAAAGTGAAAATACTCTGGATTTATTAATTTATTTAGTAAAGTTTTACTTGGGGAAAAAGAATAAAGGGGGGGAAAAATGAGCAGACTTTTCCCTGGCACTGTTCCTCTCTCCATCCCTGCTTTTAATATACCAAATAATTTTCATTAGTGTTCTACATATCTGAAGACAGGGAAATATTAGCTTTGATTGCTGGGGCTCCTCATAGGAGCCCTGAATTATAGACAACAGCCACACTGAAATCTGCAACTTCTTCATCCACCACCCATCCTAGACCTCTGGAAGCAAAGCAATCTAGTCCATATAAAGCTCATCTAAATGAACACTGAATGACATTTTCTATCAAATATAAAATATTGAGAAGAAGTAGGACTTTAAGGTAAGGATCTCCTACATAATTGCTATGCTAATAAAAGTAAGCTTTTAATATAAAAAAATCATAATATTGCGTATTCTAAAGTAAATATGTTTCAGAAATCTGTTTATAAGTTTTTATCAAAATTCAAGGAGTCCTGCCGCAGCAGCGTTTCCTTTTTAAGCAAGTCTTCCCCAAAACCTTTCCTGGGATGTGTGATGTCCCTGTGAGTGCCCTGCTCATGATGCTGTTCCAGATCATTAACGTGATCCCCACTGACACACCGTATGGTGGTGAACGGCCACGAGCAATACAAAGCTGCTAATGATGCCCTTAGCCCATAACATGTATTTTAATGAATGTAGTGGGAACTTTCAGTTTTCAGCATGCAGACATCCCTGGCAAACAAACACTCAAGGTTGTTTTTTGCTGCTGTACCCAAGAGAGATACATACACATTCACACATACATATTCAACGACTAACCCGTGTTGAAGTGAGAATAGGTATTATTTAATTCTACAGACTCAGAGTGGCTGCAGAAAGCCACCTGAAGAGGTCAAGATAGGTTAGGAGAGAGTCTACAAATGGGCCTCACAACAACTAGGGGGAAGAGGGAGAACTCTGTTTTTGCAGAATTCTCTTTTGATAATTTAATATTTAATATCATTGTAAGGAAGTCTGAAGTGCAAAGGCAGACTTCTGTAAATATTTTTAGGCCACTGAGTCACCTGGGTTCCCTACAGCTAGGTCAAATGGTGTGAAAACCCTACAGCAGCACAAACTTCCAGCATCTTAAGCAAGAACAAATCCTTTCTTCTCTCCATTCCCCCATACCCCATTTTGGTTCTGTTATTATTTTTTGTTTGTTTGTTTTTTGATTGCTTTAGTTTTAAATACAAGTGTACCACAGATCAATCGCCAGCAGTTGAAGACTTGAGGAAGGAACACATAGATCAAATTAACCTAGTTATGGATATATACACAGAGGGCTAGTCTCCAAAAACCTGAGGGTCAGATTTCCTCATTATGAAATCCCACTACTGAGGCCAGATATTCAAAACAGTGACTATTGAAGCAAACAGCTACACAGCAGACTTTCTAGGCTGATAACCAAAAGGAAAAGAAAAAGAACAATTGCAAATTTACCGTCCCTTTCACTCCATGGAGAAAAAAAAAAAAAAGCCACAATTTTATCTGATCTGGAGGGTTTATAGCATTGGTACCTGGAAAACACTCTAGTCCTATGTACACATCTAAACTAAAAGGCTTCCTTTCCTCACCTTCACCCTTTCCACCCCACTTGTAGCAAGGGCCCATCCCAGAAGTAACACCACCCATTCCCTTCAGTGCCATTGGTAGTATTGCTAGACAGACAGAAAGGATGGCATGAAGGCTGGAGGCAGCACCTATGAAGCACCAGGAGCAAGCCACAGAACAGTCTCCATGGGACCTGCCCAAAGTAACATTGAATCATCAGCAGAAATGCAAATCAGCGAGCAATCAGGGAACAAATCAGTGTATAAATTGCCTTTCTACACTATCTTTCCTGTGTCTGCGGTAAATATGAGGGAACAATCCTTCCTCCACAGCAGTGATCATAAACAATTTATTGCAACAAGGGGAACCAGGCTTTATATTCCCCACTGCCACATTCTTCTGCAGCCCTCAGGAACAAATAAGAGCACGTATTAAAATGATCACAAAGCTGCTATTCCTTCAAAGCAAAACAAGCCCAGAAAAACAGATGCATCTTGTGGTATCTGAGCTGTTGTGCCCTATAGCCAGAACTTTCAGTTAAAGTCATCTGTATGAACATAATGCAGATAACTCTTTTCTTTCACTGATGCTAAGAGATATGAAACTACTTGAGACGACAGAACTTCAGAGGAATCAGATTGCTTATGGGCAGCATTGAGTGCTTTTAAAACAAGAGATTAGGGGACTTATCAACCGCTGAAAGCAATTCAGGAAACAAAGACAGTTAAAGGAGTTTATTCTTCAAGCAGGCAAAAGCAAATGAAAAGCAGTTTCCAGACAAGATGAGCATGTAGATGGATCCTGTCCTCCCTCCCTGAGCTGAGCCAGAGAAGGGAAAAAAAAAAAAAAAAAAGCAGGAACAATATCACCTTTTGGTATTTATAATTTTTCTGTTTTTCATGACATCACAGTGTTCTTCACGTTGCAGACTCATAGAAAAATATGCTTGCAGTCATATACTCTGAACAAACACAAAGACTTTGATTTTTCCTGTCTCCTTTAAACAACTCTTACTGTGATACTAACTTACCTCATCAGGCACAAGAGAAATACCAAGTTTTCTGACTGTATCTGTGTTAACCAAAACTGTCATACAAGAGAAGCTCTTCTCCGGTTGTAAAATTGTCATAACCAGGTTAATAAGAAAGTTTCGCTTCCAAAAACATGTGATGTTAGTAGGGATCAGTGCTTGTCTTTTCCAATAAATGCTTTGCTTGTTAAACAAAATACAGTGGGAGACTTCTGGTGAGACAATGTGCTAATAGTCCTCTTAAGACTGTTTTGCTTTTTGATGCTATATTCCTAATATGCCAACGAAAGATGCATCCAGAGGCAATGCTCCATATAAACATTCAAATCTCTTTAAAAATCCAATACTCCTGAGATTTCTCAACTGAAGAAAATAATAGGGCAAGGAAAAAAAAATCCTGATAGGACAAAGACAGATTGCCATGTCTTCCTGCCATTTAGGGTCAAGCCATGTTGTCAACGTCCTTAGGGGTCAATGGCTGTCATTTATTTGTATTAGAGGCTTATTTAGAGATTCTCTCAGCTTAGTCTCTGAACAACCAGCAGCCTGTCAAGTTGTAAGAAATTCATGGGATGATTGCATGATTAATACATCAGGCTGTCACAGGAGCCATGTGCCCATGCATAGTGGGCCTATAAGCATAGAGAGAAGAAATAGAAGGAAGAATAAAATGCTGAAGAATTAAGTTGTATTTACATGAAAATTTCTAGGGACATCTATCATAAGATGCTCCGTGTATGATGACTATTTTTGCTCAGGAAACAGTTAGGTGGTCACTAGATTAATGCTAATAATGATAATAAATAAGATAATGAGGTTTGAGAAACAGTGGATGCATCTATTCACTGAATTTTTGACAGTGCATGAGTGATGCCAGGAGCTGTGAAGAGCCTATACTCTAGTTGGAGAAAGCAGGCAGTAGATTTGCAATGAGATGCAGACCTGTTTTTATTTGCTCTGCTGATTTCTTGCCAGAAGCAATCAGCCTTTCAGTTTGACTAACCTTCAGTTTTGTTCCCTCTTCCCATGCCCATCACCCCATCCCCAAGCACCGGTGGTTTTCATCCATGTCTCTCTCACCCTCTCTTGGTCAGCTTTACCATAACTTGCTTTGCAGCAGTCACAAGCCGGACTTTCTCCACTCTCTCAGACAAATCAAAAGAACATGTCCTGCCCCAGGTCATTCAACAGAGCTCAGATCAGCAGGAACTGGAATAGACCCAAGGTTCATTGCTACGTTCCCCAGGTCTCGGTGCACAACAGCTCCCAGGGTAGGAAAGGTTAGTCCGTGGCTACAAGGACCATCCAGCAGGATCTCACTTACCCTTTCAGCTATAGCTCTGGCACTACAAGAACTCTTATGATACTTTTCTTAGTTTTCTCAAACACTAGACAACTTTTCAACAGGAGAAACTGCTATTCTGTGTTGGTAATCAAGTCAGGTTTATAAACAGTATGGAAAAGAAGCCTTGTTGGAGTTTTCACATGATAGGCCCAAAACTGAGTGAAAGACAGATTGCTTTTGTGCTGTTTACCTCATGTTAGGGTCTCACTGGAATTAAGGAATAACCTACATATTGCTGGTAAGCAGACATGGGATTCACATCATACAGCACCAATGGCTGATAAGTAGACATTTGTCTGAACTTTTCCTTCAAGATACACTTAGCTGATAGGCCAATGAATTTCCTAAAGCAAGGCTCTTTGAAATAAATAAATATTTCCAAGCAGCCAGATGAAGCTTCGCAAGAGTGAAAAGAAGCCATTATTTCATTTCATTGACAACCAGTGAGTCTGGGGAGACTAGTTCAAATGGAGATAACTACTGTGAACATACGCAATTAGGAGAGATGACTCATCTGAGACTTCCCTCTGCTTCTGCCTTTTTTCTTTTTCCCCCCTCTCTCACCTAAAAACAGGCCCTGGGATCTCATTTTGGAATTTTGATTTTCAAAAGTAATTTTCAACTGCCTGAACTTAAAACGCAAACCACAGAATCAACCTCTCCCCTCGAAACCACCTCTTGATGGTCCAAGAACTTATGCTGTGACTTCTTCCTGTGGACCAGTCATGGCAAGTGAGTGGAGAGAATTCTGTGTTTTTATGTTGTGAACCTCAAACATTTATGGGTGAATACAGAAATAAAGAGATATGGATTTTATTTCTCCAATTTTCCCTCTCAGAGTCTACCAATGCTTGGTCATATTTCTCACACATAATCATGCACTGTGCAAGATGCAAACAAGACAAGTGAAATTCTAGTCTGTTTAGAATTAAACTAAGTGTGGCTTCAAGTTTTACAAATCAAAGCTGTGGAAATTTGTATCCATTGTCCCATTTAATGAGTTTATGTCTGTGCAGTTTTGAACATTTCAGACATTATATAAATTGTGTGTATTATTATAATTTATCTGATTTCATGACAAGCTGTACATTTCACAGTTTTCAATTTTGATGCATCTCCAAGGTCTTATCTGAACTTAAATGTTTCCAAAGAATGCAATACTAAAAAGCTCTCTCAGCATGGATGAAATTTATCCTAGAAAAGAAAACAAGAACTGAAAGCCAACTCAGCTCAGCTGTTATGTTATGGAAAAAAATAGTAATACCTCTCTGAGCTGTACTGGTGAAAAGATTTTGTTACCATTATACATGCAGAATTTCTTGCTATTACATTCACAATATACAATTTTATTGCATATATCACTGTAAGAAATCTATTACATTTACTAGCGTAGATATAACCAAGTTTTTCAAGTATATTTCTTTCCAATATGTCAGAGTATTGAAAAGAGAAACTTCCAGATGCTGCAACAAGCCAGCAGTTGTAATGTCAGGTTACAGGATGGTGGCTGGACTGACCTTGCAGGTCATCTTTTGATCAGATGGGTACCCGAGGTGTCTCACCATCACTCTTATCCACACCTCCTCCTCAGAGCTGGTCACTGGATCACAGGTCAGACTGACCAGTTGTGTTTCTTCTTCCCAGAGAAACAAAGAAACTGGACTATAAACACACAAGGTAGTATAAGGTGAGAGTTCTTTATGCAAGTCCCTGTCTGATGTAAATAAGGTGTGACTGGTCAACATGCTGGCAAAAAATAGCATTTGTATCCCTAATGAAATAAAAAGTAAAAAAGTGAGCCATCAAACACTGAAACGTTGGGGGTTACAGAATTCATCTCGCTGCAGAATTCTTGAAGTGTCTCATTGCAGCTCTCTTTCCCACATAAAGAAATGTTTTGATACAGATACCAAATCTCTTTTTACTGAACATTCTCTGTGCCTTTTAATACCTGCATTAACACTTTATAATGAGATATCCAAACTACAAACACTAAAAAAAAAATAATAATAATAACCATTTTTAAGAAACTTTTTATTTTCTGCTGATATCGGGGGGGGGGGTGTAAAAATAATAATAAATAAATAAAATAATAATAATAAAAAAAACAGATGGTCCTTTGTAATCTGGCAGTATATTCCAGCCTTTGATCTCCATAAAAGAGAGATGATCAGAAAAGCATATCATGCATGTCAAAGTCTGACACTGATCTTCTTTGCCTTGACTACTTCATTTAGAAGATTATGTTTATGTGGCAACCTTGATGGATCAGCATTAAATAAGATAAGCCATGAGAGCCTTGTAGAATGTCATGACAGTAAGTTTTCAAGAAGTTCTCACTCAGAATGTAGAGAAGAAAACATACTGAAAATCATCACAAAAAATATGTTCTGGAGTTATTTACTTTTGAGTTAAGGCTAAGGACATAGCAAAATATATGGAAAGATTTAATTATTCTTCCAGTCTTGGAATGTAGTTTGTTAAATATTCATCGTTGGCTATACATTCATATTGCATATCTTCACTGAGGTAATGAAAGCTATTTCTAAAGAAGTTACAGAGCTTATACATGTTCCTAGCCCTAGGCCAGATCTCTCTGATTTTGAGGAGACAGGAATATTCAGTTCAAAGGTTTGAGAATCTCTTCTAAATCCACTCTGTCCCAAGACAAGAACATCACTAGCAAGGCATAAAGAGTCCAGTTTTTCCATTTCATTCTTCCTTGCCCACTCAAAGAAATAACAACATGAAGCAGAAGTGTCAAGACCTCCACGAACTCCAAGAGCTCTACATTTTTAAGAACTGAACAAAATGCATTTTCTTAGAAGTGAAATGAAGTTGTGGTTCTGTTTAGAGAAAAAAAAAAAAAAAAAAAAAAAAAGGAAGCTTCCACAGAAACTTTTTCCTTAACTTAATTAATTTTGGTCCTGTCCCAAGACTACATAATGAACTGAGGACTGTGAGAAATAAATACCACTTCCTTCCAGTTCCACACTCTTTCTCTGTCTTGCATTATTATTGTTTTAAACAAATTAAGAGCCACATGGTAGTTTTTCATTAAAAAAGGAAAAAAGAAAAAAAAAAACTTTTCCATTTCCTTCCTTCAAATCACTTTCAGAATAAGACAATAAGGTATAAAAGAAGCAGAAGGCTGAAAGAAATAACAGATCCAGTCACATTATTCACTGAGATATTGATAGATCAGTATCTGGCAATACACAAAACACTAACTAAAGCGGAAATTTTGCTATTGCTGTGGTGGAGCTAAATAGCAAAATATATGTAAATAGTAGCAGGACTGATGATATACTACTAAAATGGAAGGGGAAAGAAAACTAAAGTTCTACCATTACCCCAAATGAAACGGTCTAGTCTGAAAGGAAGATAGGGGATGGAGATTATCATGGTTGGAAGTAAGCATGAATTTTGTATTACACCCATCTATCAGATAAACATACCTTTTTCGGCAGAGGCCTCCAGTTCTGCAGGCAAGGATGTTAGCTCAGAAATCAGCTTGAAAGAATAGAAACAACTTCTGAATCACTTAAATGTTCTGTTCAGTCCCTTCATTACAAGGAACAGACTCTTTCTGACTCAACTTAAACATGTGAGATGGGGTGAGAACTCAGCATGAGCAATTAGAGCTACAGGAATCAAAACTTTTATGGTCCACATCTTTGCTACAGCAAAGATAAGATTTAAAGGCTCAGAGGGTAACTTAGTCTTTTTGTTGAGGAATAAAAGAATTTTCTTGCCTGACATAATTCTTCACAGAAGGCCAATCTAAATGCACCATTTTATTACCACACAATTTATGGTTCCAAAAGAATCAGAAAGATTACCCACCTGGAAATGATTGATATCTCCTAGTTTCAGAGCATGAACTGATAAAAGTTAGGAAAATAAAAAATAAATAAAATACTACAAAACAAGAAACTCTGAGAAGAACCTCATGATTTTGCCACCAGCTGCTGTATTTATTTACCCCCTACTATCCTTTTTGCAATGCACAGGCCTCTAATGTAGGCACAGGAGACACAAATTGCAGATTACTCGTTGACTCCTGTAGACTTCAATCAATAGAATCACATGTGATATGAAAATTAAATCTCTGAGGTTTTCATGCACGTGAATGAGAGTGCAAATTCCAGTTCTATTGACAACTTTCTAATCCTGTTGCACAATTGTATCATCTCAGCCGAAACAATATTAATATTGACATTTGGCCATAACTGTATCACTGTGAGAAGGAATAGGACACAAGTTAAAATAGAGCAAATCTAATAATCAAACCAATAATGCTGTAGCACTGGGTTTCATTATTATAAGCTCTGCACGTTATGCTTTGCTTTTCATGCTACTGAAATATTTTAGAGCATTTCCCTTGCAACAGTGAAGTGTAAAGAAATTTTAAATAGCACAAAAGGATACAAACCTAATCAAACAGTTTATGCTGTAAAGCCACCTAGTCATTCTCTTAGGGTAACAACGAGCATCAGTCAAAGTTATATTATTCGTTTATGAGTTGCTGTATGCAGTTCTTGAAGGCATATTGTTTCTCTGTTCCAAAGAGCTACTTTCATATGGAAAGAACTGCTTGCAGCATCAACTGGGGTAGGTTCACCTAAGGACAGATTTTGCCTATGGCTCTCAGTGGTCTATGCATGAGTCTCAACTTCACTGGAGTATGAAGGCAACAAAAGATGTTCAGCTCTTCTATAGGGATCACTCCTAAAGCCCTCTTAAAACAAAAAACAAAACAAAAAAAAAAAGTTGAAGTAGCCCATCTTGATAGCAGAAGTGCAAGATGTTGCAGAAGTGCAAAGCATCTTGTGCCGTTATTTAAATCATTATCATAAACAGATGTAGACCTCTATGGAGATCCACACTCTGGGCTGAGCAGTCATAAGAAACACTTAAAGAAAAGGCGAAATGCTAGAATCAATCTTCATCTTTCTCTGGCTGCTACTGACACCTCTGAAAGGCCTGGATTGATCTTTTCACTTCTTCCTTATCGCTTACAATCAGTTGCACCTGGGTGCCTAGGTCAGAAGCTCTTGTTACCTGGCCTGCAATACACAGGGCTGGAGTTATGGGACAAAAAACAGGACCTCTGCATGATTAGAGTGCTTGAGAGCAATGCATCTGTAACTTCGATTGTTCAGCTTTGGCCCTGTCAAAAGGGTCCAGCAACATGAAAGGTGAAACTACATGATGACCAAGGAGATCCTGCCAAATCATTAGGCAATGCTCCATAGACCTGAAAAAAAATTAAAAAAAAATAAAAAACCTCTTAATTGTCCACATTAAAAATGAATTAACACATCACAGGAGCACATCCTCTAGAGCCCTGACACTAGTGTGCATTTTAATAGCTAATTAAAACACTTTCACCTCTTACAATTGCCAGTAAATCCCAGGCAAGACCTTCTTCAGTTTCAATCCAAGAGAGAAAAGAAGGAAATGAAAACGTGCAGTTATTGCAGTGATGGGTGAGAGGCAGAAGTAGATTTTCAGGTTGCCTTTTACTAAGGTACTTCTACCATTCAGAAGAGATATTTCTCTTTCTGTGCTGCACTTTTGGGTTGTACGCTCAGTCACATCGACTCTTTATTTATTTATTTATTTTCATAAATATAAAAGCAGACATTGAGATTTTCTCAGCTTTCACAGCCCCCATAGCCTTCAACTGCACTGTTACCAGACAGAGCATTCAGAACAAGATTAGGAAAGTAAACAAATAAATGAAAAACAAAATCAAACACAAACAAACAAAACACTTTTCTACCTCCTCTCACAGCACTGTCTCACAGGTTTTGTGAAGTCATTGGGCGATGATGACAGTTCCTCATGTTCCAAGAAGACTTTAAGTTCTAGACCATCTGCAACAGCTTCATGAAAATATATCTAGAAACTCCTCTGGAAACACTTTAAACATATATTTTGAATCCCCATGGAGGGGAGCAAAGAATATGATGTGTATAAAGTTTACAATGAGAGTTTATTTTTATTTTTGTTAGCAAAAGTAAGTAGTTAGGGTAAAAACTATTTTCCCCATGAAGAGCAGATATAACACCAACAGAGCAATTTCTATCATTTGGCAGAACTATTCAAGTTGTGTTGCCTGTGGATTCACATCTTGAAAGAGATTTCCTATACTCTTTATCACTGCTTGTACTATCTAAACAGGTAAAAATTCAATGTCTTTTAAGATAACCCTTCTTCCATCTTCATTTCATCAAAGTTGGCCCATGAGTTCAAAGGTAAGCAGGAAAACATATATTCAGTGATATCAAGGGTAATTTCCTTAGCTGGAAAGGAGCTAAGGAAATTACCCTTTATACCCATTAGCTGTGTGTAGGGTATTTGTGTGCTCTGGAGGTTTCACATGTGAACCTTTGCCAGAAACACCTGCACACATCAGGTTTGTTACAGCCACACTGATACGATTTATTTTATTTAGAAAAGATTTATTTTATTTTTAAGCAAATGGAGCAACATGTTAACATTTGCAACAAAGAAGGGCAGATTCCCCAAGATTCAGGCTTCTATACACTCATGCAAAGTGGGCATAGGACACAACACATAGTGATGGGAAAGCACAGGGAGAGCGCTGGTCCATGGCTGGCAAAAGGCATCATTGTGCCGACGTAGTTTAAATTTATATCATCCTCAGACAAAAGCAAACTTCAGGCAGTAAAGATGGGGCCTGAAATTTTCATCAAACCAATTAGCCTTGCATGCCTCTCCCTTAGATTCAAGTAAACATGTTTTCCAAGAGCAATTAAACAATTAAATATTTAAAAAAAAAAAAAAAGGAATATGTTCATACTTACATTGTGGGTAACCCTGAGCCCATAAAACAGCACTGCAGTGTTGGAAGAAAGAAGGATATGAGGAAGAAAATATTGAGAAATTCATGACTTTGGGTAGGAGTTTGGAAAAATATCCTAAATACCTGTTTCATAAATTATATTACTGTCTGGAGCTAGTGTTCAGTGAGGTCACAGGATAACTGATACAGCTAACAAGAAACGCAATTCGGGAAAGGTGAAGAGAGGAAAGGAGAAAAGAGAGGAAAGAGAAGAGAGGAAAGATGACGTAAAAGAGAGGAAAAAGAACAGAAAAATTCTCCTCCTGGTATACACTGCATTTCCACGAGGGGTCTCTGCAGATGCAGCTACGGCAGCCAGGCGCTGCATAAGCATGCAGCACGGGTGGGTGATGCAATGGGTGGCTTTCCGGCTACACCAGGGTTGATGGAGGCAAATTAAGTAACAGACCAGAAGTACAAGGACGCATTACATCCTCCTGTACACCACCTGGGAGAGTGCCAGGTAGGACCTGCTACGTGCTCCTCATTTCCCAGTGCCACTGCAGTACAGATGTAAACCTTTCATGTGGGTGAGGTGGCTTCAGCAGTAGCACAGCTTAGGTTCTGTGCTGCTCTGAAAACTGTTTCCTCAAGGCAAGACAGGTTTACCAAGCACAGGATGTGCTAACACCAGAGCATAAACACACCTTTAGCCCCAGATGCCAGCAAGAACTGCAGTTGTGGGTGTTCTCACTTGCAAATGAATGCATACAGCTGTGGCACAGAGTTTTTTTCTGCCCTTCTCATTGCAGTCGTTTCCAGCACATAGAGTGAAAACAGGAGTTCTACATGGCTTTTAAACCCTTTCTATTAGCAGTGGTGTTCCTGTACTTCATCTCACCTGTAGTTTGTGATGCAGGATGCTATTATTTTTGTGATGACATAGCCTAATTTGATCCTCCTGAGGGATGCTTTACTTTTTCTTCCATTCTTAATTTTAAACAATTAACACTATTGTCATTGTGTTCACACTCTTCTTGTTACTCTGCCTCTGCACATGCTCTCACAGAATCACCCACATTTAACTGCCAGAAATAAAGTAGTTTTCTATAACAGAATTATGAAAAATGTAGAAAATAGAATCAAAAGAGACCTCTAGATGGCTACCTCAACCACCAGCTTCAAGAAACAAGAATCAACACCATGTAAAATATTTTTGATAGTTAGTAGTGTAAGCAGTTCTTTAGTAGCTGCAATGATGGAGATTTTCAGCCTTGCCAGGGGACTGACTTCAATCTTTCTTCTATCTTGGGCTGTAAGCAACCTGACCTAGTGGACCGTGTCCCTGTCCAAGGCAGGGGTAGTGGAATTAGATGATATTTAAGGTGCCTTCCTACCCAAATCATTGCTCATTGTCTTCCTTGGCCACATAGTTATGGATACACTTTGCTCTTCCCTACTAACTACTGAACTTCTGTTACACCAAAAAGATTCTTGTTGAACCAAAGTCCAGTCTCTCCCATGCCTGTTGACTCACTGAGATGGCCAACTTCTTTAAAAAGTGAGATATTTTATGTATATGTATATAGATGTACTTTGAATGGTTTTAGTAAAAGACTTGTAGCTTCAGTATGAATCTGACCCATAAACTGTACAGGCACTTAGACCTCTCTTGCCTGACTAAATTTTCCAATTCTCAATTTTCAGCTTCTTTGCATACCTTGAAAAACTAAAATGAAACATAAATCAGAGAAACAAGTTCCATGGTTTTGGTTTATGCATTTCTGAGTTAGGAGAAGAAACGGAGCCTTTCTCCTCATCTCAATCAGAAAATCAGATCTCTGTACACTGGCATGAAATAAAAATCTATGTCCTGGATTCAGATATTCCCAAATGATGCTTAATTCCAGGCCTCAAATACAGCTGTTTCCTGTGGTACAAAAAACCTCTTTAGTGCATCCATGTTCTCCAGAACATGGTAGGAAAGGCTCAGTGTTTAATGCTCTTATTTTCATATTTTGATGCAGAAAGCTGATCAGATAGGGGTGAAAGGTTATCTGACACTTTCTTAATCCAATCAATATTGCAGGTCTCCTTATCGTTTTAGTGAGTCACTGGTCTGGAAAAATATCTTAAGGTGCAAGACTCAAGCCACCTGCTCAGCTAAGGTAAAAGGCATCCCAAACCCTGGTGGCACTGAACCTGATTATTCAAGGTCTGAAACAGGTTCTGGTTCAGTAAACTCCAGTTTCCTCACTACTCAGTAGAGGTGAGCTTTCAGAGCCTCACAGACAAAAAAAAAAAAAAAAAAAAATATCAAACAAGCATTTTCCTGCTTCACTGAATTTCTATCCTATGAAGCATTAACCATTTATAATGTATACAGCCTTCCCCCTGAAGACTACATGAGTCTTTTGCAAGCATTTTATGCAAGACTTAGATGTAACAGGGCTGAATTCCATGTTTATAAAGCTTGACAACAATTTTACAATAAATTGTGTGCATATGAGGAGTTTGAAGTGAGTATTTTCCCATGTTGCCTTCTACTAGCTTTTTGTTACAGGGCAGGGGAGGCAGGTCTCATCTCAAACAGTGTGGGCTTTCACACCAGGCAAGGCAGCCATCTCCTGTCTCTACTTGAATATATCATTCTAGATATTATTTCCTAGCTTTTGTAAGCAAAGGAGATACCAATCAACCAGTGGAGCCAGGGCATGTATAGTAAGCTCTAAAAATATCTCAGGAAATATAAAAACAGACATGTCTCTACAGACTTTTTCTATTTCATGTGTTTCTTTTCAGCTGCATAACATTGTCTGGTCTGGTTTGGCTTTGCTTTGGTTGATGTATTTGCAGGCCAGCACTGCTCCAGCTCACTGTGTGGGTGAGCAGGAGCCACTTTTCTCAGGAGACTTAAGGTAGCTACATGGATATCTCAAACCACAGTTCCCTAAAGCAAGGGGTGGAAACAGGAAAGCTGTCATCAGGAGAGGTCCAGCATGGAAAGGCTGTCTCATAGCATCATTGAAGGTCTGCCAGGGACTGAAGTATGGTCAAGTTGATCTTGCATAACTACACGAGGTAATTTGTGTTATTCATTTTCCTTATTTCTGAGGATAAAAACATGCTTAATAACTTATTTTAAATCCACCTTTTTTGAAACCTACGACCACTTCTGCATAATGGACCTATATCAGACCCCTTTAGGGTTTTACAGAAGGAGCTGTTCTGGTTCATTTCTCTCTTTCAGAAAAGGTTTCAGGAAGATCTGTAGAAAATAACATCAGAAAGAAAGTACATAAAACCAATCAAAACAAACAGACCTGTCAGTTCAGTGACATAGGCATTGAAATATTTTCCTTATCCCAGGTCTGCCTCACTGAGGAATTTTGGACTCTTCCTACTTTCAGGAAAGCAAATGCCACTGGTCTAGTTCACGTGGATTTTAGATCTATCTGCATAATCCAAAGAGATGAGAATTAGTAGTGACGGGTTAATTATGGTGCTTGAACAGGAGAATCTTAATTGAAATAAATCAATGGCAGTAAGGATGCTAGGAAGAAAGAACTGATTGAAGAGATTTAAAATGGAAAAGAGACCAAATTACCCTTTCAAAGTTTTCAGAGTTTGTGGCTGCTTAAGAGTAGATTATTATCATTATTGTATTTTTTTTCACGTGGGAAAAACAAACAAAAAACACCCACCCCCCAAAAAAAGAAAGATAGAAAAACACCACCACATGCAACTTTTCTATTTTATATCACTCAAATATTGCCAAAAGCACTTTGCAGACATCAAACTAGATGGGTTACGCTTGTTATGACTGTCTGACTCAGAAATTAAAGGAGATATCCAAAGCCTAAGAGATCTGGAATATAGAAAACAAAGAGTAATTAAGAATGTGATAGGCTGTATTACAGCTCTGTTCTCCCTGAACAGAGCAATCTTTGGACAGATGGGCATCTGAGCTTTTCTGGATCTTTAATATTCTTGGATTTAGCAATGTCTTTTAATTATTCCTTTAAATTCTTTTTTTCCTTTTTATCCTTAATGAGCCTAGTTGAACTGGTCAAAATATTTCCAGCTTGGTTATCTTCTATCCAAACTGCAATGTGGTCATAAGAACAGATCTTAATTCTTCCCCTTCCCCACATAAAGTTTGATGGAAAATTTTGGAACACATCTCTAGCTGACAGCAGAACATTTTCATTTCATCCTTGTTTCTGCTGCACCAAAGGAGGTACAGTCTAGTTTCTGGTATTTTTGCGGGCCAGCTTTGTCACTCGCTGCTACACAGGTACCGTCTCTTGAATGAATAAATCTTTGTATAAGAACTTAGGATGACTTCATGTGGAAAGCAGTGCTAGAAAATGAAAAATACCATCATCTGATGATCAGAGGGCTGGAGCCCCTCTACTATGAAGAAAGGCTGAAAGAGCTGGGGATGTTCAGCCTGGAGAAGAGAAGGCTTGGGGAAGAGCTCCTTGCAACCTTTCAGTACTGAAAGGATTCTTATAAAAAGGATGGAGAGGGACTCTTTACTCGTGTAGATAATGATAGGACAAGGGGGAATGGTTTTAAACTGAAAGAGGGGAGATTTAGATTGGATGTTAGGAAGAAGTTCTTTACCCAGAGGGTGGTGAGGCACTGGAAGAGATTGCCCAGAGAAGTTGTGGATGCCCCATCCCTGGAGGTGTTCAAGACCAGGATGGATGGGACCCTGGCAAACCTAATCTAGTGGGTGGCATCCCTGCCTATCGCAGTGGGGTTGGAACTAGATGATCTTTAAGGTCCCTTCTAACCCAAGCCATTCTATGATTCTATGATTCTATGATCTGTTGTTGCCATGGGAAGATCAGAGCTGGAGACCAGAGCAAATCAAGTGCCACAAACTTCTCACCAGCTTTCCATCCTTCCACCCTGGAGATTTTTTTATCCTTCAGAATTGAAGTGACCAAATCAAATTAGTTAAGATCAGCTGGAAACATGAATTTGGTCCATGATCTACCTTGTTTTCTTTCATTTTATTCATTACTCTTCCTTGTTCTTGCCTGTCTCCATCTGAAACAACACTATGTGTTACCCTGACAAATGTTTTTATTGTCATGTATCCCACCTGTTTATTGACACTTGGCTAGACAGCTATTAGAAAGGAATTAGAGGATTAATTACACCAGCGCTGGCTCCTGCACACAACACTAAAGACTATCTCCACAGCTGAGGTCAGGAAAACAGCAGGAGAAAATTCAAGAGGGTTTCATCTTTCTCCACATCATTAAGACTAGCTATGTGAAGCAGTATATTCCTTCTTTTAGGAAGGATGGTAGTGATGACTGATCACTGCTGAGGGTCAGACCTGAAGGTTCCCCTCAAGGAAGGCATCAATGAACCTCACCACCAGACTCCCCAGGCTGTCACACCCTTCCACTCATCATTAATGGGCTTAGTGTGCAAAATGTGACAAGGGCAGCTGGCCGCAGAGGACAGGGATCTTTCACAGCCTTGCTAACATGTTCGCTTCCTGTTTGCATTTTTCAAGATTACATTTACCTTTAGAGATTTTCTAAACACAGAAGTAATAAAATAACATGGTATTCAAAAGCTCCATTAAGAAAGCAAATTCAGGACAGCATCATCACCGGTTTAAAAGATTAAACAAGCAAACAAAACAAAACAAAAAAAAACAACAAAACACACCTGATCTGGAAAACTAAATACAAAACTCAACTTTATTTCAAGTTTTCTCATATTCCTCTACGACAATGAACATTAATTTAGTGTAATAAGAATGTTACTACCATTAAACTCTCATCAGCCAACATATAGTCTGTTAGAAAAAAATGAGTTATCAGTACCTTAACAGCTAAAATGAGGTTACATTTTTCATGACCAAAGTTTGACGATGACATTTTTTTTCCATTTATATCTATATAATATTTTCCCTCAAAAATATCTTAGTTTTCTTTCACATTTAATACCATTTCTTGGAAATACAGAGGTCAACAATTAATAAACTCATTAAAACTTACAAGCTGCTTTGATTAATATTCCTTCTCTAGTTCCTTGAGAAATGTACTGTATCTCTCAGGCTAATGAACACAAGGCAAAGTTATTTAGGTGTTTGTTAACAAAGCTGATTTGCATATAATTAACTGAAAAGATCCCTGTATTTACAACACAAAATATGCCAATCTTTTTTTTTGCTAGAGTTTTATGTAAACAGACAAAATCCATGCCATATTAACAAAACAAGTTATATTCTTCCAAGACTACACTAAATCAAAGGGATAAAATTTGGGGGGGCCATAACTGATAGAAAATAAAGCTCACTTCAGAAAACAAAATGTGCATTCTTTCAAATGTTATTTATTCAGGCATACATTTTTTTTTGTTGGTGGTGGTGGTTGTTTTTTTTTTTTTCATTGCATGCTCTCATTCTTTTAAATAGTTAGATTGTTTATAAACATTTAAACAAGCAATGACTTTGTCACATTGCATTGTGTTTTTTTTTTCTCTGACCTACTTGTGGGAAAATTAGTATAATTTCCCCAAAACTGTGCTTTTGCACAGATTTTTTTTGTAAAATTACCTGTCACATACCCTAAAGCTCTGAGTATTACAACTTACATAAAATAACTAGTATACACAACCTGCAGAGTGACCAGACACTGAAAGCCAATTTGTGCAAAGGACAGGAAGTTTTAGGACAATTTCTTGAAGATCTTTAAATCAAAGAAAACTCAAAGACCTCAGCAAGATATTATCTGCTTTAGCTGCTGCTGTTGCAGCAATATGCAGCATGAAGATGCAAAAGAGCTTATTAAAGTTCATGGACACACTAGCACTTTCCAGTCATGGACTTGCTATGTGAGATGTTGAGCTGTTAACCGGCAAAGTCTGTCCCCTAAGGAAAAAATAAATAAAAATAAAAAATAACAATAATAGTATATTAAACCACAAAGTCATAAGTAACACCAAAAAGAGTGGATCCAATGTCATTTGATCAGAACTGAAGAAACAAACAAGTAAACGAACAAAAACCCACAGAAGAAGCTAGAAGGGGATGGGGACAAAGTTGGGACTGTATGCTGAGTTAGAGGAACTTCCACTCTGTTGTGCTCATTTCGTCTCTTCATTTCAGAGAGGTTTATTTCTCAGCTCTCCATAGTTTACATGTGAAAGGCTCAACACAGCTCTTTGCTCTTGCTGACAGCCTGCTGGTGCATGACTGAGAAGTGACCTATTTGCAAAGCAAGAAGAGACCAATAAACTGCAAACAAACAATAACTGAGGAAGCTGTCAGGATATTCAACTGCCCGATGCAGATAAGAGGAAAAGGCAAATTATCCACCAAATTGCCTGATTCTATCTAAGTTAAAAGACTCCACACCAAATTAGATTTTTTTAAGTAAAATAAATAAATAAATAGCAGCATGACTTTGGGATACCACAAGGAAGCCAGGAGCTTCATTCTGCTCCAGAATAGGATATCCTATACAATACTTTCTTATTGTTTTATTTTAAGTTTACTATAGTTGAAATACTACGGATCAGGGTCATTCCAAGCTAGTGGGTGAGAATGCATTTTGGTTCTTACTACTACTGAGGTGGTTACAAAAGCCAGTGGTATAAAAGAGACTGATCAATAAAAGAAGCAGACTTCAAATATAAGCATAATTAACAGCCAAAATATTGCTAATTCAATGGTGCTAAACATAATACCGCTGGAAATAAACTTGAGTGAGAGATTAGACGATGGTATTAAAAGATAATTCACTATTTTCTTCTGGCTTAGATCATTGTTTTCCCTCCTACAACTTTTTGTACAACTTTCTCACCTCATAAATACTGTTCAAAGAAAAAAAAAATAGAGGAAGATGTCAGTAAAGGGAGTATTTCTCCCACTTGATAGTTCAAGTCACACACAGATGAATGGACATACGTAAGCTGTATGCCAACACTCATTTAGCTACTTGATTATTAATAGCAGGGTACTTACTCTATTCACAATCACTACTCTCTAGACAGAGTCTACAAAATATAATAAATATGAATCGAGTCATTTGTGAGAATTTACTGCTGGAGGTGGGTGAATACTCCTAGGGAAAAAAAATGTCTGATACAGTAATGTATAAAGTAACCAAGACTCTGATCTCAGATCTGCTGTCACCAGGTTTGTTCCAGGCCTACAGAGGTAAAACTATGATAAGGATACATTTTTTAGAATTGTTCCACGTGTATAGTTATTTAAGGAAACCTTAATACAGAAAAAATAGTGCCATCTTGGAACACTGCAGCAGTTCATTCAATCCTATAAGGACAGAGTTATGTAAATGGACACAGATGTGAAAGAATCCAGACCCAAAAACCTAGCTCACACCCTCCTTTGCATTGACGTGAAATGTAGATGCTGTGTTTACTGGTGTGGGTAGGGACTCCATACTAAATCTAATTAAATCAGTGAACAAAAGGGACCTGAAGTGTGCAGAACCATGAATGGAGCCTGCCTGTTAGGTCATTTGCTCTCCACAATTGTCTTTTCCCATAGCTTTCAGGGAGTTTCTCTTTGGAAATAAGGAAAGAGTGAAATAAGGACTTTTCTTCCCCCTGCAAGGTGAGGGAGTTAGATAATGCACCTCATTAATTACAGGGAAATCATCACCAAAGCACATGGAGCCAGAGAAGAGGCCAGACTGAATTTTTTTCTCTTGGTATTATTGTTCAGCCACAGTGACAGGAAAATAAATAATAAATCAGAATTGGAGTGCACTTGATGGTTTTATTTTGCAACTCATCTTGCTATTGTGACAGGCTGACACTAATTAGCACTCAATGCACAGGGGGATGGATTGCCATGGCCAATGGATCTCATTAACCACTCTGAAATTTTCATGCCAAGACCAAGCACAACAAAGAACAGAGACCCCAGCAAATCGCCTGTCAGCAGCTGTAAGCATCACCATGGAGCCACGAGCGCACAGATCAAAGAGCACAAAGAGAGTCTGCATAGCCAGCTGAGTAGATTTTCATTGATTTATTAATTATTTTCTTGTGAAGGCAGAGAACCCGCCAAGAAGAAAAGTCAGTGTCCACAGTTTCTCACCACTGTTTGAGTTGAACCACCCTGCGGTGAGAGGGAAACTTTGGGAAACTAAGGGTACATCAAAGCCCCTAGCACTGCTTTTTCATAGACCTGTGTGTTGGCAGATGTGCCATTCCAGGGCTGACCTAGTTTGTGGTCTCCTTGGGGGTAGAAGATTGAAAGGCACATTTTGGACTTTCTCCTTTGCCCAGCTGCCTTTTCAGATTAAGCTCATAAGATATTGATTCTTTGAGACTTGTCAAGCATGGTTGAAACTGCCCAGCAGCTTCATTAATAGCAGATGAAGGGCAGGAGGCAAGAAGAGTCCAGAGAGATACGAAAACAACCATACCCACAAGCACAGAGTGACCGTATGAACCTTTTCTTTAGGAAATGGGGCTATCAGCCTGTTCCAGCTGGTGAATTCCTTCTGCCAAGCCCATCTCCTCTCCCACTGTCCACTTCCCACAGGCATTGTCATAGTGGTCCTGTGCACATCATCAAGAGCAGAGGATTCTACTTCAAGCCCCTAAAATTCATGTGTATCGCTACAACAACAGGGATTCCTTTCATTTGGACCCATTTTAGGTCAACTGAGACCCAGCTGCAATAAAATTTCTTCTAGAAGTCTGTGCTTTATGTCAAGCATCATATAGAAACAGAGCTAACAACACAGACTCTCAGGTGATCACACATGAACAGTAGGGTGTGATTGACCCTCATGCCTGAATTAACAGGGAATCCATGGTAACAGGTTTTCCTCATTTCTAATTGTACTGCTTCGTGGATGCAGGCAAAGCGAGCAGCTGTACCACAGCCATTTAGGTGGCAATCTGTTCCCCTCCTAACTGCAATGGGTGAGTATGAACCCCCACTGTATAGCTTTGGTGGCAGCAGGGCCCTGCTGCCCATACCAGATTTCCCCCAAGCACCTTGCTATGGCAGGAGCGTCCCAGCTCATGGACTACATGCTTAAGAAAACAGCATTTCTCTTTACCTGCAGCTCTTCAAAGAAGCACGGAGCCAGCTCAGCTTTAAAACACGTCTCATGGAGAAGGAAAAAGAGTCAGCATGTGTTGTTCTACATGCCTTTGGATTACAGCACCTTACCATCATCAGTAAAGAACGAGGGCTCCATTTTCTTAATACCCCATCGAGGAAGAGAGCACTTATATTTGTACTGAGGTGTTTTGTTTGTTTGTTTGCTTTGTTTCTTGTTTTGAAGGGTACTTTCTGAACTGAAAATAGGAATAGAACATTCTTCTTAAATAAGGATCATTTAATGTAAAAAGACTGTGTTGTTTTTTAAGCAAGATTGTTTATTTCCTTTCTGTTTCTGGTTTCAAAAAGTAATAACAAAGCAGAATTGGGCATTCAGGTAGCCTCAGTGATCTAACATCTTTCAGATTTCACTTTCCCGAAGCTGGAAGTCAAGACAGAGCATGTAGACTGCAGGAAGGAAGAAAAGACCATTAGTACTTTTTCATTTTTTGTTTATGAGATGAAAACTGGGTATATTCATTCGTATAAACTCTTCATATCTTTCAGAGATTTTTTTGGTTATTTTAACCAAGAAGCAAGAGTAATATCTTATTTTTAGGGATGTTTATGGTACAGCAGCCAAGAAGGTGCCATCTACCCACAACCTTCCAGGTTCAGCTGAATACTTCATCAAACAGAAGACAGTTTCTATTGTACAGAACTGGTTTATCTTGGACCATGCTGTTCCTGGTCAAGCCTGTGTACATAGCTTATTTATTTATGGCATTTTTAATAGATGGAATATCAATAATTGATAATGTCCTATGAATGATTAAAAGTCAAGAAAATCAAGAACATGAAATACAAACATCTACTCTTAAATGACGCTGGGGTTGTGATATCCATAAATAAATGATGTAGTGGCTAGTTCTGTCTTTCTGGGACCGAGTGAAACAAACAGGCACTTCAGTATATTTACAGCATGTTTACAACCGTGTCTCTGGGAGCAGAATCTGACCATGGGATTTCAAAGTGGAACCTAATGAAATTATCCCAGTACAGCCTGTGAATTTTTACCTCCTTAGAAAATATATTATTTAAAAAAAAATGTGTAAAATCTTTGGTCAGAAAAGGGACAAGAAAATTAAATTTAAATAAAGGTGGATCTGTTTTTGATTTTTGGCTTCCTTATGATAAACAACAAAGGCCTAGGCTTACCTCAAAGAAATCTGCTGTAAAAACAGACTAAAATAAATAAATAAATAAATAAATAAATAAAAAGAAAAACATTGAAAATATGTGAAATAATATACCTGAGCATTGCATGCTGTAGCTGAATACTTGCTTAGGTTTTACTCTCTCATTTTAATTGACAGGTAACATTCATTAGACTTGCTGTTTACCTGTTCAGTACACAGAAATTGTTAGCAAGGAAATAATCATTTTATTTGCAGCAGTGAATCAAGATAAAGACCACAACATTGAAGTGCTTTACCTATATGTAATAATGGCCAGGAATGACAAAACAATATTGCCTGGAATGAGAAAAGACAAAATATGGGGGTAACCCTAAGATCATAGTTTCACAGATATGGACTGACTCCCAGAGAAATAAAGTAATTAAGAGTCTGGTAGTGCAATGACTGAATATAATTTCAATGTATCCTCTGTTTCTAGCAATAAGAAAATTCCTTCATTCCAGCACAGTTTGAAGAGTATGAAACTCTATAAAAAATAAAATAATATAAAATAATATAAAATAACACCCTCTTTTCCTAGCGGATAACTGGACACCAAGGAGGTAAGAAAATGAAAACACAGAGACAGCAGCCAGAGAACTAAGTTTTAGGGCAGATAAAGATAAATCTTTAAAGAGATTTTTATATCAAAACTCACCAAACTCCTAAGGACAACTAAAGACAGACTGCAGTCCCCTCTAAGGGAAGACACCATGCAACAAAATGCTGCTTTTTTCCTCGCCTGGTTTGAATCAGAATCATCATATTAACAAATTGAATATTCCTTTCCAAAAATCTCATATAAACTTTTTCTAAATAACTTCATGTGTGTTTGTGTATGTTTGTAGTTTAAGAAATAAAAACAAATATATTAGTGCAAATACATATATGTGCAGGACAGTGAAAAGGAAAAGAGCAGGTGAATTCTGTCATGCATCTGTTTCTCAGCACTAAGCAGATGTAATTTTTTTATTATTATTATTATTTTTTTACTCTTTGTTACTGATTTGTGAACATCTTTCTGAGTACCTGAGACTTCACTGATCTTTGAAGACCCTGTAAGGTATTCATGAATTACTTGTTACCACAATAGATTCACCTGATTCCCTCACATTTTTGTGTGGGTATATGCTGGTAGAACATCACAGATCTGCCAGCTTCACCAGTATGATGGTTTTACTTAAATCTCAAACACATCTGTAAGGTCACATGGATCATTATTTCACAGCAGACAACATAGGCATGTGGATAAGAGAGATGACAGCAAATAAATAGATTAGTCATTACATAGGTGAGTTCTTGACTCCCAAATTACCACCCAGAGCTTTCCAGTAGCTCTGTGAACACTGGTATCATAACAAAAAAAGAAAAAGAAAAAGAAAAAAAAAGTGCCTTCATAACTAAAAGTACAAGTCCTTAAGTGAAGGGACACAGAGTTTGTTTACCTAATAGCATCTATTTTATTATTAAGGATAGGAAGCCACTGAAGAATCCTACAGTTAATATAGCCAGAGTGATGGAGATTAACCAGAATCTATCTGACAAAGTGCTACCTTACAGAACTGCAATTTTAATTAAAAGCTGGAGCAAAACTTCACAGGTATGCACAATGCTCTCCTATCTGTTTCCTCTCTGTGGTGGTTACAAATTACAGCTACTCCTTTCCTCTACTTTAATTAAATGTTAACCTGGCATAATCAACTCCCCTTATTATTATCTTTTTCACAGTCATTAAAGAAACAGAATCAAATGTTATTCAGCATTTGCCAGATTCACTGGTGTTTAAATACCATAATGCCAATTAGATGTCTCAGGGTTAACTTGATTAATTAATTTGCACCCTTTAGAAAATTTCCTTCCATGTTGACGAAAGATCAAATCACAGCAGAAAGGGTCTCTGCTCAACAGGCACAAGGGCACTGTGGATGTGTCAGATGTAGCTGGTTGCAGATTCATTGAACACATAGCAGCGGCTGGACGAACAGCCTGTTCTGGGGACACAGCACTGCTTTCCATTTTGCTTCACTATCCATGTAGCAATGCCAGAGAGCTACAGGTCCTACAGGTCTGCAGCAGATTTCTCTTGGCTGTACAGTTGTTCACCCCCTTCTTTCCCAGGACATGTCCAGAAGGGGGAATTTTCCCCAGAGCAGAGTTTAGCTCACATTGCTCTTTTTTAAGTTTAACCTGATGGCTCTACCAAAAGACCTTTCACTTTCCATAGTAATATCTTCTGTTAATGCTCAGAACTAACATAGACCAGCCTTTGCAAAATAAAATAGATTTACTTATTTATTGCTAAATTCAATACAGTATTTTGGGATGGACCCTGAAGCTAGAAGAGGAAAGGACAACGCAACCCTCCTGAATCACAAGAGGTCCTGCAGACTCCTTTCTTGTCTCTTACACTAGCCAGAAACAGATTCGTAGAAGAGTGAAAGAGCAAGGTAAGTATAGTGTCCTTTCTCAAAATAACCTCCAGTCTATAGCTATTGTAAGGCTTGAATCTTCTTGATCCAGATGTAGTTTCTATGCATTTAATAACAATCATTGGATTTATTTTCATGAACTTGCCCACAGTCCTTTGTTTCTCACAGAGTCTTTCAATAAGGCGGGGGACACACTTCAGAAAGTCTCATTGTCATTGCTCTGGAGATGCTGGGCAAATAGGTGGGCTAGTTTGATTCTGGCTCTTTTGCTACATCACGCAACTTGGACTTTAACACCACAAATCCAAACACTACCTTACTTTGATGTAGCTGAAGTTCAAGCATACAGTCTGGGGAGGTGGGTTAAGAAATTTTATTCAAGCAGAAGTGGGGAGAAAGACAGAAGCTGCTCTAGAAAGCCATGGAAAGAATTTAAGTTATGATTCTCCTCTTAAAGATCCTTTTAGTTTTTTTCCGAATGGAGTTTAGCCATCAGGGAGCACGACAAGTTCGGTAGTGTCTCAATGAGGATTCCAGCCATTTCAGTCATGTGAATTGGTCCCTCTGTTTCAAGCTCTTGCTTACACATAAACTTGACTGGTCCACCCACCCCATATCCTACCTCCATCTGTGGCCACCAGCAGATATGTTGAACTGAGTCTTTTAATTTCCATGAGGAGAGTCAGTAATGACATCCAGCTAGACCGAGAAGCAATTTATGAACCTCCCAGGGCTTGACTCAGAGAAACTGCTCCCAGGCTCGTGTTTATGATGCCCATTGAATAGGACCCATGAATGAGATACTTTTCCAAAGCAAACTTCTCCCTTTAATTTCATTCTCCTCTTCCTAAAGCTTCTCTGATGTTGCCTGGCATCCTGCCAAACATTCATTCCTGTGCCTGTTCGTCACACACCAGCGAACTTAATGGTGTTTTTAAAGAGGTTAATTAAATACTGATTCTAAGGTTTGGTGCATACAGTCTCTTGTCCAGAAGAAAGCAAATGTATGTGTTTATACCCTTAAAAATCTCTGTTGCTTTTTATTTCCCCTCCTTTGTTTCCAGATTTGTACCTCTGTGGATTTGTGTAAATTTCTCTCTAGGGCCAGGAATACCACCTTCAGTTCTATTTTAGAGCTCAGAATACCATCATGGCAAAGCAATATTTTTTCCAGTAAGTTAATAGGAAAATGGAAATTCCTAATAACAAGAAAGAGGAGGTTTTCATTTTTGAAACAGCTCTTTGCCTACATGCTAGATCCTGGACTGAATTACTCTTCCTGCCTAGCCAGTAAATCCAGCTTGATTGCATTTACTGAGATTGACTTTTGTAACTGAAGGTAGGATTTAACTACGACAACAGGAAAGCTTAAATATACAACCTTACATTTACATATCTCCTTCTGTCCCTAATGCTCTACATTTACAGCTCCTACATCCCTCTGAAAGTTCAGAAGGCCATGTAAATGTTCATTATTGTTATTACCCACTTCACATCCCCATTCCACACGCATTTTACAGTAGACAGTCCCCCATTCTGCAAGTTATATAAGCATACACTTAACATTAGGCTTGTTAAGTGCTTTTCTAAATAGAGATAACCATTAAATCTGTTTGATACTTTTACCTAAACTGTGTGCTTTAGTTTAGAAAGAAGTAAGGCCTTCTCTGCACAGCTTTACTACTTTAGGTTGAAAGTTAATGCTAGAAATATATTTTACTGATCTTTCTGGGGATAGATGATGTAAAATTGATCAGTTTCATTTAAAAAAGAATATTAAAATAATGCTGCCTCCTTCACACACACACTCACTCTTTTAGTTTAAGACATAAAACACAGCAACTCTGGCAAACTCTCCTTGGTAAGGAAACTATGGTGGCCCCAACATCTGGAATAGACACAAATTTTTGCAGACTGTTACCTAATTCCCAGAGAAGCTGAGAATTGCCCTGGGATAAACAGAGGATTATTTGGTTCAGAAGCGATCACTTTCTTGGATCACTCCTCCTCAGCACTCAGCTTGGGGCCTCTGCTGTGAGCTACAGGATAGTAGGATGGATGAATCCAGCTTTGAATGCACCAACACTCAAAATCAGTAACTTCAAGCACTTTTAAAATGAAATTAAGAACAATTACCCCAAGCCTCAATTTCCTTCCACTAACATGGAGGTAACAATGTCTCTTACTTAAGAAATGTGACATGGAAATCAGCATTTCAGAATTTTGACTGGTTCCAGTTTTAAAATAAGAAGAAAAGTAGCTACCTTCATGTTGGTCTGAAAGGAGCAAAATTACACCTGTTTGTACAGTCTTCAGCAAATGTTTCCTGATTTTGAACCAAGAACTCCAGCTTTTCACAACAGGTTTTTTGAGTGTAAGTGTTTGCAGAGGTGTGTATATCCACACACACACATTGAGAAAAACCTGCCAGAAGAAATAAACAACTTCCTTCATCTGGAAGCAAGAACAAACACAATGTCCAATTAAGGGTAAAGCCCTTTTTCTCTTTATTTCAATCATTGTTGTGTTTAAATTTTAACCATCTCTAACACTAGCTGTAACAGAGCCCCGGTTTTATCAAAGGTGTACAATTTTCATTTTGACACTTGTCAGCATCCCAGGTAGGGAGCAGACATGGCATTTCTTGGCAGTGAGTTCATTAACTGGAGGCTGTGCTTTTTCTGCCTTCCTCCAGCTCTCCTCCACTGTGTTTCTGGGCTCCAGGTACCAAAGTTGTTCCTTTATTCTGCACTCTTCCAAAGCTTCTCAAATTCAAATCTATTTGGTGATCACGTGCAGCCTGCATATGATTGAGTGGGTCAGGCTTTCAGCTGACCAAGAAAAGCTTGGGAGTCACATCTGCTGGGGACTTAACAAATAAGAATAACAAGGAAAGTCAACAGCAAACAATATTAATAATTCACCTGTCCATCACTCCAACTAACAATTGGAGGAAGATCCTCTCTCCTCTTGATAGATAGGCAGGAGGAAGAGGCCTGTCTGAAATGATTAAAGGAGGCAGTATATAACAAGCCTTCCCCATGCTGAGAGTGCCAAGAAAGAGGCTGGTCACTGATATTTAAACACACATTATCCTTCCATCTTCCTGTCATTTTGTTCTGCAAGCTGTTCAGATTTGTCTGTGCCAGTAAGGAGGCTGTGAAAAGCAGCTGAGCAAATAAAGAGAAAAATCAGTCTGAGAACAGGATTTGGATTTCAAAATCTGTCTCTGAGTTCCACCCCTCCCCCCCCCCCCATCGCTTTCTTCTTTTTCTTTTCCCTCCTCTTTTTCAGAGCCATTAACTTTCAAATATGCCAGCACCCAAGCAGGAGTGAAGCAATGCAGGTGCAGTAAGAAATGTTATGTCAGAGTGCAGGGATTTTTAACATGAGAAATAGAGCATAACCTCAAACTTTTCCAATGCCCCCTCAATGCAGTCAGAGTGTCTGTTTTAAGCACAGGTGGGATTAGTTATGTCTCATTATCTACCCTCAGTGTGACCAGCCTGTCAGCCCTGGACAGCTGAGCCACGCAAAATACTCATCCATTCCTGTTGCCCAGTGCTCAAGCACCACTGCCTCTGGCTGCCTGGTGATACAGCACATCCCAGATGCATAAATATAGTTCCCATGGGTTCCTGCTGGATGTTTCATCCTTCTCTGCAGAAGGAATGCTTGAACTGGTGGCCACTGAAGTGGTACAGGACACATGGACAAAAGGCAGCATCCCCAGGAGGCCCCTGCCCCAGCCCTGCCTATGGTCATGCTCTCAGCAGCCCTGCAGAAGGCTCATCCAGGGAGCCATTTTCCCTCTGAAAAGAAGGGGAACTGGGAATCCAGAAACAGAGGCCTCAGCTAAATGGCAGACACTTTAGAATTTATACCTATCTGGAATAATGCCTAGATTTTGTTTGCAGTGTGAGTGATCACAAAGGGCACTGAAAGCAACATGTAACATATTAGAAACAGATGAGCTTAGTCTCCTTCCACTCTGCCATCAACTGAGATCCACAGGAGGCAGAGGAGGTATTTATTCAGCTGTTCACTATAAAAGATTTCCTTCAAAGCTTTAGCATCAGAAAGGGTGGAGTTTATCCACCAGGTACATCTGGATGGCAAAGCAGACATGGTTGTTAATAAAATAGATCTGTATGACTCACCACAGCTCTCCCTGAGTTTGGATAGTCTTTTAACTTCTAACCTCATTATTTTTGACCGTCTACTGAAGGTCTTAAAAAGACCATCCTGCTTGTCCCCAGGATCAGCTGATGCAAGTAGGATAAAGAAAAGGCAGCAAAGAACTTATTACAGATACCTGGTAGGTACATTTTTTTAATCTGACCCTTTATATGTTTTTGAAAGTGTTAAACCGTAATCCTGGGCAGCTCACAGCATCTTTTATTTAATGTGCTCCAAAGCTCAGACACACATGAATTATGTCATATTTATTTAATCAGAGGTAGATCTGTAATCTTGTTTGTAGATGAAGATCCCTCTGAAAGAACAGAAATGCTAACAGTCTTTTTAAACCCCAAAAAGGCTCTGCTATAGGAAAGCAACTGCAGGCTTATAAACCCAACTTTAATCAAGAAAGTGCTCATGACTGCCTTCATTTAAAGGGAAGTGTGTACTTAAAAATATTTCTAAGGTGAAATGAAAGTGAATGAGGCAAAGCTGAAGCTTCCTTCTAAGGCTTCTTTTCATGATCCCTTATTCAATATGTATATTTGGAGGGTCTTGACATTTGTCACACAGCTGCCAACCACATCAGCCCCTGTTTAGAAAGATTATTGATAAGATACCTCAGTAATAACAACTAGCAGCCAAAATTAGATCTGCAAAAATAAGATGATCTTTTGATTTCAGTCAGATGGAGCACATTGGTTTGGAAGATGGAACACATTGGTTTGGAAAAAAAAATCAATTCTTTCGGAAGCAGATTCAAAATTGTGGAGTTCAAGGAGCTACTTTGTTTAATGTGAATTTTCTGATCAGAGGAAAAGCAAATTCGTTCAGCTGCACCCAAAAATAAATCTAAGAAAAGAAGCAAAAGTTACCCATCCATATTGGATTACCATCAAAATGTGATTTCTATCACATAAAGATACATTAAAGCCTATTTTACTTTATTAACAGCCAGGTGTAATTCTCTTTAAAACCAGAGATTAAGGGGTATCTTATTAGTTGAGTTTTATGTTCAAACTACATTGTAACCATTAAGCTGTCTCTTTATATTACATTTTGAAGATTTAAATAAGACACACAAACATAATCTATGCTATTTAGTTCAACAGAGTAGCTTAATTTCTCCCCAAGCTTTTCCATCTGTGTTACAAATTATAACAAAAGACAATTAGAGAGCAAAAGGAGCAGCCCCATAGATGACACCATTACCTTCCAGTGACACTCACTGCCACTCCTCTGCACTGAGCACTTAACAGCATACATTAAATGCATAACACCACATAAAATTCTTTAAGTCCAGGGCAAGTTAATGATTTATTTTTAAAAAGAAAAGATCATCATTCTGGTTATGTAACCAAAAAAAACCACCAACCAAACAAAAACAACTGTGAAATGAAACACCTATTAGTCACAGTTTTACTATTGGCTGGCCAGAAAACTACAGTACATAACATATTTTTTGAAGCTCTGAAGAATGGTTACAGACCACAGCTAACTACACATGTATGATAGTGGGAAATGTATATCATGGTGTCCTGCCACAAAGGAATAAATCTTTCCCACTGGAGCTAAGTACGTGTATTATAGGCTTTCTAAGGAAAATTCACAGGGATTGAATGTTTGTTGTACTGGGTAGAGGTGTTCACTTACTACATATTTTTCTGGAGTCCTCATGCCCCAGAGAGTAAGCATGAATGTCCATCAGCTGCTGGGGAAGGAGGGGCACTTCTGAGGCCAGGTTTTTCATGCATGCAAGTGAATGAGATGTTAATGCTTTTTGTCTATGTTTCTGAGTTCCGAGATCTCCCTTCACTTTGTTACACAAGATCAAACCCAACATTTGTGCAGGGGTTAAAAGTTAAAAGAGAAATTAAAAAAAAAAATCCATACCCCTCTGTCCCCCCCCCCCCCCCCTTCTGTTTTTACTGCAAAGACAGTAATATTTTGGAAAACAAAAAAAGCTATATTTCTCCAGAACTGTACTTTAGGTGTGCGTATGTTTCGGGGAGGAAAGTGCAACAATTTCAAGACATCCTGCTTCAGTAGCTTAGCATAAATAGTTTGATTGTTCTATCAAAGAGCAATGCAGAGTCTATGTACAGATTTTGTCTTTTCTGATTTCAGCTTTAAGAGGGAAAGATTTCATCTAACAAAACAGATCACCTCAAACAAAACTTACTCAGCTTCCTAAAGCCAAAGAAGTCTAACCAATATATGCTAGTTATTCAAATAGATTTCCCAGTGTTTCATTTAATCAGCATGGATTGTTCAAACAGGTCTGGATTTATAACGAAGCCACAGAAATACAAATTATTTGCAAAATAAGCAAATGGATAAGTTAAACTCCCTGGAGTGAAGTAAAATTGTTTATTACCATCCCTGTTAGCAAAAGTAGCCACCTGTACACTTAACAGAAGGTGATCTCTAGCTTCAGCAAGTCTGCCTCATAAGTGATTCCTGGATTAATGCAGTAGCACTGATTGGAAAACAAATACTAATTAAGAAGAACAAATGCAGTCTGTGGAAACTAACAACACCTGAAATCTGTCATTATGGATGTATTTGACTTCTCTTCAAGTGCAAGGGAGTTTTGTCCCATATATGTTTTAAATACATCCTGAAGTGTCCCAACTGTGTGTTCTCTTCTGAGAATGGATCTCACGAATTGCTTTGTTTGAATCATCAGAAGGGAAATTCCACATGTAAGGTCAGGTCCTAGATCTTTACAGGATCGGCTTCCAAGACAAACGGTGCATTAAAGCTTACAGAAGAGGGGAAACAAAACAATAAGGATGAGTGTTTTTTTCTGAAAATAAATGGAAAAGAGACTGACATAAACAGTAAAAGCAGCCTAGCGGCATTAACTCATTTTAATCATCCACACCCCCACCATTCATTTCTTGCTCATTTTGAGATTATGTTCCATATATTTCCCAAATAAAGAACACCAGAACAAGCATCCCTTTCCAAATCCTGCCCAGAATAATGCAGATAACATATGACAACAGATTCCAGGTAGGCTTTTTAAAACATCTTATAGCAGAGAAAACTGGAGTGTCTCTGAAGTATACTTATCCCTTGAATCCATCACACTGCCTTCTTCAGAGAATACAACAATGCCACAGTCCTTCCCACAGTCCTGCAGGACAGATACAGCAGACATCACCAAGTAACTTTCCTCCACCTGTTAACACCATTCAAACAAAACAAATATATTCCTTTCTGCTGCAAAGACCATTGCAGTCCAAAGATAGAATTTGGCTTGAGATGAACATAGAACAGTTCAATGTGTGTTTGCTGCCTTTGTAACATCAGTGGCTCAGTAACCTCTACCTTTTTTCCTCCTGTCATCAGTCCATCTCGGAGCTAATTACCTATTTGTATGAAAGGAGGAAACTTGGGAAACTCACAGAAAGGAAGAAATGCTGAGAGAAAGGTGATCTTGCAGACCAGCATGTTCACCTCCAAACTCTGATAGTGCTTTTAGACTGCATGAATTCAGTCTGGGGTTGTATATTATGAGAAACATGTCTTCACTGTAACCTCTTTCAGGTTCTACAAAATCAAGATGGTGCATTTGTTTCCTACCTTTTTGGCTCATATATACTGTCACCATCTTGGCCAAAGCATCAGATAAAGCTGCAGTATTAAGTACAGAAAGTTATCATATGGATTCCTATCAAAGAGCAGAAACTAGAAAGCAGCCTACAGCCTGCACTCCACACATACAGACAGTTTCTCCTGGACAACATACCAACACAGAATGGCTTGGGCTGTACTTTTAATAAATAGCCACAACCTTCCGGAGAATTTCAGAGTAAAAATTAAAATAAAAAAGAGTTCACTGCTACCACAGGTTATCAGCATGGTGATCATGTGAGATACCTCTCTGTAAGCAAGTCCAATGCTTACAAACACAACTCCATATTGTATATTCCAGTTATAGGATTTGAGACAACCAATGCAAGAGATATGTGCATCATGGAGATTTTTGCCTAAAACCTCGCAAGGTAATTCATACTGGTCTAGATGTGTACGTCTATGTGTGAGCGTGAAGCAAGTCTTACTGCTACCCCATGCTGTCAGAGACTTGGAGGCACACAGGGATGGTAGCTACTTTCTGTCATCACACATCCACATGCTCTGATAAGACATGGACTGAGCAAAATCACAACAAAAAGAGGAACAAACAAATATAACCCAACAACAGGTGTCCCAAACTTTTTAAATAGAAGAAATGAATGCCTGTCTGACAGAACAAGAATTATAAACTCAAGGATAAAATGGGATTATGTTAATTCAAATCTATTTTATTACAGGAAAGCTCAGTGCTATCCTGAAAAGTTGTCAGGTTAAACATAGAAATATCACTTCAATCCCTTCTACTTAGTGTATTTTTCTCCCTCCTCTGTGTTACTAAATTTTTTCTGAAGTACTTTTCTACTTTGTTATTCATAAAAATGTTTGAATTATGTGAGTGAGACATTCTGGCAACTTTAGCACGTCAGTCTTGTAAACTCTTTCATTACCTTTGTGAAAAAGGTATTTAAAAATAAAAAATAAAAATTGTTTGCTTTTCAAAGCAGTAGTTCTTTAATTTATAGGATTATATGCATCAACTTTCTCCCTTTAAAAAAATCCAGTGTTTAGAGCTTGCTTGACCAGTAGAAAATAATAATTATCATTATTAATAGCTATTATAATAATATAAAAATAACTAAACAGTATCATTGGAAGGCTCATCCATTTTATACTGGATAGAGACAAGTTAAAAGAGTGACTGCATTGTCACATTTTAACAATCTTTAGGTCACTTTATGACAAAAGTACCTCCATCATCTGGAATATTTGTGATTTGCAATACCAGCATGTTGCAGCTTCAGCTCCAGAACTAATCCATATCCATGTCCCTTAGACAGCTTGTGACCAACATAACAAGTAACACGCTACTTACTGGGGAGCAGGTAGTTATTGAAACTGTGCCTGTGGAAGGGAACTCTTCTTCCATCCTGAAGTTCAGCCTCTGCCTTTTTGCAACCTAATCATGTTTATAAGGTTAAACACACGCTATGAAAGTTGGAAAACTCCTTGGGACCAGTTCTAGCACTAACCTATGTTAAACACAGACCCAAACAAATCAATTAAGTGCAACTGCTGTTCAGGATTTTCTGAGCTGACGGTTTTCAGGCCATTTTCTCTGTCTTCTGTCACAGGTGTTGTATATAAACCATTCAACCAGATATAGTGCTTTAGTTTTCAAATTACTTATTGATTCATACACAAGAAAAGAGATACAAGGAAAAGAAAGTTTAAAGATAAATAAATAAATCTGTTCCAGTCACAAAATGTCACAGATTCTTTTTTTTTTACTGGATAATAGAGAAAGTGGTACTGTGAAACTCCTTTGACTCTGACTTGAAAGATATTGGAGTGAGCTTCTACCTGACAATGCTGAAACTCAAGGTATTTCAGCTGACTCAGACACTTAATTTTCAGAAAAGGCTTCTTCTCTTCCTTCCAGGCTCTTAAACTACACTGAAAACATTCTGGTCAAAGCAAGCTTTTCTCAGATTTGAGATCTTTGCATTTGTTCAGTAGGAACACCTACAGACAAAACGGAGATTGAATGTTGAGGCTAGATGCCAGAGAAGGAGCTGTGCGGAAGATTGCTACAGAAAGCAGGGAGGGTGCTTCATCTGGCACAGAGCTCACTGAAGTCGCACAGAGAGGGATCTGGGCACAAAGCTGTCTGCCATTGTTTCCCCTCACTGTCCTGTTCCCTTCAGACACCCACCCCACCCCACTGTACTCAAGTTATCAAAAAAAAAACAAACTTTAGATTTTCCTTTTTTATTAAATATCATTGCTTCTAGTGAAAAGAAATAGCTCTGCAAGCCCTAAGCATTGGTCAATTCAAAACAAAGGTAAATAATCTCACTTTTTAAAGCTTAAAATAATTATATATAAATAAAAAAAATAAGAGCATTCATCATCCTTGCTCTGACCGTATAAAGTTTCTGTAGGTGAGTCCATACATTTAAAAAAGAGGAACCTAGTTCTTTATTACTTTTAGAGTTTTTATTCTTTACTATTCCCCACTATTGAAAAAGCTATCTTGAGACCAAAACAGTCAGAGAACATTTTCTTCCCATTTCTGCCCCTCAAGTAAAAGCACTTGAAATTTATTTCTAGCTAAGTTTTGCTAAAGAAAATAGTTAATAATTATCTACAAGATAATTAAATAAAAATATCTACTGCTAATAAATTTTGACTAGCTCTATATAACAAAGTCATTGTTAATTAATTAGCCATAAATGTTCCCTGTGTTTTTATAAGAAAGTATAAGTGAGATGTGAATAAGGTGACTCATGATGTTTGTTATAAAATCCTTCATACCATGGGAGATGAATTGGAAAATTAAGACTGAAACGGACTCTTCTGATTTCTTGCCACCAACTAGATTAAATGTGCTTTGAAATTCAGTGATGAGAGATATCTACCCTCAGTAGCGATATCTACCCTTGAATGAAGCAGGTCTTTCAGGTCTGATGTTGCTCCTCTGCAACAGAAGGAACTATAAACTAAAAATACAGCCTTATAACAGGTTACCCAGGACCACGTTAGATGGCATTTGAATATCTCCAAGTAGGGAGATATTCCAGCACCTAAATAGTTCATGCAAAACCAGGAACAGTAGAAGTGCTTCTCCTATGACACCATGAGCAGAGTACTAGAGTGTGCTCATCCTGATTTCCACTGTTCCCATGTTTTACTTCACATGAGAAAAGGAAGACAAAATATAAATCTTATCCTCTTGTACTAAATGAAGGCTATAGCCCAGAGAGCAGTGGTGTCCATTTTTTGCTAAATTACATAGAGGACAAAGCAGATTTTTCTTCAGAGACTAATACCACATGAAGGCGATTTTCCATTTTAATTCATAGCTGCTCCATCCTCTTTGAAACAGTCGGGTTGCTCAGCACAGCTAAAGACCTCAAGTAGCATGGCAGCTGACACAACCTCCAAAGTCCTTCAGACATGCAAGACAAATCTTAGAAGACTGTCTAAAGAAGCTAATTTAAAAATGACGACAAAGACAAAATTAACTCTTGTTTAAGTGGACTCAAAATTTACTGTTCAGACTGAGTAAGCTGTCAACAAAGTTTAATCTGGAGGTAAGCAAGCAGCAATACTGCGCTTCAGTGTTCATTTCCCATTAAACTAAAAGCATCAATTTAATGATCAGAGGGAATAGCTCTACTGGTATCTGTTAAGGAGTCACTAATCTCTGAGTTTTGGAGGATTTCTATTGCAATGCCTTCCTAAATTTAGATTATCATTGCTGTTCATGTTAAACTGTCAGATAGCAAGCAACATGGAAATGAACTTCTGATCAGCATATATTAAGTTTGTATCTCTGAGATATATTAATGAACAATTAACTGTATAGTTACTGTCATGCAAAATACCATGGCAGCATGATCCCAAAGACTAGATGGGTCCATGAAACAACATAGCATTTCTCTGTGTTGGGCTGTCCTGATATTGGTACCCAAGTGTCCAGGGACCTAAACACAGTGTGGTAGACAAGCCTCACAATTTTGCCTCACCCAGCACTTTGCTGTCACATTTCTGCTGAGTTGGTCAACCAAATGATTGTTCTTGCTTTGAAATAATCTATTTGGTCCCAAGAAGACAGAAGGAAAACAACCCTGGGTAAAGGCTCTTCTGATCAACTTTTGGTGGCTTTGGGAGGACATCTACTATGTAGAACATTTGAAAAAACAAACTCACTCTCACTCACTGTTAAAGAATTTTAGGAGCAAACCATTAATTCTCGTTTGTCTACCTGCTGATCAACAGCTACCAAATGCCACTCGGGATTAAATTAATTTTAATGTCTATCCTTAAATTCCCCCAAAGCACTGAGTATTAGCAGAGGGAGGAGAGAGCTGTGGAGGGGAAAAGATTAGGTTATCTCATAAAACAACTCTCAGTTTAAGCATGGTCAGAAAATAAGAATCTGTTGTACTGAATACCATAACCTAGCCTCTTTCAAAGATTCAGATATATAGCTATTGAAAGCTCTAAATTCTAAATGTGTAATCCCTGCAGCCCAAGTGCTCTTAAACACATCTTTGATTAGCTGAAAATGCAATTATTTTTATAATAATACTTTGCAGACAGCTTGTAAGAATATCAACGACCTTTTTTTCCTCCCTCCCCTCCCTATTTTAAATTCAGTTTCTGTTAGAACAGCAGAAGATTTACTGGAGAAATAAGTGCTTCACTTGCATTTAAACCATGTAAAAGACAGATTGGCTGTGGTTTTAGACACTTACATCAAAGTAATTACAGCACTATATAAAGCGTTTGATTCATTAATAGTATATAAAAATTGTTTCAGAGCCTCTTAAGTAAAAGAAGATGAAAAGAATGGGAAGCTCCAAACTAAACCTTATGACTTGCCTTCTTTGTTGAAGAAACTCCTCCTCCTCCAAACAGCTTTTTATCTACTCAACAGAGACCCCTGATAAAGGACAGCATGAGATGCCTAATAGAAAAATAGATAGAAGGCTGGTCTGGGACTCAGGAGGTTTATGCAGCGTATGGCTTGCAACAGCATTCCAGTGTGCCATGAAGCAGTTATTCTATGTATTCATGCAATTAATCTTATATTCAACATAACAATGGTAGAATTTCCTTTCTGCCTGGTCCTTTCAAATTGTAGCCTGTTTGGGGATGTCAGCATCTCATTCTGAGCATTTATCCAGTGCTGATAGCAGGAAGATAGTAGCCTTGCTCAGCTATCAACATAATAGGATTCTGCTATTTGAAGGCAAATAACGGTACAAAAAAAAAAAAAAAAACAACAAACAAAACATACTTCAAAATAGCCATAGCATAAACAGGACAAAGATAGCAAAGGAGATGGATATCAAAGAAAATATTCAGATAATTAAATCTGTACCCAAAAATAACTTGTGTTTGTGAAGAGATTCTCAGGTGTTCAGACACAACAGCGTATTTTAAACTAGACTGGGTAATGTAGCTGGAAACATTGTGGAAGCATCTGCAGCTGTGGGATTGATGTTAGTTAATGCCTGGATGAACATGTCTGTCTGAGATGGTTACAAAGACCACATGCTTACTCTGGAAATTTAGGCACAGGTTATTTCTAAAATTAAAAATAAATTCCTGAGAACAAAGTTGAAGTAAAAAGAAGTGAGCTCTCTATTCCCTTACTTATAACCTTCACCCTATGCCTTGGCAATAAGGAAAGCAAAAGAAAGTTCCAGGAACCAGACTTAAGGCATGCCTTGAATGCTTTATTTTGTCTACTTTACACATTAATTTCCCAAGTGTTTCGTGACTCTTATTTGGTTAACACATTAGGGCATCTAATTCTTATTTGCTACACAAATCGCTCATTTGCAATCAAATTTTCATCAGTATTTGCTATCTTATTATCGTGGTTAACACCACTTTGCACTTCAATATTAACTAGAGAGACATTCTGAAAAGCAACTAAAAGTTAGAAGTTGAGAACACCATGGCTTTGTTTTCCTATCAAATAAAATCTCTGTAACGTCATTGGGTCATTCCAGTTATTGAATCCCAACATCCCAAAGGATTAGCAAGCGACCATCTCAGGCTTACAGTTCCACTGCTTCCATTTCTGCAAAGCTAATTAAACTTCAGTAGGAGAAAGCTGGAACTACATCAGCTGGACTAAATACCATTTTCTACTCAAGCTCAAAGCCATATTCATCCCACACAGAATGGCATCGAGTCCATCCATGCTCCTGAGACACCAACAGAATAGCAGCTTCTGGTTTAGTACTGTTCCAGCCCATTGACTCTATACGTTTTTTCAGAGAGAGCAGAGAGAGAGAGAGGGAAACCCCAGTGATACAGGAAAGTGAGAAAGGCTAAGATATGGCCACAAGATAAACAGATTTTCTGGAACTTTTGTCTATGACCAAAAGCGAGATACAAGACACACAGATAAAGTGTTTATAGCATGCCTATCAATTACCTAGGATTCTCACCTGCATCTACAGACCTGGACACTTTGAGACCTCATGTAGTGGTGGAAGCCTCAGTACCTCCACTCTTCTCTACACACTGCCTTGCAGTGCTAGCAGACACAACTAAGACAGACCCTCACAATCCAGAATTTTGCATATGTATCCTAGAATTGGCTGACTGTGATCACATGAAACTGTTTTTGTCCTCCCTTTTCCCATTCATCGTTTCATGGCAGAGTACCTGGGGCCAGCTGCTCCACAACTCAGGCGTATTTATGTGCTGCAACACCACAAGACTGTAACTGTGGTCCTTTCCAGAGGTCAACATTTACCTGAGTATGAGTCAGTGTATCTCACAACATCAGGGTAGAAATTCTCAGAGGCCTGAAGGCTTAAGTTTGCGTGTATGAATCTCAGCTTATACCAAGACTTTTGGGTCTTTTCTTTGCAAACAATCTTGTGAAAAGCAGTACTTCTACTGTTTGTTTATGAAAGAATTCTAAGAGAGCAGAGCTCTCTTTTATTAACAGTACCACCTGAAATAATTCATGAATCAATGGTATAGCTGTACTCTTTACTGCTTTCTTTTCTACTGTAAGGCAGCTTCTCTTTCCTCCATTCCCACAGCAGAGCCTCGTCTTGTGATTTTCCTTACATTTCCCTGAATATTCCCAGATAATGGTGCCATCCTTTTGGTTAGATTTACTACTGCTTTGACATCTGAGTAACTTATTCCTTCTAGTGCTATTTCTGTGATGCATGAAGATTTCACCTTCCCTCCCACTCACTGCGAATACCTGACTGCAAGCCTAAGGAGAATATACTGTAGTAGGCATGCAGTGGAGAATCAGCTGGGTAAGAATGAAAAAGTCAGTTATATATGGAAACAGTAAAGCTATTGAACCACAGATGAGTTTGTATAACCTACCTTTTCAAAAGTCTCCGCCAAAAATTAGTTTGTGATCTCTGTGAACACAGAGTAACTAATTCTGGATTTACTAGTAATATGGGCTGGCAGACTTAAAGCCATGTAAAGAATCAATGTCTCTGATAGGCAAATGACAAGCAAGTGAAGAACCAACCTAATCAAATTTGGCTTTTAATTTTATCCCTCAGGCTTATCTTGGATAATTCAAAATTATACAGATGGGATTCCTACCCAAAGAAATGCAATTCTGAGACCTGAAATAGCAGCTGTTGGAAAGAAAAGATTTGAGAAGGGTGTGATTCTACATACATTGAATTGAAAGTTTCCTGCAGCTAATAAATTTACAGCCAAGAGTTACTGAAAAATATGGCAGTCAGTGGAAAGATTTGCAGTAAATTATCTGTATTTTGAATTAGAGACTTCTAGATACTTAATAGTAATTGCGAAAATGTTATCTCTTGGTAAAGCGCCCATTAATCTTGTTCTTTCCCACTTAAAGAAGAATCATTCCCTGGTTATTATTCAACTCTGCATTTCAGCAATTTTCAATCCTGTTTTCCCTGCTACCCTCAATTTTTGCTGACACCAGGAGAGAGATCAGTTATCAGCTGGTTGTTCTCTGGTAGCTTTCGCTGGCATTGTGATAGTTCCTACAACCTGGGACTGAAGCACTGGGGCTGCTAAAACGTTTTTGGAACCCACTACATTATTAGACTTTTACAGTGTTTGAAGTGGTTGGAAGGGGTCAAAGCAATCCAGAGCCTGACTCTGGGGGTAACATGGCTTTTCCCCATGCTAACCAGCTCTGAAAGGCTACCCCAGTGCTCCCAGCTGCATGGGCACATGCTTGCTGAAGCCCTCACCCTGGAAGCATGTGGGTAGGCAGGAGGAATGAGAGCTGCAGCAGAGCTGGAGGCAGCTGGAAAAGAGCCCTCCTTCTGACTGTTAATTTGTCTTCCTTCCCTGCTCAAAGAGTGGGTGCTGTGTGTGCTGATAACCCTATATACTTACTAATTAGTGCCCCATTCACCTTGAACTACTGAGCTCACAGCTGCCAGCTGCAGCTTGTGATATCTTGAGTATGTGTTTGACGAACTCAAGAGACATTCTCATCTGTTAAATATAGAAAATAATGAACAGCTTCCCAGGACAGGCAATGCAGCACAGAATCGTATGCTTGTCAAGGCCACATCTGAACCCCTGACTTCAAACTAATAGCACTGCAAAGTTAGTGAAACTGCAACACTAGCTGGCTCAGTCCCAGGCTAATTTCTCAGACAAATATCCAAGTGACAGAAATTAGCTGCTGTTGGGCATTAACTGCTATTTTCACCGATTTGATAGCCAAGAGCATGCCATAAACACTGTGTCAAAAGTCCTCCAGTTAGACTTTGGTAGAGTGAATGTCTTTGTTTCCATATTTATGATGTATCTACTGTAGATGCTTTGGATAACAGCAGGTTTCTTCAACACTCAGAGGAACTGAAGAATAATCCTAATACTTTCAAGGAATTACCGGAAGGGAATTACCGCTACGCATTTACACCAAATTTTAGAAGATCAAACTAAATATACATTTTTCCAGTTGTTTATTCAGTATTTAACCATTAAATATTTATTAACAGGTATCATCACCATTTCCTCTGAAGAGCTGGTAGAGTCACACGGTTTTCTGACTTCTGGAGGAAAAGAAATTGGAAGCAAGCAGAAGACGCTGTGCCAATGTACTACTGAAAATATGAGTTTAAACTCATTCTCTGCGATTACAGATAATGGTAAATAGGTAGCATATTTAGTCAAATCACTGCTTTACAAAAAAAAAAAGTATTATTGGAAAGATTTGCAAGGGAATAATTAGGTATCCTGATTGTTAACCTTAATGCATACCCATGTTTTCAAGGCAGCATGCAAAGGAACAACAATTTTGATATCTTCTTTTTCCATATCATCCTTTGTCTCTAGCTGTGGATTCAGCTTTTTTCTTTCAAACTTCTAGCTTCATTGAAATAGGCCAACCTCTCTCTGAAACATGAATTCTTTCCTCTTCCACATAAAAAAGCACTAGGATTCTTTTGCATGTCATACATTCAGGAGTATTACTGCATGATAATTAGCTAACGTTATGAACAGTCATTTTGGAGATTTAGAAGTATGGGGGAAAGTTTCCTTCAAGAAAAAGTAAATTTCTTAGGTTATAGTAAGAAGCAAACGAAAAAAAAAAAAAAAAAAAACAGAAAAAGAGGTTATGGCTTGTTAGGTAATTAAACTAACTGACTCAGAAGTGATGGTACAGAGAGGAGGAAAAAAAAAAAAAAAAGGAAGAAGAGTGCTACATTTCCACACTTATCCCCTGCCCCCATCCTGGGATAGTTAGACAAGGAAGTGTACACTAACAGATTCTTTTAAATTATTAAAAGTGTAAAAAGTACAGAATCAAAGTAATATGGATTAATAGAGAAATTGTAATCAATTTTTTATTACAGTTACTAATGAAATATTTACCAGACTCATTTTCTTACATACTCTACAGTAATTAAAATGATGCAACCGATACATTAACACCTAGGTTAATATGTCTCTTCTTATATCTGTGTTTGTATAAAAATCAGTTATGTAAACTCATATGCTATTAGAATCTTCCCATTTGTGGCCTATGCTTCATTTTTGTTTCCATGACCTCTTATTTCCACTTTTGGCTCATCTTAGAGCTCTGAGAGGATTGATCCAAACTCTGTCAAAATGAATACATAGCACAGACACTGAAAAGTATGGAGAGGAAAAGAAAAAAATAAAAAAAAAGAAAATCGATGCAGAGACTTTCATTAGCTTCATGGTGTTTTGGACTGAATTCATCACTCTTTAATGACAGCTATGAAGAATTGTCAGTCAGTAAAAGTTTCTTAAATACAGCGTGGATTATCTTAGCATGGAGAAGAAGAACTGCTAAAGGTTGGCAAAAATGGGATACTAGAAAACACCACATTAGAAGTGATATCTTGAAAGATGTGAGTGAACTCCCAGACTTCACAGTTAGTGAGGTGCCACTCGTGCACTGACAGTGACCAGCAAGATAAAGGGGTAAAGGCAAGAATATCTGCTGTGATAGAAATCATCTTCTGTCATGCAGGGTTAGTTTAAGACGTATAAGTGACAAACGAACCTTTTTAATCACACCATAATCACACATATACTTTGTGCAGGTCGCATATTTTAAACAGTTAAAATATTTTAGAGAAATTAGCTAACAAAGCTAACAAAGATAACTCAAGAGCACGTGTGTTGTTCTGCTTGTGTAAGTTGTTCCCATGAGTGCAATAAAACTAGGCTTGGACTGAGTAAAAATACTCACAGCTAATCATTCGGAGACATCTCCAGACACGATTTAGGATGTTTTCTTACTATAAAGAGACCATCACATACTTTCAGTCAAACACCAGAGAATTTTCCAGAGTTTGAGGAACTGTTTGTCATAAGGCGAAACTACAAACTTCTCTTTTTCAGGGGCATAAAGTTTGAGTTCCTGCTTCTGCAAGACCACAGTCTGTCAGCCTTCACACCTTGATCAGCAGCTTGACAAGATCTGAGTTGGAACAATTTGGAAATAAGAGAAAACTGAAAACATTTATCTAAAAATAAATAAATAAATAAAGTGTAACTTTACAGAGTATTTCTGCCTCTCAGAGGACTGTATTTATGTCATAGAAGTCATTTTTTGTGCCCACCAGCAATCATTTGCACGAAGACATATCAGTCAGGGAAGCAGAATCCAACCTCTGACTCTCAGAAGGGTGTCATCCTTACTGCTGCTTTTAACTCCTGCAGTTGTACCTCATGGTACTGGTCTGTACCAGTCACGGCTGCCTTTCAGTCTCTTTCTCTCTTTCCAGATTTCTGTCTGCATGTCCGCATAACACACACACCTCATACATACAGTACACAGTGCCTAGCACCATAAAATTATACAGTAATAGTGCTAGAGCACCTCCTTCAGAGAACATTACCACAAGGGAAAAACCATCTCCTACACTACACCTCCAAACAGATTATTAATACGTTCTTCTCAGCAGAATTTAAGAACCCTTAGGTAAAAGGAAATATCTGCCTGTAAAGCTGATAACAGACTCTAGATCAGACAGCACTCAATCTGCTTTTTTGACCTCATTAGAAAATGCAACCTACCCTAGCACCAAAATCCCTTCCTTACTGCTCCTTCTCTTTCCATCCCTCCTTCTCTCCCCCATTCCTTATTTGCAAAAAGAACTCTCCCTACTGCCATTAAACACTTTCATTGACAAATTCTTGTTCTTTTAGCTTAGCAAACATGCAGGCTGCAAGGCAGATCTCTATATAATTTTTCAGTTCATTCCACTCAAGAACACTCAAGAAGGGCAAAAGCAGAGCTTGGTTAAATCAAGCAGGAAGCAATATTGAGCGCGCTGCCTCTTCTTGCTCCTTCTCTCTGCTAATCATTCACCAGTGCTGATGTAAGAGTCTTCTACTTCACAGCTCGGGGGGGAGCTTCCTGCCTTAGTCTTGTGTTGTTTTTCTTGTTATTTCCCTCTTTGTGTTATCTCACCTTGAGATCAATGAACTTACCAGTGTTGTATGCCACAAGGACAAAACAACACACTGTATTTAGCCTCCATAATGTCAATATTACCTTTAACATAGATAAAAAGCTTTCTCTCTCTCACGAACACACGCCCTACCCAGGTGACATGTTTGCTAAGAACATTTCCTAGATCTCAAAGTTGGTCTTCATGAAAGTAATTAGAGCTCTTCTTTAGCATAAGTCATTCCTGGACATATGTCACACGTAGAAAATAATTTTGAGGAGTGTTAATTAAGAATCAGATAGAAATGAAAGGAGCGTCAACTTGATTTTCCTGCTTTTAAGTGAAAACACATTTCGCACAGAAATAGCCCGTGCAATATACACTCCTCAGAGTCTGTTTTGCTGTAAGTCTTTACTAAGTAATGAAGCTGGGGGACATTCTCAACATTGCACCAACACACTTGGATAGAAGTTGTTCTTACAGCAAGATGTAGGACCAGAAATCATTACACTAAGATCCCCTAACTCCCCTCACAGTAGGGAGCAACAACAAAAGTGATGCACACAAAAGAACAATGACAAGAGGCTACCTGGGCTATGAAACGCTATGCTTGATCTACCCATAGCAGACAGATAGAGCATTTGTTCACACAGGCTGGTTTGTGCCCATACCCTTCCCCTACCCTCTAGGGCACCAGCCCACCCACACCAAGCCCTGCTCACCTCCCAGGTGCCTTTAGGTAAGAGAAACTTGGTGAGTTCATAGCATTAACTCCCATCACGGCTGGCTCGGGCCTTGCAGAGCTAGCAGCTCTGCAGACAGCAGAATTTGGGTCTCTTTGAACACCCTCAGGACTGCCTGTGTAACAAGACGTTAAAGTGGTAGCAGAAACCTGCTTTAAAGGCTGCAATGAGTTTGCTATAACCACATGACTCCAGGTGCTGTGGCTTTGCTAAGGAGCACCAAGCACCACTTGTGATAAAACCACACATGAAAGCAATAAGACATCAACTGGACTCTTTGAAGCTCTTTTGTTTTGAAGTCTTTTTCATAACAGTGATCTTAAATTTATATGTATGATAATTTTATATTCAAAGATATATATTTTAATTAAAAGAATGAAAATGAAATTACTTAAGGCTTTTGAGATACAAGAATATGAGATGATTAAATCAAATCTTAAGTTTTGGCTCTGGCCTGACATTTGTTTGTTTGTTTTTTAAATAACAAAAGCAGGGAATCAGGGAATGTATTCATTTTTATTATTTCTAGCATACATGTATCTTTAATACAAAAAGAGGAATAAATAAAGTTTTCCAATGATCACTAAACGGCATAAAAGTTATTAGTAGCTGCCTGTGTTTAGCTATTGAGTAAAATGAAGAGACAGCTCTGTCTGTATATTAAGACATACTCGCCAAAGCTGTATTTGAGCCCAATTTTTCTTGCGGCTTCAATTCTTTTCCCACTAGGTGGCGCTCTGGAAATATTTGTAAATTTTGGATTCCTTTCTGTTGCCTTTTAAAAAGCCAACAAATTAGCGATTTCCCTCAAACCTTCTATTGTTTACAGCCTACTGAAAAAGGCAAGTAAATTACACAGAGCAGTACAGAAAATTAGCATTGTTAAATGTGTCACATATATCACTAATAAAGTTTCATTATTTATACTGTCAACTTGAAAAGCACTTATTTCCTAATCAATCAACTCACAACTAAATAAACAGTCATATAGGCATACAACACGAAAGCACAGCACTTCCAAATCAGATCTTCCTGAGAATAAGTGTATGCTGTCTGCTATTAGGAGGAGAGGAATAAAAAAGTATGCTCCTCCATTTACTCATTTCCCCCCCATCTCTCCAAATGCCTACTTTTGTTTAAGAAAAAGCACGTGTGTATTTTAAGATAGTTGCTCTTTTCTGTTTTATTTTTTTAATTACTTTTTTTTGGGGTGGGGGGGGGTGGGCATATTTTCTTGTTTGATTTTGTTTGGTTTTGTTTTTACCCCAAAGGTGAAACACAAGTTAGGACAGTCACAGTCACATAATATTAGTTTCCAAAACCTAGAGATGCTCTTAAAATTAACTGATCTCTATTTGGGAATAGGGAATGCAGAAGAGAAAAAGAGATTTAAACAGTCACTTGAAGGGCTTTGTACCATCTAAATCCAGCTGCAGTCTCACAGACATCCTTTTTGATGTTCACTAAAGCTGGAGATGAGTTCTAGTAAACAGATGTCCTTGTCAGGGAAAATAAACAAACAACAGCAACAACAACACAACTATCAAATCTGGTACTATCTGGTAGCTGGAAATGAACTGCAAACAGTTCTGTGTTTTCTGTGTTGCTGCAGGGCTGGGCTGATATGGCACTGGATCCTGGAGTGGAGACCTGCTGCTAAATAAAAGGAAAGTAGCACATCTCCTTGGCCATGAAGGACCTGGACATCGGGGCAACTGGTGTGTGCAGGAGGACCAGCTGCTGCTCTTTCTCAGTCAAAAGTCAACCTGTCATCTGAAGCCTAATTTGAGTTTTGTCTTGTAAGAGTTATGAATGAATTGTATTGAGAAGGAAAGGCATAGTGCTATTGCCTCTCATATTCTCTGCCTTCCCTCTACCCCCAGAAGATTTTGCAGGTATTTCTTACATTTAAGAAATAATATAGAATGAATAATATACAATTATAATATTTATTCTTATATTTGATATAAACTTAGATACAGGTTGTATGTTAGCCACAGTTGCCAACTAGGGACTGTTTTACTTCTTCCTGCACATTTGTGAAAATTCCCAGGTGACTATCAGAGAGTTTGTAAACCAGGTTTTGCACAGAGGCCTGTAAGTAGCAGCAGAATCATAGACTCAGAATCGTTAAGGTTGGAAAAGACCTCCAAGATCATTTGGCCCAACCATCCCCCTGCCACCAATATTACCCACTAAACCATGTTCCTAAGCACCACGTCCAACCTTTCTTTAAACACCCCCAGGGACCGTGACTCCACCACCTTCCTGGGCAACCCATTCCAATGCCTGACTGCTCTTTCTGAAGTCAGCTAGCTGACACAGGCAAGGCTTGTGTGCTTGTGAGAGGAAGTCACCCTACAGAATCAGCCCCTGCCTCTGTTACCAGGACCCCATGCATCTTCTTAGAATTCATTTTCTGGCAGTGAACCACAGAAACCCTCCCTGGAGGAGGAGGAAGCCTCAATCACTGACCCATCTTCTTACCTGCAAGGCAGGGTCAAAATTTCCCAACCAACTAGGTCAAATTTGGCTCAAATTCATGTTCAACTTGGACACAGAAAGTGCAGGATAAGTCTTGACGATCCAACTATATTCAGAAGTGCATGAAGATACAGACCTTGCAATCTCCTGCAGATCAGGAGTTAAGGGTAATGAAACTCAGGAAGCTTTACCTGGGAAACAAGATGAGCTGGCTGGCTCACAGTCCTGGATCAAGTCACTGGCAACACAAGGAGTCATACATTTCTCCTTTGCAATTGTCTACATTGTTATGATAGAAAATTTTCACCTTTGTGTAGACAGTGTTAATTCTTTTTCACAGCACGTACTCTTTTAAGTGTGATTTCTACGTTTCTAACAGAAACAGGACACAAAGGGAAACATACATATTCCAGTGCCTGGGATTTTTTTCATTATGCATTTTGCTAACTATTAAAGAGCACACTGTTCAAGTTTATTATCTCAAGTGCTTAGAAAAAGACAAGTTGGGATAGATTTCCTGGTGAAAAGCTCTTCCCTGCCTCTACTTTTAGTGATGATCTTCTTGGATCTATAGATAATGACTGGCTTTCACCTCATCAGGGAGCCTCCATAGCTTGCACTGAGCCTGCATCAGAGCAAAACTTTAATTGTCAGACACTGGAACAGTGGGCAAGTGACTCTGAGCACAGGCTCCATGCTTGGCCGAGTGTAAACGTAGTCCCCAGTGCCCTCATTATCAGAGATTGACTTCATCCAGCAACAGAAGGTTGGAGAAGCTTTTGTCACTTGAGTCAGAAGAAGGCAGAGAATTTGGCTGTTTGTCTTTACAGAAGTATGGTTAAATCAATAACCTGTGGAATGAGAGCCTTAGGGTGGATGAAGTGTGTATTATCTTATGTATCTGTATTGGAAAGTGCTGGCAACACACTGCAGTTTTGAACAAATAAATGACTTTACTAAGGGAAAGAGAGAGACTGCTGATAAAACAGAAAAAAAAAAATACTGTACTCAGGAGGTGATTTTAGTCCGAGTGCTAATATTTTATACAAGAGAATATTGAATTTAGGGAGAGGCTTATTCATTCATTTGGCTTTTTAACTTTCCAAAGTGCTTTTATTGACTGATTTTGTTTGTGGCAGCTAATATTACTGTCACTGTAACAATATTTTTTTCCTTATTTAGCTCTCCTGATGTAGTTTGCCATCTGAAGTCATTTACCTTTCATTTTTTTAAATAAAGCTGCTTTTTAAAAACTCAGATGATTCACATAGTTCGAGCCTGCATTTGCCCAGATAAAACTGAACTGCTAAAACTTCAAGAACTGCTGCATTAGCTGAGACCCGAGGTCCATTTGCCGCATATTTAACTACAGCAAAATTAATGGACAAAGACATCTCCAGACTGCAAATAGGAGATGAACCCTCTTGCTTATTTGTCAACCTTCTGTCTTGTTATTGGCCATTCAAATTCTTGTCTTTTGTCTGTGTTTTGTGGTTTGAAAGAATTCATTAACTTATTGCATTATTACAACAAAAAACAAATTCAAAATCCTCCATCCTTAACAACACCTTCTGAATAGTCTAACACTGATAGAAACTTTACAGTATTTTTTTGTTTTGTTTTGTTTCTATTTTTTATTTTATCTTTGTTTTAGCAACAACATTCATCTGCCTGGAGAAAATATACACATGAACAGAACTACTTCAGGGTCTGGCTTCAAAAAAACTAAGTACAGAATTTCTGGACACTCCTGATCGCTTAGGCAGGGAGATACCAACCCCATAGTGGATATATAATAGAAGAGACTCCAGAAACACCACTCTCCTCCCTATTTAATACCCATTTTATTTAGCATTAAAGTTTCTCTAAAGCTGCAGTCCACTTTCTGAGTGGGAGTGCTGCCGTTCCATCAGGCTCCAGAGGAGCAAGTATGTTTTGAACTTGAGCTATATTTGCTGAGGGCAAGGCTGCAAGCCTCTGCTAAAACAGCCATCAGCTCTGAACTCCAGCCTTTGGGTGAGAGGAGAGGAGGAATAGTTTCTGCAGAACCAAGCTGAATTCAGTGGGAAAATAAAACATAAATTGCTCCCAGATCTGTGATAAAATCAGTTTTTCTGTCTCAGAAGGGGCAAAGTTCATGCTTTCATCTTTCCCTGCAAAAGCCAAGCAGACCACCCCTAGACCTGGAGGACTCCAGTTGAGATTCAGTTCACAGGCTCAAACTTTTTTTTCACTGAATCCAGCAGACACTTCACCAGTGCAGTGAAGTGTTGTACTTTGACTTTCAGTGAGAACAGAGAAGCAAGACATTTGATTGCTTCTTTTGCCAACTTGGTCACAGGGCCTCAGGCAGGCTACAGAGGTCCTTGGAGGCAGCAAAAGTGTCAGCTGCATCCCACTTGTTCTGTGTGACTCAGTTCTTGAAGCATGATTGCATCTTAGGTGGCCAAACAGGAGAGGCAGGAGAGCAAAAATCAGCAAAGGGAAGGAAAACCAAGATGCTTTGACAACTTAATTGTGCACTGGTTTAATGGTGCAGACACAAGGCTGCATTTGCACATTAAAATATGGGGCCCTAAACCACCATGGCCATGGTGTAAGCTCTGGAGTGGCATTCTCTGCTATTCCCTGACATATACAGAGCCCAAGCTCCAGATGTTATAACTAGTCTTTCATACCATGTAAATATGCATCGGTAACTTAATGACACACAGGGCATAATCGCTTTTATTTATATATTCTTTTTATTATTTAGGACGTGTCCTTTGAAGATTCTCACTTCTTGCTGATCCCTCAAGTATCAAGAAAATGGGTATGCAACCCATCCTTTCTGAGTCTGCTTGTTTTGATGGCAGCCTAAGGATATCTGAGCACTTTCTAGCATCCTTAAAGTCTTTTAAGAGACTGTTACAGTCTCCCAGTTTGTGAGGTTTAGAAAATGTATTATATTCTTTCTTTTATTTAAAGTGAAAATCTCATGCTCCTGTCATAGCTCTCTTAATGCTTTCAGAAACAGTTTTCCATTTGCTTGAAGCTATACTAGCGTTAGCTCTAGCATCAATAGGTTGCAGGGATATTTGTGGAGAGCTGATTGCGATACTCTTAAGTCCCTCCCCCCCAACCCCATCTGCCATCTGCGAGGGAAATGGTTTAGCTTATTGCATACTTCCTAAGTGGCCAGATACGATATGGCCACAATCTCAAATAAATGTTTTAAGAATGGGAATGGACAGGACAGTCTCAGATTCACTACCAATCAGGTCCTGATGGCTTTAGCAGTGCTGATTGCCCAGGAGGAAGGAATGTCTCTCTTCTTCCAAGCCAATTCACATGCAGTGAAACAAGCCAGGGCTGATTGCTTGGACACTTGAAAAGCTGCCCTGATGCTGGTGGTGTCCTGTCCATTTCTGGGGAGAATATTCCAGAGATTTTAGTGTTAAACATTTAGGGAGAAATATGAAGGTAAGGGAAGAGTCAGTGGCATTTTGTGCATAATGGATAGGGACTGGTTACTATGGGATGGTGTCATGGGAACCTGTTAACAGTATGATTGATCTGCCTAAGGGAACTGGGCTTGGTTACTAATTCAGAGATATAGTAGAACTAATGATAATTGCTGATGCAGTTTGATTTTTTAAAGTATTGTTTTTCCTGGTGATTTATGGTTGCACCTCCTATCCAAAATTAACAGCCACCTTAGCAGGAAGTTTTAACCAAATTGTCGATTCTGCATCGAGTTTCTTAACTCTGAGCACTGAAAAGATCAAAAGAAGAGACAGAATTCTGAGTGAAACAGACATCAAAGAACAACTAGGAATTTCACTGAAATCATAATATTTCCAGTGTTCAAGGTGTTTAGCCCAAGGTCTATTGTTTCTAAACACTGCAAACCCAGCTGCAGAGTTCCAGACTGGGATTTGGCCTGCCCCACATCTCCTGGATGTGGATCTATAAAATTTTGCATTTGACCAGTCTGAAACACAAAGGAAAAGTAATAGAAAAGCTTCTGCCAGGAAAAAATAATGCATGTGCTGAAAGGAAATAAAAAGCTTTTTTGTCATATCACTTATGAACTAAAATTTTCCATATCTTAATTTAATTTTTGTTTTACCCAAAAGCTTCTGGTTTCACTTTGTACATATTATCATCCTGTTTAGGTAAGTTGCTGTAAGTTGCAATAAGAAAGAAACTTCCATTAATGCTTATATAACAAAAAAAACATTCAGCTTTCCTTCTAGCAAAATGTTTCAGAAGCAATTCTGATTATTTAAAAGAAAAATAAAAATCTTATTTTTACAATTTCCAGAACATTTTTTCATGTTTTATAAAACAACTTCTCTATGTAAAAAGCTCAGTTGTACACATCTACATGTTGTGCATGTGCACATAAAGTCAACATAAAAATCAAATGTTCCCATTTCATCAAAATAAAGCCTTTTCAAGTTTTCATGGAGAAAGTTTGATTTTACATGACATTTTCACTTAAATTCTCTGTTCTGTCTAGATCATAATAATATTTTAAAGTCTTCTCTTCTGTTATGAAAGCCATTCTCCACTTTCCACTAGCAACTTTCCAACCAGCAATACAGCTGTATTTGGTAGGGGAACCCATTATCTTCAAAACAGGACTTTCTCCTGGCTCATTGAGGTGCTTATTGCTGATAAAGCTAACAGAGTCAAAGTATCTGCACCATCCTTTCTTGTTGTAAACAAGAGTATTCCAACTCACCTCTTAAGAATCCCATATTTCTGGAGATGTGACAGCATTTAATTACCTTAATTAATTACTGGCATCATGACCACCCCCCCCCCCCCCCCCAAAAAAAAAGCAACAACAAGCATTTGAATGAATTATTTCAGAAAACAATGATTGCCAGCACAGTTTAAAGGCCTTCAATGCAACACCTACATTTAAATATAGGAGGGGAAACAATGTCTGAGCTAATAATCCCAGACAGCTTCTCTGTGTGACAAATGAATCAGCAATGGGTTCTTATAGGTGCATCAGCAAAGGACAGCATGGACAAGACTGACAGTCTTAAACTGTCCTGCTGGCTCATTGATTTCCAAATTTCTATTAGCCAAGGAGGAAAACAGTGAGAAGGTTCAGAGAAAACAAAAACATAATGCTAACAAAGAATCAGCAAGCTACACCTAAAAGGCATCCATGAAAGAAAGCCAAAGTAGCCAACCTACTGAGAGAAAGAAATAATGAGGAACAAGTATTTCCAAAATGAATTTTAATTAATAGGATAAAGACAGTTCATAAATTAACAAAAATCTGAGGCAAGAGAGAACTATATTTCGCTCTAATGTTAGAAGTACCCAGCAAATTTGAGAATCAAGAGATATCTACGTGCTTTGTTCCTACTGAAATCAATGGACTTGTCTCTTAAAAAAAAGAAAGATATCATATTCTCTCTGTAGATCTGAGCCTTGCGCTTTCACACAGTATATGCTGTGTAAAAGAAGGTTGAATCCACATGACTTTAGAAATTTAACTGAACAGATTAATCAAAGCTCCCATTAAGCTGTGGGGATAGGGGCAACTCCAGCAGTTTCTGGATGTGTCTCTCAGTCTATGAAGGAAATATTTGTATTTTCATCAGATGACCAAAGCTGGGGTGTTTGAATTCACCTCCTTTTTTTTTTTTTTTTTGTCTTTTTTATGAAGACGTGGAGGACATACCTGACCACTGCCATAGGACTGCAGGAACCCTGCAGATTTGTCTCTCCTTCACTGAATATCTACTTATTCAGAGAATGAGAAACTTTGCAGTACAAGTGGTCAGGAATAACCAACGGTGTATGATATGCGGCACAGTGGCATAGAGGGAAGTAAAACCTGATTCTGCTACAAAGCTGGTGAAAAAAATCACTAGAGCTTCTACTGAGCTGTTTTCCTTTCAAAAATGCTCGTCATGTCCTGGAACCAAGAGAAACCTTTGCAGACAAACACTCTCAAAACCTATGCAGATTCATTAATAGCTTTAATCAATCAACAATTTCTTACTCTATTTTCTTCTGTAAATCACCTGCCCAGCTATAGATATGAACTCTAAGCCCCACTAATGTAGTATACAGAGCATTGCATTTACCATGGATCAGTTACCTGTTTGTAGTCCATTTTACTACAAAATCAATCCCTAGGCTTTGTATTTGCATTCAGTAGTGAGTTTTGTTTACTATCTATCAACACACAAGGGATATCAGCAGCATTACAAACTGATAACCATTAATCTGCTGGGGAAGTACGACAATTGATATTTTGATTCCAGTAATTCATAAATTCTATTATGTACATCCCTGAGCAGAGAAGCAGAAATTTCATTTGAATCGAATACCAGAGAAAAATGGATACATACGGAAAATAGGGTTGTCCCCATATCAAGAGCCTATTCTTTGGAGGCCACTGAGTGATATAAATATCCTGTTAACTTCTTAGACAGACAGTGAACCTCTTGGTTCTAAGTTACTGTTTAGGTACTTATAAAACATTCTCTTATTTTGTAATACTAAATATAGTAACTGTTTAAACAGTCATTGCATTAAGATGAAATGAATGTTTTCATTATTTTTACTTTAAATTGACTGATACTAAAAATAATTTGGAGATGGCAAATTGCATGCATCTTATACCTATCAAAGGAAGAATCAATAAACATGAAACTCCTGAAAACAAGAACAACAGTAGACAATCAGACTCTCAGGAAACTCACTGGTCTAGCTGGGAACCCGTTGTTTGGCCAGTTGAGGGGAAGGGCATCTCCCAGAAATAAAAGATTAAGCAGGTTACTTTAGCACACATTTTGTTGTTGTTGTTGTTTTAATGTTAGGAGCAATCCTGACAGGCTCAGACAACAGACACCTCAGTGCATTGCACTGATTCTCAAAAATGAAGTCCTCTGCAAACATTTCCTTTGTTCTGGCTATAAAACCACTTTGCATGATAAACCACCACACAGTGATATTTTCCTGTCACTGGAAATTGAAGCCCTCCATTTCTCTTCCCATTTAGCCACTGACTCGACTAGAAACATTTCAGTGGCCTGCATTTTCCAACGGTCCATACTAATTTTTAAGGACTTTTCCTGGGGTTGTCTACCTTCAGTTGTCTGAAAGCGTGTTTTCATATGCTGAGATGTTTTAAGGTGTACACAAAATATCATCCAAAAAATGGGTGTAATTAAGCATTGAAACTCATTGCTGAAACACTCTTTCCATTCCCCTCAAATTTTCACTTTTGCCAAGGATGATCAGAGTACAAAACTGTATTTGTACCTCAAAAGGATGCTGTGAATTCACTAAGATTCATGAAGGAGACTAAAGTCTCCAGATGAAGATGTCCTGGCACATTGTGCTTGTTGATGGCCATTCATATCAGAAGGATCATGCTCAGAAACTCACTTCCTCACACACCTTATCATACATCCTGCACCTGGAGACACTCATTTGGACGGTATGCACAACACACACTACATATACCTAAATTACTGAACTAATACAGGTCCTCTTACAATTCCCTCTCTCTTCAGGCCAGCTCTCCATGACTTAGATAGAGGTGAGCCAAAATTAATTAAAAAAAAAATAAAATTTATTAGACCTTCTCCTGTATCCTCAGTGGTTCAGGTGAAGAGTTGAAAAAAAAAAAAAGCATTAATAGCTCAGAACAGTACATTTTCCCTGTTGGTACTAATGGCGGTAATAACAACAACAACAAAATAATTTAAATTTATCATTAAAAACATTGGTTAAGGCTTAATGCAACAATTATTCCTCTGAATTTGCTTTGATTGCAGGGTGCAGGTTTGTTCAGCTCAGCCTCAGCCTTTCATCTGTTAAAGGTCACTGACTGACCATAATGACTGGAGCAGGGAAATGAATTAGTCTGCTGGAAAGCACTATTGATAGCAGTGTTTGTGGGTATTGCAGCAGTGCCTGGGAGCACCGATCAAAGCAAATATTACACCAAAGGCGTGGAGATGGGGTATTGGGGGAGAGGGTGTGGAAGACGGAATAAGGAGAATACACGTAAGACTTAGCAAAAGCTGCACTGTACCTGCTTGCTTTTTCTTAAAATTGGCCCGTCCTCAGATCCCAGAAGCTCTCAGACTATATATCCTAGAAAAAGTGATCTCAAGAGACCATGCTGAGAGAAATTTCTATTCCAAGTAATTATAGAAGGACCAGGAAAGGGAAAAGGCTTCCTTTGGAAATTGCCAAACCTTGAATTTTTATCCACAGGAAAACTGGTTACTGGTTTTATAGCTCATAACTCCTGACAGTACGAGCCCTTGAGTGTGAGATGAAAGGGAAATGGAAAACAAGACCAAGCTGAACCGCACAAGGGGGTTTGGGATGGATTTCTCTGCCTTGCAAAAGGACCCCAAAATTGTTTAGTGAATGCAACATGCATGTGCTTATTACAAATATTTTTATTATGGCCATTTCATCTTGCCTTTGAATACTTTACTTTGCTTATGCACTGAGAAAATTAATTTTACGCAAGATAATTATGAATTGATACAAATTACTCCTCATAAATATGAATGATGTTCTGTTTTCTGAACTGTCTATACCGAGACACACAAATGTATTCAATAAGCCTGTTTTGTTGTGGTGTTTGTGTGTGTGTGTCTGTTTTGTTTGTTTTTAATTAGTAAGTCTGGTATTTTGTACCTATTTCACGTTCTTGGTGAAATAGGTACAGCACATGAGGTTCTGACAGTGGTTTTCCCAGTGGACAAGCCTTAGGTTGTGTTTTTGACAGTGACAAGAAGGGATCTTCATCTGGTGAATTTGCCCAAGCATACCTATGCAATCTCTAAAAGGGAACATCTACCAAAATTTTTGCAAACTTTCCTTACAAGTAAATTTTTCATGAAAAAGGAGGTACTATGTCTTGTTTTCATCCAGACTGATGCTCTGGGAACTTGGCAGTGATCTGATGGAGTCTTCAAGAATTGTTCACAAAGTTGTGGTTTTGTTTCCTCCTTTTTCCATATTTGTCTAAAATGGGACGAAGATCATCTTCAGACTAAATGTCGTGAAATGACCGCCTTGTGAACTTTGCAGGACTTTAAAGATCGTCAGCTCCACTGAAGTACCACAAGAATTGCAAAGGGCCAGGCATTCATAGAAATTCACATTCTGATCATTACTTATACAGTATTATTTATATTAGGGGCTCTTAATTTTTTTTTTTTTTTTATAAAGTAGACCCATTTGTGTTTTTAGAGTTCTTCAATGCCCTGTGCTTTGCACTTGCAGGCTCTTCTGCTACCGCAGCGCTAATTCACGGGTGAATTGCACAAAGATACTAGCTCGGGGACTCAAACTGGTGGGAAATAGGATTTTAACAGAGCTATGCCATGTCTTTGCTATTTTCCAAGCTGTAGCCTGCTAGCATCATGGATTATTTTTGCTCTGCTAGAGACAAGTGGATCTTCTAGACCCCAGAGCTCACTAACCCTCTATAGATTGTTAGCAGAGACTGCTCAAAGAGGCAAAGACATACTTGAAGAGTCAGGATGGACGTTATATGAGAAAAATAAATGTAAGCATATTGGAGTTTTCATCTCATTCACCAAATTAAAAGAAAGTGCCAGAAAACTACAGTAAACAATGTATTTTGTTTTCCAGACCTTTTTCTAATGGACAGCACTAGCCAAGTCAGCCCACATTGACTCCCTGCAATTTCTATCAAAGACAAATATTTATTTTGAAGCAGCAGAGTACCTTGGAATATTTCTGCTACAGTAGAGATTATCTCTTCTATAACTGAAATATTTCTTAAATTGCAAGGATTTTAATTTTAAAGGATTAAACCTACAAAAAACAAAACAAAGGGAAAAGTGGTTTATCAGATGGATGGATCTGAAGAAAAGTATCAAACTGCTAAAAGCTGTCTTATCTAACTTGGAAACAAACTTGGAGATTTGCTGAGAGCAACAAAACATTGCAGGAAAACAAATAGAAAACCAAGACGATTTTTGTTAGTTACAAAAACCCAGATCAGTTCCAAACACACCTTAAACTATAAGGGATCTTCTCACAGACTTTCACATCTTTACATTTTTTTCAGTTTTCCATGTCGGATTAAAGAAATCTACCTTTGATACTAGTGGATCATTTTCTTTTCATTCGCACACTTTTGAAACAGATGGTCTGTAAACCTTTTGTTCCTAAGCACGAGCTTGAAAATTTGAAACAACCGGTGACAGAACCAAATAGAATAATTGAACTTAGCCTGGTTCTGCCTTTCCCTCTCTCCTCCATCCCAGCTGACTTCTAACATGGCTCCAAAAGCACATATCAGCTATGCCTTTCAGCCTACAACTTCCTTCTGCAGAATTATTTTCTTTCTCTTTGTCTCTCCAGAATTTATGTTTGACATCTTTCAGTCATAGCCATATATTGTACTTTTTAAGGAATACGTATTTAGGAAGAGTGCACAGTTTTATGGGGAATTCAGTATTTAAAGAGAAAGCACACACAATCACCTCTATATACTTGAAAAATGACATTTCTGTACTTTTACCTGAAAGTGAGCAACATGCTTCCTCTTGGATATAATGCTCTGATGAATCATGGGAATGATGGTTCAATGCAATAGATCTCTGCTCTGTTTTGCAGGCCAGATTCTAAAGCCAGACACCTTTTAGAAATCCTTCTTTTCATCTGAACAGAGATAAAGATATATAAAAAAATATTTACAATGAAAATAAAGGAAGTTAAAGAATTGAAGTGCCTTAATAAAAATAAATAAATAAACACCCTCTAGCATGAGGTTTTACTTAAAAAGAAAAAAAAAAGTAACAAAAAAATGTATGGATCAGTAGCTAATCCTTCTCAGCAGCTTCTATTCAATGTCTTAATTATGGCATAAGGTTGCATTATACTTAGACATACCACACGACCCCAATTCTCCTCCACACAAAATCTGCCACATTGCATTATCTTTTTTCCTGTCACATTGTAAAAGGCCTTGGCCTCCATTTGTGAAATCATCCTCAAGCTGAACATTAGCTGATCAAGCATCTGAGAGAATTTGTTATTTCTTACTATAATGGCACAGTTCACCAAGCCACGCTACTCACAATTGCCTGGGTTAGACCCCCAGCGGTAAGCAGAGCAGATGAGGTTGGAGGGAGTTTTCCTACAGCCTCATAAGGCAGGATCTGCTACGCTGCAACAGGACCACTACAGATGATTTCAATGTGTATCAAATTTGACCCATGGAAATAAAGAACAAATTATAGTTGTTGCAAGCAGGCGTCCACAGACTTCTGAACCTCTGCTTACCTCTAAAATCATCAGCTTTGAAATCAGACACTTTGCAAAGACAGCTGATACTTAAATCCTTGTCATTTGTTTATTCTGTGAATAGCTGGAGGTATCAATCAAAATATGCTTAGGTCTGTTACTTCATTTACCAGATTAAACTCCTCTGATCGTATCTGTGTGCTTTCAGAGAAGCTGCAATGTTCACTTTTAAACAGAACAAAGATAAAGACTAAGTTCTGGCATGGCTGTTTGCAGTCATACAATAACCCCCCCCAAAAAGATAAAATAATAATATGATAGAAAGTAAGATACAATGTCATATATATATATACATTTTTTAATGCCTTTTGCCATATAAAGTCAGGAATTATATTTATGTAACAGATTTTCCTGAGTCCAAGCACAGAGACAGTTTAAGCAGATCTCTGAAAATGGTCTAAAAACCACAAAGCATATTTTCAAACATACAAGAAGACTAAGAAAAAAATGAAAATAAAGCATTGGCAGTAAAATAAATAAATAAATAAGTAAACTTGTTAAAATTAACATCTTTGTATGGTGGTCTTGAAATGGAAGGCACACCAAACTTCAACAAGTTTCACATAAAAACAAACTTTCTTTTTTAAACTGTCTTCTGTTACACACACTTTTGGTGTATAAGAATTAAAGAAACACCTTGTGAAAGCCTGCATTTCCATAAATTTTCAGTACCACTGAAGTTGTTAGAGAAAGGAAGGTACAAAGCTGTTCTTATTCCTCATATGGAAAGAGAAGCAGATAATTTGATAATATATAAATTTGATCTAAATCCAATAGTCTCCAGACTATACCATCCTCTTTTCAAAACAGACCACAATATTTTATTTGCACCACTGTTAATCAACCTAATACCTATATACTCCACAGTAATTATTTATTTGCTTTTACAAATTGCACATTCCCTCCTTACACAATCAACATCTCTTTAGAGATGATCCCTCTTGCAACACTGCAGCAACAAGAGCGTTGGAGAAGGAAAGAATCACAGAGTGAAGTTGGGGACTACAGTAATTTCTTGCCGGCCTTAGGTATTCAAACTTCATCACGTCTCCAGAAGCTCATTATAACAGAAATTGGATTTGATTGGTCAAGTGGGTAGCCAGACAAAGTCAATATGCATGAGGGAAAACGAAGAGTTTTTAAAACTGATCATCAAGCAGCCCCAGCAATCAGACATAAAAACCAGGGACTTAACTGCGTAAGACTCACAGAAGAGATTGATGCTGTTGAAGAAGAGATGCAATTATCTAAATTAATGAAATCAGAAAGCCACACCTGCTCCACACGACCGACTCACTCCTCTGGCTCTGGCCCCAGCTTGGAAAGGTGGATTTCTCAATTGATGAGTTTAATGTGGGATATGCATGGTAAGTTATGTGCATCTAACAAGCTCCTTCAAAATGCTGTAAGAAGCACAGTATGGGGGAGAGTTCATGGCAATTAATTACTTCCCTACTTTAGAAGAAAAGTCACACAACCCTGAAGGGAGTACTTGCATTTCAACATAAGTCTTTACTGCAGGGATGGAAGTTTTACAAGTCTAAGTTGGTTAACACACTGGGATGATCAGAGCCACCTCTGCCTTTGAAACCACAGTACGTCCCTGCAAAATGTTATGGTTGGTTGGAATCTTCATTCCGCTATCTGGTAAATGTCCTGAGAAACATCCAAAACCAAACAAATAATGGATGTAACAGGCACTCTGACTGAGGGCTATCCCCAGCTATATGCAGGTACTAAGGCTAACAGAAACCTTAGCATAGCTGCCTCCTATTCAGCTCCAGGAAGCCAGATTGGCTGACCCACCTGTGTTCAGACTACATGGGACAGGAGTGTCTCAGACTCCCTGTTGTTTCAGGTGTTGACTGTCCCTGTACCACCTATATTGTATCAGTTTAGTACATACTATAAATTTACTATCTCTTTCACAGAATCAGCATGCTGGGGAAGAATTCTTTGCTTCTCATTCAATTGTCAGACTAAGTTTGTCAATGGACTGTTCATATACTTTTTTCCTACCATCATTGTCCTTCAGTTTATATAGTTCTTCTTCTTCCTCCCTTGCGCTTAATCCTCTCTGATGCATTTATTTAGAGTAATCCTATCTCCTCTCAGCCTTCAATTTGCAGCTAAGCCAGCTAAGCTCTTTTCATCTTCTCCCGAAAGCATGCACTCCATTCTTTGGGAGTCTCTCTTTGCCCTTCTCCCTATTTCAGCTGATCTTCTTGAACTTAAGTGACAGAGTTTAATATATATATATATAGCCTTGAACAACAGTGGCTTACATTATATGCGCTGGTAACCTCTCCCCAGTACACCGCTAGCGTTGCATGTCTTTCTTTCATGTCAGCTGCACAGCAGTGGGTTCAAGTTTCTTCAGCAACTTCCTCCCTTAAGAACCAAGCTCTTTCTCCTCTGTTTCCAAAGGATGTATTCTCTGATTACAGTAATGACTCCTGCATTAGCCTTTAACAAATGACTTAGCATTATTGAGATTAAACTGCTGGTAGGCCCCATTCTCATCTGAAATGTAGAGGGAATCTTGACTCATTTCATTAGCTAAAACCAAGTGACCTCGGATTTCCAGCCATGTAGCAGATTCATCTTTAAACAGCGCCCTGGATGAGCTATCTACAGCTACTCTGTAGGCCATTAAAAAGTAGTGTTTATAACATATTGTGTTGTGCATAATGTTCTGCAAAGAGAGGGTGCTTTTGCCATGACATATGGTGTACAATGTAAATGAACTCTGGTGTAACAAATTAAAAAGCTTTTACAGCAACCTCTAAATACTATTTATGGCTCCCGAGTGCTACCTAGGCTGGCCACCAGTCAAATAATTACAGTCTCTACACCAAGTGCCAGAGTGCATTTTGTTGACTAACTGCACCTACAGTGAGCTATGCAATCTATTTCCATGAGATAAACTATCCACACACCACTATCCATTTTGACAGCAAAATTGCAAAAGCACAATACGTTACCAGGTGCCATTCAAAGAATGGAGGGAGTAATGAAGTGGCCATTTTAAAAGCTCTCTGATCATCTTTCCTTAACACTTGCAGTTTTTGTTACAGCAAAAGAAACTCATTGTGACAGAAGGCCTCTCCACAGCTTGCTGAAGCCTCTTGCTGGCACAGGAGCACGCTCTCCTCTTGGTGCACAGGGGAAAAACTGGTAGGTAGTTTTGGGTTGGCTGAAATATGGCAACTGAAAATGTTTATGGTGAATAATGGGGCCCAATTTTGTGGGGAGGGAGAATCTGATAGAACATATCCAACTTCCTGAAACAAGTTTCTGTGTTTAAGAGAAAATTCTGTTCATTTGCATTAAATAAAAAAAAATAGATTTCAGAAATCTTCATCAGCTTTCACCCCTATTTCTGGAAGCTTACAAAACAAAAATCTTAAGATGACCTCTTTTCATCATTTAAACAGATTTACCTGCTAAATCATTTAGCTTTTTATTATTATTTACTTTTTAATCTGCAAATCAGTGCAATATGGCACCTAGGAAAATCTCCCTCCTTGTTCCACCTGCATACAGCAAAAGTTAACGCTGAGTGATGGGTATTCCACAGGTCTGAAAGTACTTCGTTTATCATAGGAAATCTGCTGCTTGTTTTTCTAGCCATCGTGTATTTAAATATTGTTATGCCAGTATTGCTGTATATCTCAATGCTGATTGTGAAGTGGAAAGCAAGCCAGACATAGCTCTATTATTTGAGATTTTTCCTTGTTTTGAGGTGCACATACTAGAGTGTTTGCTGCATTGGTTTATTAATGAACTACCCCCCTTAAGCTGTGTGCAAGCCTGTCTTAAACCCACATTGCAGCTTTCCACAGTCAAAGGTTTACTGCCAAAAGAGCCATACTGGTTTGCAAACAAATTGCTATGACATTATACCTTTACTTTAATAGGTAATACATTCATCAATCATGGATACCTGACCTGGAAAACACTTGTCCTTCTGTCTGGGTTAGAACAGAGTAACAGCATTGCATCCCTACATAGCAAATGACAGTATATATTTGTAGTCTTTTGGTGCAAAGAATTTTTGAAAGCAATCATTTTCTGATAATGACTAGTGAGAATATGCATGCAGAATTTAAAGCAAAGAAGAAGATGAATGGCAAAGAAGAAGGGGTTCTGATCTTTTCCTGCAGGTATTAATTAACCATTATATGAACTGGTGAAAAAGATGGATTTAGAATCATCTGTGCACAGGACACAGTATTCTGCTATAATTTAGGAAATGCTCTTCCATGAGTTACACACAATCCTTTCTTTCAGATGTTACAACCCCAGACAGCCTTTCTCAAAAACAAACAAACAAACTATCAGAATAACAGAAAATCTATATTTTATAAAGAACAAAGGAAATAGCAGGGTTTCTGGAAATCCATTCCCTAGCTCAAAGAGAATTAAAAAAATAAATAAATGAAAATGTTTTACTTTATTTGTGACTAGTTGTAGGTTTCTGTCAAAGCCCATTGATGCTGCAGGCCAATAGTGCTGCGTACTTGGGGCCATGTCTATCACTCAGAACAGAATACTGTTTACAAAGGGAAAAGGTTCCTACAAATCACAGTCCAGACACACTAGATTTTGTAAGTGTCTAGACAAACAGTACTATCCCTGTGCCAATGTTAATAAGCCCACACATATTCCAGTAAACACTTGGTAGCTCCATCTCTCAGTCAATCATTTTTAGCTCCTAATGAGAAGGCTTTTAACTGTTGGTATTTGACTGTTAACACCAATTCCCTTAACTCAATGTCCCTTTGCCAAGCAAACAGCTTCAGTCTGGCTGTTATGCAAGGTAGAAATCTACGTTTTTCATTATCAGTGACTGCATATATATTTGAAGTACTAAAGGACTTTAAAAGCTTAAGGAGAAAATATTCTCAGTAGCTGACTTGAATAGACAAAGGAAAGTGTTAACCCTAGTAAGTGAAGATTGAATTGAAAATAAGGTAATTAGAGAGAAAATAAAATTTCATAGAAAAATTGAATGTACAAGTATAACAGAATTAAGTTTACACTACTTCAGAGATTAATAACACATGCTTACATTTGCAATGAAACAATAAAATAGAGGCAGCTTTCACACCAGTCTCTAATTCCTCTAATACGTTGCTAATGATAGTGAATATGTCTCTAAATGTGAGTGGTCTTGTACCTGAGAAATGACAATTGTGCACTTAGCATCATAAAGTAGTATTTATACAACAAATCTGTTATATACCTGCTCTCTAAAAAAATATGGTAGGTATGCTTTTAGATATAATTGGATAATAATATAATATAAAAATAACTTTCCAGTTGCTTATTTGTGTTAAAATATGCTAATTTTTAATCTGATTAAACATTTATGAACAATTTTCTGTTATTTTGACCAGTCTATTAGCAACCTAATTTGGATCCTGGGGGTAGTAGATCAAAAAATAACAACTAAACCTATTTTAGCTCCATAGCTGGGATAGAGCAGTAGATTACCAATTACACTCAGAAGACAAATTACCAGTAAATTTGCCTGCCTTAAATAAATATCAATTTAAACCAAACAGGTCTGAAAATCACTGCATGCTAAGAAGTAGTTATATTGCTGTCCTTAATAGCAAATTAGCAATAGGCAGCTCCTAAAAGGTCTGTGAAGTAGCTGAGGACATTTTCTGCTTTCATTGGAATTGGAGCACTACTGCTTCAAGCATAGTACGGGTATGCTGCAGGGAACAGAAAATCTCAAGCAAAAATCCAGAAGCTGCTGCACTGTCAGTGAGAGCAGATCTTTATTTTAATATTCCCATCCGCTCCTGCCAGACCTGGGTAATACAGTTTTCAAGGTTCCCATCCCTAAAAATTGAGATAATAGTAATAAGATTATCATGTATTAAAATTACATTTTATCAGTATCCCTTCCACTGCCCCACCAAAAAAATAAAAAAATAAAAATCTATTTATTTGGAGTAACCATTGCCTTTTTAATTGCAGGGCTATAAACTGGAAGTTGCATCTCATTATAGGTTAAATACACAGTCGTTTTGGATATAACTTTATGATTCAAAGAATGCAATTATACAATAGTCTCAATTGTAGGAAGCATATAATTACTGTATGGGCTGAGAAACTGGATTAGCATTGCAATATAAATAAAAGAGTCTTTACTGCTTCTGATATTAACATTGAGCAAACACACTGATGACAATTCTTTACTTTTTCCTTTCCTTATTTTCTTTAGTATGGAAAATGAAGATTTCATGTCACAAAAGCTGTAAATTGGGCAGTTACTGGGAAGGCGTTAACACCAAGCTTATCACATAAATCCAGCCTGGGAAATAAAACTACAGTGCATTGATATCATACCTGCTCTCCACCTTGCAGATTACTATTCATAAATTTTTCTTCACAAAACCCATATTTCCTTGGGTAGCTTCCCTTCTCTTCTGGTTAGTCACATCAGGTGCAATTTGATGGCTTCTGGCCTCCAGATGGACCAGAAATAGCACTCAGTCCCATCCTGCATCCTGGTTCAATATTGCCTCTAAGGTGGAGCAGCCACTTCCCCAAACACCCTCCAGCACCAAACCGAAATAGTGCTGGAGACACTGCCTGAAGGTCACTGGGCTGAATGCCCACATCACTGCTCTTCCTCCAGGATAGTGGTTCCTATCCCAGTGAGACTTATTCTCCAGGGTAATGGCACATTAAACTGCAATCATTGGTCATTTAAGTGAACGCTACTCGGCTATGAATCGCAGTAGCTAATACATATAATCATCCCTTCCCAAGTAAGGGATTAGTTAAATTAATCTGTATCTCCCTCTTGTTTCATAACTGCCCATTGACTTTGACGAAATAAAACTGGTTGTAGAGAGCCCACTTCAGCTCCCACGACACACAGTGTGATTGCCCTGATTAAATTAACTACCTATCTCATTCATTTATCAAGAAGATGAAGATGAGATTCCTTGAATATAACATGACTGAAATTATTGGGTTCAATAAACAAACATCAACCATACCTAGCCCACAGGCAAAAAAAAATAAAAAAGATAAAAAACAGCTGCATGTCAGGTTTCATTTGTATATAAATGGAACAGGTGTAATAAATGTGAATTGTGACAAAAAGGGATTACATGAGAACAAATAAAATATCATTACTTCTGAAAAATGTTTTGCAGTCATCTTTTCTCGCTGGCTACTGTTAGCTAATTTATAGTTGTCTGAATTTTGGCAACCACACCCCTTGGGTTTTCTAATCTCAATTGCCGAGGACAGATAAACATACAGGTTTTGTGGAAAACATCTTGCAATTATTTAGACTTGGAAGGGGGAGGGGTGGGCTGATGTGTCATACTTGGAAATAAATAGGAACAGTAAAAAAATTCAAACTACCTTAACACATATTTGGGGAAAACAATGGTTGCGGCAAATATTTGCAATTCAAATCTCAGCAATTTTCTTCTCTTCTTATGAAAAGTCTTTCCAGCATTTTTAAAGCATTAGTTATATACTAAAAGAGAGGCTTTCTCTACTGGGGTAAACTATCTTTCAGCTATTTCTGACTCAATCATAAACCCATTTATCTTTCAGAGGCAGTTTTTTAGTTCATTTTGCAGTGCTCGTTAATTAATAAACAAAATCTACTGTTTTTAAGACAGGCTGTTTTTCTCTCAGCCTTAGCATCTTTCATTTACCACACTAAGACTTCACCAACTTACCAAGATTGTCTATACAAAATGATACAAAAGTAGTTCTGAAAATAGATATATAAATAAATCAGAAAAGCCAAGGCATTTAGGAGAAATTCATGAAAAGCTCCAATTAGCCCAAATTAACAGTTCATAGATGTCTGTTTTTTCTTCTCCAGTGCTGGAACAGACAGCTGTCTTTCAAAGTCTCATTCAAAAGTTTCCATGAGAAGAAATTATGCCAAGAACACCTCTTTTCTTGCTAAAAAGCACAATTGGAAAAAATATTGATAGGCAGATGTGATCACTAAGCCTTTGATATCTCACATTTTCTTGATAGTAATCTCATTCAAAATCATGAACACATAACGAAAGGTTTGAGATTTGGTTCAAGTAGCATGTTCTTGAAATTTCACTGTTGGAAAAAATGATCTATTCACATCTAGCTTTCATATTTCTGCTTCTTGTTTTCAGTAACCATATCTTAACCTCTCAGGAAAAAAAAATAAAAAATCTTGAGATTTTAAAACTTTGAAAAATACATGTCCCTTCTGTTTTGATCTTGTAAACCTGCATATAAAATATTGTTTAGAAATGCGGAAGATTTTTTCTAATATTTAAAATATATATATATATTTATATATATGAACAAAGAGCAAAGTAAAGGAAAAGCCCTTGCTTTTTAACTTTCATTGATCTTGAATTTTCAATTTGTGCAGAACGAGATTAGCATCCCACATCCACATCTCTCTTTATAATGGTGAATCTGTTTTAACTGTTACAGAAGAGATCTTTTTTTATGGTTTACATCTGTAGAAGGTAGCAGTTAAGATCTCGAAGGTTTTCCTTCAGGTGTTTTAAGATGACAGCAGCCATTCTTGGATGGAGAAATTTACCTTTACCTTTTCCTGTCTGAAAGGAAATAAAACCAAAAATGGGGTATATTTGCAACCTAACTTTCCATAAAATGCATAATTGGAAACTTTCAGATTAAAAAAATAAAATAGAAAATTAAAATCACAGGGAATAAGTATCCCAAAGGTACAAAAACATCGGCTGAGGTGCACCATGGAGGCTTGCAGTGCTGCACAGGGCAGTTTCTACTGTGCTGGCATTAAATCATCAGGAAAATATTCTCCCTTTCTGCAGCCCAAACAGCACAAACTAAATATGAAAGCAAGACTTAAGGAGAGAGACAACATCTATAAGAATGATCCCTGGCTTTTATCAGTGTATGCAGCACACTTGTCACTGACAGCTCACCAACTTACATTAATTTATCAGACCCTCAGTCTTTTTCTGCCTACTTTTTCCCAGCGAGCTCAGAAAAGGGGTGTGGAGACACTCTGGAAATAATGTCTTCAGAAAGCTCCCATTTTTGTAAGACAGACCATAGCTGTCTTTGTGGATACAGAGAGTCATAGTCAAATAAGGGCAACAGCAAAAAAAGACAAAGGTGCAACTCAGCAACCACTCCAGGAAAATGCATATTCACAAATCGTCTCTCTGCACTCCAGCTGTAAATTACCTTTGAGAAGGAGAAAACCGCACACAAGAAACTTTCGAAAAGATGGGAGGTGGAAGAAGGGAATATGCCTGTACAAAAAATTATTGTTTGTAATTTTGATAGGTTTGGAACTAGAAGGGAACACCTCAAATAGTACAGGCGGTAACAATGCAGCTCGCCTTTTACCCAGCAGGGAATAGGCGGAGATGTCGAGGAAGAAGCAGGACAAAGCACCGTATCATTTGAACGTGTTTGGCAGCTCTCTTGCTCTGAGGCAGCCACATTGGACTGCTAATGGATAATACAGCTTCCCAACATACTGAGATTATTCTGGACAGCAGAATAGGTAAGCAAGGACTGCAAGACATATCTAAGCCTTACCTCATCTGATCACTCAGAAGCAAAGCTGCAACGAAAGTTTAGTTTCACAGGCAACATCCTGGGAACTAATATCTTAGGAAGCAGCAATCTGACAAAACTGGTTCCTTTCATATTAACTGTTTTTTGCTAAACTTTAAAGCAGCTTCCTGCAAAATTTTCAACCCAAAAGATCGGTATGGAAAAAAAAAAAATGTTACAGGCGACTTGAAGACGAACCAGGTGCTCGAGTAAAGAGGGAAATACTGATGCATCATTTTCTGAACAGAGTCGGGCACAGGTATTTGCAGGGAAGGTAGGAAGGGTTTCATGGTCCTAGCCCCTGCTCATCACCTTCTGACAGCTTCCAAGTGGCTGGAGGGCTGCATTCACATTTCAGCAAAACAGGAGTCTCACAGTGCTGCTGAGAGCCATGGTACAGTGCCCCCTGTACTTGTCCTAAGCAAGGAGGAATACACCAACTGCTCTCTTTCCTTGACAGAGGTAGTGGATGGCAGTTTCATACATTACCCCTGTGGATTTTGCTTCCTTTGTGGGTAATACCAAGGGGCAGAAGAGGAATTATCACCTCTGTTCCAGATGACCTTGGAGATAATTTCAGGGAGAGACACAAACCGTCCCCTAGTATCATGTTTGTTGTCTCTTTCAGCCTCGAAGAACATAACTGCCAGCACTGTGAAAGGCTGAATGGATGGGAAGAAAGGTGTTGGGGAGCCAAAGCAGGAACAGTATTCAGGCAAGGCCCTATCAAATTTATAACACAGAACATCTCATTTTAAGAGTTCTTCCACCAAAATAGGTGCTGGAAAAAAGGATAGGAATACTTATACCATATGTCTGTCTTCTATGAACAACATTTCAAAAAAAAAAAGGGGGGGGGGGGGGTAAAACTTACTGGCTAAATTATAGCAGATAGTCATATTTCAGACCTAGAGAGTCTTGCCAAAATCCCATCTATTGATTTAACACGTTTACTAATATTATATTATTAATTTTTCCCCGGCTGTAAGCATTGCAGATCTGGAAGGGAAACAAAAAATAATCCTATTTATCACAGACTCTCAATCTTCTATTTGGCCAGGTAAGTCAGAATTACTGTGTTATAAACTATTCATGCATTCAAATCTTCATTACCCCAGTATGGAATATTTTACTGTTAATCTGTAAAAAGGCTATTGAAAGGGACCAGTCTGGCAGCCAGGGTTGTTCTTGCACCTTTTTAATGGGTTGTCTCCATCTGATTTTTGTTTCAGGTAAGTAAATGGAGGAGACAGTGAGTAGGACTTTCCAGGAACCCCAGGCAGTGGGAAAAACGTATGCAGCAGAAACAACAATTTGTTCCAGCAGAATTTGTAAATAAAGTTGCAACACGTTCTTTCACTATTTGCTGAACATAAAAATATTGTGTTTAGTACCTGCTGTCCTTTTCTGAACAAAGACCTGGACCTCTTCTGGGCTGATAATGACTTTAGTACTTTCGTAGCTTCTTCCTTTTCAGCCATTCAAGACAAAGCCCCATTTTCAGCAATTTCAGAAACAGTGATCCTAGCATTCAGTGGTGAGAAATGACTCAATTACTCAGACTTCCTGGTGACACATGCAAAGCAAATACATCTATCTTATTAAAAAATATAATGTTCAATGAAAAAACGAAGGAATTATTTTCCCTGGAAATCTCCTCTTTATTGACAGCAAGCATATACCATAAATATATCATATTCATATATATATGAATGGTAATGGAAATTACATGTATACAAAGTGGAAAAACAGGACAAATATTTTAATTCATCGCACTTATTCCAGCATCAGTATTTTATATATACTATATATATTTATATGAACACATACACTTTGAAAGTAATTTTGCATGAAAAGACAAGCTACCTATTGTCTTTTCCTTGACTAAAATTGTAGTCTTCAATTTAAAAAGACAATAATCAGTCTGCTAACTAGAATATTAGCAAGGAGGTTTCCTTTTTTTTTGTTTTTTGTTTAAAGTGCCTGGATAACATATCCCTACTACTTCAAATAGTTAAAACAGAGCTGTGATCATTACAGTACCTTTGGCAGGAAAATGCTAGCTCCTGTAGCAGTACAAACCCAGGAAACACCAAAAGAGACGAAACAGAATCCTTCCATCTGAAAATCAGCAATATCAAAGTCACACAAATTTCAGAAGTTTCCTACTCAGTGTGAAATGACAGCAACAGTTCTGAGGAAGGAAAAAAACAGTCCTTGGCACAACACAAGAATTTTCTAACAGCCGCAATCCAACTCAGAATCATAAAGAAAGGTCTTTGGAGAATTGATTGGAAGATCAAACAGTATTTTGCAAAAATTTCCTGGAACATTGATTCACCTCCGAAACTCTTTTTCATGAGGAGACATCAACAGAGTTTGTTCTCAGAAAAGTGATTTAGATGCTAAAGAGTTTTGCGAACTGGCACTTTTTTATTATTTGACTTGGTGATGAACTGAGCGGAAATCCACCATGACTAAGTGCAATGCAAGTCAACACATCACCCCAGGAAAAGGGCAAGGAACAAATTGTCAAACTGATTCCCCAAATGCATCCAGTCTTGTAATGCTGAATTTATTACCTGGTCCTGAAACAGACCTTTCGCCTCCTGCACACCCAGCCGCCTCCTGGGGCTGCAGTAAGAGGTCAGAGCTCTTGCTCTTTCTCCACCTTCTCTCAAGAGGGAGCTAATTTGAATTTAATTATAGTATTGATATCCAAAATCACAGTCCAAGTAGAAAGAATAAAATCTCTCCTATTGTATTACTCAGTGCGTCAGGCTATGATGATGTACACCCTATACCTTTCCTTTAGATTGTCTATGCCATCCGTGAAACCAAAATAAATTAGAACAGGGTGAAGTCTAACTGGAAGAGATGTGTGAAACCATTGACTACAAATGCATCTGCATGGAGAAAAGCACTGTGTTTGAAATAGACCTCTGTATGAAAAAATAAAAATAAAAAATCATTTGCTAAACTAAGTTGGATTCACCCTATTCATGTGACATTTTTGCACAACCATTTTCACACACTATACAATGTTTTAGACTTAGTTTCACAGTTGGATCTTGTTGTACCTATTACTTTTTGATCACCACAAAACATTCGTCCTGGCAGTTTTTTCCACCTACAAGTTCATTTCTGACTGACATACTGACTCACTTCTGGATGGACAGCAGCCTTTGGTCTAACTAGTTTCCAGTAATTTTGGGGGAGAGCTTTTATCAAGTACTAACCACTGAGTGGCAAGTTGTTTAATTCCAAGACCTTAGGCAAGAAATTTTGAAGAGAAACAACATAGAGGAGTAACAAGTCTCACAAATCCACTGGAAATTTTGCTCATTCTATAATGAAATGAACACCAAGACAGCAGCAGCTTCTCAGAATAGGTTTTTGTTTGCTTGTTTTTCTACCCAAAGAAAAGAAGCAGCTGATTCCTTAGGGCAGCAGCTCAGCATGGCCCCACTGCAGCTGGAGTCACTAATGTCCACCTCGAATTTATCTCTATCGTACATAAAGGAATTCCCGGAGATAAGAAGCATATGCAAGTCTGCAAACACATTAAAGGCATGAATGCAGAATGGAAATCACCACAAAGATCTGGGAGCTGCAAACTGAATTTTAGAGTCTCTAGCAAATATCTTAAAAGCAAGACAAACAACAATGGGAGAGGGTCCCTGCTCACAGTTCCAGGGAGATGAACAGGAAGGTGAAAATCAGCAAGAGGAAAACTGGGACAATATCAGGTAATCTTTCCCACCAATAGAAGAAGAGTTAGCTCACTTCAACCCTCTATTCAGAGAAACAAACACAAACTTTTTTTTTTTTTTTTGGAAAAGAGAAGCAAGTAATTCCTAGCATAGCTCCCCATGCTGCTCTCAGCATCAGAGCACTCAGAGGAAGATGCTTTTATTTGCTCTGCTACACAAGGCAATGAAAATATTCTCTGTGTTGGTCAAAAATTGTGGTAGGTGTAAAACATTTCTAAACAATGTGTAATTCTCAGCCTGCAGAAATCAAATATTATTTTGAAATAAAAGTGCAGTGTTTTACTAGATCTTCCCTTTCTCCTTGGCTTCCTTCTTTTTAAGCAGCAAATGGGGAAAAATGGGAGAAATTTTTTGAAAGTGTGTTTCCACCCTGACCAATCCCACTCCAGTTTGAAAATCACATCAGAGGGGGCTGGCATCGTTGTTTTTCTTTGGTCAGTATTTTCATAACGTCATTTTAGACTTAAATGGGCCAACTGCCACAAAAACTGAAATTGAGTTTGATCTGTGCAGTGAACTTCTGAAGTCAAAACTAAAACAATTTTTCTTTTGTTTTCAAAGAGACAAAAATCATTGAAAATTCTGAGAAAAAAATACATAGATTTGTGTATGAGGAATGAACTTTGGTAAAGGCTCCCAGATGTGCAAAAATTTGATCATTACTAAGAAAAGGAAGAGTAACAGCTGAAACTCAAACTGAGCAAATGACACAAAAATAAATAAACAAATAAATAAATAAGTAAATAGTTTAGGTTGATTGTCTGTCCACTTAAACGTGCCTTGAAATCATTCCTAGAGGAATATCCAAAATGTCTTAATATGACAATAAGGTGGTTGGAAAGAAAAAGTCCATTGCAAGGTTCAAGGGGACAATGCTTTTCTTCATAGCCATTCACTAGCAGAAAAGGCTCAGATACCTTCTCGTTACCACATAGAAAACATGCAGTCTGCCTATTTTAACTGATGTAGCATTCTTTCAGAATATGTAGACTTGTAGGTGGTGGCAATTCTGTTTTCATCTGTTGGGAATCGAAACAGAAAATTTAGTATAAGGCATGTTTGTGGGCTGGGGGAGAGCACAACGGAGATTTAAGATAACAATAATGCATATAGAAAGAAAGCAGAAGGTAGTCATTGTCAATACAATGAGATTTACTTGTTATGCTTTGGAAAACAGGAGGTGAGAGGGGAAAAAAAATCTTCACCTCGCAAAAGACTCAGTAACATCCTCCTGCACAGTTCAGCCTGAGCTACCGCCAGCCCACATCTGAGAGCTTGGCCAGAGAAATCCCTGCCAAGAGACAATGCACAAGAGCAGAATGCACCAGAGCTCTACAGTGTATCTGAACTCTAGAAAAAAAATATATATATATATGTATATGTATATATATATACACCTGAGAAAACAGGTTAAGCAATGCAGGTCACTATATACAGCAAACCTTTGTGAAGCCCTCCATTGTATGAAGGGTAAAGCCACAGCAAAATTCAGAAGCACCTGCCAACCTTACACCCACTGAAAAACAGCTGTGTCCAGCTCAGGCAAGTACTTTTTTTTTTTCCTTCCCACACCTCCTCAATTAACAAAACTCATGAGAGGGTCTTCTGATGCTCATCCCTGTCCTGTCACGCTGAGAGGAAGGTGAAGCACGGCCACTATCACATCACTTGTAGGAAGACGCACCACCAAAGGAAGCTAAATTGGTTTTTAGGCATGATCAGAAAGTATACTTGTCAGTACGATGAAAATACTGCTGCAAAATAATGGACTCCTGCTGGTAGTTAAGTGCAGAAGCCTCTATACACAAAGTAAGAAGTACTGATTCCATAAAAGAGCTTTTGTTCCAAGAGTGTGGTGGGGTTTTATATTTAATAAACAGTATGGGTTTAATTGTATAACAAATTCTGCATCTATACACAGACTTGTCCAAACCAGACTGAGGGTCTCTTTCAGATTTTACGTACATGAAATCTTAGTGACTTTTCAAGAATTTACTCATGCCTTGAATCTAAAATCTGCCATTTCTGAAGAGTGACAGATACTTTCATTCTGAGGTAGAGCATACTTTATTGATTTATTTGTAAGGAGACTGTCATTCATTTTCATTTGGCATCTAATTGCAATATCTGAAACGCCTATAACTCTCTGCCTTCTGCTCACTTCTAACTCAGTCCTCCTGATCTCTGCCACTACCAGCAGAATATAAGGATAATTTTTTCCTAAAACCTACCCAATCAAAGTGGAACTTACATCAGTAGAAAACAGTTCCACATTCAGCTAAAGTGTGTTGCATTGTTTTGCTTCCAGTAAATAGACACAGTCAATTTTGCTTCAATATTAAAGGAATGTTCTTTTCACTGGAATGAAGGTGCTGATAATTGGCCTCGTGTATTTCCTTCAGGCATCTGTTAAGCTAATTACTGCTCAAGCTTATAGTCCTGCAATTTTCCCATAGTTTGTGATGGATACTGGAAAAAAAATTCTAAGCAAAACTCTTGTTTGTTTTTAATGTAATGGTCATGACAAACTCTTTATTGTTTGATTATTTTCCGGTTGAATCATCCATGGAATTAGGATTGCTAAATTTTAATTTTGCAGTAGCTTATAGCTGAATGAAAATTTTAATTGGTTGCTTGGTGTTTAAAGCTATAGATTAATCTTTGTGAATCATTCTAACTGGCAGGTTTTAGTGATCCAAGTAATTTGCTTACATAATTTATGTCTTTGCATGTGAAGAATGAGTCCATATAAATGCCATTATGTGAAATTTCCATGTAGCACAATAATTGCAGGCAAATTTACGCATTCAGAAATTGATCTTCTAGAAGATTTGGGATCAAAACAGCATACTTTAAGAAGCCTGCATTTCTTTCTTCTTCAATGAAATGGACTTTAACTTAAAGCACAGTTCTTAAAATATTACAGACTGACTATTGAACACCGCAGGAATTTCATCTGAAGAAAGAGTAACAGAACCTGAGGTCAGAGTTTAGTTCACTCTGAAGTCCTATTCCATGTTCCCATTTTACCAGAGGCACTGTACATGTTCAGCAATGAGAAATGGCACAACCGCTTTCGCAGGGTGCAGCCTTTCATGCTTGGGTTGCACAATACAGACCCCCAATGTCCCTGGGCTTCGCGTGGTTGAAAGATGAAGGATTTGCATCACCAACCCTATAGCATGGGCTCCCCAGGCATATAATCAACAAAGCTTACCGTAAGTACAAGCAGTCACTGTGGGAATTGTGCTTTGTATTTCTCATTCCCCCCTCCTAGTCTCAAAGATGACAAAAAACTCATGAACCCAAGCATTAAGAATGATTAGCTGATTATTTTATTGGTGATATACTGCAATTACCTTTCCTTCTTCTCCCTAGGTGTTCGTTGTAAGAGAATTTTCAGAGTGCACTGCAGAACCTTTGGAAGAAGAGGGGCCAAGATAGATGTCTTACTCCTGATGCACACAACTGAGCAGGAAACCACATATGAAAAATGCTGATTTAGATAAGTATGCATCCTTTATTACATAAATCAACTTTGTGGTGTTTGTGCATTCAGTAAATAAAATCTAAGTGAAGTTTTATCAATGCACATTTTATTCTGCTTAGTGAATAGCAATCTGATGACCTTACACGTACTTTGCAAATGCAGACCTGGGAGTGGTCTCATTAACAGGATGAAAAGGAACATCTATTTCTCTCTCCACTCCTTGCAAATATATTCACCAGAGCATCACCATCACTTGTGGATTTCATTACTGCTGGTGAGGTTATATTAGCTATCTGCCCCTGAGCATATTCCTTTGGGGATTTTTTGATTTAAAGGATTGTGTGATTCCTTATATCTCATCCCACCTAAGGAACTAATGCTCCCAGGCTCAAAAAATCATTTATGTTCCAAAATCCGGAATTTTTAAATTGACAGGACTAAAACACAGATTTCCAAGGCTGAAAAATTTAGTCATAGATTTAAAAGATTAATCTGTTCCAAACACCAAAATCTAAACTTGAATTGTATCTTAGTCTAGGAGCTGAATTGTACAACAAGCAACTGTTTTCAAATATTTTCCTAGTAATGATTAATCTTCCTTTAAAATAAATACTTTAAAAAACTTTCATCTTTCAAAAAGTGCTGGTAAATTTGCTACACTAAAAAGCAGCATTCATGTGATGACTGTTTGAGTTTCTTGCACTATTTTAAGTCTCAGCTATCATCTAGGTAAGTGATAAACAGAGCCCATGAAAAGAAAAGGAAAAAAACAAAAAAAAAAAAAAAACAAAAAACCCTTGGCAGGTAGATGTGAGTGAAGGAGTTTTCAAATTATATCAGAGCTGATTTTCAAAATGCCCAGCAGCCACCAGCTTCCAGCATTTGCAAATGCAACATCTGGTCACCTATTTCCAGGCCTAATTGGGAGTCAGTGGGGGTGCTGAGATCTGGATATAGAGATCTTTTTGAAGTTTGGTCTGTATTTCTGCTTAAAAACAGCTATGTTTACTTGCAAAGCCAGCATTTGCATTCTGTTGAGTAGGTGGAATGCCAGTCTTTCCAGTTCATCTTGCAGAGGCCTATAGACAAATCCTATATGAATTTTAAGACTATGTTTTCTGCCAGTGTTTACGAAGCAGGAGGCTGTCACTGCATTTCATACTGCATCTAATCAATGTTCAGGGAAGAATTAAAGTGGTTATAGTTTGCTATTAAAAAGACATGGGTGGGTAGATAACTTTGATCTTAGAGTCTGCTGAGCCCTGGTAGCGACTGGCATTAAAAACATTCTGCCTTGGAATTTCTAACTATATTTTTAAAAAGTGACTGAGATCTCCCTCTTCTTCTCCCCACCTGTTCAGAAAAGTGAGAACCAGCATTGTAAAGCAGTGGAGATGAAAGAGCATGGTTTCCTAGAAAAGCTCACAGCTATGGAAGCAAAAGTTTGTGGGATAGCTTCATTTAAGCAAGTTTCAAACTGTGTACGTAATGCAAATACACAGCGCAAGGGTAGGCAACACTGAAATACTGATTAACCCTTCCACCCCGAAAATACCAAAAATGAGCCATGGCATTCATTCCTCCGGACATGGGGGAACTGTTGGAGTAAGCCCAGACAATCGCAATCTTGGTTCAAAGCAGCAGGGTTTGGCCTTACAATGGCATTCATCTGTCAAGCTGTGGAGTTACGCACCCAGCCCAGCCAAGCTGAGACACAGGCAGGCTAAAACAAGCATTTTGTGTCTAAGCTTCATAGCACTCTCATGTTGTCAAGCCTATTTGGCAAGAACTCCTCTGATCTCCCCATGCTACAGCAAAATTTGCCTTTTGATCACATACAACTGGCCCAGTTTTCCAGGTGAGCTCAGTAAGTTGTACAAGGTATCAAGGCAGGGGAGGAAAGGAAGGATCAGAGTGAACAAGTGGCTAAAGCCAGAAGGTAATTCCTTGCCACATGCCTTATTTCACTCTTACCTTCCTACCCACCTTCAGCTCCTACATTCAGAATTTAGTTAAACCCCATGGAGCAGTTATTAACTTTATAGCTTAAGATTTTCAAATGCCAAGCACAGGATATGAGAGTAATTAATGATGCTTATAAAAGGTACACATAGTCAAAAAAAATAAAAATGTATAAGCTGCATAATCAGCACTTTAAAGATACACCAGTTCTTTTTTGTGGATGAGCTACATGGAATGGGAACATAAGACAGCAAACCAGTCTTCTGAATCCTTGCAAGTTAGGGGGACAGACACATTCATATTGTATACAGACTCAGGGGGCACTCTGTTTAATATGCGTATAAATGGTTTGAGGTACGGGTAATTTCCTTTGGTCTCTGCTCTCCAGCTAGCACAATACAGTGCAGTTTCAGAGCTACAGCTCTTAAAAAAAACAAGATAAAATAACAGACTGGTCTTGCTCGAGAGTGTTAACAAGTCTAGTCGGGAATCCGACCAAGCAAGCTATTATGAACATTTTGACAGGGCTGCTAAAAGCAAGAGTGGGTTTCATCCAGCAGTTCTCAAATTGGGCAACATGCGGACTCATCAGCACAACAGCAGCCATCTGGCCACCCAACAACTGACCAGACACTGCCACAACACACAGCAGCCCAACACTTATTGAGATGCAGGCGTGCACACATCCCGCATCATGTCCTGGCTCTGGCAGTAATGGATAACCCATCCCTGCAGAAACAGCAGCTTGCAAATCTGCAAAGTAATAAGCAGTCATTAATATTTCCTCCAACTAATCCTGTGATATGATAGCAGTGTTTGCTGATCTGCGTGTAATGTGGCAGTGGAAATCTGCACCCATAAGCAGAATAGGAGGCTGACATGTCAGAGATACAGCGAACACCTGAATAGCTAAAGAGACAGCTCATCACTGCATAGATCCTCCTTTGGAAACAAAAAGAGTCTTCTGTTCAGTCCATGTTACTTTCAAGGTAAGCAACAACTAGCGAATTAAACATCAAGGTAATGAAGTAGCTATTAACTATGCTAGATAAGTTCCTAGTTCAGCAAGGTGCTATATTTAACTGCATCACTACTGGGTGTGCTGTTCCTTAAAGAAGTATTAGCAGACACCATGGGCTTCTTCCAGGGCAGCTTTTTTTCTCATAGTGCTATGACATGTTTCCACAGGGTTTTATCACCTCTGTCTTTATTTAGTTGCTAGCACTTACACTCACTGTGTCTGACAGATTTGATAGACAGCTGCGCACCTTAGCCTCTGACACAGAACTGTACCTGTAAGCCAGAACAGGCTGCTATATTTTTTTCTGGTACGAGGTGGGATGGTGTCAAGGCCTGGGTAGGATTTTACCCTCTCACACCTATGGAAGCGAGGGACACATTCCTGGACTGGGAGCTCCTGAGTGGGAGAACAAGCAGCAGCACGAATGAAGCTGACACAGCTCCAGAGGGTAAGTCAAAGCAGCAAGCATACTGCATGCAGCAAGCAACATTTAAAAGGCTTTTGAGAAAATAGCTGCAGTTTCAGCTACCACATCAACTGAATGGCCCCCCACACAGCACTAAAACACATGAGATAAAGTACTTTTCTCACAATATGTCAGGAAGAGAAATGAAATACCTATCAGAGTGAGGGCACATCTTCCTTAGCAGATTAGTGTGTAGTGTCAGTGCTTTCTTGACACAAAACTCCATAGTGTCTGCTCCTGATGCCATGTGGATTGCGGTTTTGCATTCCCCCAGCTGGGTTTCCCCAGAGAAGGTAACATGGAAGCTGTATACAAGGAAGCCTGCAAAGAAGAGGCAAAGATCACGGATGCAATATCCCAATACCCAGTTTGCAAATCATGCTTTGAAAGAATATTACCGGTCTAGCTCTAGGTAACACAAATGATCACGAGGGATGGCAGGTCCTTGAACCACACTGCTGTGCTCTACAGCATCTCTCATTCTAGGAAATTGCTTGCTATTGCAGATACACTCTAGTAATCCTAAAGGAAAATATTTCACAGCAAATATTTGAAGGTGCAGACATGACTCCTGACATTCTCAGAGCTGTATCTCCAGTGCATCCCTCCTGACCTGTCCCTACTATACTGATTCCCTGGATTAATGTTGTTACACCTGCTGAGTCACGTACATTTCTGGGAAAGAGCTTCTTTGTCTGTCAAGCTAGACAGACAAGATTTGCATTCTTAGATATTAAAAATGCAATGTAACCGGGAGACCTGGACACCTACATTATACTGCAGTGCATTGTTCCACCATCAAGTAACCCTGGCTACCTCTGCATTCTGGCACTGCTGCTCAGAAAAAAAAAAAAAAAGAAAAAAAAGAAAAAAAAAAAAAGAAAAAAATGGATCTTAGAGACAAATGTCTGACTTCCTGAGTTTCTTACGGAAATTGTGATTTTGCAACAGATTAGAGCAGATGGAATGATAAAATACATCCCTCCTCTTCAGACAGTCTTTGATAAGGTTTGCATCCTCAGATGAAAAACAGAAATTTTGGTGGGGCTTTATTTCATTCTCCCCTCACCCCCACCCCTCCACTTCCCAGTAGTCTAAAACCAAGCCAGATTTCCAAAGACGAAGAGATTCTTTTCTGTGGCCTAAGACTTTCCTTCCTCCACCCACCATAGACTCTCCACACCACTTCTCAATACCTATGGCTAGATTTCAAAGAAATTGGAATATACGGTATGTTAAACCTAAGAAGAAACACCTCTTAAGTTTAGAGCTTATATAATAATGGATTTATTCTTTAAAACAGACATTGAAAACAATGGCAAAATCCTATGTCTTTATTTTAGCATGAGGAAGTAGATGAGAGGAACAGGGCATCCACACATAATGAAGAAAAGATGATTTGGGAAAGCTCTAGGGGACCTGCCTTGTATTTCTTAGTAGGAGGGGGAGATTGGGACACATCAACAACCCCTTTCATGGTGCTGCTGGCAAAAGTAGCTCTGTGCCATTCACACTACAGTTCATTCACTCCTATCCCTGTCTTAAAGTTAATGTATTTACACATAATTATTGTTCCAGCAAAATCACTAGGTACTACTGTTAACTCTGAATTCAATCACAGAGCTGAAAAGGAACCAGGCCAAGTATTTATATACTTAAATTTCTGCAACACCTGTGAACCGTAATTAAAGACTAGGCCCCCTTGCACTGGCTGCTGCAAACAACAAAAAGCAGAGTGGGTTCTTGTCCCCAGGGGGTTGCAATCCAAATGTCAGAGAACAGACTGCAGGTGGGGAAAACAATGAAAGTATGAGCACCCCAGGAAGGTCTTCCTCAAGTCATGGACAGCCTGTCTGCATGAGTGTTTTGTCAGCAGCATATTGTTCCCGGTAACAAAATTAGATTTCTATTCCCAGGGCCCTTGAAAGCTCTTTCCTACAGAAGACCCATTGTTCACCTTTACTGAGCATAACCACGTAGAATTGTGATAATGGAAAAGCTGGATAGATACAGGTAGTAATAAACTACTACAGAAATACACTACTACAAGGCTAGAAATGACCACCCCCCACTTATAAATTGGCAGGTTCTTGCCATCACATAAAGCTTTCCTTCTGGCCTCCTACCCCATCACCCTGCCCTTTCTTCCAGGCTGTCCCTCCAACAGGGCTAAGCAGTTAGTTAGCAAGGGAGGTTTGTGTTCAGGACAGCTTGTTAAGTCAGGGTGGAAATTACAGTGGCTTGAATGACAGCATAAAGATATAAAAGAAGCATTTTAGGGTTTGTTGGGTGTTGCATTGCAAAAGGTATTGATCATGGGTTGTGGTATGGAAAGTTATGATTTAAATGCAATGGGTGTAATATCAAGTGCAATTATCCTGAAGAAAATATGGGGGACTGTATAGCAAAGCTATTTTCTTGTAGCAGCTTGCCTTTTAACTTCTCCAGCATCAATTGCTGTGCTAGTAATACAGTGAACATTGTTTTTCTGAGCCCTCAGTTGGATAGATTACCTTTTCACTTTAACTCTTCCCAATTCTCTTATGCTTGCTTGCTGAAAAAGTTAAGGTAAGTTTACGAATTGATCAAATAAGCCTTCCAAAGTATACATCTCACCTGGTAAATAGTTACTTATTACAATAGCATTAAGTAACTATCTCCACACAGGAAAGAAAGGCTCCAATTTCAAGCAGAGTTGTGGCAAACATATCCACAACTTACGCAGCTGACCTGCATGTAAAATGTTTGTAAGCAACCAGCTGTTCTAAAGGAAGACAATAGTCCACTCTGCGCCCTCATGTGTTTAAACTTTTTTTCCTACTTAAAATGCAGCACTCCAAAGTATGTATCTTGGGTGTAATGGTCAACAAACACCTATGAACTGGTCCTCACAGAAAGAGACAGATTATTTACTCCATTGTGTAGAGGGCAAAGTTACGTTACAGTAAAGTAAAGGTTGAAAAACTATAAATGAGTACCAATTTTGAGTTATAGCTTAGAGTAAGACAAACAGAAATACTACTCCTTAAGACAGCTTCCCAAACATCTGTTGCAATAAGATCTATTTTAAGTAAGAAGTTATTCTAGCTCCTTTAAGACTAAAGATGCATAAATGGTTACACCACTGTGCATTACTTTTATGATCCTGACCCTTAACATAACCCATGTATTTTCAAGGACTTAGAGGTACTGAACAGCACTGATAGAACTGTTCATGAGTTTACGAAGTGGAAACACTTTTGATAAAAAAAAAAGTGATCACTCACTGAAGTTATGTAACAGCACATACATACCTTTACATATTTCTTACCTAGGAATTCTGTTTATTTACCCTTACTGATTTCCTTTATTTAAGAAAGAACCTTCTCTGTTACGTGTGAATTTTTCAAGCTAGCATTAAGAGCTACTACCATGTTTGTTTCCCTCAACTATTACTCAATTGAAACTAAGATTAAACATTTGAGGATGCAACACCTGAAATTTATAGTCTCCTAGTCCCCAGAATTCCCTGGAACACAAGCTGAAGGAACCTATATAAGCCTCCTTTCCTATAAAGTTGAATTTCTTTTTGCTTAAGTACTTTTTCTGTATTTAAGGAGAAAAGACTGTTTAGAGGAAGAGTATATGCTATCTCAGATCTAAAGTTAAGTTAAGTTCTGTAAGTTCTTTCAAAACTTGACTCTTTGCATAGCTGATATCTTAGCAAAAATGCTAATTGTATTGAGCTACAAAAGGACCAACAGGTGCTTAGCTCAGGTATAAGGTATTAGAGAAATGAATATTTCAGAAAGACTTAGTCTTGATTTCAGGGTACCAAGTGATCCCGTTCAATAGATACCAGCTTATTTTGAAATTCTCAAGTTTTTGGCTAGAATCTATGTAACTAATGAAATTTGTTCCAGAGAGGTATTTTACCTGGAAGTAGGTTAATCTATAGCTTTACCTCTGGAGACTACTGATGTTCCATATTCTCCTAAAGATGTTATATTTTTTGCTATATCAAAGGTGGTAATCTAGGCTTCTTACAGCTTCCTATAAAAAGGGTGTTGATATTTGTAATGAAGTTTTACCTGTGGTTGCTTAAGAACTGCTTTTTATTATAGCTTGGAAAAAAAGGCTATATGTTTAGGGAATGGGAGTCTTCATCACAGTTTATTTCTACTAGTTATTCTTATTATGTTTGTTCTTTTTCTGCAATTTTTTTTCACAAGAGGAACCTCTGGAAACTTTATCAGGAATATTGGACCCTGTGGAGGGGGTGAGGAAGGCTTCTTCAGCCTTAGTAAATACATTGCCAGTTCATGGTCTGAAATGTTTTTCAAAGCCTTTTTGTTCTTGCTAGCATCTGGGTGTACCTGGCAGATTTTTGTAAATTTTCATTCTATTTTCTTCATTCTTGTAGCTCCAAGTGTGTGAGGGACTGTGCTGTAAGAGGGAGATTGGGTAATACCCATTTCATAAGTCAGCAGTCATCCTCATCACCTTCTTGCAAAAACCCAAAAGTTGCTGGGGCTTCGTCTGTGTGTTTAGTTTAGCAGAGTTTCATGTGATATTCTTCTCCATTTTCATGGCCAAAATTCCTGTGTGGGTAGGAAGCATGATGAGATTGCAACTGCTAGCACATGTGAGCCGTTTTGCAGTACTGGTTTTGTTATGACCAAGTTATTTTGGAAGAATAGAAGGTAAGATTGACAAAGACAAATCTACAGCCTAGTGTAACTGAGGTAAGTGACTTTGCACAGACATAAGGATAGACTACACTTGTATCTTTAATCTGTAGTAGATTAGCCTGAAGAAACATAAAATACATTATCTGCCTCCCATGTCTGGTGTAAGGCTTAATAAATATTTGCAAGGCAGTTGAAGATTCTGGCAGGAAAGGGGCTATTACAAATGTGAAATACTATTATCAATCTAACGTGCTAAAAATATTCATTTCTTTGCCTCTGATAAAGCCTCTTGTTAACAAGCTATTTCACAAATGCCTAAATTAATTCAGTGTAAAATGATTCATTGCCATACTTGCAATAAAGAAAATATATACATGTTCCTAAAGAAGCCAGTTCTTACTCAAGGAGCAATCTTTGGCAAGGCTCATAAGTTCTGCTGTTAATTTAACAATTCTTTTCTTTTCCTCTGCCAAATCTACTTGCCAAAATAAAATAAGACAGTTCCTGTACTGTTTTACAGTACTTTAATTTTGTTTATTAAGTGTTTGGGGTAAGGTAACCTCAATTATCCTGCAGTTTTAAGGCAATTAAAATTAGTATGTAGGTGAAATATACAGGAACATGCAAAATCTTGAAAGTCTGACGTGCTGAGTTGACTACAAAAAAATATAGGATTTATTGGCCTTAATTGTTTTAATTTATATATATAAAATCTAGAATTAAAACAACAACAACAAAAAAAAACTTTACCTGGGAAAGAGTATGTGAAATCTGTGCCTCGAAGGCCACACTGACATCTCCAGGAACAGTACAAATACATGATATATCTAGATTTCAAAGGGCCTTAAACAAATACTTGGTAAGGTAAAACTCTTCAAAAAGTTTTTTTTTATTGTAATTTCAAAGAAAATACTAAGAAAATGGTTGACCTTGTGAATGACTACATGTGCCTCAATCCAAACCTCAAAAAAGTCTGCACTGGGAGGAGCCTGGAAAAGGGATACTAGGCTAGCCTATAATGGATAAAAATACGTAGTGAGCTCACATTCAGCAAACTAGTGGTGAAATTACACTGCTATTTTAGTCAGTTTTGTCAGTTTATCAGTTACAGAATCAATTCAGAAAGGTGTATTTTTGTCTCCATAGATGTAATTTAGTCTTTCTACCTTCCTTTTTTTTTTTTTTTTACTTACAGACTTGGAAAAGTATGAAACTAGGGACTCAAAACTGAAAAGTATGGATTAGAAAGTAAATTAATATTATTTAGTGTTGAGTTGTTTGAAATATACTTTGGTTCTGAAAATACCAGAATATCATTGGATAGCATTTAAAAAATCTCTCGGATTATTTTTGCTGTAATAATTCTATGTAATTAAGCTAATTTTCTGAATTTGGAACTTGAGGATCATAAGCCTATACAAATAAATAAATCTTATAACAGAGCAAGAAACTAGTAATGTGCAAACTATTCATCCAGATTTTATGCAAAGCTCTAGCATACATGAGAATATTTTCAATTCTGTTTGCTGTGTAGCTGTAAGGTTGATGCTAAAGTGTTGAATCTCTGCAGAGCTTATGAGGTAAAAAGAGTTGAAGATATAGCAGTTGTAAACTTTAACTACTTCACAGATCTTTTGAGGAAGGATCTTCTCTGATAGCCTCATCTAATGTGATTAAGGAGCTCATCAATTTACAGCATTAACCAACTGATATTTTTACTAGTGCTGTATCAAAGTAAACTTCAGTTGTCATAGCTGATATTTTTCCAAGCACTTTTTAATATTGGCATACAGTCAAATCAGTTTAACTGACCATTTCCCTTGAAAAACACATTGGCAATATTCTTTCCATTGGTCTGAACCTCAGCTGGTACAAATGGCCGCAGTTCCACTGGTGTAAATAGAGATATGATGAGCAATACCAACTAGGGACTGAGTTTCTTAATGTTATATCCCACTGAACTCCTGCAGTTTGCTAAACCATGGTTAATGTCCTGCCACAGCCTATTGCAATAACTGTGAATATTGGCCAGTTTCAGAATACTGCAAATGTATTATTTATACCACCAAATGTCTTTTATAAAACACAAACCAAATTGTACAGACAACCTCCATTATTTCCTTGTGGCTGGAAGGCAAATCTCTCACTTTCTTTTAACAGAATATAACTTTGATTGATTTATAGCTTTGCAGATCATTCCTTGTGTGATTGTTGAATTCACTGTCCAACAGGGACTACAGAAGCTGTGTGTTCTGGCAAGTGCTATTCATCTTCTATGCTTCAGTCCCCTGTTATGTTATTCTGATGTCTATGTACTACAGTAGCAATGATCACTGTAGCTGAACAGGAGGCTGAGATTAGCAGTCCATACTCACACATAGCTAAACACTTATATTTTTGAGCCTTTGGGAATCTGTAAACCCTATGAACAACATATTCAGCCCTCCTGTGTGAGATGCTGGATGATGTTTTTGCTACAAGACTTTGGGGATGGAAGCGTACTTTCAGTTTAGTTTCACTGGCAGTTCTGCAAACAGATAGCAGCTTTTCTCCTGGTAAACAGTTCACCTCTTTAGACTAAGCTAAGGATGTAAAATCTGACAGCAGTGATGGTAGACACCCAAACCAGTTGTCAGGATGTTTGGGCATCCTGAAGAACTGTGAGTTTCACTCAGCTGTTCACTTTTTGCACATGGAAAATACCAAAAAGCAGTTGGCCCACATGGATGTGGTTTTAGAAAAATGGAAATATGAAAATGTGAAATCAGTTGTTTTTTTCTTAAAAAAAAAAAAGCTAATAGACCTTACAAATCTTGATGTATAGCTCTAAAAATTCTTCTTGCTGTTAACTCCAGATGGTTTTTTTATTTAAAAAAAAAAAAAAGCTGAAATTAGCCCTGGAGAAGAATAATCATTACTTACACCACAAAGCACAAAAATCAAAAGGCAGGTCAGGATGTAGTGGGGAAAGAGCAGCACAGAGGAAAATTTCAAGATGCTTTTTAGTAGTCTTGTGCCTTGGCTGGATGTTCATGAATAGACATGCACATTGTGATCTCAGTGGTTCAGATTCTACAGATGCTTTGACTGATGTAGTGATTCCTCAAAAAAGACTTGCTTCAATTGACTGTCTTTGTAACATAATCAAAGATAGTATTGGAGCAGTTTAGATCCCATGACATTTGAACTGATACGTGACTTGGAAAATAGAGAGCACTTTCACTTTGCATAACAAATAGGTTGTTACTGATTTTTTGAATGACTTGTGAATGTGCAGTTTGCTGTGATTAAGCAGCATCATTTTGTATACTTTGCTCAATAGTTAAACCATTGTCACTTCAGAAAATAAATCAGTTTTTAAAATTGTACAGCAGATAAATACTTCTATTTCACATGAGATGAATTAGATGTTAATGTCTTCCTAGAATCAGTATTATTTTAAAGAAAGTGATGGGAATCATACTAGCATGGTAATACTTTAAAATTGAAATTCTGTTGCTTTGTGTTATAGTATGATCAAGAAATACTATGTGGACAGTTTAAATTGTGTATGTAGGTTAATGTGTTTACCTGAACTTCTCAGCTGTGACAACTTCAGCCAGACACTTTGAACTTCAGAACTGGAAAAGAGTGACACTAACATTCCTAGTTAACCACCCACAAAGAAGAGAATTGCTTCTTTAATATAGCATTTTTGTTTTCACTGTTTCTGTTTTCAGTCAGAGTTGGAGAGCATCATCACTGCTCTTTTCTATACTGCAAAGGTCCATTTTAGCTATTTTGCAATAGGAGGGCTTGTGAGCCTGAGCTGGCTTCCCTGCACATGATCACAACCTATATTTGATTGTAAGTGGAAAGTAAATCTGTTCAGCAGGATTCTTTTTTTTTTAAGGGGTGTGTATCTTCTATTTTATGTAGGAACATTTTTATAGTTTGTAAAAAGAATGTAGATAAAATGTCTGCTCGAGGGGATTTCCAGCAAGCAAGGGAAAGATTGTATGTTCCTGTAGCAATCACTTGGTAAGAGAACAAGGTGTGAGGGCTGTTGCTACTGTTCTCTACATGCCGAATTTCTAGGGATCTTGCAGATAAATGGAGGGTAGTCCAGTGGGGAACAGCAGAAAAATGATAAAAGACTTGGAAATTGCAAGTGTGAAAAAGAGGATTGACCATATAGCACTTAGAGACGACATAACTGTCTATACATACATAAAGGGATATAGCAGAGAGAATGGGGACCAATTATTCTCTCTAGTCATCAAGGGCAGAACAAGACTAATGGATTTAAGATGTTGCAGTGAAAATGTCGCTAACATTAGGAAATAATTTGGGTAGGAGAACAATCAGGACAATGGATGATGCTCTCAAGGGGGAGTTGGGTGGGATTTCTGTCATTGAACTTAAGATCCATTTCCTGAGATGGATGTCATCGTGCCCTAAATTTTCCTACTTTACTCTGCACTGGTGTGGCCTCACCTTAAGTACTGTGTGCACTTCTGGGCATCACAGTATAAAAAGGGCATAAAATTATTACACAGTGTCCAAAGGAGGGCTACGAAGATGGTGAAGGGTCTAGAGAGGGGGAAGGCCCTAGAGGATCAGCTGAAGTAGATTGGTTTGTTCAGCCTTAACAAAAGAAGACTGAGGAGAGGCCTACAGCCTCACCGTAGGCCTACAGCCTCACCGTAGGCCTACAGCCTCACCGTAGGCCTACAGCCTTGTTACAAGGGGGAGCAGAGGGGCAGGCATGGATCTCTTCTCTCTGGTGACCAGTGATAAGACCTGAGGGAACAGCATGAAGCTTCAAAAGGGGAAGTTCAGGCTGGGTATTAGGAAAAGGCTCTTCACTGAGAGTGCTCAGGCACTAGAACAGGCTCCCCAGGGAAACAGTCACAGCACTGAGTCTTCTGGAGTTCAAGAAGCATTTGGGCAACACACTCAGACATACGGTTTGACTTTTGGGTGGTCCTGTGTGGAGCCAGGAGTTGAATTCAATGATCTTTGTGGGTCCCTTTCAACTCATGGTATTCTATGATTAAAGTTTACCAAAACTAAAAGGTCTTTGTCCTGCAAACCCGAATGAAAGAAGGTAACCCCAGATGAAGCTGGAAGTCTTTGCTTGAATAAAAGCTGTCTGTATGATGTCATGTACTTTCGTAAATCTTTAACAGGTGGTGAGGTCTGCCAACCAAAGAAGCAAGTTCACAGATAAATGTTCACAGATTGCAAGATATGATGATTTTTTTGCCTGTCAAAATCCACATATGCTTGTCTCTTGCTCATGAAAAAGTTGAATCAATAAAGCATCTTCCATTTTGTGTGCACTTTATGAATAGGTTTACATGCTTAAACACCACAAATCCATCTTTTTGAAATTTATATTCAGAATGGAACATCTGCTTACTGCTTGTCTGAATTCAGTTGTCTATTGATTTTTTATTCAAATATAGGTATATTTTATCCTAGGTATATGGCTGAGTCAACCTCCAAAAATGTCTCACAACAAGTATTTCCACCACAATAATTATGAGATGAATTTCAGTAAGTGGGAAAAATAGACTATTTGGTATGTAATGCCATTATAGAATTCATGTGATTGGTTTATTCTCTGCATCAGTGTTTCAGGAGAATTTTGGTCAAGGACAGTCATTCTGCTTTTATTAGTAATTGCTCAGGCTCAACAGAAAATCCAAAAAATGCTAATGAATTTAATGAATCAAAACTTTCATTGCCTGCCTGCTACTTCTTGTGTCAAACTCCAGGGAAATTACAGTGCTGACAGTGTTTGATGAACAGGATAAAATCACAATTCTCTCAAGAAGCCAGACTTACAGCTGTAGCTGCATTGAAAGACATAGCTGTCTTTGTGACTGGCTAGCCATGATAAAGAAAAGGCACCATATAACTTGCCAAAAAGGATTGGCCTCACTGTATTAAAGTTTTAGGAAATACATAGGGCTGTTGGCCATAACTAACACAATTAGGCAGACATGGAAATCTTCCATTCCCCTAATTGGCATTGTGATCTATCCTCTGAACTGGTTATGTTTTTCCATAGGTGACAAGAAAGTTGTGGGTGTTATTGAGTACCCTTAAGCTTGAGGATAATAACCTCATAATTTCAAAATCATATTTCCTTCTAGAATTCACCAAACATTTCCTAGAGTGACGTAGTCAGCTGGCCTTCTGGTTTTATTGCTTCATCTTATTTGCTTCTCATTCTGGCTACTTAGATCTAGGGTGTATTGCAAACTTTAAATTAGTTGCATATAGTAGTGCTTACAACAATAATAACATATATATACTGTGTCCTCTGTTACCTTACAGTAGAAGGTAACTTTAAGCAGTAGGTTTACTTAAACTTCTTTTCTTAATGCTAAGTAGCTTATTTGGTTGTCTGATCTATATGGAGTAGTAGAGAGAGTTTGCTTCTGTGATAATGATGAAAAGGATAATGAGATACCAGGGAAATCTTCTGGTGGTGTTATAAATAGATGAAAATATGCAAGTATTAATATCCAAAGTCAGATCTTTTTTCCTGTATAAGCAGATAGTCACATCTCAGATTTCTCAGGGGTTTCTAACTGCATCACATGCAGGGGTTGTGGGTTTTCTTAAGGAAGTTTGCTACTATATTGAATTTCAATGCCTAATGTCATTCTTTGGAGCTCCAGATATCAATGTCTAGTAGCCATGTCACATCAACAAGGACCTGTTCCTCAAAAACTCCATGCAGACCAAGTTTAGGGAAGATAGAGACTCAGTCCCTCCAGCAGCTGGCACCAGGCACACAGGTGGCAACCCATGGCCCCACTCCAGCTGCTGGTGTGGAGCCCCCTCATTCACACTGCTCCCTCCAGTAGCTGGTTTTCAAGCACGTCACTCCTGTGCCATGGCTGGGAGTAAAAGACCCCTACACATTCCAGTAGGTGATGCAAGGAATCCACTCACTCCACCAGCTAGCACCAGTGCGTGTGGAGGCCTTACAACCCCAGCCAGATTCCAGGAGCTGGCACCCAGCCCACTCACCAGTCTCCCTGCAGCTGGCACCCTGGCTCAAAGTCTGTGGAGCCCTCTCTAGGTCCAGAGAGGGCCCTCCAACTACTGGTGCCACAACCCTCACTCACTCCAGTAGCTGGAGCGAGGGTGCCTACACCTGCAGATTGACTCGAGTAGCTGGCACCCAAGTCTACTCATGACATTTCCCCAGAAACTGGCATTCAGTACACGAAGTCTGTAGGACCCTTTCTACGTCCAGAGAACTAAGCCCTCCCACAACTACTGATGTCAGGACCCCCATTTGCTCCAGCAGCTGGCACCACCATCAGCGGGCCTACACCCCTGCCCTGACTTCAGCAGCTGGCACCAGTTTCACTCTCACACACACAGGTCTCGCCAGGAGCTCGCGTGATAGAGGGTGTAAATACACTGAGAGACAGTTAAGGAAAGATTTAATGAGAAAACAAGAAGGTAGGAGTGTAGTGATCAGGGTTTAGTGAGACAGGCATACTCGCTTGCCCTTTTCTACCCTTTCTAAGATATCCCACTTCTCTGCTCCTCCTACTTTCCCTTCCTCCTGCATGCCCGAATGGGTTTGCAGAGCTTGGCAGTTCCTGCACCCTCCCAGTCCAGGCTCCACCCCACTTCACAGTCACATCAGCCACAAAATCAGGGCTGAACAGCAATTGGTGTGACAGGGAGGTTTGTTTTCATTGTCTCCATTTTGTTTTGTCAGGTCTGTGTCTCAGCATTTTGCTTATTGTTCCTCCTTCCTTACTTCTTATCATTCCAATCCAGAAATTCTCACTCAGACAACCTTGCTTGAATCAACCTTCCCACCATCCTTCCTCATCAATTAGTACAGCTGACCAGGTTTTGATTCCCATCACTTCCTCCCTTTCTTATTATCACTTATTGCATTGGAAAAGGCCCTTCACCGGATACCCTTAAAGGAGCAGGCACTCTTCTACATATCCTTACAAAAATTCTGCTGGGAAAAAAAAAAATAAGAAAGGGAAAGAATGTTCATATTTAACCCTACTTTGAAGGCAAAATGAGATGATGAAGGAAAAAAAAAAGGAAAAACAAAAAGAAGGGGAAAAGGGGAAACAGCAGGTCTTCAGGTTTTCTCACATAGGAAGAGAGCTATCAGCAATTTTGCTTCATGCCCTTTCAACCACTGAGTTTGTTCCGTAGAGAGGAGCAGGAAATGCTTGACCAGTGCTTGCTACAAACCTGACTGATTAATTCCAGGAATATATTCTCTATACAAAAAGAGAGCATAAACTAATTCTTTTTCTGGCAGTTATTAATGAGCACGTACACATACATGGATAAAGTATTGATGAGATATGCTAATCTCAGTAAAGATAAGAAAGAACTTGCAGGCTGGTTTCATTTTAAGTCTATCAGCAGTACACATTTGTCATTGATACATATCTAATAAACTATGTATGGAAGACATCTTGATAACTCACTTCCAATAAAGTTTTTGCAGCAGTAGCATAATTCCTTAACTCATTCCCATTGTACCTTTTATAATTTACAGATGAGTGGATCTAACTTAAGAAGCTCTCTGTAGTTAGGTTAAGTAATAAATAGAAACTTTTTTTTTTCTTCCCTTTGGTATAAATACAACAGCGCAGACTCTCTAGCTGTATTCTGCATAGACAGCAAGTTCACAAATCAGTGTGTGCCAAGCATATCCAATTCTTATTATGCATTTTATCATACTGTACAGTGTAAAAAATACTTCTTAGCAAGCATGCTTGTTATGGGAGACAAAACAGAAACATGGTTAAAGATCTGATCAAATTCTGAGCCAGTCATGCCAGGCATGTACTATCAAATGTCAGCTCTACAGCCTATAGGATCTAGAGGAGACATTTCCTACCTTTTTAGAAATACTTCCCTGACTTCTGCAGCAAATTATAGTATGTGTTGCATAATGAGTTATGTTAACCACTTACATTATAGGTGTCTTTTTTTGTTGTTGTTGTTAAGATTTTGTCACGGGATCCAATTGCTGACAGTTGATTCTGTCTGATTTAAATTCGTACTTTTCCTCTATAGGCATATAGTTCAAGACTCATGGATTTTCTTTTGTCACAAGTTTTATTTTATCATGATGAATAAGTGACCAGAAAAGTCATGCCACTTTTAGAAGACATGAGGAAATCAGAATTTTTTTCATCTTATGAAAAGTGTTTATAAAATAATTATATTTTCTTTATGTAGTCTATGTTTTGTGCCTCATTGAAGCTCTGTATTCTTCGGAAGTAGCTACCGATGGCCAAAACTGATGAGTTGTCAGATTACTGTCTGGAAGTAAAAATTGTTCCACACGTAAAAGAATCAACCATTTCTGATTTAATTAAAAAAATAATAATAATCCAAGTTGGCTCTGAATGAATCTAGATGGGCCTCCATAAACTTTGTAGTTAGGCTGACATGCCTAGGATATGTAACACTTAGTACAACATCCAGACTTCATTGGAAGACAGCGTGAAGATTGATCCTGATGCTGTGGAACTTTGATCAGGATCCTGGTCTTCATATTTGAGAAATACGAGTTTGTTATCACAAAGAGTCCTGGAATAATTCCTGGAGGAATTACTTTGAAAAGAAGACACTTGTAGTCTTTATTAGAAAGTGTCTTCAGAAAAAGAAAAAAAAAAGAAAGAAAAAAAAACCTCCACATCACACAGGAGTGTTTTTAGTCTTGCCAACTAACAGAAAGACGAGTATTTCACTTCCTTATACTGCTTAGCATATATGAGAGAGAAAAGAGGGAAGAGTGACTGTTTGGATGATCTTATACTCATTCTGCTTCTCAAAGGGCTTTAGTGGTATCACTTCCATTTCTGATCAAAGGGGATTATCAGGATTTCTTTTTAGTGGATGTGCAGATCTAAAACAATACTCACAAGCATGTGAACACAGAAGAAAAATCACCTTCAAAGCCCTAAAGAAGATACAAGAGATGGTGCATTTACATTTTAAATTTTTATTCTAAATCCAGCCCAGAGTACCTGAAGGAGGGACGGGTATTTAAAAATTCATAATAAAGTTTTGGATCTGGAATCCTAGCATATTTCCTGTTGAGGGAGTCCATACATCACAAAATGCCATCACCACATTTATTATGTAGATCATCCTCTTGAAATATAGCAATAGATGATTTTTGTCTCTTGGGATGTTCAGGACTTAGACCATGTTGAATGATAATGGTTTGTGCAGAAACTTGCACTGCTACTCTTCTTACAGCATTGATTTGTGGATAAAGACAGGGACTTTTTTTTTCTCTAAAAGCTGACAATCAACGCTTCCCAGAGCACTTAAATTAATACAGAAAGAAAAAAAGTTCAGATGAGTTTTCAGCACAGTTATACATCAAAGTTCTACCAATGCATTATGCATTTCTCTTCTCTTTTGAATCTTCCTTACGTGCCTTTCCCCATACTCCTAAACAGAAATAGCTCCTTTCATCATGCTATTGGCATAAATAGCGGCAGGACCAATTTAGTGAAACTGTTATATTAATTTCTGTATAAAGAGCATTTTACTTTGTGGAAAAAAGAAATGATCACAGCAAGCAGACTGCTCTGAATCCAGGATTCTCTACTGCAAGCTATGAATTTGTGGTTTATATTCAAAATAATCATGAATATACAATGTTAATAGCACTGTATGGCTAACATGCAATTCACCTTTCTCAGCAGCCAAATCATTTTTTTTTAAACAAATAATTTGATATTAAATTAGTGCCAGTCTCTCAAAGCCTTTCCAACAATTAAGCTACACCCAGACTTAACTATTAAGTGGTAGCTTCGCTGCAATGATTTGGATCTTAAAAAAAAAAATAAAAATAAAATAAATGTTGGCTTAATGTGACAGCTGTTTTGCAAATAAATGTTTTAAACTAGAGTTTTTAAATCCTAGATAGATATCTAGAGCATGGAGCATGCAGTGACACAGTGAGCAGTTTGAACTCTGCTCTCAGAGCACTGTTATTAGTGTTCCTTGAAAGAGCAATCAGTTGATCCATTACTGTACCCTGTCCATATCTCCTTTCCCAAAGAAGGAATAATTGGCTATATATGAAGAGATATTTGCCTAAGTGAGTCTTCAAGACTTCTAAAGATACAAATTCTGCAGTTCCCGTGGCTAGCCTGTCTCTGAGCTGCAGTAGTCCCCTGGCTGAGAAGTTTTTTTGTGACACCTAAGCTGAACATGTTTTGCTTCGTCAGCTGATAGTAAAAAATCCTGCAACTTGTCATCTTCTGATTCATAAGCAGCAAAAACTGAAGCACATTAGGATGCTCAGTGCATGTTTAAAGTGATTTGAAGTTACGTGATGGTTGTTTATGATATAAAAACAACATTCTGAAGAAACATCCAACCCTAAGAATTTGAATTCCGCAAATGTGATGTAGATTTTCTGTGAAGCCTTGGGCAAGGCCCTTCACCTTTAAAGACTTCCTATCAAAAAAGGCACAAAAATTTGACTTTAACAGCCTCTATGTGTGATGAGAAATGATCACAAAATTTGCAGGTGTATTGTACAACCTTCCTTACATCTCAGCACAGTGGTTTAAGTGGCTCACCATTAGGAAGGACTCAACTGCTGTCTTTGAATCATTTTCCCTTTTTTCCTTCCTCCACTTTTTTTCTCCTCCTGCTATATGTATTTACGTTGTGAAGCAACAAGGGTATTGAAAGTAACAATCAGCTCACGATGAAATCCCTGGCTGCTAGATCAGCAATTACCTTGTTTTCACAAGTTCTACATTAGTTTGAAATGTTATTTGAGGTTCAGTGTCTTTCAGATTAAACTGACATTTAAAAAAAAAAAAAAGGAGAATATTCATTCTCTCCTAACCTTTGGAAATGACATTGGGTTCAGACATTACTATCTGCCTACTTGCTCTTATCATTCTATACAGTGCCCAGGCTATTATTTTCTTTAACCTCTGATACATGTTGATGAGCTGGCCTACGTGCCAAATACCAGAAACACTTTGGTAAAAGAGCAGTAGTGACCCAAAATATATTTGATCTTGTTTCTTGGCATTTATGTCATCATTATTTCACTGCACAAAAATGGTAAAAAATAAATAAAAAATAAAAAGAACTCTCAGCTCCTGCTAACATGAAGCCCTTCAAACAGAAATAGCCTGTGCGGTAGTGGCAGAGGGCCAGCAAAGGACATTTGTCCCAGGGTCTTGCATAAATGCCAACCAGTTAATTGCATGTTCCCTGCACTTTTTTTTTTTTTCCTTCATATTGAGGAATGAAGCTTCATCCTCCTTACAATTGTTTTATAGTTGACTTTTGAAACATTCAATTTCTTACCAGAAAAATCTTGTTCATTTGGCTATTCAGTATTCAGCTTCTCTAGAAGTATTGTTATTGGGTGAAAAGCAGCTTCACACTCAACGTAGACAAGAAGAATGTTTGAGGGGAAACTTTTTCATCTGCACTGAGGATGTACAACCCACTCTGTGCTGAAGAGGGGAAAAAGCCTTCAAGGTGTGGTAGGTACCCTACATGTCCTGTAAATACCTTTGTTGCTCCACTCCCTGGGAAATGCCTTATCACTCTTACCACTCAAGATCTGAATTTAATTTCCTCTGGAGTGAATGTCCTCCTCTGGAATGGATGATTAAGTGATTCACTATAACTGAAACTGCCTGTGAAGACAATGATCCAGTAAGTAGAAAATAAGATTCCTGCCATTATTACTATCTTTTACTATTTTTTTTTCTATTACGATTACTTTTACTATTACAATCTTACATCATTGGAAGGACAGTAAGTTACTCAGTGCCATCTGAAGTCTCTTCTTCACATTTTTGATGTCTAAGACTGAGTGACCAACCCTTAGCACTTTCTTCAATGAGCTAATGTGAACACTAGTGTCCTGCGAAACAAGAGAGTTGGGAAGTCCAGGGATGAAGCTCACTAGGGAAATACGTAAACTTTTCATGAAATTCAAAGACCCTCTATTGCGAGCCCTCTATTAATTCAGGTCTTTTGCCAAAATTATCCTAGCTCAGTTCAAGTATCAACACTGTAAATGAAGAAGGGCTAGAGTATCTTTAAAATCCATTAGGACTCTACAACCATTTTGTAATTGTCTTCAAAATAATACCAGTGACAGAATTCATTTTAAAACCATAGGTACAGATTATAAGTACCTTGGAATAGAGAGTCCAAAAGCAGGAATAACTGCAATGGGTCAGATGCCCTGTTCTCTGACAGGGTACAATGTTGGCAATGCTATTAGCTAAATGTCTGAACTCTTGATTTCTTTTGCAAGCCAAATAATTAGGCTGAAATCCTCCATCAAGCTTCTGCTGTGAACTGTAAAAATTGTATGCTCTAGCAGCTTCTTCAGGAAGGATCCAAACCACATTATAGGAAGAAAAAAAAAAAAAAAGTGAAATGCTGGCTGCTTTCATTACTAACTGCATTTTGATTAGTTATTAATGTGCTATTCAGTGTTGAATTTTGTACCTTTACCTGATGATAGAACTGCAGCAGCACCATAGAACAATGGAAATATTAAACCTGAATGTGGAAAACAAGGGATAAAAAGAACATACCAGGGAAATAGCAAAAATCTACTACATTTCTATGAAATGAGGCTATATACAAAATATTCTCTGCACATGGATGGTAATAGGTTAGTAAGATTTCGATATGTAGTTCTTGTGGTTTAACCTCGGCAGGCAGCCCAGCACCACCCAGCCGCTTGCTCACTCTCCCCAGGTGGGATGGGAGACAGAACTGAAAAGGAAAAAGTGTGAGAACTCATGGGTTGAGATAAAGACAGTTTCCTAGGTAAAGCAAAAGCTGCACATCCAAGCAAAGCAAGGAATTCAATCACTACTTCCCATCAGCAAACAGGTGTTCAGCCACTTCCAGGAAAGCAGGGCTCATCACACGTAACAGTTTCTTGGGAAGACAAACACCATCACTCCAAATGTCCACCCCTTCCACTTTCTTTACTCCAGCTTTTATTTCTGAGCATGATGCCATAAGGTATGGGACATCCGTTTGGTCAGTCTGGGCCAGCTATCCTGGCTGTGTCCCCTCCCAGCTCCTGGTCCTGAGTCCCCTACATCCCCAGCCTCCTCACTGGCAGGGCAGCATGAAAAGCTGAAGAGTCCTTGGCACTGTGTAAGCACTGCTCTACAACAAATGAATAATATCTGCAACCTAAATATGAGGGTGTTATTACCACTATTTTCATCAAAAATCCAAAACACAGAATCATATGAGCCACTATGAAGAAAAGTAACTTTATCCCAGCCAAAACTTTGACAGCCATCCATAATCTGTCACCTGAAAGTGCACATACATTTGTGCAAATGCACTTGGTGCATTTGTGTTGGCCCAGCTTGCTGAAATCAGAAAATAAGTCCAGGTCACCATGTATCTAAGGATGGAAGACTCAGGCTTTCCTTCTCCTTGGCATGCCATTTGATAATTTGTTACTGTGCACCAAGTGACAACCCCAGATGGAAATGTTAGTTGCTTTGTGCTTTGTTTTCACCCTAATTAGTTTTCTTAATTTTTCACCTACCTTGGAGTAAAATGTACAAATAAGAGGGAGAATTCCTCAGGTAGGTGTGTGTGTTGAGGTACTCACCTTGCAATCATAGCTGACTGCTGGAAATGTTGAACCTGAACTTACAGTTCCCTGAGCTGTGACAAATACAGGACATGGGTCGCCGTGAAAAGGGAGCACTTTTCATTATTTTGCTGTGACAGAGTGGAAATATTAGGCAGCTGAGCGCCAAAACAGGTTTGTTCTTAGCCTTTTACACGTTTATAGCGATTAAATAAATAACAGTTTTTAGCTGTAGTTTTTTTCTATATTTATTCATTGGAATAACACAGCTTTGTAGTAGTAAAAACAAAAACTACCACAAACTTATGCTGTCAATGGAGCTAAATATATTTTATAACTTTTTTGATCTTTAAGATCTTGACTTTCCCCAGGAAACTTTACCAGGCTAAATGTTTACTTTCACAGCCTTTTTTCTAATGAGCCATATTCATTCTTTATGCCATTTTCTGTGGAAATGATTAAATTCATCAATCAATGTTTGAATACATATTTTTTTCAATGCTCTTGCATTGCTGATAGAGACATAGATATATTTAGTTAATGTCCTGTTATTTTTAAAAATGATTGATCTATAAGCAAAGAATAGATTAATTCACTAAGAAATTCTTACTAAGAAAGGCTGAGGAATTTCAGGGAAGAACAGATTCAAATTAAGACACCCCAATGTGGAATATGACGGGACTAAAAGACTAACAATGCATGACCAATAGAATAAGAAGTCAAGGGAAGAAAAGAATCTTATAATGTCCATTACTGCACTTCAGGCTGACTTTTACCCAATTATTTTTATCTTCAGCATAGCTTGCATGGATATTCCTGGCATGGCACATGACCTGTATCAGAGAGGGAATTTTAAGGGTCACTAGCCATCACAATATGTTACTTTCTGCCTTTGAAAAGGCCTATAAGGTGAAGTACATTCAGGCATCATTAGTGCTGTAGACGAATGAGAAGGAGGACTCACTAGTTAACTTTGGACGTAAGCACTGGAGCTTGAAGACCCCTCTCCAATTCTTCTTGTGAAACGTAGGCAAATCATGTGGCCTTACTGCAGGTGCATATACTTCTGGTGCTGTCTACACCAGGACTCCAGGCCCTGTCAATATTGTTTACACACATGCTTTTGTTTAAATGCAGCCCCATCCCTGGAGAAGTTTGTCCACAAACTCAGTGCATTTATCTCAGTCCAAGATCTTGTTCACGGCCTATGGCATTGTTGCGATAGACAGCTGAGGCTTCCTGCTCCAGCCTTCCCATCACCACAACCCCATGGAAGGCCTACACTCCTGTGACCTAATACTGTGCAACCATAGCAAGGTAGTCAGGTATCCATCTTCAGATAATATCCTGTTCATACCATCACTGCCACAATATGGATTATACTCCCTGAAGAGAACAAGGAGGGAGCTCTAGAAAACATCAGTTTGGTTTTGACAATGCAGCCTCTTGTGTCCATTTCTCTTTTAAAATAGGCTCTTCAGATATCAGTGGAGTGAGTCCTTCTGTCTCTATTTCTTTGGTTGCTGCTGCACCTTTTAGACTAAATCCACAGTAGAAGACCCCACCACCTGCACAAAGCAGCAACCAGCCAACACTCAGCAGGGTGAAAATGAGGCCCTGCTTACCATGTGCAGCAGAGTAGGAGGCAGTGTGAGATCTGGAGTTGGTGGTAGGAGGCCAAGAAACAGGTGGAATTTCTAGTTTTGAAAATGTTTCAGTGTCTTAACTGGTTATTCAGCTTAGTTTAATTAATATAATTCCATTAACCATTTTTTTTTCCAACTATGTTTTGTTATCTCTGTATTAGTAATCTAAGTAGCCTGAAATCCTGCCTAAGTCACATAATTCATTGTGACAATTTCCAGGAGAACTCAGAACCTGCTTGCACTGTGGAAGTTGAATGACCCAGAAAATTGTGGCCGAGTGAAGGTGTTTAACCTGGATGCCCCATGAAATGTTCCCATGTACTGTACTGGCAAAGATTTTTGTTTGGTTTTCCCTGAAAGACATATGTTATTAAGACCTGCAACTATTTGCTCAATATCCTTGTACTGACAATTCTGAACTACTTATGAGAACTGGAAGAACAGCCATTAGCTTTCTTGGGTTTTGTCCCATTGTCACGGCTGAACTTTCTATAAACATTCCTCTATAATAGCTCTTTTTTATTCAGTTTCTCCTACCTTAAGAGTGAATCAAAACTAAACATCACTGTAGTGACTTTTTTAACCATGGCTTTGTTTGACGCACAAGCAATATGGGAGAGGACATTTTGCACAGAAAGTGTTGACTCAGCCCAGAGCACAAAAGAACCGTAACCTTGTACGTGAGGCAAGGAAGAGGCTTTATTGTGATATAGATAACTAGTGCTTGGGCAAACAGAAGACAAGAAAAGTACAGAGAAACAGATAGCTGATGTGGAACAGGGTAGCTAGTAACAACTCTAGCATCCTACGGTACCTTGTTCAACTTAAATGGAACAACCTTTGCTTTTGACCTAAAGTATATTTCAGCAGAATTTTGAAAATCATACTTTCTAAACACTGTCAGTAATTTTGTTAATCTATTAATTTGGCCCTGAATATAATCCCAAGAGGAAAAGTAGTTTGTGATTATTTTAATAGATTGCTATTCAAATACAGCTCCAAACAGAGTAGACATTTACCCAGACACGAATAGTATAAAATATTCTTAGTCTCGTATTGTTCCCATAGTCATAATAACGTCCCATTCCAGAGTGCATTAGGATGTGTCTAGCATAGCTTATGAACTAATAATTTGTTAGCAATAATTCAAACCATGTCCTTCATTATCCAGAGGTATCCTGACAACAATAAACTACTCATTTTTTAAAGCAAACCAAGTCAGAAGTGCTATCAACATCTTAAGAAATATATGTATCTCCTGCCACTGAGTGAAGCAGTCATGTGGAAGGAAACTAGCCAAATGAATTAAGATGTCCCTGCCTTTGGAATTTGCTAGGAGGGTGGTGAGATACAATAATTGCTGTAGCAATATTATATTGGGCAAAAGATAGGAAAACAAGGCAAGTGTTAGAGGTGGTGTTTGTTTTTTGTTCTTGTCATAAAAGTAATTGATTTTAATTATCATAATAAATGTTCTAGCTGCTTTAGATAATTACATGCAAAGCCTTCCATATAGATTAAATTTATGAGAGTGTTTGGGTCAGCACATCAGTACAGCTTACAGCTATACATGAAAAGATTTTGCTCAGAGTACCCTCTTAGAGATGTTGCTTTCTGAAAACATTCTCTCTTAAAGAAAAAAATAATAATAACTTATTTCTATTGCACCACAGGAAACACAGATGTTTCCTCTCTATATATAACCTGTATAAAACTATGTGCTCTGCAGATCTAACTTAACTAGGCTCAGAGTACTCAAAGGATGAGAACTTAGTGTAATACTTTGCTGCTCAAAAGGCCACTGTGAATCACACTGAAGTCATTCCTTGGCCTGGTTTATGTGAACATAGATGAAAAGGATTCAAACAGAACAGGCACCACCAGGACATGCCATAATTGAGGCATGAAAGACAGGATTTCATAAATTCTGACATTCATTTTACAAGCTAGCATGTACAAAAGCTAGAGTTTTTGGAGTTCATTTAGGGCTATGTGCAGTCTCTTTGCACAGGTGATATTACTAAATCTCTGCCAAAAGATCTCTGTGCCCTCAGCTCCCACTGATTTCCATTCCCCCTACTGCATTCTCTCTTGTACAGTACCAAAAAAAAAGATGTCTCTGTGGACCCCACCTGGAGAAATTCCATCAGCAGCCAGCCCCTGGCATGGGAGGTGGCACAACTGCCCCTGTCCACACTCCCCCTCTGCCCTTCCATGACCACAGGGGCTCATGCACAGCCCCTCGCCCTGATCCTCTCCAGAGCTAGGCTGGTGATAGCCCAGTTCCTATCACAGTTGATTTTTAAGCTCTTTTACAGGCTGAGCTCAGCAGTACATCCCTCTGTGCACCATTACTGCCCTGTTTCCAGGGAATTAAATCAGCTCTGATCAGTTCATCTCCTTTCCTCATCTAATTGGTGCTGCTGGCTTGCCAGTCGCTGATCTGTTGCCTTACCAGATGATACTGAAAACCAAATGCACACCTGAATCCCCAGGCCATATGCAGATTCAGCTAACACATTTTTCCATCATAAAATGGTTGAATGCAGGAAACTGCTCAAGTATTAAAAGCGTCTTCATTTATTTTTTTATTCTTCATCTAATCTCTCCTGCATAACAATAATCTTCTTAGCATGATTTTACCTTCATTTTGGCGTTCAACATCAAAATAGGGGTAAAACAATGATTTCCACGCAAAGAGAATGCAAACTTGTGCAAAATTCTGTTCTTCCACCATGGGGCCACAGAGCTCAGAATTTTTATCTGGGAAGGTTTGAGCTGGAAGAACTTCACAAGCGGTCTAGCACAACCCTCTGTTTTTATTTTATTTTATTTTATTTTATTTTATTTTATTTTATTTTATTTTATTTTATTTTATTTATTTATTTATTGCATTTTATTGCATTTAACCTTGTACAGTCCAATCATTTTTCTTCCCCTGTACAATCAACCTACCAGCTAGATGCTAGCTTCTCCAGTGTTCCCCACATCTGAGATTGCCCTGAACAATTTGATTTCCTGCTGAATTCTTTCTCTGTCTCCTACTCAAATGTCTGCTAGTTACACCTCCAAGGGGTTAGCTTTAATCCACACAGATTAATCATTCCTTAATTAGGCGTGTTTTTTTTTTTTACCTTTTTAAGAGGTGTGAATTTTAATCACTTAATTTTACTCTGTTATGAATAAAAGCCCTCATACCTGCAAAGCTTGCAGTATGACAAATATTTTAAAAAGCAGTTGAAGACATAGCAGAAGGCCCACCACAGGAAATACCTTCCACAGTGCAAGATCTCACGTCTTTTTTTGAGTGATATCTTGTAGGATGTATTTCATAAAATCTTTAAAGCTAGAGTAATGTTAAAGTGTAGTATAAACACCTTAATTTTTAACACAAATATGTTCTTCATTTATGCATAACAAACTACGGTGACCACGTTTTCCTTTTCATCCAGTCTTTAGGATGGTAGTCAAAGAGGAGGACTTTTGCAAGTGGGGATTTGACTGAAATAACTTACTCTATGAAGGACATAGAAATTAAATGATGTCTATTCACCATGCTTCTTGTTATTATACTGCAACACAGCAATTGATCTGCTCTGAAAATAAAATAAACAAAACAAAACAAAACAAAACAAAACAAAACAAAACAAAACAAATAAAATAAAATAAAATAAAATAAAATAAAATAAAATAAAATAAAATAAAAATAGCAAAGAACAAGTAGAAGATTTATATGCTATGTGTAAAACAGTATACAGGAGTATGTAGCTCTCAGGATGTTAGATTACCATACAATCAGAAATATACAGCTAAGTTTTTTGAAGTACTGAATGATTTCATTAAATCATTGTGCTTCTTCAGTACCTATGCACCCTTAGATTAAATAAGCTTTTTTTAGTCTTCAGTATTTTGCATCAACATCAGCTCAGGAAACAGCCTTTTCTTATAAGTGTGGATAAAAATCCCTTTTTGCTCTTTGTAACATGGCACATACTGCATAACAGGGTAGGATGATCCAATTGGTCTCGTCAAATTGTTTGAACTCATGTATTTAATATTAATTTTCTTGGAAAAAAAAATACAAAAAATTGATTTTACATTGAAAGTAAAATCAGATATACCTTGATGATTTACATCTCCACAGATCCATGCAATAGCACATGATTTAAAATTCTCTATTTAGTTAATCTCTCAATCTAGGTTGTAGAAAATGTACTTTCCTGAAATACCATCTATCATCTTTTGTTTCTTTTTTGAATTGTGTGTTCAATAAAACGCCTTTTCAAAATATCCTAAATTATTCATTAATTTGTGCAGAATTTAGAACATTGTTTCAGACCATGTCAATATATTTCTTACTTATTTTTTTAAATAAAAATATAAATTACTTTGAAATTGATCTTTGCTTAGAAATCACCCTACATTTTTTTAAAACAGCAGCCTTCCATATTAAAGTGAGAATATAGTCACTGGAGTTTATTATACATAAAGAAAGAATGCATTTGCTAAAACTGCAACATTTTTATATTTCTTTTAGATTGACAGAAAATTATTTGATTTGGCTGGGTAGAACAAGAGAGCAAACAGAATATTAATTGTTCAGTAAATTCTATATTAAATTTTAATGCTTTGTATTTGTGAGCATTTCACACTTTATCATCATTGTGGTAGGAGGTGAAGATACGTTTTCTAAACCTGAACTTGGAGTCTTCTTGTACATACTCCAGCCCTCTAGCTTAAACCCCAAGTTTCAAAGTGCAGCTGTTGGATGATTTCAGTTTGGAAAACGTAGGCATCCTTGAACTTAGATCTGGGAAAATGGACTTCAGGGAAAATGAGCTAGGGAACTCCTGTTTAACATCTGATCTGAGACATGTTGAGAGAAAAGCAGCATATCCTATCACTTTTCCTTTCATCCACATACTTTCTGGTGACCTTGCATTTAAATTGACTTGTACTGCTTCTCACGGCAGAGTATAAAGGTATAAACACAAGTCACTTTTTGCTAACATTGTGTGGTAATCTATAACATGACCAAATGAGAGCTGACAGAAAGCGAGAGGACTTCTGAAAGGTGAGTGAGAAAGGACCAAATCACCTGGATGCAAAGCTGCAGATAGAATTTGGATTCGTCGGGCACTGCAGAAAGGAATTAAGGTGGAAATACACTTTTCAAGGTATGGGGGAGATTCTTCCCATGTTGTATAGGATCCACTGGGGAGATACTGTCCTCTGTAAGTTCTTGCAGTAAATTGGGTAGTATTAGATCTCTTTGAAGAATGAATATAGGCCAGCCATAGCATATCTCTTTGAGATAGCGAGAACAAGCTTGATCGTGTGTCAAATCAGCTCCCACCCTACATTCAGTACAAGATGGGAACAGAAGCATATAACCTCTTCATATTCACAGGTATTTCCCTCATTTCTCACCTTACAAGAGACCTGAGATATGTGCCCCTTCAGAAAAATCCACCTCCATTATTAACAATTCTTCCTTTGTGGTTTGAGTAAAAGCACCATTCCTCAAAGGGCTCAGGCTTTTAGACATAGAAGTCTTCATATTCAGTCCATGATGTCTGAATTGCATTACTACCTGAAAATGCACAAAAGTGGGAAAATCTTGACAAAAGCAACAGATGGTGACAAAAAAAAAAAAAAAAGCAGAGGTGGATTTCACAGATTTTTTAGAGTTTAACATAACTTTGACTCTCCTCTCCTCCATGAGATTTTTGCATAACAAGCTTTAGGAGCAGTCTCATTATCTCATGTCATAGTCAGTATAAGCCGTCTCCACTGACACCGAGTTGGCCGAGTTGAATGGATCTGAACTAGTTAAGGTTTATCTCTGAGCAAGGTGATACCTTTATAATGATGCCATGTGATCAGTGGCCTTAGCAAATGTAAGAAAACGAGGAATTTTCTTGGCGCCTCACTGACTGTATTTTTAGGATTACATCCCATTAAGATTGATGGGGTGATTAGCATAATTAAGTCAGTTGGCCCTGGAGCTTTCCTTTGCAAAGCAGCAATTACTGATGGTTTTTTCATCCTCGCCTATGTCTTCTCAGAGACATCTATTTTGCGTCAAAGAGAAAGGCAATTTTTTACCCCAGAGCAATTTGGCTTTAGACCAAGCTTTTCACAGCTTTGTCTCAGGACACTCTATAGCATCACCGTAACAAGAGATGGAAAAGAACAAATACATAATCTGGTCCCAGGTCACAGCTAAAGACAACACAGGATTGTTTTAGCCAGCAGACTTACTCATAGATCTTACCTAGGCTGGTTTTAATTGACCTTTTATTTAAAGAATCATCCCATAGACCTCTGACATGCTGAAAACTGAGCTTGCACCTCCTTTCAATTTTATTTTATTTTTTTTTTACCCCTATACTTCTGTTGTTTCTTAACACAGATAAAAGAAAGAATGTAACCTTGATTTTATCACGCAATGCTGACTTTTATAGAAATAAGGACAGCAGTACTGTTTCCCCCTAAAATGATTTTTTTTTTTCCTGAGGTGCTCTCTTATACCCTCATAGTGCTCCATCCAAGCAAGATTCTTGCTTTGGTGTCCACTCTTCAAAATCTTGATGCAGATTCACCTTGGAGAAATGGTATCTTAGATGTTACAGAAAGATCATAACCATCTTATGATTTCACAAATGATCCACAGGGGAGCAGGAAATTGGACCAATGGTTCCAATAATCCAAAAGAGCATGTCTGACTCTTGAAATGCGCTTTGCCCCTGACATGGAAATTGTTGGAAAGGCAAAATGACTCAAGATGTAGGTAAGCCAGCAAAGTTCTTTATCCTTTACAGTACAGGAGAGACAGGAATTTCTTTAACCCTTCTCCTACCTTTCTCTGTGCCCCGGTAGGATGAAACAGTAACCTCATTGAAGCTATTGGATAAGTGAGGAGCTGTTTGCTAGGTGTTATTTAGTGCTGAATCCCTTTAAATCTATCCTATTAATAATAGATATTGTTATGAACATGTCAGGGATTCAATTAGTATTTGTTACTAATGCTTCCATGTCATGATTGTTTAATCTTATTACAGAAGTATATTAAAACCTTTATTAAAACCATGCTCAGTCATTTGTCAGCTCTTTATGAACAAATTATAAAAAGAACCTGGCTGTAAATTGACCTGCTCTCATGTCCGATGCTGCTGCTCCTCTGACTTCTAGGTATCTATCTCTGCCTTGCAGACTGGCAGCCTGTGGTTTGCTCACTAAAAATAGCTCCACTCCCATATTTTCTGTCTGCAGGGCTAACCCTCTATGATAATAAATGAACTTATTGTCCCCTCAGCCTGTTGAAAACCCAGGCATCACCAACAGCCATGATGATGGCCATTGACAAAGGTTTTGAAGATCATGAGCAAATAGGTCTCATTCTCTAGGAAGTGAAAATTGTACCTGGCTTCCAAACATGCCATGATTAAGAGACAGATCCTGAGCACCCAAATGTAAGCCTCACTTAAGGCTGTTTCCTGAGGATCTAAACTCACAGCACCCTTAGATTGGTGCTGAGTACAAGCTGGTACAAGCATTAACGTGGCATGCATGAGGAAAAGAATTATTATAGAAAGAAAGGTGTGAAGAGAGAAAAGGTTAAGTATGTTTTCTTGAGGGTGCTGCCAAAAGAATTTAGAATGAGTAAAAAGTAGAAATGGATTAAAACCAGAACTTAAGAAACGTTGAAGACATAAGTCTTGAACGTCACAGAAGCAGAGTGAAAAGCCTATAGGGAACTGGCAGCTTAGGGTCATATGCACTCATGTGCTCAGTCTTTTATATAGAATTCATGCTGAAACTGTTATGGGAGCTCTCAACCAAATCTTTTGAAAGTGCATGTGTGTTATGTACTCACAGTGTGTCTGTCACATAGTTTGGAGCATACCCCAATAGGTAGGAAGCATATTCACATCAAGATTTCTATGAAATTTAGTCTTAGGGAAGTTAATCTGCATGTACCAAGCCAGTGTAGAGGTGTGAACTAATGCAAAGGAAAGACCTGTGGATTTGCATTAAACATGTATATCTGTATTTGTATATATACAGTGTATATGTAAATACAAATGCAAATAGTAATGTAAATATAAATGTAAATGTTACTATAAATGTAACTATAATTACAAATATAAATATAATTATGAATATAAATATAAGTATGAATATAAATATAAGTATATATATGTGTATATATTTATATATTTTTTTCAAGCCAATTTGCTAATGAAAACATAGCTTCTTTGATACAGGTTTAGAATAATCTGCTTAATTATTTTGGATGTCAATTACATTTAATTAAACTCATGCTTACAGCCAGAAACGCACATGGACCAGAATGGAGAGGCAAGGGAGGGGGAGAAGCTGCAAAATTACTTGGCTTCTCCAAGAAGCCATTACTTGGCTTGGGAGATCTGATAGATGATAGCATTTAATCAAGTCTTAATTGTCTTGAATTTGAGGGTTATAAAGGATGGTGAAGGCCTCTGTATAGATTGGAAAAGTGAAGTCAAATGTTTTATCCATGTATCATTAAGAGAGAAGAGAGTGGAGTTGATTGCTAAGAATTATGAAAGTGCTGGCAGTCAATATTGCTTTCATTCCAAACTTGTACTGATGACTTGACTTCTGGGATGTTGGGGTCATTGCAATTGCTTTTTTTGGCTAAGCAAAAGCAAAATCATATAATAATCAGCATGTGGTTGAAAAATTGAGAAAAAGATGACCAGTGTGAGAATATAAAAAAAGGAGGAAGATTGGGGCAGATGGAATCCAGTAACGAGAAACAGAGATTAAATAGTAGAAAGATGAAATGCATCCCCAGAAAGGTAAATTTCCTCTGAAATGCCAGCATTTTTATGAGGCTTCAGTCTCATAAAATAAATAAATAAATACATATATAATAATCTGATATCAAAGGTTTTCCTTAAAACAAAAGTTTTTAAAACTTGTAAGAATCAGATTAACATTTTCCTTGCAGAATATGGGATGGGGAGATTCAACAACATTTCTTTCCCAAGAAAAGCAAATGTTCCAAGCTATCTTATTGATTTTAATAATTGTTCACTCCGACTTTACAGATTCACAGATTCACAGATTCACAGATTCACAGATTTCTCTAGGTTGGAAGAGACCTCAAGATCATTGAGTCCAACCTCCGACCTAACACTAAGTACTCCACTAAACCATATCCCTAAGCTCTACATCTAAACGTCTTTTAAAGACCTCCAGGGATGGTGACTCCACCACCTCCCTGGGCAGCCCGTTCCAATGCTTAATAACCCTTTCGGTAAAGAAGTACTTCCTAACATCCAACCTAAAACTCCCCTGTCGCAACTTTAGCCCATTCCCCCTCGTCCTGTCACTAGGCACGTGGGAGAACAGACCAACCCCCACCTCTTTACAGCCTCCTTTAAGGTAACTGTAGAGAGCGATGAGGTCGCCCCTGAGCCTCCTCTTCTCCAGGCTGAACAAGCCCAGCTCCCTCAGCCGCTCCTCATAAGACTTGTTCTCCAGACCCCTCACAAGCTTGGTCGCCCTTCTCTGGACTCGCTCGAGCACGTCCATGTCCTTCCTGTAGCGAGGGGCCCAAAACTGAACACAGTACTCGAGGTGCGGCCTCACCAGAGCCGAGTACAGGGGCACAATCACTTCCCTCGACCTGCTGGCCACACTGCTTCTTATACAGGCCAGGATGCCGTTGGCCTTCTTGGCCACCTGAGCACACTGCTGGCTCATATTCAGCCGACTATCCACCAATACTCCCAGGTCCTTCTCGGCCAGGCAGCTTTCCAGCCACTCATCTCCCAGCCTGTAGCTCTGCTTGGGGTTGTTGCAGCCCAGGTGCAGGACCCGGCACTTGGCCTTGTTGAACTTCATGCAGTTGACCTCAGCCCATCGCTCCAGCCTATCCAGATCCTCCTGCAGAGCCTTCCTGCCCTCGAGCAGATCGACACACGCACTTAGCTTGGTGTCATCTGCAAACTTACTGAGGGTGCACTGGACGCCCTCATCCAGATCATCAATAAAGATATTAAAGAGGACCGGCCCCAGTACCGAGCCCTGGGGGACTCCACTAGTGACCGGCCTCCAACCAGATTTGACTCCATTCACCACAACTCTCTGGGCCCGGCCATCCAGCCAGTTTCTAACCCAGCGAAGCGTACGCCAGTCCAAGCCCCGAGCAGCCAGTTTCTTGAGGAGAATGTTGTGGGGAACGGTGTCAAAAGCCTTACTGAGGTCAAGGTAGACCACGTCCACAGCCTTTCCCTCATCCACCAAGCGCGTCACTTGGTCATAGAAGGAGATTTCTTTAATATTTCTAAATCTAATTTATAATATACAACCTATAATTTCCTCTTTCTCCTCTTCAATAGAAGAAAACGTGAGGGAAACCTGATGTTTTGTGCCCTAATTAACTTAGCTGTGGTATTATAGCACCTCCATGTTCTTCCAAGGAAAGCAGAGCGTTTAGCAAACCTCGGAGGTGTACGCTGGACTACTGCATGAAGGACTAGCATTTTCAGACGGTCTCTGGCTGCTTCTCCACATGACTTTTCTTTTTCCCTACTTGAAACAAGCTTGTACCTCTAGAATATGTGGCAGTAATTGACCCCAAAAGTGAGCTCTTCTACCTGGCTTAAAACAACAACAGCAACAGTAACAAAAATAAAATGAAATAAAATAAAATGAAATAAAATGAAATAAAATAAAATAAATAAAATAAAATAAAATAAAATAAAATAAAATAAATAAATAAACTACCTAGTTTATTAATACAAACTAGTTAAGAAGTACTGCTCAAACTCAGTTTTTGTCCCAAATCCACTGCTGCTGCTAGCTCACTGGCAGGAATGAGGAAGGGTGAGTTTATTCCACCCTAATGTCAAGGTTGTGGGAGAGCTGAAACAGTACCCCCACAGCTGTTTTTGTGGCACACGTCACTTGTAAATTCTCTGTGCTGACATTTCACATGGATCTAGTGCCTGGTACAAGGATTCATCTTGGCTCTTTAACACAAATCCTCTGATATGACACAAAATAAATGGAGGAACAATGTTTTCTGAACCTCAAAGTTGAGTTGTGATTGTTGCAAATGCCCACATATTCTATCCTTGTTACTTGATGAATATTGTGGAGGACAATTTTGTTCTCCTCTTTGTATGAATGTTGGTGGATTTTGAGAATGGCAAGGAATGAATTTAAACATGAAGTGATGGAGCCAGATGGAGTATCTCAGCCAAACATTAGACTGGAAGACCTAGAGCACCTGGAAATGTATCTGTGGCAAAGAGAAAATTACAACTGTATCATGAATGGGGCAAAGTGTCTAAATTCCTGTAGTGCTCCTGGATAGGATATATTTAGTATCGGTGCAATGAGTGCCCTGATTGTTTAAGCTAAACATTTGAGGTGATCAGACCTCAGAAAGATCAGAGGAGAGTTAGATAGAGACTTAGGCTTGGCACCTTTCATAGCAGAGTTTCAAACTGTAGACTCTATTTTGCAAGTAGAGCAATGAAGTCACCATGGAGGCCAACAAGACTTTCTTAGGATTTTGCACTAGGTTTAGCAATTAGAATATAACGAGTGGTACAGAGGTTGAGGTGAGCTGGGAGAGACTTTTTCTTAACATGTGTTAAATGATTGCCTTCCACATCTTTCTCTCTAGAATGCAGTAATTTCCCTTAATGCTTATTTAACAGGCAGCATTACAGAGTAGCAAAAGCAGTCTCAGTGAAGTCCAACAAATCTCTAACCCATCTGTTCACACAGCATGAATCCCATGCTCCAACAGCAGGACTGAGAGCAGTGCAGTGCTCTCTGCAGCAGCATCACAAATGTGAAGCTTTAAATGTGATCTCTAGCCCAGGGCTGACCTATGGCAGAGAGAACTGGAAATGCTAAGATGGATCAGCAGATGGTTAGCAACTTTAAAATAATTTATGTTTACATTTTCCACTTTCCCAGTGAATATTCATTTTCCCAAGTGAAGTGCCTTAGTTCCTCTCTTTGTTAGGGTATACGCCTATGATTTAAGCGTGACTTGGCTGCAATCTGTGTTCAAACTATCCAAGCCAAAGACACCTGTTGCACAGTATTCTGTTCCTATCAGTGGTCAAAAGCAGAATTTGAGAAAGCTTTACTACAAGCATGTTTAGTTACTGTGACATAACATCTTACTTCTATGTTGTCCTCAGCTGAGCATCAGCAAACAAACCCTTGTGCTTATTTTAGTACAGTTAAATTCTTAAAAGCGTAAGCAATCTCTATGAAACCGCTGCATTTTACAAGACCCTAGGGGTAAGTCAAGGTATCTGCAGTCAGCTGACGGGTGGTAATTTACTGTACTGTCATAAAATGAAATTCAGGGCTGAAACTGGGTATCGCTTTAAATACTGATGCTCAAGACTAGTTCTGAAATAAAACATTATGGAATAAAAATCTTGTCCCAGATTTTTGGCTTTATGCACTTTTTATTGCAGCAGCTGCAATAGCACAGCTGGGACCAGAATAGCAGCCAGATGATGAAAAATGGTTTACTGGAAGAGTCCCATTACCGGCAGTTATCAGGGAGAGGTGACTGCGTTCATGGAGCCTCTCCTACCACACAGAGTCTTTCTTCATCTACCACCCCACAGAGCACCAAATCATCTGAAATCCATGTCCTGTTTTAGGAGAGACCCTGAGTTCAGGTTGGTTCAGATTCAAAATTTTTCTTTGGTTCAAGGTCGAGACACATTATTTAGAAGTGACTTTCATTTCAGGACCTGACCATCATGAAGTTTGAGATGATAGTATTTCCTGGCTTTATTTTCTATCCTGTTTTATTTATACTTCTTGTTACTGTATTGGTAGCCTTTTTATTATATATTTTATTTTTATTTTCTGAGCAACAGAATCCTCACAGATGAACAGAAAGCCCTTTGCTCATGCCAGATATAGTTCTGCATGATAGACTTTGGGCAGAGATTTCAGTCTGAATGAAAACTTAACAGGGAGCTGATTGTAGGTTTGTGCACAAACAGATGTCTGAGCTGGGCAGTCAAATACAGACCTCCCACTGCCTTTATTTCTGCCTAATGCCATTCAGAATATGCTGATATGCTACAGTTTCTTTAAATATGTTTTGCCAACTCAATTTCTTCTATAAAACTTGGTGGGCTGAAGCAACTTTTAACAATTCATAACAATTAAGTGACCATGGGGTGAGTGAGAAAGATCAAGCTGCTTTTAAACTACATGGATAGAAATGAGAAATGATACTGTCAAGCAGGGATGTCCTCTCTTATTTTCAGGAATTGTCTGCTACAGGGTTTGCCACTGCAGACCTATTGGGCCAGAGTCTTATTGTTCTTTGAATGATAAAAGAAAAAAGGCAGTGTGAGAGATCAGAAGCTACAGGGATGTATACATCTTATTTTGAAGTATTTTTTTCTTTATTTCCTTCACTATAGGTATCAAGTTAATTTAACCTGCAATTTTTGAACAAGTTTTAGGAAACTGGACACTGAAACCCAGCTGAACATCCTGACTGAACATTAGGGAACTGGGGTTTCTAAATGCCTTATAGTCAGGGCCAGAGCCAGTAGAATTACTGCTTTGGACTAAGCATCAGAAGCACATTAGCTGAGGCAAAAGAGAGCCTTACACAGTCCATACCAATGACAAAATGTGTAGTTTTAGGGCAATTCAAATACCACCACTGCTGAATCAGGGCCTACAGTAAGATTCTTCTTAAACTTCTGTGGATTTTAAAACCATACGGGACTATAGCTAATATATATAAAACAGGCATTTTAATTTTATTTGGGAAATTATTGATTTTAGTTCTTACAGGTGTAGTATTTTCTAGGCATGCAGTTCTGATTTAAAGGCTCCCAGCACTGGAAAATTTGCTGTATTTCCTTTGTCAGTCAATCTACTAATTAACCACCTTCACGGTAAAAATCAATAATTTAGTCCTAGCCTAAATTTCTGTTAGCATCATCTCTACAAACTGCATCTCGTTGTACTTTTCTCTAATAGATGATTCTGATCTGGTTTCTTCAGATACTAGAAACCCTCCTCCATGCATGTGCAAAAGAGTATACGTCATACCACCGTTATGCTGCTTGTAAGGTTAAAGTCTTAGCTGTAGCCAGGCCGCTGCTTTATAGAGTGTGTGATAACTCAGACCTACCATTATAAACACTAACCCTACCAGAAACTTATTCCATTTTGTTTAACAATAGACAAAACCATTAGCACAGTCTACTGTCCACTGAAACATTCAGAGTAGAACCCAACTTTCCCTAAGTTTTCACTGCTCTTTGCACTTTCATAGTGAGAATCAAGCAATATTATAGAGCATTATTGGTTATTATGATGCTTATACTCAAGAGACCATTATCTCTAGGATTTATCCTGATAGTGCATATCAGTGTGTTTGTGGAAAGCTCCCTTTCCTGACTGATGCAATTAGAGGTCTATGGTACTAAAAGAGATCTTTATAGTTACAGCAAAAATGTTCTGCTGAGTTGAGTTTTTACCCAGGAGCTTAGGATGGGGCAAGAAATTTAAAGTTTTATTGAGATAAACGAAGAAAAAAGTTCATTTGGCCAGGATTTTCAGTTGCTGGGCAGTGCAGTAGTACAGAAGCAGATGTCTGATCCACAGGTCCCAGAAACATGGATGCCTTAATTTTGCTGATGCTGTCCTGAGTTTTCTAGGTGGTATTTTGCAAATGTTAGTCCAGAAGAAGAGTAAGATTTTTTCATTTTTTGCACACAGATATAAGTGCTAGATATGTGTTTATACCTAACAAAGTTCTTTCCTGAGGAACTGCTGGAAGGAAGGAAGGAAGGAAGGAAGGAAGGAAGGAAGGAAGGAAGGAAGGAAGGAAGGAAGGAAGGAAGGAAGGAAGGAAGGAAGGAAGGAAGGAAGGAAGGAAGGAAGGAAGGAAGGAAGGAAGTAAAGAGAAGGAAGGAAAGAGAAGGAAGGAAGGAAAGAAAGAAGGAAAGAAAGAAGGAAAGAAAGAAGGAAAGAAAGAAGGAAAGAAAGAAGGAAAGAAAGAAAGAAAGAAAGAAAGAAAGAAAGAAAGAAAGAAAGAAAGAAAGAAAGAAAGAAAGAAAGAGAAAGAAAGAAAGAGAAAGAAAGAAAGAAGGAAAGGAAGGAAGAAAGGAAGGAAGGAAGGAATAGAAAGAAAGAACTGCAAAGAAAGCCGTTACTGTAATGTATTAAATGTACTTTTCTGAGTCACCTGCTGAAGTGGTAAAGACCCCCTTGCCTCTACCAGCAAAAGATCTCAAAGATAGCTAAATATGGCAAATCACAGCACTGAGAGAGCTCACTCATTCCAAGGAATCAAAGCTTCTGACAAGGGCATAAGACATAGTGTTCTGGAATATATCTGGGGCATTCCCCTTGGTGTTCAGTCTTGACAGATATATGACGTTTCTGCTCCTACTTTGAAAACAAACAAAAAAGTCTTTCCAAAACAGTATGGGCTCTTCCCCAATTTCTGAAATTGTATTTTATTTATGAAAAAAGGTTTTCCTTACTTGGCTGAGACATCTCCTAGCTTTCACAAGATCTTCAAAATTCTGGACAGGAGACTCTGTTGTTCTGACCTTTCCATTCATTGTCTGGTTCATGCACGGAGATGTGAAAATCTCACTGGAATTGCCAGACAAGTCTTCAGTCCTGGGAAGTTTAAAGGGATATCCTTAAACACAAACACAAGTTCATTTCAGAGAAAGTATTCAGGCTTATTCAGCTTATGGTCCTGAAATTGAACATGTAAAACTGTGACACAGAATTTAGGAAAACAAATTTCAGATCTGTAAAAGTTTTATTGTTTCAGTATACCTACTTTTATTCCGAGATGGAAATAAAGCTGTCAGACAGATCCCTGCACCTACAGAGCACTGTAAAAGTTCAGCTACTGACCTAAATTTCATAACATTCCTCTATATTTAAAAGAAGGTGCCAAAATTCACATTCATCCTTCAAGCCAAACTCCTGCCTGAGCTGACAAACTGAATGTGTAGGTCTAGATCTGAACTTCATGACCCCATCATCTATATCTATTTACACATTTAAACAAGAACTTTAACATGTCACAATCCACATTGTCAGAAATTGATGAGTGGTTTTCTAGTTAATTAGCTGTCAACTCTTTTTAAAAGGGAAACAGAGGATCTATGTTTAAAATATGTTAAATGATTCAGTCACCTTTGTTAATTGGGTGTCTCATCTGGAAAATCTTTCACCCTGTGGTGCAGATTTCCTTTTAAACCAAGCCACCTGCACCGTTCATTTAGTTGACAAGGGGAGAGGGCTCATCTCTCATGATGACTTGCTGCTGTGGTAGCCATTTTCAGCAGGACACTCCCATTTTTCTTGAGACATTTCTCTTCTATCTTTAGCATCACAACCAAAGCCCAGGACCATTTACCTTGTCAAGCTGCTTGCCTCCTTGGTAGGAGAATATCAATAACCCACCAACCCTGGAATTATTTATCTCCAAACTTGCTGAGCCCTTGGTTACTAAATGGAGAGTCATGAAAAATGTCTGCCTAGTGACACCATGCAATTCGCCATCCTGTTCATGTCAGACACTTTCTATAAGAAAGAAAGAGAGGCTGCTTTCACAGTGTACACCAAAGCAATGATAGAGAAAACACTGGGATAGTCTGCAACCTGTTGTAACTATCAGGACTGCTGCAGTTATTCCCATTAGAATATATTCCCAGCTACAAAATGAAACAAACTTGTGTAGGAAAAAAAAAAAGTATTTTAACTGTGAAACTCGTATTTTGATAATGGCATATTATCAGGAGATTAAACGTATGACTTTAGATAAAACACACATACTTATGTGAATTGAGGTAGTACGTCTATGTTCATAAGCTGTTCCTGTTTATGGCTGCTTATAGATCATTTTTAGGTCACTAGAAAGGGAAATGTAGGGTAGAATATGTTAATGTGTGATCATGTGACTGAATTCATCCTCCCCTTTGACTCTCTTCAATATCTGATGAATTCTCTGTGCTTGAAACCATCCCCTAGATTCTCTCAGACCTTATGCCATGTCTTCAGCCCGGCCTCTGATGAAGTGTATTAGCTTTTCAGTTCTGCAAGAGATTCAGGTTGAAATCCATCCAGGACAATTCAGGATTAGTGGCTGCAATTCCAGCTGTTCCCCCACCCACTTTATGGTCCTGGAACTGGAAGTCCTTTTTGACTTAATGCACATCAGGATTAGATTCATCCATGGTTATAACATTCAAAGTACTGAAGTCAGGCTGGTGTCTCTAAGTATCCTTTAATATTGTTCTGTCAGGGAAAGAAAAGGCAGATACTTAACTAAGTGGGTAAATAAAATACTGGGGAATCTGCATTGCAAACCAGGTTGTCAAGACTTTTTGAAAGAAAAAGTGTGGTAAAATAAAGAAAACAAGAGGGGACTGCTTTTAAGGGTCGTGGCAGGTGTTTGCAAAGGATGAGGGACAATGTTAGCAGCTTAGCTTCCTATCCAGCTAGACTGACTTTGTTACTGTTTCACTTCTCCCCTAAATTCCTTCCATCACATGGTAATTTTCAGTGCATGCATACACATATCTGACCTGGATAAGACAGCCTTGGAAATGGCTGCAGAGAATTTGTTGCATTCTAGTCCTTCTGCTGTGGCTGCAAGCAATCAGCATTCAGGGGAGCCACGTCCACTTCTGCCAGGTCTGACCCTGCTTAATTTACACAGCTATGAAGATCTAATGAGACGTTTCAGAAAGCCGCTAATACCATGGGGTATTCATGTCACAAGGCATTTTGATTTGCTAACATGATATAAGAGAGCAGATTAGTGTCCTGCATATCCTATTAACATGTGAATGGCATAAGAGAGGCTGGATTCAGGTGACCACCAGGGACTTCCTATCCTGGCCCTGATTCTGCAGTCCCTAGTTAATAGCTACAGACAGGCTTGAAATCCATGAGCATGTTTTGAATTTTCTAATAAACTACTTTGGGATTGAACCAATGGTTCAAAAGAAATCTAAGTTTAAAAAAATACAGGGGCACTGGACAAATATTGAGTTTCAGTTTTTATACTGTGATGCTTTCTCTTCACTATCACAGTCTATTTTTCTCCTGTTTTTTGCGTTCACAGCTAATCTCCAACACACCTCTTATCCTATCTTTCCTCCCCTTATTCCAGCTCCCACAGATATCACTAGCATCCTCACTTCTTTCTCTGAGCCTAACTCAGATTGTTGTACTTCTGTGAGAAAACAACTTTGTGAGAAATGATTAAAGCTAGGCAAGGAGAGGGACTAAACATGGTAATGCAGCCATGTGTTGGGAAAGCAGAGGCAGTTCAGGATTAAACCCAGTTAAGAATGTTAGTCTGATCTTGACCTCTTTCCTGTTGGAACTGTTCCTTCGGTAGCAATATCATGCCATCATATACACAGAAATCGGACGCATGAAACTCAACTATCAGGCCACATGGTATCTATTTTCAGGAAAGAGTTGTGGATTTGAATGGAGCATTTTTTTGTACAGTTGCCTGCTTGCTACACTATTATGGGGGGCATGTCGACAGCCAAGCCAGGTATGCAGGTATCAAAGCTCTCATGGCAGAGGACTGCAGAGACAGCTATGTCTGTGGAAGATGCACTCTGACAGCACATTGGGCCCGCAATAACAAGGTATCAATGTCTTTTTTTTTCTATTTTATTTTTTTCCCAGAAAGCCTCCGAAGTGGTTGGGCAGCTGACAGCTGAATTCCCAGAAAGGAGAAGAATTAACAGCATAACTCTGCAAAGACATGATGGGAGAGAGAAAAACAAGAGGCCCATTCAAAGCTGTTGTTCTTCTGTCCAGGAAGAACCTGATCTGAACAAAGCACCACTTAGCAAACTTCCCTTCTTGAAGTATAAAGTGCTGACCTCTTGCATGGTGCACTTTGTGGTCTCCCTTAATTTTCTTGAGCCTTGCTGGGAATGAGGCAACCCTCAGATCTGATGCCAAGACAGAAATACGTCAGGACTGCTTCATTACAGCTGCTAAGAATACCAAAATGAGGCTCACACTTTCACACTAGTTACAGCTGTTATTCTCACATGATAAACTTTGTAAGTGATGTATGTATGCTATGAATACACATAGTGTGTATGATGTGTGATACAAATGACTGAAACTTGTTGATTTTTTTTTTCCTAGTAGCGAAGTGGTAGGAGAGAGAGAAATTAAATTTATGAACATATATTTTTTAATTTCAGTAAAAATGTGCTGTACTGTTCTCCTCTCTTTCCCACCTTTCACCACATTTGAACAGCCAAAGGAGTAGAGCACATAGTGGATCTATTGTAGAGAACAAATCTTGACATAGATATACAAATTTAAGTTTGTGAACAGAACATGTGCAACATAAGATACTAATATTCTTGCGTTTGAACAGAAGGCATTAAAAAGAAAAAAAAAAAGGGGGGGGGTACTAAGATATTCTGTAAATTTTTTATTTTTTATTTTTTTAAATACAAGAGGGAAAATCTGGGAGACTGTGTTGTCCTTGGTTCCCAACTTGTAACTTTGTTCTGAAACCAAGACCTCACATTGTCCTTTTGAAAACATCCATTAAACACTCTCAAGAACAGAACCTCTACAAGGCTCAAGAACAAAATAGTAAGACTTGTGGAAAATCACAGCTTTAGCCAAAGCCTACTTCACACACACACTTGGGAGAACTGGTATAGCTTTTATCCTTGTGGGTACTTTCTATGGTCTGACATATCAACATATTGACCAATGTCTAATGAGATGTTTTAAATGGAAAAGTAAGTTATCGTGTCACCACATTTCCTGTCATCTTAGTTACGCTCTGGACTTACTGTCACACCATTGGCTTGCTGAAGGAGAGAGCGATCTCGAATTTAAGATTTAAGGAGATGCATTGTGCAGTTTCTGGCTTAATTAAGCCATTAAGATTTTTTTAGGGGTTTAAGCACAAGCAATTCAAATACATAATTCAACATGCACGCTGGCTAGCCTTGCATTTCGCTTGTTCTGAGGTGAAACAGATTGTGAGGGGGGAGACAGCTGTGGGAACATCCTGTAGAGTCAAAATGAGCCAGTCCTTAATTTACATTGTGGCCTCAGAGATGAATTAATTAGACTTTCCTAGCTTGAAGTTGGCAATAAGCTCTTCGACCCATGCTGGGCATACACACCCTGTCTGGCATGGAACTGGCACTGTGGAGCAGGAGGTATCGATTTCACTGCTCAGAGAGATTATCTATAGTCTCCTGAAAATGAAGAGAAGCAGGGGAGAAGTGGCTGTTATCAACTGGTCTGCTGGGAAGTGCTAAAGTGACCTTTGTTCCTTTGGAATCATGGTATATCAGCTGCTTTCATAGCCTAGCTAAAACAAGAGATGAAGTTGTTTCTGTACAATTTTAAACTACAGGTTAGAGTGAGTAAGATACATAACTGTGTGAGAGGCAGAAGCTGTATCCCTTCACACGAATAATGACAAAGCAGGAAAAATTTGCTTGTGTGTGTGTATGTGTGTGTGTGTGTGTAATGAAGGAATGAATTATACATAAGGGCAATGTAAAAATCTGTAATGCTTTCTTTCTTACCAAAATATAAAAGCACACTATACTTTATCTAGTACAAAGGCTTTCCATTTCATGAGAATCAAAATTTCAAGCAAGCAAGTCTAGATTTCCTTTTCCCTTCCTGTTACTAGGATCATATAAGCTTGCAGGGAAAATGGAGACTGGGCAGCAATTGGTTTCCACTAATGGTCATACTACTAATCAACGATCACCAATTTTATCCTATCTATTTATGTCAAGCTGAATCAACACTCCTTCTAATATCCTTGGAAATATGTTTTTCTCCATGTTCATCTCCTGAGAACAAATAAGTGCAGTCCTTGGCATAACTACTACTGTGGCACACACATGATAAAACCATGAGCCTTCTCAGCAGTCTAAGGGGATTTCTGTTACATATGCATGTTTCTGTCCAAGTTTCCCCTTATTTTTAAACACACTGCATAAAACTACTCAACTTTCTCCCAAATGTTTGTTCCCTGGCAACTGTTGAATTTTCATCAGCAGTTTTAATGCAGAAGATTAACTAAAACCAATGAGCTCAGTGATGGATAACAGAAGCAACTGGTTATTCTGGCAAGTCCATCCAAGCAGCTTTATTAGCAACTGTTGAGATTGATGACTCCAATTTTTTTTTGCAACAGAAGACCTCTTCAACAGAGCTGTGTGGGTGGGTGTTGTTGTGACAGGAAACATATTAAAGGAGAAGGGACCCTGATATCAAGAGCACTAAGTGCTGGTTGCTGGACTTCCAAGACCATTCTGAATGTCTGGTACCTGTGTGGGAGAATCACATGGCTGATTGCAAATGGCTTGTGGATTATCTGGGTGTTTGGGTTATCACTGAGCTTTTTGGGTATGATGTTATTGCTTGTCAGAGAACAGTCAGCAAAGCAACAGGAGATGAAAAGAATATTTCTTCTTGATTGTCTTGTTCGGAAGTTTTGAATGTTTATATACAATCAGTAGTCACAAAAGAGGACTTCTTAAGACAATGGTTTGAGACATCTAAGTCTTGGAAACTGGAGTTTGGGTGATCATATTGGTTAAAATGCTTACCATTTTAGCTCTAAGCAGAGTTCTGCAAAGCTTTTTAGTCTAAGTCCATATCTGATAAAATTATTTTAACTAAAATACAGACCTAAGTAGTATAGTCAGTAAGAAAGTTCTGCTCTTACAAGACAAAGTGAGAATTTGACAAATCTGTCTTCAGTTTTGCACATATTTCTTCTACCTGCAAAATACACCAAATATCTTTTTTCATCTTTTGTCTTGCATCTTCATACAATAAACTGTGGGAAATAGACTGATTCTTTCTACACGTTCATCACCAAGTATTTCTGAATTTTGTTTTGGAAATTATAGATGGTGCTGCATTGCAAATAACTTTAAAAATTACTCTATTACTTCTTGTAATTCATGCTGATTGGATAAACTAATATTTCTTTATTTTGAGAAATAAACCTTGCCTCAGAAAAGAATCTTTTCTAATAAGTTATCAAAGACATATCCTAACTGAATTTCTCATGTCATTTTGTTGCTACCATGCATCTATCTGCCTTCAGCTTTTGTTCAGTGTCCAAAGGGAATTTCAGCACAAACCTGAACCAAAGCCTGCAGAAGTTGCTGCTGTTACACCTAGGTCAGTATTACAGATCATCTACCACCACTCAGATTCCAGTTTTCAGCTATATCACATAGCTTTAAAGCTGCTAAGATTGTGATTTTTTTCTCTGGAAAGTGACTATTTTGAAATGATCAAGACAGTTTTCTGCCCAGATGTTCAACAAGGCTTCCAGAAGCATAAAGCTAATGAATGGGTTTCAGGCTAAGACTTCAGGCGTGATCTAGTTTAGCCAATCTTAAGACCATTTGGAAGCCTGTAAAATTTAAAGTAAAGCAAATATAGTGAATATACCTTTCTTTGACTTGGACAGACTTCTGCAATACACTGAAGCCCATTAGCAATAATAGGAATAGACAGAGCTTGCCAAAATCTTGTAGCCTAATTAGGCTGAAATTCAAATTAGAGAAGTCCAGCTGCTAAAAGTATAACTGTAAAAGCTAGAAAGAATCACAGGTACGTTAGAGATCCCTATACATACTGCTGAAAGGAAATCTTTCTGGCAGGAAAAACTTAAAAAGAAATGCTCGGTGATTGTTCATCCTACTGAAAGATTTTACCCCAGGCTGTAATGCTTCCAAGATCTGCAGCAATACAAGCGTCAGTCTCGAAGATAAAGAGGCCTGGGGCAAGTGTGTCTTATACGCTTCATAGGACAGAAAGTTTGAAGTTTACCACAGACTTTTATTTTCTTTTGGTCAGCTTCATTTAATTTTTTTCATGTTTGCAAGTCTTCTTTCCACCTTTCATTCTTCAGTCTCACCCTGGAAATAGACTGGGTGTTTATGCTCTAACAAACTGATTCAGAGCTACAGGGAAAAGCCTTCCCATCAGCCATGAAATCTGTCTGCCTATTGTCTGTCTGGTGTGCTTTATTCAACTTCTGCAAATGTAGTGGTTGTTCATATATATCTATGTGTACATATATCTGATACACAGACATAAATATCAAATACATACTTTTTCTATTTTTTACTACTTAAAGTTCATTATATATTTGTTAACCTTTTTCACAAATATATTTTCAATTTTTAATATATATTTTTGAATATTTTTCAAAATATATTTGATCACTTTTTGTTTTCATACTTGAAAAGTGAATGTAGAAATATCAAATTTACCTCTGCATTAAGCCTTTAGTTACATCACATGGCTGCACATCTCTGTTCTTATCCTTTTTCTAATCTTGGCGTACTCTCATATGGGAATTAGTCATGTTTATTTTAGTCATTCAACTTTGGAGGAATTAATATTACCAAACTCAGCTTTCAAAGGACATGTTTTAAGTACCTAAAATACAAATATCATTTTAAAAAGCAGTGGTTTTAGATAGTTTTAATGTTTCTTCTTCCACCGACTTTTAATGCTCAAAATAGCATTGCAATGAGATAGAAAGTCAGAAAACTCTAACCTGACTCCCAAAGTGTTGCTGTTCTCCTAAACAGAAAGAGATTTTTGTTGGAGATTTTGAGCAGACTGTATTTTACCACAACTTAAGAAGTGATTTACAGGACACAAGCCTCTAGAAATAAGACCAACCTCTGTCATGGTCATTTAGACCATTTAGAAGGAAAAGGTTGAGCTTGGGAAAACTTCGAGAAAGTTTACTAAGAACATAAAGCAAATAAATCTTTGCCTAACTCTTATATTTGTCCATTAATTTAACATTTTTATTATGTGGCTGATAGAACCCTTTCACTATGTTAAATAGCAATAATTTATGAATGGATTATCTGATTTTCAGTGTGACATCAACAAATCTTATAATCAAGTTCAGCAAAAATGCATCACAGATTTACTGCTTCTGCATCAGAACTGCTTGCTAGAGAATTCTGTCTCTTTTATTTTTTATTTATTTTATTTTTTTTACTGCAGTTACTGCTCCAAAATATTTTTAAAACCTCAGTGGCAAGTGGTTCTGAGTTCATCAGGTTGATTAATATCTTGGGGATTAGGGACAGGCAGTTGTGTCCTGCACCAAGCTTTACCAGTTGATTCTTCCTGCTTTCATTCTACTCAACCAGAGAAATTCAGAAGTCAGTTCATGAGAAAAAATCGGTGTATAACAGTTGTAAATGTAAAATGTAAAGAAAGTGTGGTCCAGTCTTATGTCTGTGAAATGACTGATAGCTGATGGCTAGCTCTTGTGAACTAATTGATATTATTGCTATCGTTTCACTAAAACCAGAACAGTTGTCCTTGTCTTTCGCTACAGGCATCAGAAGCAAATTTTAGTTCTACCATGTAACCTCAGGCACCCTGCACAATTCTTTTTATCACATCTTAGCTTTGAGTTGTCAGTTCAAGATACAACTCAGAAAGATTGGCTTGCAAGTAGCGCCCTGGAATTGCTCCCAGTGCATGGCTGGCCACCACCTTGCTTAAACCTCCTTTTCTGCCTTCCATTCCCTTTGGCTCTTTGTTAATTACTTCCCTTTCCACATAGTCTCTGGTCATAAAATATTGACCATGAAGTTGTTGTTTTTTCAAGTGTATGTGAAATACATAGCACTTGCTTTTATTGCAACTTATACCTTTTAAAACTTACTTCAGTGCAGAATGAGCTCTTCTATTTTTTCCTTTCTGGAGGAAAAAGTTTGACTGCCTTTCCTGTTTTAGAGTACTCTGCTGTCTCTCTCAGCTCTCAATACAACATTTCTCTTGGGCCAGTGCCCTCTGACCATGCTCCTCAAACAATGTTTAGCTGAATTCTTACTACCTAGGTCAGGAATTTTGTTTTGATTAGACTAAATCTACAAATCAGGAAGAAGTAAAACTACTCTCACTAACTCACTCAGAATTATTTAAAAATCTGATTTTCATCTCTTGAAGCTGTAGGCAAGACATATTCAGGTCCCAAATTCAGAGCAAAACTGAGTTTTGGAGAAAGCCTTTATTGGGATCCAGAGTCTTACTTGCTGGGTAAAGGTTTCCAAATTAATTAAATTCCACTTAGTTTCCAAATTAATTAAAAACAAACAAACAAACAAACAAAAAGCACACCACCAAAAACAAACAAACAAATAAAACATAGTTTTTAGTAATGAAAATGCTTTGGTGAGCAAAGGTTAAACAACCTGTCCAGTGAGTACAAATGGTGAATTAGGGTGCAGAATGGAGAGTGGATAGCTGAAAAAGCTTCAGTTAAAAACAAACAAATGAACAAACAAACAGACAAACAAAACCAACAAATCAACAATGAATGTATCTGTTAATACTAGTGATCACAAACATCCATATGGATTATCTCTTTTAATATTTCTTAGCAGGACAGACTTCATCCACTCATGCTTCCAAATTCACTCCTGAGAGTTTCTCCTCAGGGAGAAACACTGCATTTTCTGTCACCTCGTCATGCTCCAAAATCATGAATGAGTCAACCTTCTACCAAGAAAGACAACATTGCCACCATTTTATTTAACATAGAGATAAAACATTGTGCTCTAAATAGATTTTCTGAGGGAATATATATATATTTATCATATTTTCTCATATTATTTTAAAGTTTCTCTGGCAACCATGTTTATACAACATTTGTTTCAGTGATGTGGCACAGTATGGATTTTTGTTAAAGCTGATAGTGGTAAGACAGGGACATGGGTCACTGTCCTATCTCACTTTCTGGTGTGAAGCTGATTGTGAAGGTAGAAAGTCAATATACAATAAAGGTGGTTCATGTTGAAACTAAATTGGAATGATTGATTTTTCCCTGGGATCATTAGATTCTCCCCAAATATCTTTGTGTCTGGTTGAGTAGAAATATTTACTCTTCACTTAAAGTTCATGGTGTAGTTTGTTTATTTATTTGGGAGGGGAGTGTTATAGAAAAGAGAGTAAGACGTTACTCGTGCAGGAAACGTATGCTGGAAATCACTGTATTTCAGATGCATTCCCAGAGGTCACTGTCGACACAGAGTACTTAAAGGGATGGATATCCTCTTAATCCATGAACATCTTTAGCTGTTTTAAATCCCCCTTCCACCCCCTGGAAAGTAAATAATGCAGTTCGTTAGTGCCGTGTCATTTAGTGTCAGAAGATTTTGGATATCATTCTGACCTGAGGCAGAGTTGGCCTGGGGCTTATTGTGAGCTTTCTTGCAGGGTGAGAAAAGCACTCTGTTCATATTATAGAACCCTGCCTTGCTCAGATACTTCTCACCTGCTATGTATATGCATGCCAAGAACCAGTTTCTGAAAAAATCATGTTCTGTGTTCACACCGCAGGTTAGACTGCAGGAAAATCACTAACTCTGCTAAAGAATAATTCATAGAAGTGTCTAATTCAGGTATTCTTGCTGATTTTCTGGTAACTAATCATCAAATTTTTCTTTATGTTTCATGAATTTAAAGATTAGAGATTGCAAACATCCTGTTATACACATAAAGCAATTAGGTCCTTTCTTAAAGCAATCATGTCCTTTCTCCTGCCTTAAAGTTAACACATGTGTAAGCACATATCAGCAGTTCTAGGTAAAAGATGGGAACTGCTGACATGTTACTGCTTAAAATGGGACCTTCAGTGAGCCTGAGATGTGCCGGTAGAAACAGTCTATTGACATTAACTGTGGATAGATTTTCAACCCTTCAAGAAAAACTGGCTTTCCAGGAGTAACAGAGCAAACCATTCTTGGCCACAAAAAGTTCCTCAGCAGAAATCTGCTTTGCTTGGATCAGTCTTAAATTCAGCGACCTCTGATACAAAGCTCCTATAAATTCCCCACCTGCATGTTTCAATTTCAAATTAATTTCACCATCTGGAAGTGTGTCCTTCTGCTCATTCCATGTAGTCCTTTCTTAATGCTTTCCCATTACTGATAATCGCATTGCTGAGGCTAACCAACTCTGACCTTTGTCTTTCAAGAACCTGTTGGATATAATCACTAAGCTAAGCAGCTGCTGCATTCAGGAACAGAAGTGCTCAGATCCCTCTCTCTGTCATCACACTGATTTGCCTTACATTTTTTCCCAGTGGATTTCATAAACTCCTTTTTTTTTCATCTACTGAGTTTCTTGTTCTGTCTCTTTCTATACAAACCCAGACTGAAAATATATTTCTCTCCCGTTGACCTCACAGTGATTGTTTTCTTAATTTAACATCCTGCAACTGCATTACCTCTGACCTCCACCTTCAGTAAGCAATTTATAACCCTTTTTTCTGCAGACAATTGATAATAATTTTCTTGCCTAATTTTTCTTGTGTAGGTCACAGTACTGTTATAACCTACAAATTAAATAATCACCATTTCATTAATAGTCTCTAATATTTCTATTTAAATCTTACTAATTTAGGATTTATGCTTGACAAAAGTTTCCAATGCATTTTCTGTTGAGTGTTTCCCCTACAGCAACAGACATAAACATCTCAAATGGCAAGTTGTAAAACAATCAGTTAACATCTTTAACATTTTTGAAGCTGGGGTGGAGGGGGGCAGAAATGACCCCTTTTTCCCTAGATCTAAAACTTCTAAGAAGCACTTTTGTTTTCTCAATGCAATCTCTGCACATTTGTTATCCCATTTCCTCTGTGTTCAGTAGGAAGATGTAGGAGAGAGAAGAGGAAGAATCAAGTATGAAAAAATACAGACAATATCTGTCTTCTCCTTATGACCTACACAAAATAATAAAAAATATATCTTCCTAGGGAAATAATCAAGAGAATATCTGAATGAATTGATGGCTACTACATTTCCAGGTTTCCATGTTGAAACATCATTTAAAATCACAAGCAATCTATATGGAAAGAGTTAGCTATTTTTTAAATCTCCCCTACTAGTTGTACTATGAGAAAAAAAAAAATCAATGAAAATTTGGAGGTTCTGTAATTCCTCTCTGGTGTTACTAGAGTTAAAAAGTTGTGACTTATCATAGCTTTCGGACTACGGCAAAGATTAATATTTAAATTCAAAAGATATTTTCTACTCTTTTTTTTTTCATGGTGTTCTCTAACCACAAAGTTATCTTCATCAGTTTGATCACAGCATGAATGGAAATGAGATAAGAGGAGAAATATCACAACAGCAGTGCCGTATTTCAGGTCGGTTCTGGCTGAGATCTGATGAAGCCTCAGTGGCTGTGTCTGCAACACAGGGCAGGTTCCACACCCCGTGGACCACTCCAGCTTGATCTCCCTGAAGTCCAGGCACAGCTAACAGCACTGCCTAGACCAGTGTGAGAGCAGGCCCTTTTAAAATCTAAACAGTTAAATGTTTTCTATTTTTGAAGGAAAAAAGTGTCTGTAAAAATCTGTAGGAGGATGATCCTCTTAGAAAGAATTCTGAGTGCCCTGAGACTCCACTGAAGACAAACCATGACAAGAAATTTGGTGTTAGCTGTTACCCATGTGACCTAATGGCAACTTTAAACAGTACAGATTTCACTGTACATCCTCACTTTCCTCTGCTGTGTTCTTGCAAATAGTACATGCATTTCCTTAGGCCACCAGTGTAGGAATAAAAGCTATAGTTCTGCCCCTGTCTGTGCTGCCAGCTTGCTATATATTATTGCACGTGAAGGTGTTAATGGTCTATTTACCCCCATGGTAAAAATCTTGTTCTTTGGATTCAACATGAATGTTTGCATTACCACAGTTTTCTGAGATATCATACACTCACTGGGGACTCAGTAGATGGAGAGATCTTTTTCTGCCTGTCACAGGTGCAAATTAATGCCTTGTGCCTCAGAGGCTTTTCACTGGCATAGATGTGATACTGCATTGAGCCATGTTTTTCCACTAGTATATACGAGTAATGTTGTGATGCAAACAAGGCATTGTTTTCTTGGTAAGCTCCTGGCTGTTCTTACAATGTATTTTATGATGATTTCTCTTCTTTGAGAAGAACAATCATCATCAGAGACCTGAGGTCATAGCTGAGTTAACATCTTTGCAAGTGTGAGCATCCTGCAGTAGGGGACTCTCCCACTGCTGCCCATTATATGACCGGCATCATGTTTACAGAGGCCCTCAGTTCCCCTTCCTTCAAGCTCAGAACAGGGTTGTTAATATCTGGCTGCATCCCAGGGGTTGTTGTGATCTGCAGCTAATTAACATTTCCAAGGCACTTTCCAGTCGCCAGAAGAAAGGGCCTCGGTGCTCCCCAGCAGAGAGCTGTGGACCCCATGCTGTGACACAGCTGGCAGGGTGCACTGCTCCACCGAGACTTCCTCCTGGTTATTTTGAGATAATTAACCGATCTAATACATAGTGTGCTTGGTAATTCTTATCTAACATGACCAATTTGCAAAAGCACATACTTCCATGCATGCTAACAGGAACATGTCTGGAGGGCAGGCTGCTGAAACCACAGCAGCAGTGGCTGCGTCACTACCGCTACAAAGGAACAGTAGCTGGTGAGTAACAAATGCCTCTGACAAAAAAAAAAAAAAATCACCATTCTGCCAAGGTGTGGGAACGGCATAACCACGACCCAGACAAGGGAATGGGAAACTGTTATTCAATATTTATTTTAAAAATATGATTTTAGATACACAAATGTGCGTGCGGGCACTAGACCACCAGCGTGGCTTTCACTGCAGAAGGCAGTTGTTCCTTCACGCCTGGCGACCCAGAGCTGTGGAGTGTAAGCCACAATTCGGCTGATATTTAGAAGCAGCTGTTGCATTAGGGTTTGCATAAAGCTGCTTTTCTCCAGGAAATCATTATTTGAAATAAATCTTGTCCATTAAAGAGACACACTTGAGCAGTTGCATAATGCAGCATAGGTTTTATTAAAATGGAAAAGCATAGGATATTCAAAAGCCTAATCTGGATACCAAAACAAATATGTGATTTAAGATAGAGTATCTATGTAACTGAAAAATACCTACTTTTTAAAAATCCATTTTATAAGCTGATTTTTCAGTGTTGGACATTCTTAAAAAAACATACACACAAAAACCTTGCCTCTTTCATCATCTGAGACTGAGCTCCTCAAAAGAGATACATCTCTAATTAATGTGAATATATTTTCTTTTAAAATATAGGATCTATTTTTTGCATGCTTTTAACTTGCATTTTCAGAATCTTTCCTGCACACGAGGACATGAATTTGAATGTGATACTAAGTTCAGAAACAATGAATGAACCAAAAAGAGTTCCAAAATAAAGATTAAAAATAAATAAATAAATAAAAATCTATGGGATTTATTTGAGTAAAGGAGAAAATTAAATATTGACAGCACTTACGTATATAAAATAATAATTAAAAAATACTTGAAAAACCCTACTGTGATTTACTATTACGAGTCCTTTCTTGGAACAAATCCTCAGCAGTAACAGACAATTAAAAACTGATTGTTGCTTATGGGTGGGCTTTAGGATTTTTTATCTTGGCATTGGCATAGTCAAATATATCCATTAAAAACTGATTCAGAGGCAAAAAGCAAATGAAGCTAACAATATATTTATTAATATTGGTTTTGATTCAGAGGCAAAAAGCAAATGAAGTTAACAATATATTTATTAATATTGTTTTGCTTTTAAGCTGTTATAGTTCACACGGTCTTGACACAAGAATTGAAATCCCTATTTTTAATTAAAAACTGAGTCTCATATTTATGCACATTAAGCAACCCAAACTTTTTAAATGCAAATACTCAGAACAGTAGCATTTGATTGAGTTAGATAACATGAATTTGTATTAGAGAGGCTATTTAACCTCCTTTGCACTGAAGCTGTTCACATGCAGTTATTCCCCTGTTACAACAGGGTGAATCAGAATGTCTCACACTGTCCTTCTCAACACACTGGATGGTCATGGCTATACTTTTTTATGTGGAGCACAGCAAATTTAACTGACATGCCCAGGATAATATCAGAAGTCTGTCGCAGTGGAGGAATTCAACACATAACTGCCAGAATCCCTTCTAAGTCTCCTCTTGGATGAATTTCCCATCCCCCCGAAACCACCTTCCATTAGTTGCCACAACATATTAAGTTTCATGCAATACACTGGTAAATGTGTACTTCAACAAAGTATGAATACTATCTAGTGGATAGTTTATAGCTGTGCACATAAGCAGAGCCCAGAAGGCTTGCTTCTATTTTCAGATGTACCACCACTGCTTCTGATCCATGACAAGGTCACTTGAGTCAATGAGTTCTCTGGCTGCTTGTCTCCAATAATTAAACACTAAAACTTCAATGTGCACCCCAAACTAGGAGGTCACTGTGTTGATTCTCTGCATAAGTACCTTTGTAGGGAGAAAATACCAGGTCCTAAAGGGCTCTTTAGTCCATCCAACAAAAGTCTAATGAGAACTGAGAGCTGGCTGTTTAAATCCAGACATTTGTGAGTGAGAAGTGAGACAAAGATTTTGATCATTGAAAGTGAGTAGTCATTTGTACAACTTAGGAAGGTAAGCAACAAATTCTGCAATTCTGAAAATCATTTGTTCACAGATGTATCTGTCTAGACAAGATTACCTGAACTAAGAGCTGGTTACTGGGCTCAGCTCAGGAACAACTCCATCTGATTGTCATGCATATGGTATATCTGTGGTGGACTAATAGCCCCTTCTACTTTAGCCTCTTGGAATTATTAGCTGCGTTGTCCAAGTAGGAAATATATAATTCAATAGATTTGTGAACTACTGTCTTAGAGTAATATATTTATTGTTTAAAAGCAGTATCTTCATATCTTAAAATTCTGGTGACTATTTTTAGTTGTTTCAATACAGCTAGAGATGACAGCTGATAAGAAAATTATTTAAAATGAAGTTTCATCAAGCTGTCCAATTGTAGCAGTCTGCAAGCAAGATTCTTCTGAAAGAGCAATTCTGCACGATTTTCCAGGAATAAAATGCTATATCTCTGCTTTGAGATAAACGGAGCAAAGAGAAGCGTCTTGCAAAAGAGTTCCAGGTGGATGGAAGTTGAGAAGTGTTCAAACATTATACAGGAACTGAAGGGCAGGCCTCACAGAATTATGTAATGTGTCATTTCCTTGTAGAAAAGCCTAAGCTGACCTAACTGGGCCCAGTGTGTCCCAGGTAAAGGATCACTCAAAACTATCTCAATAGTTTTTAACTTTCGGATAAAAATCTTTTAGGTGAAGAAAATAAAAGGTCTTTTATTTAGGAGAGCTATCCTCTTTGGCAGCCGATCCGCATGATTTGTACTGATTGCTAACATTGGGATGTTCTCTCTAAGGACATTCAGAGAATGGGGAAATAGCCTTTCTGAATGTGATTCTTTTTCCCCCCAGCATCTCTTCCTCAATAATGACTGAACCCAATGGTTTAATTCATTTGGAAGTCTAGTTTATATAGGTGATTTGGGTTGATTTCCCAGCTTCTAAAGGGGACTTTAGCTATGCTTTAATGAACACCCTGAAATGATCTTTGTTATTGCCGATGAAAGCCTGGAAAAAAGCTATATACAGTCATGCAATCAAAAAGTCTACCTGCCATTTATCCATAAATCAGGGAACCATAGCACAATCTATCAAATGGTTGTTGAGAAAGGAATATTTTTGACTAATCTAAATATTTCTTCAATCTGCCTTTTGTTGTTGTTGTTGTTGCTGTTGTTCTTATTTTTTGTGTTGTTTTTGTTTGTTTGTTTGTTTGTTTGTTTTGTTTTTAGTTGGTACCATTTGCAAATGGCTGACATTTTTGCACCATACTGTCTTTGGCATACAGTTTTACTTTTCCTTTAGATGTTTCTCTTTGTGTAAGGAAGGTTCTTTGAAGAAAAACATGATTGCCTTTGATGAAGGTCTTCCTGGAATAACTGTTGTGACTGGTAATATCTGAGTTGCTACTATTGATCCCAACAAGCTGTAGTGCTTCTATAAAGTACAAAATGAGTAGGATCAATGGAGTCAGATTTCTTCTGAACTGTAAAATGACAGTATTCTCCTCACATCAAATCACCAATTGTCAAGAATTTGTTTGTTTCCTGGTAGATGCTTGTTTCCTTGAATAATCCCCGTATAATATCTTTTCAAGGCACTCATTGATCTTATGTCTTCTCTCATCATTTAATATAAATAGTCTGTGTATAGGGAAGTATGTGATTTTTCACTCATAGGCCTGGTAAAAGAAGGATTTCTGATAAATTTAAATCAGGAAAGAGGATGATTCCTAAAGGTTTCGTCAAAATAGCTTGCTTTATTTTTATCAAGAAGCAATATAAGATGACTAAGAAGAACTGGACTACATTTGGAAAGTGGTCCAGTTCAACTGTTGAGAACTAATTTGTTCTCCACGTTTCTTCTCACCTGGAGAACATTTGAACATGGAGAAATAATGTCTATGAAATGGCAGACTGAATATGGAAAAACAGCATTTTGATTGTGTTCACTGGGAAATTTTGTAAATAATTATTTCTGCGATTAATCAGGCTTTTCATTTAAGAGTTTGGGGCTATCATCCTTCACTTTTAATGGTTTTTGTTGGTCTTAACTATTTGCCACTCAGCTATATGACACCTTTTATAAATGTTCCAACATCCCAAGAAATATAAGCTAATGGGAAAAGACCTGTTTTTTGAGGAGAATATGGGAATTCAACAGCTCCTGGAGAAGAACTAACATAATTTATCACCTGTTAAGATAGCTGAAGATCTCAGTCAGCGACCTGTTATTTTGGAAATGATCATTAAGCATTAACAGGGCCAATATGCAGCTTTTAAAGTTCATTTTCAAGCTTTTACTCATGGTTAATATAAATTCACTGTCAGTAACTCATGAATATCAAGAAACTCTAAAAGGATCAGATCTTCAGTCTCTTAAATTTCTTCTTCCAAAGCTCAGAGAATACCCCTCATGAGAATGGTTTAATTGAATTAAGGATGGGGGAGGTTGCTGTAGCTGGGCTTTTATCCTGTCAGTGGAAATATTTGAGAAGTCTGACTTCATCTTTCTTTGAACTTCACAGATAAACCTAATGCTTCAGGTAGACAAGAGAAGCAGCACAGCCAATATGCAGAAAAGAGTGCACAGGGTCTTCCCAGCATCCTCCATTTATTGACTCTAAGTAGGAATTGTTTAGTTTTCACAAAAAAATAAGAGAAGACTGAAGGCTTTCCTTCAATTGTGGCAGGCTTGTATTAGGACTGCTCTGGTTCATGAAAAGCTTTCCAGTAAACGTTTTACCCTTGCGTAGTCCTTTCTCACTCATGCAGTCTTCCTGAGCTTGGCACAAAATTAGAAAGATCATGACCAGTTTAGGCATCCCAGAGTCAATAAATTATTACTAGGAGTATGGCAAGAAGAAAACATTCACTATAGGGCACTGAATGAAGATTATAACTTTGAGAACATCTGGTACAACTTACTATGTATATTTCTATTTTCTGAGGGGCAATAGGACCTTTAGTCTCCAAGAGGTTTTGGTTGGTTGGTTGGTTGGTTTGAGTTGGTTGTCACTGAAAGGATAAGACAAAGAAGAGGTGGGACATTCATGCCATATTGGACTGGCATATAAAATCCCAAACAGGAACAGTATCTGTACCTTTTACTTGAAGCTGGTCAGTAATGTAAATAACATTTTTGCCATAATTCATTTCTGTCTTCTTTTTTTTTTTTTTTTTTTTTTTTAGGTGGAGAGTGTAGTAAGACCAAAAACAAAAAACGAAGACGTGTACACATACTGAAAAAAGAGGATGAATTGTATTATGAAATAAAGCTTTGACAAAATTCTAGCTAAACATTAAAGTCTATATTCCAAATTATTTCTTTTAAAATCGATAATAGGAAATAAAATTAAAACATATAAATGAAGTCATTTTAAAATCAAGATGTTCCAATCCAGAAATATCTGAAAGGAATGGTGTGAAATTATTACAAGTTTCTGTTAAAGTTTATCTAGATGGGATTTTGTCAGGATTGCCAAGCCTTTTTATGACCATTTTGCAGCTTATTGATAGCTTTTTTTAAAGGTAATTTGGGAACTGAAAAATGGGGATTTCTAAAGGGCAATAGTCATTGCAGGAAATTCCTGGCCTGATCTAAATAATAATCAGTCAGCATAGAAAACAAATGAGAGAGCAGCAGTGGTGGGGCAAGAAGAATTGGTGTAATATAAAGCAGATAGACTGAAGACGAATGTTATCTATGTGATGAATTACTCCACAGAAGTCAATGGACACATCTAACTGTTAATGAATTCAGGCTTGGAGGAAACAGGACACGATGTACATGTATATAAAGCAGGCTGCCATTTAACAAGGGAATTAATTAAATAAATAAATTAAAAAATCCAACCTCAGAAATATAATTGGTTCCAAGAGAGAAAAATTTGTAAACTCAGGCTGATTTTGTAAAACACAGCAAATTCACAAGGTTCTCAGAAGTGACTGACTGACCTGACTTTTATTACATATGTAAATAAAATCATTGGGATCTCTTTGCCAATGAGGAGTTCCCAAGGGATGAGAAAAGGGTGGTCATACTATGTCATTTGGGAGGTATAATAGCCTTTTTAATATGCAAAGCCACAGGACTTGCAAGATTCTGGTTCATCGTTAGCACCACAGACAGCTCTAGGCTCAGGCAAAACCAATAGTAGCTGGTGTAGCAGATGGTGTGGGTAACAAAATGGCAATTCTCTCTTCTGCATCCATCAAAAACTGAAAGCCCTGGTTAGAAGAGCTGAGGGAAGAGTTGCTGTGTGCTGATAGCCCTCCCTTCTGAGAGCAGTGCAAGGCATAAAACAGGCTGTCCTCCTTTGAAATACAAGAGGCCACCATTATCTCTGGACAACAGCAAAAGGGCTCTCCAGTTCCCCACTAACACCCCATAGCAGAAAAAGTGCAGCTTTGGCTCTTTGTTCCCACCAATGCAGTTTTGCCTATGTTACTGAGGAGCACTGAGCTGGGATCTGCCACGTGTTTAATTTTGGTAGCTGCCTTCTGCACCATTTCTGCGTCTATAGCTGAATTTACCTCCCACTCAGGACCATTCCATCTGTGCTCAGGCAGTGAGGGAAGAGCAATCCCAAAGCTAAAGTGGATACACCTACTTGAACCACATGGCACAGTCCAGGATTCATATCCTGAACCTGTATTGTCCCCATTGCAGTGCTAGTGGCATATGCTGCAGTGTGACTATGCTACCTCGACCTCCCTTTGCTCTTCTCTTCTGCCATTTCCAGAATCAGTGTGGACAAGGGTGGTCCCCCATGCTGAACTGGATAAGTCATTAGGGAAGGATACAGTCTTTAATAAAGGCTTTGATTCAGAGAATCTATCAAGGCATTTAATGGTTCTTTGTCTTCCACAGCACTGTAAGATAGATTATTTGATTTAAGCTCTGGTGCATACACAGAAATCAAAAACAGTTTGTACACATGCCTACGGCTAAATATTATAACCCCACATACTATTCTATATTACAGAATCTTCCTCGCAACTTACTATTAACAAAAAAAGGAGGCTGGAAATAGAAGTAGTGGCAGTTATAATGAAGTGTCACGAGGATGAAAGTGGGGCCAACCAGTCATTTTGTTGCAATTTCAGTAGAGACCTCTGAAGTGACAAGCAATACCAATTCATGTTAGACAATATCAGTTTACATCAGGTGGCAAATTGGCTTTATCCCTATCTTAGAGAAAGGCCTGTTTTTGATATTTTGTTTGTTTGTTTATTACATGGCCACAGACTTCATCAGTTCCAGCAGGTGAATGCAATGAGAAAGCAGAAAACAGGCAATAAAGGAATGATCACCTGTATGACTTGCCAGCTACACCTCATACTCTTAGAGATATACAATCTAGTTTGCTGTCTTCTTTGTTTAACATTCATTGCTCCTACCTAATTCTAGTATTTATCACTCTCTTCTTTTTTACAGCATAAAAAGTCGATATTTTTTTCCCTTTCATTCTCACACCCACCTCACCACTTACCTCTCACAACAAACCTTCCTGACCTCTTTGCACAGGACTTTCAGGGAGTCCTGTACTACATCAGGCTTACAAGCCAATTGGTTTTAATGATTTACTGGGGAAGAGGGGAGGAAAGAAGGAGGAAGAGAAAACCGTAGGTGAAATTTTGTAGACAAGAATATAACCATAAAATGTGGGCATGCAGGTTGTATCTTTCTGTATGTTCTAGGAAATATTAAGTCAGGAAAGGATTATTGCTTTTATAAAATAGAAATGCCAGATTTCACTTAATATTTATGTGGACATATTAGTATTTCCTTTTATATTGCCTTTTATATCTGGAAGGCTCATAAGGTGCTTTATGTACTTAGTAACTATATGAGAAATGTTTCACTCATCACTGAAATGCAGCTACTTCTGGTGTGAGAGATGTGACCATTGTTTCATAGTTCACAGTGAAACAATGATAAAGATCAAGATAAGAGGTGAAAGAGAATAGTCCCTAAGCTCAGGCAGTATGCATTACTTAGGAATATTGGTGCCTGAGTTGATTTGTACCTAGTTATATTTACCCAGTGGATCTGGTTGAATTTGTATGGCAGGGAATGTAAGTAGGTTGTAGTCAGAGGACAAACCATTTGATATGTTGGTTAGAAAGAGGAGTGAAAATTGAGCTATGCTGTTGTATTACACCCTGGTGTTTTTCAGGAAGTTGTTAGTTTGGAATTTGTAAAGCTGGTGCCGTGGATAATCCACAGCCTCAGTTACAGCCCTATACAGTCAAGAGAATGCCTGCTAAATTTTCATTCAGAAGCAGCGTGGTACCCCTCTAGCACCAGGAAAGGTTACGGGATTTAGTAGTAGCACTCAGAGGGTCATTGCTCCTATTCCCATGGAGCAGTGCTCATCTCACAACCAGCATGACTCCTCCGCTTCAGATATTCACAGAGTTGAAAGGTTTTCCAAGGATCACCTTGCTGAAAGCAGTCAGCTCCTAAACCAGTCCTGATGGGTGTTAAACTAATCTTTTCCTAAAGATCCCCAAGGAGTGAGGATTCCTCCCCTGCTTTCTTTGACAGTCAGCTCAATTGCTATGCAATGAGGGTATCTGCAGGCAAATTAAACCAGCAGACTGAGCAGGTGAGAGGGTGTTTGGCATCAGCCTCCCAGAGCAGGAAATATGGACTTGCAAACAGCAAAGTTCATACACCCTGCTTTCCTCCAACTTTCACAATCCTGGCTTTCTCTATCACTCACTTCCCTGGGGCACTGCTTCACTAAATCTTCCCTATCAAAATTCTGGGCATTCTCGGGAGCTTGTGGTAACTTTTTATAATTCATCATGTGGATTTATATCTACTCTCCTGTTTAATTTAACCTTTTGAAATAAACATAAAGGAAAACAATGATGTGCCAGGAAGAGGACATTATTAAGAGATACTGTATGTAATTGACTCAGCGGGATCTTTCAAGCACTTTGGAAAGAAAAAAAAAAAAAAGGAAGACATAGTGGGCAATAAAAACTCTCAGGGATATAATCTTCATGAGATAATAATCCAGCCAAGCACCCAAGATTAGCACTGATAAGAGGCATTTTAGAAATATATGTATGGGTTTGAATATATTAAATTTGAAATTTGTAGCTTCTCGGTGGGCACCACTCTTCTTCAGTTCTTGAAATGCAGGAATGTCACCTGTGGCAATGTAAATTTGGAGTAACTCTGGAGTGGGTGTATGGTAATAAGAGTAAAATCATGCCCCAAGCATTTTTTTTAACTCAAAGTCCAAATCCCCGGCTGACATAAATTATGGTATTTTCTTGTAATTTGAAGGCTGTGATGGTCTGATTTACATCATAATGAAATTAACTAAGGCAACTCATGATTCTAATGGATTCAGAAGAGCAGTGTCAATTTAGCACCTTCAAAAGGTAAAAATCTCATTTTTTTTCCTCTTGTTTACATTGAAGAGACCCTACGGATAAATGGTGCCTGCCAATGTAAATGAAGAATTATTTTGGTGAGGGGTTAGAAGCTGCCCTTTGGTGTAAATCAGAGTAGGGCTTAACCCCTTTAGACAGCTTTAAAAATAAATGAAGCAACCTTTCATCTAAAATTGCACAGCAAATCCCCTTCTTTCATTTTTTAGTCTCCTCTTATAAAGAGAAAGCAGGAGCATTAATGAGCTATTCAGATATTCAGACCTTGCCAAGGGAAAAAGGGTCCTTCAGTCATCGTGAGCTCAACCTGATAAATCCTTTTTAATTAGTCTATGAGCAAATATTTTATAAAGAAGCCATGAATTGGAGACCACATAATGCAAATGTAAAGAGAAAATATAGGATGAAGAAGACGAACTGGAGCCCAAAATATGCCTGCTCTGGCTTTCGGAGAGCAGAAAAGGCATGCTTATTAATTGGTTAAATCCGTCATTAATAAGCTCTCAGCTATGTTCAGTCTGTTTCCCCAGCACTTTACACAATGTCTGAGCAGTAATACGCTGATAGAAAGGGCATATTCTGGCAGCTGATAACAGGACAGCAAAATGAGAAAGCTGAAAGCAGGTAGTGTAATAATTGTGCGTTTCCCTCTTGCTCAGGATGGTGATTCTGAGCTGTTCACTCGGGGTCTGGCTCTGTCGGGAGTCTTCTCTGCAGGGTCTGTGCTTGCTCCCTGTAAGGATGCATTAGTGCCTTTGGGGTCATCATGCACTGAAGGAGCAGGCTGCTGCTGGAGAGGCTGGTTGCGGTCTCTTCATAATCCCGGGATTCTCTTGCCAGCACTGAGTGTCCTGACATACTTGAGACCTTTTGGCTGATTGATATCCCTTTGGCTCAGTTTCCCATTCAGTCTGAGACACCTCACAGGAAGCGGTGATGCCATGCAGTGATCTAGAAAATCACAGGCGAGGTTTAAATTGTTGTTTCTTTCTTTTACAGAAGGAGAACTCTCCATGTTTTGGGTGGAAGCTAATATGGGGGCTTTTGCAATCAGACTTTCCTGTGAATCAATGATGTTAAGCTAAATCATCTGATGAAAAGGAGTTTCTCATAAAATAAATAAATAAATCAATCCAGTGGTTACATTCTATGCAGAGGACAGTCACAAAAATAAGGTTCTTAATAAACCCCTGAGCTGGGAAAGCTGCAAAGTCTGCTATACATCATTCTGAGGGACAGCCTGGCAAAAGGAACAGATTCTTGGTTTATGTAAACTGATGTAGCTCTGCTGTTTTTGCAGGCAATGCACAGCTTAAACCATGTTTTTTAACAGGCATCTGAAACTCTGTTATGATCATAAGAAGTGATGAGGATGGCTGGACTACAGTGACTAGAAAGGTTGTTTTATTTAAAATAAAATCCCCACTCAAGCAGTGAAACATCAGCTCAGTTGATCCAGTCTATTATCTCTCACTGAAGTTGAAAATCAGTATTACACCTTTTGCCTAATAATTAACGTGTTTGGCAGCTCTTGCTTCTCTCCTCAATAAATCCATCTGTATCATACAGCTCTTATTATTTTACACATAGGTGGTACCGTCCATCAGGGGTTGGCAAAACAGTTTGCAACATTTAATTTGCTGAGCTTCATTAATGTTCTTGCTGAGCTGTTACAGAATATTTTCCTGTTAGGCCTAGATGAATATGTGAAATGAGATTTGTATGCGCACTCACCAAATTTTAAAATAGCTTTCTTGGGATATAATCAAATTCCTTTGGTGTCTTGCTCCTTGCCATCTGTTACATGATCATAATCCTGTAACATGTTTAGCAGCCCTGAGCGCAACAAGCTTGACTGACAAGGTCTGTGATCGTAAAGGCTGAGACTTAGGAGAAGGGTCTTTACAATTCCTTACCTCTGATGTGTTCGGAGAGCCAGATAGGCCTGATTATGCTTTCATAGCTTTCTCTCACTTACTCATCACTCTTTTTCACCACGACTGTGATGAAACTAGTGCATGGCAGACAGCAAACACACACTGATTTTCCAGTGACGTGGAGCAGACAGGGACCTTATCTCACTCCTCTGCATTTGTACCCAACTTCAGATCATTGAAGAGAAAGCATGAGCCAAACTCCTCCAGGCAGATATCCCCTGCAGCACATTTCTGGACTAGTGTGGCACATGGACCACCTTCTGTCTGCCTGGAATAGCTAAATAACTAAAATTTTACATTATGTCGATGAAAATGCATAATAACAAAGACTGAAAGGAAGGGATAACTCACCCAGAGTAGAGGGAAAGAGCACACATTTTAACCCACATTTACAGTGCTGCTTCTAATCCATCTCTATGGATGGATTAGACCACTCAGGCCAGGTTTGAAAAAATAAAGGTGGTGAAGAGTGCCTTTTCCTGGAATCCAAATTCTCTGGGATAATCTATGTTAGCAGTGCATGAGATGGCTCATAAAGGTGAAGTATAACAAATCTGGCTCAGTTAGTGAAATATATAGTGCTCCTAGGTTGTTGCTTGCAATACAGAAAATTTATAAAGGGGGTGATTAGGGGCACTGGACAGAAATCAGAAGAGATATTAGGTGTCCAGCTCTCAAGCTACAGCAACCTAACATACTGCTTCTCACAGATAGATTTGTCATCCTTGATTTGGAGACTCTGGCAAGCTACAAACTCCTTAAGAAAAAATCAAGTTGGTCCATATTTTGAAAACTGGAAAAGAAATGTGGGTCTTCTCTCATTTATTTTAAGGCTTTTTTACATGATGGCACTAAAGTGGGCTATAAAGCAAGCATAAATGCAATTTATGTCCATTACATGTAAAGAAGGATGAGTTCAAATGGTAATCCAGCCATATATTATCACATTGCAGACTGGCAAATGGAATCCATTATGGGACCATGAGTCTGTCCAAGGAACTGAAACTTCACCATGCCTGAAAAATCAGTGAGAGAAGGTCATTTTATGCTTTTTCATATCTTCTCATTGACTATGAATTCTTTTTTTCCTCTCTCTTTTTTTTTTTCTTTCCTCACTGGGCTATTATATTTCTGCAGCAACACCTTAGATTAACAGCCCAGTTAATTAATATGGAATCCAAGTGGAAATGCTATAGAAGTACTTGTGACATTCACATTAATAACAGAGGGGTTCATCAAAATTAATGTTATTACAGTAAATACCAAGAAAATTAACTGTGATTAGCTCATTACTTTAAATTGTCCTCCCATCTGCATTTGGCTCTTCTAGATAGTTTTATTTCAGGAGGAATAGGTATGGCGATGATTCAGAACTTGGAATCAGAAAGCAAACAGAAAGCACAATGAGCTGTGATCAGTATTACTGAAAGACTTTCATCATGGCTCAGGCTCACCTCACTGTAAGGCAGATAAATCAGATTCGGAAGCCTTCTTCACTCACATCCTTTATAAAATATCTGGGACGTTTTGGTAGTGCCAAAATAGAAGTTTTGATTTATTAGTAAATGAAGAGATTCTAGTGTAGGAAAAATCTCTCTGTATGAGGCACCATATTTGAGGCTAAATTACATAGAATCACAGAATTGAAGGGGTTGGAAGGGACCTCGAAAGATCATCGGGTCCAAACCCCCTGCCAAAGCAGGTTCCTTAGAGCAGGCTGCCCAGGTGGGTGTCCAGATGGGCCTTGAATATCTCCAGAGAAGCAGACTCCACAACCTCCCTGGGCAGCCTGTCCCAGTGCTCCGTCACCCTCACCGTGAAGAAGTTCTTTCTCATGTTGGTGCGGAACTTCCTGTGCTCTATCTTGTGGCCATTACCCCTTGTCCTATCCCCACAAACCACTGAAAAGAGGTTGGCCAAATCCTTCTGTCTCCCACACCTCAGGTATTTACACTCATTGATGAGATCCCCTCTCAGTCTTCTTTTCTCCAGGCTGAACAGACCCAGGTCTCTCAGCCTTTCTTCACAGGGAAGATGCTCCAGGCCCCGTATCATCTTTGTGGCCCTCCGCTGGACTCTTTCCAGGAGATCCCTGTCTTTTTTGTACCGGGGAGCCCAGAACTGGACACAGTACTCCAGGTGAGGCCTGACCAGGGCAGAGTAGAGGGGGAGGATCAAAGAGCAGAGGGGGAGGATTAAATTAATGTGATGATACTATGCAAGAAGAAAAGCTTAAGTGTAGAGTGATGATCATGTGGAGCGACTTGACAATTGCTGATAGCAAAAAACAGACCAGTATTCAAATCTTCTGAGCCTTTATCCGGTATATTGTTAACCTGAAAATTCCTTCCATAACCATCACTACATCACTGAGAATAACTTTATGGATAAAGGAATTACTATATATGATCATTTCAGAATGTTGGGCATATAAACAAAACAGGTTATGCCTTGGCTGCCTGTTTTATAGAAACCTAAGTTCTATAAAACCTAACCCTAGCTTGATCCACTGGTTTAAAATAATAATAATAATAATAATAATAATAATCTTCTTTTTAGGCAAATAAGCCAAATCAAAATGCTCAGTAAACAAGAAAATCAAAGGAAAAAAAAAAGTTTAAATTTGGAAAGCACATGAAAAATGAGAGTGTGCAGAAAGATACCCATGTGTTCTTCTCTGCAGCAGCAACTGAAGTGTGCATTGTCAGGACTGTGCAGATTTACATTTTGCAAAATTATCTGCTTGTTGTTTTCCACCTCTCATTTTCATGTCAAGTAGAAGACCAGATAAGATAAACAGTCACCTGATGTAAATATTTGTAAATTGCCTTCAATGGAGCTATTTTTACTTGCTCCAGAAAAGAATCTGAGCCTTAAAATGCTGTATATAAAAAAAAAAAAAAAGTAACAATAATAGGAAATTAAAAATTATGCAGATAATGGAGGAAATCAGATAACTACTTATATACTTATTGAAGTCATTGCAGAAATGATCACTGCCATGTTTCTTGATCAGAGGTTGGAGAAGGCAAGGCATTATTGGAGAAGGAGAAGATCAAGGCCTTATTGTTATAAGTAGAAGATCAAAGACTAAGATACAGTTTATTGATAGTGTGTCATCAGCTTCATTGGAGTCATCCTGATTTTTGCCATCTGAAGATTTCATCGAGAAATTTGGGTGTCAAAAACAGAGTTGATCTTAATGTGCGTGAACTGAAAATCCATAGCAGCTTGGTTCAGTGATATCTGTGCTCCTTCCAAAGTGTGGATTTTTCCCCAAAGCCCCTGTGATGTCCAGAGTGCTTTCCCCACTGATACTTTCTGAGAATCGCCTCCAATCTCCATGTTGCTGATGCAGTAAAAATAAATAATAGAAAGAAATGAGAGTCATTCCTAAATTAACTTTGGGCTTCATTTTAACATTCAGGCTTAACAAAATGCCTCTTTTTGTAAGGAGAATAGTTTTTTCTTGCTTTTAAATTAAATTTCTTCAAATAGAGAAATGAGTTTTCTGCTTTTGTTGAAGTTGAAGCAGAAATGACAAAATGAACTGACTGGCTTTTTAGCCAGAAACCTTACATTTGAAAATATCATTCTGAATAGATTCTGGGAATTTGTACACACTCATTTATCACAGGGGCCATGAAAGCAGTACCCTCCATTCCTGTCTGCAGTGAAGGAATGAGCTATCCCAGCAGTGATATTGCTGCAAACTGCAACTAAACATAGGAGATTTCTGAATGCCACGGTCCATTTCAAAGACAAACAACAATTTCTTTTCCTTTTTTTTTTTTTCCTCAAAGGCCTGCGCTGAAATGGGAGACTGTATGTCATCTAGCTAGCAGAAGGATACTACATTTTTTCTATTACTACTAAATTTCTTTTTAAACTTCCATCTTTAATGGAACCATCAAAAACTAAATACAAAAAATCATTAAGGTCAAATCTGCTCTGTTGGAATCACTGTTCTGCTAGAAAATATTTAGGAGTCTGAAAATATGTAGTTGAAAGTATGGCAGATGGGACTGTTGACTGATGCCACAGGTAACACAAAGGTTGGGCAGATCAGCATACACTTGGGGGCTTGCAGTCCCAGCCTTGACACTGTCTCTGGGTATGACAGTGACAGCTCGGTTTGCCCATGCCTTAGTTCATCCAGCTGTGATAATGATAGTTGTTCTGTCAGAGGAAGCTGAAAAGCTCTGGTTAGTTCACTAAGGCACATAAAGACTTTTTAGCATTTCTTGAAAGCATTACTGTCATTTACAAGGCACACCATTCTTGTTATCAGGTTAATCTGCAGCAATAAATGACTGGGCTGTACATCTGACATAGAGCTGTAAAAGTGTGTGCAGACACTTCATGTTTTGTGAAAAACAAACAAAGAACAAAACCAACAAAAATAAACTATCTTTAGCCCCATCTATTAACTTTTTTTTTTTTTTTTTTTTTTTTTTTTTAAGTCTGCAGGGACAACGTAACAGGGAAAACAGCCATAGTTTTCCATTCTGATGAAATAATCCAGGTCAAAAGGGTGGGGAAACAAACATCTTCCACATCTGTGTGTATGCACATGCATCCACACACCTTTGTAAAAATGAGAATGTGAAAAAGGAGGAGGAAAAGACACCTCAGCTGGCCAAGAGGATTACTGACATCAAAACTCGCTTTATACATTAGAATCACATTAACTGTTATGCTTGGAACATGGTAAATTTTTTTGCTGCTTTAAGCTAAATGAAAGATTTACAAAAAAAAAGCAGAGAGGGAAGAAATGGTACATTTTCTGGACTCAAAACACTCCTCTTGGGTGGGGCACAGGGCAGTCACCTCCTCTCTTGCTGCTCCAGTGAACAGCATGGTTCATAATCAATGGAGACCATGCCTATGAAATGAAAATAAGCCAAAAAGACCAAGACACCATGTGCTGTGGATAATTGCATCTATTAAACCACCAGGTAAGAATTAGAACTTGTGTCCCTTTGCTCCAAACATGCTATCACGTTTCATTTGAAGGAGAGCCGACCCTTCCAGAAGTAAGGTCTCTATCACCCTTGTAAGCCCAAACATCTGTAGCGTAACCATTCCTGGTTTGCCTTGGCAGGATCCCATGTAACTGAAGCAAAAGGATTACTTTTTTTTTTTTTTTTTTTTTACTTTTTTTTTTCCTTCATTTCAAAGCAATACATCAATGAGAAAATCTCGCCTTTTTCTTCCATCTCTTTCAGGGCCAAAGATGATGGGGGTGAGGTATCAATTTACCAAAATCCCTGAACTACAGTGTAATTAACTAGAACTAAACAGGAGTGAGATTTCTCTGTGTTTTTGCATTACAGTCAACCTAAGTATGAAAGGAAACAGCATAAGGAGAATATGTGATATGATAAAAGTTAATATTCTAGAAGATAATGAGATGCAAATTGCTAGTTGTAACAATACCTACAGGCCCAACTCTTCCTTTTTTTTTTTTTTCCCAAAGATAGGGATATTTTACGAATTAATAATCATTTTCAGTTCTTGAGCTCTTTATAAAGGAGATCAGTAACAATGTGCCTTTTTCTTCAGAGGAAAAAAATGAAGCAAAAAGAGATATGATATACATTGTTCCATAGCAGGCTAGACACTCATCCCCATACTACAGACTTCCTAAGTTTTCTTTAAAGTTCTGAGGTATGATGACTTTTATATGCTGTACAGTTTGTCAGGCATTAAATCAGCCTATCTGGTTGGGGCAGTAGATTGAATTCTGAAATCATCTTTCAGACAAAAGTAAAAAATAAATTAAAATAAAATAAAAAATAAATTTAAAAATAAATGATCTTGTTCAAAATGTTGACACGATGTGTTTGTAAAAGCAGCTGGGACACAAATTTTATGTGTTTTACAAACACGTGTCAACATTTTGGCCCTGAGCATCATCCTAGTGTTTAGGAAGCCAGAGTTTATATACTTGGATTCCTGTGTGAAAGGAGCAGGTGTTGTTTGTGAACAAGATGCATAATTCAGTCATTCTCTGCATTTTAAAGAGTTTAGACATCGGATCTAGACTTAGCTTTCATTCTGACCTACAAGTGTGGTCTAGGGACTCAGGGATTGGATTTTAGTTCAGAAGACTTGCATCCAGTTCCTGACATCTGGTGACCTTGAATTTGATAGTACTTTCCTAGGACAACCTTACCTCATCCTCTTACTTGTCTCAGGACAGCTCCCTCCCAAGTCCTGAGTTACCCCTACGTCTAACTGTCCACACAGCCCTGTCTTCTGTGACTGTCTGGAAGATCACATTTTTGTCACAGTCCTGCAATGCTGTCATGTGGATTTCAAACGGTTTTGAAGGCTGACTTCTGCACTGACAGCTGTGTCCTCCTGAATGCTCTTGATCCTGTGCAGGGAGAATCACAATAGTCCGGCCAGGCGGCCTGCCACAACCATAGACACAGCAATACAACCAACATATCCCTCCTCCTTGGCCTCAGAGTAATTCAACACCAACCATTTGGACCCCTGTCATTACCGGCCAAGAGATCTTCCCTGGTTCTTCTGCTGGCATCCCATCATTCAGAATCAACAAGTCATCAATCAACTTCATCATGAATTGCTTTAATGACTGTAGTTACAGATACATTAGACATGGACTCAATGGCTCCCTAATTTGCATGCCAAGAAAGCAGCGATAAAACACTTTCTGCACTTGCATGTTTTGTGATTTAGTGTCTGCAAAGTGCTTTATGATCTGTGGTGCTGCGCTGCTGTTTCTGCAAAGTGCTGCTGCAAACAGAAAATGGCACGGTTCTGTTCCAGTTGCTCAGGGACAAGATAATAGCTGTAACTGCATCTTTGTGCACGCAGAGCATCATGCAACAACCTTCCCATATGGGAGGCTTTCAGCATTAATAAGAATAAGTCCTTGCTTGAAGAGAGCCTTGCCTTCCTGTTTCTTTCTTTAGCCTGGCTTCTCTTACCTGTCTGAAAATATCACCTAACTGCCAGTCTAAAACCTGGATCTCATCTAAGGGTTGCTTTGCTAAATGAATATAATAATCACTAATATCACAATGACCCAAGCAGGACACTGAAGTCAATATTGTGCTGAAATACCTATTTTTGGCATGCATGCCATGGATGAAAGGGTTCATTTCTGTAGAATCGAAAGATTTTTAATCTTGCAAAGGAAAAGATGAACTTTTTATTTTAAAATAAATGTTATGCAGCATTGTCCTCTGGACAATTGCCATTCTCTCTACTACATACAGATGGTTAAATGTTTGAAAGAACATATTTTTTTCCTTGCTGCTTCAGAGATGGGGTTGATAGGAAATTTAACATAGGTATGCAGAAAATAGAAAAACTGAAAAGTTACTTTTTTCCCAAAGTCTAATTAAAAAGGGAAAAATAATCAATCCCTGGAATAGTTGCCTGTTTCCAGTCCAAGTTCTGGTGAACATAGTTGTGAAATATTTTTATTTTTAATTTGATTTATTTTGTGGTGAATCTTACAAGTTTGAATTTACAAAGATAAAGCTTAGAAAAACTTGCCACTTAAATTGTGATGGAAAAAATTAGGGGTAGGAAAAATTCCTTTTTTACATTGGTCAGACTTTTCCTTCAGACTTGGTTTATGTTTTCCTATAAATAAGTAAATAAATAAGGAGCCAAAAGGAATGAAAGATCAAATCATTCTCCTTAAAATGCCACAAATACAATGTTTTGACCCTGTTTTCTGATTTTATTTCAGTTTTTGAAGTTCTTTCAGTTCTGAAAATAGAGGCAGCATGTTTTGATGAAGTGGTTTGCATATAAAAAATCAGCATTTTCCAATGGGAACGAATTCTCTATCACTTCTCTTTGGAGATGAATCATTACCATAAGATGACTGTCGTCTTAGCTAGCACTGAGGACAGAGACAAATACCACCAGATGAAGTCATAAGCCCCTACAGTAAGAACGGAAGTGCTGGGCACAGTAAGTTCCGGTTATAATAGCTTTTCTATATAATATTTTGGGAACATTAAGAACTGAGAAGTGATATAGTGATCTTGTAACAATGCAGCAGTGTTATTGCAAGCTGATGAAAGGAAAGGGGTTTGTTTTGTTAAGGTGTTTCTGGTTGTTGTTTTGTTTGATCACAAGGGTTGGTTGAGAGAGCGTTGTGGCTGAAATAAGGTTTGCTTCATCTCAGAGTAATTCAATTTAAAAATAAAAATAAAAAAAATCTTACCAAGATGTGCTAACAGTTTTACTGCTCACTGATGAAGAAAAACAGCATCGAGGCTTTTCACTTCCTTTCAGAGGATAAATGACAACGCATTTACCAATCAAACAAAAAACACTGAGAATTCAGCCTGTGACAGCCAGATGTTGGTAGTCACTTCCAACCTCATAATTATAGGTTAGAACAAAAACTTGGTGGTGATATTGTTCACATACTGGGATTGGACTAGATGATCTTAGAGTCGTTCAGGTTGGAAAAGACCTCTATGATTCTCTGTTGCTAGTTTAAACCGTTTATAGCAGTCTTTGGTTTGCACAGGATGCTAGGAACACACAAATCTGGCTGGCAAAAGTGTGAGAGGAATCAATCAGCCATGATAACTCTTTGCTGTCCTTTACCAGTGGTGCAGTAAGAGTAAGTGTTTGCTGTAAGAACAGCTCTTTAAAATGTTAAGCTACCCTGAAGGGAGCTGATCGGAATTTTCATGGCATCAGGTTGTATTGCACAACAGTATTGTCCCACTGTGCAGACATCTTGTGCTCCAAAAGCGCAAATTATCACTGCAACTGCAAGCACGGACTAAGCCTTTAATTCTGCCACTGTAATTTTTCCTATTCATCTCCCTTTGGACACACCATTTCATTAGGATTAGCAGATCTGGGTAGTGGAAGAAGCAGCTTTGGGATTTGGATCTCAAGACGTTCTTTGCTTGTGGCTTTCTACTGCTTTGCCAGCTGTGCAATGGGGTAGTCAAGAGTCTTTTAATTCTGGCAATGGAGAGACAAGCAAAGAGAAAATTGCAATTCAACCTGGAATAAGCATATGTGTCAGTTCATAGATTCTTTGTTCATTTGGTTGCTAAAGTAGTCTGGGAGAGAATTTACAGTCTGATTTCCTTTGAGCATGCCCTGTGTCAGGGAAGCTTTACTTACACAAAGGTAAACAAAACAGCAATCCTCTGTCTAAAGTAGCTTGACTTTAAAAGAATGGAAAGAAAACATGCTTATCAACTCTTAGGTCACATTTCATAGTATCTTTTCCTTGAAGGATGATTTCCTAGTGAGGATATTTTCCTGGACTTTGTACCTGGTCATGCCTTTCAGTTCATCAATATTCACAGATTTGTCCCCAGAATGGCCATCAAAATATCAGACTGCTTAGGAAAAGCCAACCTGCTCTGCTGCATGAACCTTCTGCTCTCAGTTACACCCAACTGCCTGTAACAGTTAAAAGGAATACAAGTTTCTAATATCACCCCTGCACAAGGATACCAGAGCCAACTCTGGTGTAGTTGATTGCATGCCTGTTTTGTACAGTCTGTAACTGTGTTGTTGTTATACGTACTGTGCAATGGATAAAGGTTATCCTTGAAGAAATCATCATACTTCATAAGCAGCTGGATTTTACTGGTACATCTTATATGTATGTATATACATATGTGTGTGCATTTCTTTAAGAAAGAAGTAGTTCTTCCTTTTGATTTCAGTACAGATTTATAATTATTGTGAATGACTAAGGATACCAGTAATTTTACAAGAGGAGCTTGATATTATGAGATCTGTAGTATAAGGGTTTTCTCCATATAAATGTGGAAAAGGATGTGCTTTTTCATCTCACCATGAATTTTCCTCCCCAATAACAACAACAAACTGCACTGCTGAAGGATCCATCATGCATTCATCACTGCTTTCTCTTACACCATGAAGCTTTGCAGACTTCAGCCAGTGACACAGTTTCAGCCTCACAGCTTCTGTTACTCACATATGACAGGAACAAGAGCCTTAGGCAGAGGAGTGGGGTCAGGGCTAGGATGAGCAGATCATTCATGAGATTCCATGGGCACCAGCTTTCCCCCTCATCTCTGCTGGTACCCTATCTGTTATCACCTTGATTTCCTGGCTGGCACATGCTAATGATAACATTTACTCTGCCTGTTTGGGCAGAAAGATGCAGCAGCAGAGCTGCTGTTGCTGGGACTTCCTGTGAATTTAATAGCACAAGGTCAAGTTCAGCTGGGGCCTTGAGACATAGCTGATCCCTTTCTTCTCCTTTCTTCCCTCATTCAGCCAGCCACTTGGGGTGTGAAGGGAATAAGACACAGGGGTGCTGGCTACAAAAAAGTCAGGCCACTTTCAGGCAAACTTCATCTTTCAAAAAAATTATATATTGTTTCAAATGCATCTTTGACAGCATTTTCATATGGATGTGTTTTTTGATAATACTGTTTTCTTATCTGTGTGGAAAGGATCTTGACCTTAGCCTGGCCTGCTAGCATAAGTCAGCAGCAGAGACAGAGACCAGTCCTGTGTTCCCCTCAGTGTCCCGTTCCTCCCGCAGCGCCTCTCTGCATTGATTCACAATCTGCCCTTCTCTAGTTCAGAACAGCCAGAGCTGCATCAAACCACTGTTTCTGCCTGTGGCGATATTTCTGTAGGCTTTGATCTCGCATAACACATACACAAAGGTCAGGCAGCAGAGCAACAAACCATTGCAAAGCTCAAGGGTGCTGCGGGAGCCAGCACCGACAGGCCAGCCTGCTGCAGGACAGCCCCAGTGCCACAGCACAACAAGGGGAGAGCTGTAGTGATGGATATTATTTTGCTGAGAGTTAAAAGTCAGCTTCTGGCTGCTAGCAAATGTTGCAAATCCCAGATGTTTTCTCTCATCAGAGAAGAGATGTAGAAATTTCTCTGTCCCAGATGTATGCACCACCTTTTGTATGGTGAGTTTACAGAGTGAAGGCAACCTTACATGTGGCAATGTGTCAGAGAGGGAGACCAGATCCCTCTGTTCTGCCCCATGGTCTGAGATCCAGCAACTAAACACCTTATGCTAGAGCATTAGGGGCATATAAATCCTCCTTCCAGATTGGTTCCAAAGTTGTTACTCCAAACCTTTGGATCTAAAAGTTTAGGCCACTGACTCAGTAGCAAAGAGGCCAGTCACTGACACTTTGCCCATCGTGGAAGTGGAGCAAGGATATCACCCTCAGCTGTAAACGCTGGCAGTAATTATCCATTGGGGGGAGACAAAGAGCTGTATTTATTGCACTTCACTGTGGTTGTGCGGTGACAGTTACTCATATTTTCCAGATGCTCAATCCAGATGTTGTTTTAGTTAGCAATGAATAAAGCAACTTCTGAGCAACTTCAGCCACCATGGGGTTGGGACAGCTGCAGGGATGATCCTCACTCCATGGGATGTAGTAGAAGCACCAACTAACATACATTCATTGACTACGGAAGCCTGACATAAGGACGCCTCCAGACACAAAGGGCTGGTTTTAGCTCTCTGTGGTACTTCAGAGAACCAGGGAAGGTTCAAAGTACAGACACTGTGTCCCAATGTCCCTACTTGCCATACAAGTTCAACTAAAGCTCTCAGGTCATGTCTTTCGTTAACCTATCGTCCAAACATAAGCTGACAGTCGTCGTCCCCCCCCCCCCCCCCCCCCCAAGCACATTTCACACATGTGTTGCACAAGGAAAAGGAGGAAAGAGGTTCTTCATGAACTCACCTTTCCTGTCCCTCGTGTACCTCTCCAAAGGGAAAACCACACTACGATTCCCAACATGCCAGCAGCTCCTCTTTTAACACTTTCATTCTGTGCATCTGTTATCCTGACTGCTATTCCAGGAGCAAAGAATTCACAAGAGGGGAAAAAGAGATTCCATACACCAAGTGACCTGAAACCTCAGCTCCTATCTTTGGGAAACAACAGATCTTCAGTTTCACTAGACTATTATCGGATGGGCAATCAGAGATTAGCTTATGCTGCTCAGCTGAGTCTGCTCTCACCTGAAGCTTGCCTAGGCAGGCAATATAGTAAAAGGTGGTTATATTCAGGTGCAAACAGTTAATGTGGTTAGAAATACCTTCAGTCAAAGAGTATGCATTAGTGGAACTCAGGTCCATATGCACTTACACACATAGTTGTCTTTTAAGTATTATTACTTCATAATTCTCTGTGATTATTTTCAAAAGATTCATTCAGCTAGTGACATGCAGTATAAAGCAAGGGACCCATTCAGACTCATTGTAATTCTTTCTATCAGATCTGTGAAACAGACTGTGGAAGAAGTTTATGGAGGGGGGGGACGGGGCAGGGGGGAGGGAGGGACACAAGACAAGACAGATGGGCAGACAAAAGTTACCAAAATTTTAAAACAGATATGCAAACATTAAATTCCAAATCTTTCTGCCATTGCGTTTTTGTGGTTCATTTCACCATCCAAAAAAAAAAAAAAAAAAATGTTGGCAACAGGGAGATATCAGAACCTGAGAAAACTGAAAAGGAGTGAGAGAATAAAACATTTCATCTTCCTGACAAGGTTACTTGGAAAGTTTGTAAAACGTCCCTCTTTCAGTCTGTACTCTGCCTTCAATGTTGTTTTTTTCTGTCCATATGAAATGGGGCAGAGCATTCAAACAGGTTCCAGCTGGGGATTCATTGAGGTGGCCTCATTGCTGGGAGAGTAGCAAGCATTGCATTTCAAATTGCCCTCAGTGGCAAACCCCTGCATTAGAGTAATCACACAGGACTTGAGCTAAACAAGCAAAATGAAAAGGAAAAGCAGTAAATCTCCTTTATATGAAGGGTTTATATGATACTCAAACAATACTGTGCACAAGATTTTAATGACTGAAATAATGTTTCTGTTGTAAAACAGCAACACAAATATTCATGCAAGAAAAAAAAAAAAAAAAAAAAGACTTTTCCACCTCCAGATTGGTTTCTGCCTGAAAATGTTTCAATCCCCTTTTTCCACCTTGATTTTCACCAACTGAAACTGTTACAGGCAAAAAAAAAAATATTTGAGCAGTAAATGCTAATGGCTGGATGATAATTGGGTGTACATGTATAGAGGGAACGACCAAAACTGACCTTTTGAATTCTTGAGCACAAGCCTGCTACTTGCTAGCTGCAGTCAGTTTAGGCTGGATGTAAATTTTGATAACTCCTGGACTAAACAAAGAATTGCATCCCAAATCTTGCAGTCGATAAACAGATGCAAGACAGAACCAGCAATTAGGAGGCTGCTTGTGCATTGTGCTTCTGAATGTAAAATATTTAGACTATGATAACAGGGGACTTGGCGGTCTGGAAAAGAGGAGGGTGCTCAAAGAAGGGTTCCCAAATAGAATTGGTTTTGGAAAGAGAAAGCAGGGGCAGAAAGAAGAAGGTGAAGGTCCTGACTGGAGGAAAGATGTAGGATATGGGGAAGGTCATGGAGATCAGGAAGATGAAGGCAGATCAATACTGGGGGACACCCACTGGGGGATACCTAGGTCCCATTGTTGATAATGTGACCTCCCTGAGAAGAAGGAAAGTTGAGAGCTGGTGAATGCAATGTGGGAGGGGAGAGCAAGAGAGTGAGCATGTGTATGAGATAACCAAGTAGGATAAAAGCTCTAACCTCATTTATTATTAAATCAATGCCAGTACCAGATTTACTGTGGGCTGTGGCTTACTCTGTCTCACCTGTGTCAAAGATCCAATCCAAATTAGTCATGGTAATTTCATTGTCCTATATATTGCTTAGCAAAAGTTGCTTTCCCTCCAGGGTTGTCCCAGTCCCTAAGAAAGGAATGAACTTAACTGATAAAGCAGCTCACTGCACAGTACTGAACTCCACAATCAGAAACACACCAGTTAAGTCTTTCTCTTTCTTTCTGTCCTTATGTGTCCTCTTTGGGTGGTTTCACACTGATGCAATTCATTGAAAATCGAAATAAATACAAACCTACACAGGGAAAATTGCATTTGAAGGTTTCTCGGGGACTCAGTGGTGACCAGTACTGAAATATTCATCACCATTTTGGCAGCTTTGTCATTCAAGTGGCAGGAAGAATTCAGTTTTCCATTCAGCAGGTGCTGATACAGTTATAGCAAATCCTAAGCACGGGAGAAAATAACCAGTGCATACATACACATGCACAGTTCTCCCCCCCCCCCCCACCATGTCTTCAAAGCTCAAGAGTGGAACGTTTCTGACCTGAAATGTCACAGCCAAGTTGTTATTTCATGCCCCATAAACATGTGCCAGATGATTGCATCTTCCCCTCAGGCAGAAGGATGGAAAATATCAGGTCCTTGCTAACAAACTTTGGGATTCTCTGTGCTTCTGCCTTTAAAAAACAAATCTGTTGCTTTGTAGCTGGGAGGCTTTTTGCAGCTTCCGTTCAATCCTGCTAAAGATGTAACTTTAGACTCTGAACCCTGGCACTACTGGGAAGAGCTCAAGATTTCTTTAGGAGGGACAAGAACTGACCTGAGTAGGACCCTCCAGAGGAAATGTCACATAAATGAGGGATATTTTGCCCTTTTTAGAGGTCTAGCCCTTGATTTATCAGGAATATGGGAGGTTTTTGGAAAAGAAAAAAGTTTTCTTGCAGGCCAAAGCATGTCACTGTGAATGAAATACCAGCACGTACTTGGTATTATGAGCCCCAGACATCTGAGTTTTTGATTCATGAATAAGTGCATAGGCAGCTGGCCCCTTCAAACTTCCTTTACCTTGGCTCTGATGCTGTAGGAACATTGCTGTTTATGTATGATTATTTAAAAATAAACAGCTATTTTAGCTTTTCAGTGCATAGGCAGATGAACCGTCTAAGCAGTGAATGAAGCAGAGGCTCCATCAGAGTGGTTGGGATGGTTAGATGAGAGCAGGAAACGTTAGCCTTCCCAAGATAAGTTCTTTCTGTCTGTGAACAAATGTCTTTTAGCCACAGAGGAGGAAAAAAGAAAGACACTTCTCACATACAGAAAAGTACTAAATTGAAAGGGCCTGTTTTTTACAGCAACTGAAGTAGTCTCTATCTATCATCTACAGGGCTGGGTCTTGGTGTCAGGGTTATCTAATAGCCTCAGTTTCTGTAAGTAATTCAGTGTTGATTGCAGAAATAACAAAGGACAAAGGAACTGTCCATCTGAGAGATACAAAGAAACATTCAACCTTAAAAACTATTTCCCACACTAAGTTTTGATGGACTGTACATATCTGTTACATTTTCTCATTGTTGCCTTATTTCTGAAGGAGCTACTCCTCTTTGTATGTATTCGTGTTGCTTTTCCTGCTAAAAATGTCAGCCTCATTTATCCATTGAATGGGAAGTTGAGTCCCTGAAACTGCAAGACCCCTCCCACTTGGGTGGGAAAGACTCAAGCAAGACAGAAATCAATATAATAGAGTTGAGAAAATGAAAAATGGAGGATTCACATACCTGATATGATGGTTTTTCTATTTAAGCGTATCTTTCCTTCAGATGACCTCAATCCACTTACCTTCATACCTTCTTGAAAATGTTACCCAGAGACAGGAAAAGTAGGAGAAAAAGTACAGTATACCCCTTGTATATTGTATCTGTAATTGATATTTTTGCTCTTTGTGTCAGCTTGCAAAATTGTTCATTAAATTAATTTGTAAAGCTTGACCTTATTTTATTCAAACTCGAACTGTTAACCTCTTTTACCAAAAATGCCTCTACTAGAACAGATTAGTTATGTATACGACTGCAATATTCCAATTTTTCATTGACCTGGTTAGCTACAGTAATCATGTATTAATATTGCATAGAGTTAGAACACAGAAATCTAACGTGTGGGATAAGGAATAAGGTTTATAATGCCTATGCTTTCTACATTAGTGAAATTTTAATAGGGCTGGATTTTATTAAAAAATTTTTTATAAAATATTTTTATTATTTTTTCCACTAAAATGTTGAGGGCAGAAGGAAAAAAAAAGTCAAGAAAAAAAATGTAAAGTATGTACTAAGATGTATCACTCTTTTAAAATCACATTCCAGCAAAACATGCATTTTAGGAAAGATGACATCTTTTAGGTGTATTAGCATGTCTCCTCTCTTCTGTATTGCTCTTTCACCTTCCTGAAAGAGAGATGCTTTCTGCATTTCTGACTGTATTTCACCACAACAGACAGGAATAATATGATCTGACAAGTTGTCCCTGAGCTGACTTCCACACACACTAAATGATCTTTGCAGTAGATAACATTCGACAACATAGATAACCTTAGCACAATAAAAAGATGGGACCAGATTCTCCAAAAATATAAATTAGCATAGCTTCACTGAACAAAAAGATCTGAGTCAATTTAAGCCAGCAAAAAATGGTGTGATAGAGTCAAATTGGTTAAATCACAATTCTATTTAATTATTTGCTGAAGCTTAAGGAAATGAATTATTTGTGTTCATTGTGAATACCTTCTCAGTAATTACTCTGTGCTTTAAATTAAATGAATGTAAAAGGTTTAGGTGACTCCTGTCATATTCTTGTTGGATAGAGCAGAGAGTGCTTAGACACTATGAGCCAGGCAGCGACACTCCAGCACAATTTGTGTTTGCCTCTTGAGGTGACTAATATCGCTAACAAAGCTAAAGCGAAGTGAGAGGAGAAGCTGTTGTTTTAGCAGCCAAACAGTGATGAGGGCAGTAGGCTTGAACTCAATTCTGTCACTTCTTCCACATGCTGTTTAGAAGGGTTTAACAGAATACTTACGGTGTGATATGTTAAAACACTGCCCTAAAATTCAATGAGAGATGTTTTAGTCATGCTTCTTTTCTGAAGTCTTACTCTCTGGAGGAGAGAGAGTACAAAAGAAAAGCATGGCTGGTGTGCAGGTGATAAAGGACAGGTGGCAAGGAGTGGATTGCAAACAGGGTTATATATACATCCAAGAGATTTTGTGTCAGGGACTGTGACCAGAAACAAATGGTTATGGACTAATAGATGTAGTCCACTTGATTAGTTTATATGGAGTAAAGGTGTGCATTACTTAGCCAAGACTGTGAAGATCTTGAGAGTCCAAAATCACATAAGAGAAAGGTATAAGCACCATGCTATAAGCACTGATGTCTTTCGTGGAAAAGGTACAGACTCGGGGAGAAATCTGGGGGTGCAACTTGACATTAAACACAAGGTGGAGCAGCTCAGCTGCTCTGCCTCTGTATTGAAGAGTCCTTTATTCTCTTCAGCACCTTTTGTTTTAGCAGTGGATCCCAGGCTAACTCTACAGCTACAAAGGGACTCTGGGGTAGGAACAGTGTTATGGAGTTTACATGAAAATCAGTCTTCTTTAATGGAGAAGGGGAAGAATAGTCAAAAAAAAAAAAGTCTCTAAAGTATCTGATAAAAACAACTGCTATAAAACTTTAAGGCAGGATCTGAGCTCTGGGCAGATGAATGTTTAGACAGATAAGAAGTCTGTGAAAAGACAATTTCAGCCAGGGAATTCCCTTTAACTTGATATTGATAGTATTATTGTCAAGAAAATAAGAAATAACAAAAGGAAAAGTCAAAAGCACAGAGGTAAGAAGCGTGTCCCCCAAAGCTACAATGCTGCTTCCTTTCAAACTTCTCTAAATAGTCACACAGATCAGAATATGATTTGAACTCTGAAAAACTATTAGCTAGATACAGAAATTCAAACTGCCTCTTGCTGTGAATGAGCAGGATGCACTGAGATGTGGAACACCGGCTGGGGTCAGAAGGCAGTTAGACAAAATCATTAGGTTTAACCCACAGAAGTCAAATCTCATGGCCAATTGAGTCCACTGGCTCTGCCTCTGCAAAATACTTTCGACTGATTAGATCAGGCCAAGAAATGCCTTGCAGTATTATTGTGATCTTTAAGTCACAGAAACCCTGAGAGTAAAGGGATGAAATTTTAACTGTGCTTACTGAAACAAGATCTGTGAAGTAAGGTAAATTGTATTACCAAAAATAAAGAATTTGAAAGCCAGATAGTCATTCAAGAGAAAAAGCAGGGAGCTAAAAGCTACTGTTGTAACTGGAACTGCACATATACTGGCTTCATTCCAGGGGGGAGAACATCTAAAAATTTTTAAATTTTCCAGAAAGAAGATGGCCTATCTGATGGCCTAGAAGAACAAAGGTGGATTACTTGGGGTCTTCAGATATGTTTCATTCCAAGAAAATACAAATCTTTGACTTCTTTTTCTATTTGAAATGTTATATGTTTCCCTATAGGAAAGAGAAAAAAAAATAAATTACAGTGGGTAAGTTGTGACTTCCAAATGAACAAAGATGTTTAACTTCACAAATTCTAAATAGACATACACATTCTGAGAATTTTATTCTTTCTTCTTTAAAAAGGAAATTAAACTAAGTCAAAGTACCTCAATTTCAGTGGAATCAAAAATATTACCATGGTCTATAGTTTTATCACATTTCCTGTGACTAGCTGTATTAGCAATTTTCAACTTAGATCCAGAAAATATCATGTAGATTGACAGCTTTCAGAATTGTTACTTTTGAAGAAGGTAAAGAATAGATAGCTATTTTTGGAAGGTACTGGATACAGCTGTATTTCTATAACTAAATTTATATCCTTCACACTGCATGTCACTGATACATACGCTAAACAGGAATCTAGTTATATGCATAACAAGACATATGCAAAAATACCGCAAAATATTAATAAAGCCTTTGAATTTTGCATTGTGAGTGGAGTATTCCAGCATCCTTGATATAATCCCAGCGTAATGCAGTGACTAATTCATAAGCAGAACTACTTTGAATCACAAGTTAAAATATAGTCAACACAGAATGTGAATGCAAGATACAATCTCAAAGAAAGATGGGATATAAAGGGTAAATGTCTAATTGCACCAAAGATTTTATAATGCAGTAGCACAGTCTAATTTTGCCAGTTGCACATGTGCTTGGCTCATTCACTTATAAAGCTACTAGTACATGATGAAAATGTTTTCCACTTTTTAACATGTTCCTTGCTATCCTTGAAGCCCAGGTCAATTCTCTACTCTATCACCAGCTCTTACAAGTCATTAAAGAGAGCTTTATAAAAGAATTTTGTTCCCATCCATTTTGGTGGGAATCAGAGAAAACAGATATTTCATTTCAGAGGAATTTAGGAGTCCACTTCTTTTCTGGAAAACTAACTAGTTCTGCATAGATGTTGGGAGACCAAATGAGTTTCATTGCATGTTCACATACTCTAGGCAATAAAAGTCAACTATACACCATTGCTAAAGTAATAATAAAAAATGATATTTTGAGGGGATCAGCAGAAGGAAATTCCTAGGAAAATATGTTCAGTGTATCTGTTGCATTCTGCCAGAACAGCCTAAACCGAGGGCACAAATAAGATGAATTTACATTCCCTTTAGGCCTACTCCATTTCAACATACATTGAGCAGCAAAAAGGCCCTGAGGTATAAATTAGAGCAACAGCTGCTTTTAGCTTGCAACACCTCATTTTACACTGCCTTCAGACTCCCATGAAACTCATGATACCTGAACAACTATTTCAGAAGTGTTTAAATTCACTTATTTTGCCAGAGAACCTGCAACCAAATCATAAATGATCTCTTGCAGGTGCAAGCTCTGCCTGGCTAAGCCATCACTGGTTACACATTTCTCCCCCTTCTCCCCATCGTTTGCTGGTTTTGGGAGCAGGATTTCCTCTCACTGAGAGTAGCTTCCAGTCTGGGACTCCCTCCTTAACTTCACAGATGCTATCAGGTGGCACGGTGCTTTACTATAGCCCGTTTTTAGCTCCATAAGGAATCCTGTCCTTCTTCCCTCTTCTGTGCCTCTACCCTTAGAAAGGCTATCTGGGTGAAGACACTTTTCACTGCATAGCAAAGGACAGGATTGCTTCGGTTAACTGTTCTTTTAATGACAGTATCACTGAGGACAGAGAGTTAAATGTCTCGCTCCTAACAATGGTACTGAAAGGGAGATTTGAACCGCATGCAAGCATGCTTTGGCAACGTGCAGTCATTGACAGAGAAGAATCCCCTGGTGTATCAATAGCTCATGGTATGGGAACTGTGGGTGACAAATGTCAGATAATGCTGAAATTAAGTACCACAGCTGCCGCCCCTTATCTCTGTTATGTTTGCTTCTGATCAGTCATGCAAAGATTATTAGAGAAAGTCACAGACTTGCTGAAGCAGAAATCGGGAAGCAGAGTTAAAATTTCTGCATATTGCCAACATCAAAGCAGTTCTGCGCCTTGTTTATCTGAACACAAGCTGCCAGATGCGGGGTGTAGTGACACCTAGAAATATTGTCCTGTGGAAAACGCCATAAAGCCACCCCCTCAGACTTGCCTTTCATACTTTATTGTGGCTCTTTTACATATTCACTTTCTAAACATCTCTTAATCATGCAGGCTACCACATTAGGATGTAACTCTTATTGGCTACCCAGATCACTTTTGTCATGCTTACCTCAGCACTTGTGTTACTTGGTCTTATGGCTACTACAGTCTGGCTCCACAGGTCTCTGTAATGATAAAAAAATAGCCTACGCTTTCTGAGCAAAAATATCATGTCTTCATTTTCCTTTTCTAAACCAACGGATATTCATTACAGTCTGTCAAACTAAAAGGATAGCTTTGATATATCATCAGACCCACCACAGAGTAATTAGCTTACTTCAAGCAAACAACATATTTAAATTTTGCCAGCTTTTGTTTTGCTAAGCAAAAACATCTCAGGAAAATCAGCAAGACCTCAGCCCTTGCCCTGCAGTATATTCCATGTTTTGATGAATGATTTGAAAATTATGAGTAAGAGGAAATATCTGTGCATCTTCCGTGGGATGATATGGGTAATTTGGTGCAATCTATCACATTGCCCAGGTCAATAGTAGCCCTGTCCACAGTAATACCTTCAAGAATTGTTTCATATCAGGGTGGACCATTTTTTTTTTCCCCTGCTGTGTTACCTCAGGAGCTCCCTGTTCATGCCTCAAGACAGAAAAGAAATGTATTTTCTTCCTTTGAAACCTGCTGGCAGGTTTCTCTGACCAGTCTAAGACCATGTGGTCAGATACATGGCCAGGCTGAAAACGTGGCCAAAGACACATCTCAGGGCTATATCAGCAAGATTTCCTCTTTGGGCTGTGGTGTTTTACGATGCAATAGGTTGAGGCAGTAGATCCTATGGTTCTATAGCACTATGGTAAGCAAATGGGAGAGAGGGAGCAAATCTGGAATGACAGAAGATGATGCATTTCAGGATCAGCAGTGATTCAGTAGGAGCCACATATGTATCATCCCAGAAGCGATATTGCAGTATTGAGCTACTCTCAAATTCAAAACTGGAGCAGAAAGGGTGCATTGCAATTTTAAATATTCTATTAAGGTTTCTTTTCAGGGGAATTACCATCCATTCTCAGCTACTCACAGAAATGGTAAAATCAAGGAATATTTAGGGAGTGGAAGTGTTTTAATACTGGGTGGCAGAGCTCTCACAGGCTCTAATTTTATTCTGAATATTAGAAATCATTGTTCCCAGGAGAGACTTATTCAACACCTGAGAAGCATAATATTAATCGCTTCTCCCCAGTTCTAGTTTTCAGGTTACTCCTGGGTAAAGCAGGTGACCAGACACAATATTTTATAACGACAAAAAATTAAATGTGCCTGATTTAGTTCTTGGTTGTTCTCCAAATCACCACCATTAGCAGAAGCTATTATTATCTGTGTTGATTGTCTAAGCTTTACTCTTCCTTAAGACAGGCTTTATGAGTATATGGCATAGAAAAACATACAGGGGATCCAGACACATCAAGTGATCTCGGGCACATGCACACACATACACAAAGCATGTCTAAGCAGCCCCAAAACTCATTGACATAATAATAATAATAATAATAATAATAATAATAATAATAATAATGTGGTCTGTGACAATCCGAAGTTTAAAAAAAAGAAAAAAGGGGGGGGAGGCAGGGGGGAATTAAGCATGCCAGTTAATGAATAGGCTTCACAATGTCTTGTGGACTTAAAAATCTTGGAGTGCACTTGGACATTAAATTTATGTCTACCTTTGCCCTTCCTTTCTCCATCCATCTTGATAGCTCTCAGTGGATGAAAATCTCATCAGTATTAGAGGAGGGGGAAAGCCAGAGAAAAGGCTCATGGATGTTTTTTTTGGGCTCTGTTCTTTGAAAGCCCCCCTTCACCAAATACTTTTTTTGTGCCCTCTGAAAGCAGAACAGAGATGATGAAATTCCTTGGTTCCTTTCTCCATCCTTCTAGTTTCCTTGAGGTCACCCAGATGAGTGCTTGTCCCTCACTGACTTTTAGGAAACTCCCCCCACAGTGTTCTTTTTTGATATATCAAGAGCTCCTTTCAGTACAATTCTACTGTGGTGTCCCCACACCTTTTTGAGGTGAATCAGTGCTAATCCATGAACAAGGAATCAAGGGTCAGTAGAAATATCCAGACTAGAGTTGCTAATTTGGTCTCATAGTTACAAATTCTTCCTGTATCCATCCTGTGGCTACTCTTAGGTTGATTTATGTTACCTGTCCTGCACCCACATTCCTACTACTTCTCAGTTATTTCCAGTCCTGACTTTGTCCTTCTTTAGCTGGTTAACTCTGTCTGATTCCTGTGCTCAAATGTTTCAGCTGTTCATTCACAGCTTTGAAGCTCTGAGTGTCCTGGGGGACATCGGGAAGCTGCCAGGGAGCTGAGTGCACTAATGCTTTAGCACATTACCTTCCCTCCACTGAGCAGCAGACCTTGACCTCAAATCTCTTCAGAGCATCTTCGGGATAGGTCCTGTTCCCAGTCCTGTCCAGACCAACAAACAGAACTTGGATCAGGTGTTCAGACTCAGATTCATAAGAAGGTGAATATAACTCTTTTGTATTGATTTTCATTTGTATCTGGGTACTTGTGCACATCTAGGGATCTGATTTTCTATAGCATAATGAATCATCACAGAAAATAAACCCTTCCTCTTTCATTTTAGATAAGTCAATAGTAATCTCCTCATCAGCTGTCTATATCAATTTATAGTTAGAATTGAAATATTCCGATTTTATTTTCTGCCTAAAAACAGACAGTTGTCATCCACATTTTTCATTTCTTCCTAAGAACTCTGCTTTTGTTTAGTATGCAAGTCAGTATATATGCATATATAAACACGTGTGCACGTCTACACATATATGCAAATATGCAAGCCCTTAGAATGGGTGCACACATCTTTTTCTGAATTGCAGTCATGCTAAACAAAATCCCTCCAGGGCTTTTCTCACCACTTCTTTTCACATGTTTGACAGTTTCCCAGGGAATTAGTCTTACTGCATTATCGGATATGTGTTCTAAATAATTAAATTTGACAATTCTGTGGGAGAAATCTCAGAAAAAAAAAAAAGAAAAAAAAAGAACTGTAATCTCTGAATGCAGAAATATATTGGGAGGGTTCTTATTTTTTCTCCAAGTTACCATATCCCTCCTTTTGTCTGTATCTTCTACCCCATTAAAGGCCATTGCTCATCATCTTAATATGCAGAATCTCATCTCAGCAGGTACATTTCATTTATTGAAACATTATTTGAGAACAACTTTATTAAAGATTCAAGATGCCAATACAAGATGACATAGTGCATAGCAGCTTGTAACATGGAAAGCTTTACAGAATTCAACAGTAGGCAAGACACAGTGTGAATTACAGAAAGGAGCAATGTTAAACTGATCCCTGGTGAATAAATTAAAAGTGTTTAGTCACATGGTCAGGAATGAAGACAGACAGGAGCGGAGGGGCATAGACAAAAGACAAGAAACAGTGTTTGACAAGACATGGGGAAGGACTGAGAAATAGGAAAAATACTACCTCTAGATTACAGGATGTGCAGAGAAGGCTGTGGGGCTCAGGAGAAAGTGGGACCAGGAGAGGCAAAGAAGTTCTGCTTTCTTAAGTTTTCTGTTTGACTGAAGTTTATTATAAAAAGTGAAACCTATCCTTTTTTAGACTTGGGTATGGACTTCCATTGGAGATTATTCCCAGCTCTGCCTTGGGGATCAGAGTTTACAGTGGTCTAATGTGTTCCTCCAGTGAAGGACTTGGCCCCCATAAATTGCAAGACCTTTGCTTGACTAAAACTCTTAAGCAAGTTCATTGCACAACAGAACAAAATACAAACCAAAAACCGAATATCAGAACTCAACATATATGATGAATAGCTGGGGAGAAACATAATGAATAATATTATTCAGTAAAGAACATCATTTAGCTGCAGTCAGAATGGAGTACTGGGTAAAGAGATTTGCAAATAACATATTTGAAATACACTGAGAACAAATTTATCCAAAGCATCAGCAAAAACAAGTTGAAACTTTTTGCCCATATCATGTTTTTGTACAAAATGTCCTTTTTAAAATAAATAAATAAATAAAATAAAAATAAAAATAAAAATAAAAATAAAATAAAATAAAATAAAATAAAATAAAATAAAATAGTCCCCAAGAATAAAATGTTCACAAGAGCTATTTAATTGCCAATTAGGGATCTCTCAAGTTTTTGTTTATGGTAGAAAAATAGTCTTCAAAGGATGCTCAGTAAAAGAAACTTGATTAATACCACTTTCTGACCTTTTGAAAATAATCCTTTGTGAAGCATTTTTTAAGAGTCTGTTAATAGGAAATAGAAAACTGAAAAATACTGAATAAAAATAAAAACATTGCCGTATTCTTCCACAAGCAAGGAAACGTCCACATTCTGCTCTCCTTGTTGACAACGTGCTTGCCTTTTCCACCAGTGAAGCCCCATCTGTGTCCCCTGAAGTTACTAGGACAGATGTTCACACTTCTCTAGAATCAAAGAAAAGGTGCCAGCATACTTTGTGTAGTAAATAAGGTTCTGGCATGTTCAAACCCTACCTCTCTCCACTGCAACAATCATGCTATAAATCAAAAGATTCCCCAGTGATGCATGGTCTTCCAGTGTATGCCTTCCAGTATTTTTATCAGCTTGTTCCATCATAAATTACAGCCTTTTCCTTTTGACTTTTTTTTTTCCTAGTCATTTCTTTTATGGGTCCACCATCTTTTGCAGATAGGGGAAAACAAAAAAATCAATAGGGCAGAAAAAGAATAGTTCAGAGGAGAGGAAAGTGAGTGTGGCCCAATGTATGAGGCATAACACTGTTAGCTAAAATATCTGGATTATTTCCCTTGTTCTGCTCATGAATTTCATCTTCTTGTTTTTATTTGCTCTTGCACTCACCGAAGTTCCTTAGGCCAGACACCTTACCTCAAGTCTTGCTTGTAACGTATGTAGTATAGCTGAACCTGACATACTTTAGAGACATCCAATAAGAAAAAAAATTAGTAATAGGGTTGATACATATCCATCTGATGTGTATGGAGTGTGATGGCTACTGTCTTCATCACAGAACATTTCTGCATAAAGTATTTGAGACTACTTTCTTAAGAATAGAAGTCCTAATATAAGAGTATTATACTTTTCCCATGGCAGGTCCATAATCCCATTTACCAATTCACCAATAAGTTGCCATTCAACTCAGTGATGCCAGCTTAAAGAGAACATGTAAGAACATGAAGAAGCAGAGGCTGTAAGCAGCAACCCATGGCCATAGTCACAGTGAGTGAAGGTCTTCATGGAAGGTGAAGGTTTCCAGTTAGCCTTTTGCTGTACCCTTAGCTGACAGCAAAGCAGAATTGAGCCACCACAGAATCACATCTCAGCTAGAAATACAAATTGGCAAGATATTTCATTACTCTGTTTTCAGGGAAGTTCTTCTCAAGAAAGGACACCCAGATGAACTCAGAAAATCTATAAGTTTGGGTCCAATTTCATAATGAAAGTGCCCACTTTCAAGTAACCTTGTGAGTAGACAGAAAACAAGTTTGCAACTTTTCTGTATTCATTTTACTTCATAGTTAGGTGCAAAAATAACCAAATGACATGAAAGGATGTGTTCTCCATGTATAAATGCTCATTAACTGAGATGAGAAAACAAGAGAAGGCTCAAGAGAGACCTTTGTAGTGATTTCCAGTCTTTTTTGGACACCCAAAGCAGACTTTTTCACAGATATGCTATACTCAGACAAATCCATCTTTATGCTTGGGAAGTCCCCAGTCACTAAACTTCAGAACTTGATTTAGGAACCTAATTCTCATTTCAGGGTTCATCTCCTGTTTGAATCAATGCAATGTGCCAAAATCTCTTAAAGAGCGGGATCTTTGTTAGGAAAAAAAAAAAAAAAAAAAAGAAAAGTGAATATCTCTAATCTCTCTTGCACAATTCCACAGATATGACAGATACCTTCTTAGTTACAAGTTCTCTGCTCCTGTGCTCCTGTCCTTCCCAACATGAGGAGGAGATGGCTCGGGGTGTATTTACATTGAAAAAATCCACAGAGAGGTGCCCTGGGCACAGAAAAAAAAAAAAAAAGAGATTTCTAAAGCTCTGGGACCATGAAGATCCTGAAATAAAAATTCCTGTTCACTGACTTATGGTCTTCTCCCTACATGCAGCCAGCTGAGTAGGGTGACTGTTTGGGAATATGAAATTACCTGGAGAAACAGTTACTTTGACATCCGGAGTGGATGCAAGGAAGAACTGGTGAAATTCTCTTCAGTAAGAAAGCTACCAGCAGCCAGCATAGAACTGGGTTCCTCCTCCAGACCACAGCAAACTCCTGGATTTCACAAACAAACACCAAAAATCTCAGAGCCACTTTAGTTCCTTTCTAAACTTGGAACTACCCCTGTATTCCTAGCACAAAGGTTTTTTTGTGTGTGTGTGATAAAGGGAAAAAGTTAATTACACAATTCCTCCTGTTCTCTTCTGGATTATGCTAGTGCAGTCTAGACTTGCAATTTAGAAAGCTGTTTATAAGCAGCTGCTTGGCAAAGAGCAGACATCTTTCTTGTAGTCCAGTACATTTAAATATTTAAAGGCCAGCTGCACAGAGCAATGTCCCAGAACATTTTCACTGGGACATGGTGACTCATACACAGGCAGAGGAAATGAATTGGACTTTCTGCCACAAGATGGGGCTCTGCCTGCCCTGCTTCACCATACAACCTGTTTTATGCTTTACTTCCTCTCCTGCGTGAAAAATCATTGTTTCCTCGGTTATAATATGTCTTTTTCTTCTTCTTCTTCTTCTTGTTTTGCTGTTCAGCAGCACATTTATTTTCCATGGCAAGAAAACAACTTTTCTGTCTTGTCCCTAAACAGACACAGAAAACTGACAAAGCCTCCAGGATCCCCTTGTATGAGATAGATGAGCTGTACTTACAGAATTAAAGCAAAACCTTTATTGCAGAGGAAAATGATGCTATAACCACGCCATCTGTTTCATAGCCTCCTGGAACAGAAAGCATTCACGCAGGTTTCCTGCTTCTTACTATTTCAGCATTTTGCTCCTAAGAAGCAGAGGACCAATGACCAGGTTCTGATGTTTAGTGCTCACCAGCAAATCAGTAACAGGCTGAATTTGGCACATCTGTGCCAGATCTTCATCTTGAAATCAAATGTAACCTTGTATTACAGCAAAACAATTATTAGTGCTGTGGTTGTGCCTGGGGGCTTTAACTGGATCTTCACAATGACTGGTAGTTAACACATACATAATAAAACTAATTTGTGCCCTAAGGACTTCTAATGGCTTTACATCATGGAGGTTCAGATGGCTGAAAACTGAGCACCATTTCTTTGATATGGGAGGGGACAGTTTTGAATACTTTTGCTGTTTTCTATATATCAGGTATCAAATGCCCAAAGTGAATCCCATTGCTTGTACTTACTGTGCATGAAGATGTTCGTACCAGAGCTGCCCATCAGCTTTATCCATGTAGTGTTGCAAACCAAGTCACTATGTTCACCTTAGCAGGCAATAACCCAGCTTCCCTCTCCCTGCAGTGGGGAATGTTCCCAATTGGCAGGCGCTTGGGATGAGCGCTGCTGAGGGTGACCATACACAGCTCTGGCACTGCATGGTGACCACCTCTTGAGGCAGGGAACCACCATGCACATACCTTCCTGTTCAAGTGTCATGCATGTTCAGTGAACGTCTCAACTTATGCAGCAAAGAAATCTGGTTCCTTCTCTGTCCACACCACCCCAAACCTCCTTGTAACTGCTTCCAAAGAGTAAAATTAAAAAATGGTGATCAACAGAATGGCTCATGGAGGATATCTGGGCAAGTCTATCCTCCAAAAATGTGGCAGCTGTGTCTGCCATGTTTTCCCATACATTATCAAACACTGCAGTCTGGAGAATCTGGTTCTTTTTTTTCTCTTTTTTTTTTTTTTTTTTTTTTTTTTGCCACTTGCTCCTGTGTGTCTTTTACATATCCCATTGTTCACCCTAAGTATAAAATGAAAATGATCATATTCATGAAGGTAATTTAATTGAGTTATGAGCCGTTGGGACCACAGGCCCTTGACAACCCTCTACATTTCTCATAGTCTGCTAGTAACATTCTGTTAGCAGACATCTTGCATAGTCTGCTAAATTTTTGCTATAGAAAAGTGTCACAAATTCATTGAACAGTTGCAAGCCATTTAGCATGGTTTTGCAGAGCACTGATGGCCTGTGAATCAACATGTTACCCTTAGAAACATAGAAAACAGAGGCCTCTGAATGACTGAAAATCTCTTTTCTACATAATTTTTATTTGCGCTTCTTCTGCTGTTACATACTTATAATTTTTCTCAGTAAGTTCTACATGCTGCTTATCTTACAAACAAAGAAAAAGTATTCACATCTTCCTAAATCACAAAAACAGCCTTTATCACATTTAAGACTGAGATCCAGAAGAATGCTTTTGGCTCAAGTCCTGTCTTCTGTGACCTAAAGTTGCCTCCCTGTACAAGCTCATTATAAACCTGTCAAAATTACTTTAAATGAGCAGGTCTTTCTCTCCACTAGTCCAGCTGGAAGATTGTCCAGTACCTTGCTGTTTTGCTGATATGGGGTTCTTCTTACTTTCAGGTTAAAACTTCTCAACCCTGAGAAGAGGCCATTTTTGTGCCACTATTTGCAGAACAGAGTTCTGTAAAAAAGAATGCCAGAGGCTTTCCTTTGTTTGGAAACAAGTTACTTTTACAAAAGGGCTATGAAGTATTGTAACGAATTAGGTAGGTAGTGGGCGCAGGGCTCCCAGTAAAAATGAATAAGTATTTCTAGTGTTCAGAGGGGAGGGAGGTTTTGGTGGGGAAAGCTGGCAGCACTGTGCTGCCCGAAGCCGCTGCAGGATGGGGAGTGGGGTCAGTAGGACAGGACAGGACATGGGGGACAGGGGGGAGGTGGGACCAGGACGGGGACCTGGGGCCGGTGGTGCCGGGAGCAGCACCAGGCCTGTCCCCAGCTGCCCACAGTCCCACAGGTGAGGCCAGCGCTGCTGTGGGCGGTGCTGCTGAGGCTGGGCCAGGCCGCACCGCTGGGCCATGAGATAAGTGTCCTGCCAACCTTCCGCCACTGCTCGGACCACCACTGTGCCTGCACTACTGGTTGGTGGAGGCGCAGAGCAACCCCCAGAGCAGCCCCCTGGTGCTATGCCTGAACAGCAGCCCTGGCTGCAGCTCCATGGAGGGTTTCCTGAAGGAGCATGGCCCCTTCCTGATCCAGCCTGAGGGGGTCAGCGTGAAGTACAATGACTGTGCCTCAAACAAGATTGCCAACACGCTCCACCTGGAGTCCCTCGCTGGCGTTGGCTTCTTGTGCTCCGAGGACAAGAAGTATGCCAGGAATGACACAGAGGTTGCTCACAACAACTACTCGGCACAGAAGGAAACCTTCCGGCTCTTCCTTGAGTACTTCAAGAATGACCTCTTCTTCATGGGGGAGAGCTACGGTGGAGTTTACATCCCCACGCTGGCAGAGTGGGTGATGCAGCACCCCAGCCTCAACCTGAAGGGAATCGCTGTGGGAAACGGCCTCACCTCCTATGAGATCAATGACAACTCACTGGTTTACTTTGCCTATTACCACAGCCTGCTGGGGACCCAGCTGTGGCAGGACTTACAGGCCTTCTGCTGCTCCCAGGGGAAGTGGAACTTCCATGACAACCCCAACCTTAACAGCACACTCAAGATGGAGGAGATGATTCAGATTGTAGAGGAGTCTGGCCTCAACATCTACAATCTCTACGCCCCGTGTGCTGGCGGTGTCCCTGGAAGCATGAGGTAGTGAAGGTGACTATCTCATCACACACAACCTGGGAAACTCCTTCATCCGTATGCCAATGAGGTTCTTTTGGCCACAGAACCTGTTCTGGATGCCTGTAGCCTGGAAGAAGGTCTGGATGGACCTGCCATGTACCAACTCCACAGTCCCTACCATGTATCTGAATTCCCTGGAGGTGAGGAAGGCTCTTCACATCTTCCCTGATGCCCTGGAGTGAACCGCAGCTAAAAGTGCCTGTACATGCAGATGAATGACCAGTACCTGAAGCTGCTCAGAGCCATGAAATACTGGATCTTGGTGTACAGTGGGGATGTCGACATGGCCTACGACTTTCTTGGGGATGAATGGTTTGTGAACTCCCTGTGCCAGAAGGTGTAGGTGTCTCGCCGGCCCTGGCTCTACACTGAAGGAGGCGAGAAGCAGATTGGAGGCTTTGTGAAAGAATTCACTAACATTGCCTTCCTCACTGTCAAAGGAGCCAGCTACATAGTGTCCACGGACCAGCCCCTTGCTGCCTTCTCCATGTTCAGATGTTTCATTAAGAATGAATACTGGATAGAAATGATGAAAAATGCTCTCTGTACAGATTGGACAAAAACTCTTTATTCCTTCAGTACTTCCTTTCTTGCACAGCCATTTCCAGACTAGTTGCCATTAATTATTAGTTTTAGGAACAGTGGATTAATGAAGATAAACGATCCTGCAGTCTCTGAAATACAAAGCCATTTGTACAGTCCATTTGGTAGGTCTGCATCCAGTTCAGAGCACCCAGACAGATGTTTCTACCATAAGCACTGTCACCAGAATTGTCAGTAGCCATCAGCCTCATTAACATCTTCTCTAAACCCAGGCCAAGGACCAATGTGCTACTGAAAGCAAATTTCCCTTAGAGATTATTTCTGCCAGCATAGTTTACAATGATTTAGCAAGGGGCAGTGTGAGAAACAGCTGTCTCTACTATTCAGTGGGTGAAAAAATTGCATTTTTTCAGCACAATCACTATGACATTTCTCACTAGTACCGATCAGTGCTTGAGGACATATCAGTGGCTGCACTTTTAGAATAGAGTTGCTTATTCATCTCAGTATGGCAGAAAGGAGGTTGGGGAAAAGGATTTATTTTTCCAGATCACAGTGATGGCCCAACCTCAATGAGGGTGTGCTGTTCCTGAGTAAATAGGTGCTGCCTTTGTAACAAAGTTCTCTTGGTATAAAAAGGTTGGAAGGAAAAACAAACCAAGACAAGACAAAAACAAACAAACAAAAAAAAAAAAACACTAACACCACCTAGTTCTCATGAAGTATAACAATTGAAAGGAAAAAAAAAAAAAAAAAAAGAGAGAGAAAGAAAGAAACAAAAAAAATAGGAAATTCACAGAGGAACAATGGCAGGATTTTATTTTAAATGAACACTTTTCAGGTACTTTGAAAGGCTATGAAAAAATGCAGTACAAACACTTTATTTCCCTCTCTTACCTAAGTCTCATAAACAGTGTAATCAGTTTTGCTGAAATTTTAGAGACTAAAAAAAAAAAAAAAAAAACAATATCCTCAGCCAGAGGAACAGCCCAGCACAAAAATTTCATCACAAAGGGTTAGCAAAACAATTGCAAGCAAACTCATAAAGGTGAAGTTTCAAGCAATCTTATCTCTAGACAGTCCTGCCAACTTAGTTTGTATGTTCTCTCCTTCTTACACATTCTCACTATTCTGCTTTGTTCTACTGATCTCTTTTTTCTCTATTATTCTCTTTTTGAATAACACTGAAAGGAGATTTTTTGTTCTTTCCTTTCCTATCACTTCTAAATAGAAACAAACCTTGTAATCAATGACATGCATATCTGGTTTTCTCCCCAATGACGTCTGAGTGGATTTGAAACTCAAAATATAACCATTTGCCACGTTCTGGTTAAATGATCTGATAAAAAAGGGACTTTGTGCCTCTCTTCCTCTAACTGGTCTTTTGTATGAAAGGTACAAATGCAAACATGTAAACGTGAATGTGGTATATGAACAGAAGTATCATTCTGCATGATTTCCTGCACTTTCTCACACAACAAAACCTTTGTAAAATGGAGGGATAGAGAGGTGTATTGTTCAAGGTAATTAGGAAAAGTATACAAGCCATCATCATTAGTGGTTCATAACACAGCAATGAAAACATGATTGCAGCTTAGCCCTAACTCTTTAGCTGATAGAGCAGGGCCACTACAGCAGAACTGTGGAGAAAAGATGTATGACAAGAGGTTTGTAATGATTTACAGGGTTTTCCTTAATTGCACAATCAGTTGTTTGTTCCAGCTAATTGAGTTCCCCTTCCAGTAATTACTCTTTGCAGTTCTTTATGCCACTGTATTTCATGATCAACTTTTCATACAGCTACCTTAGCTCAGTTACCTCCCAAGACTTTTCTGCCTCATTCAACTGAATTAGTATTGTTTCCAGAGTGGTTCATGAGGAATGATGGATTTACTCCTTATATAATTTTACTATTGTGCTTCACAGAATCACAGAATCACAGAATTGTAGGGGTTGGAAGGGACCTCGAGAGATCATCGGGTCCAACCCCCCTGCCAAAGCAGGTTCCTTAGATCAGGCTGCCCAGGTAGGCAGCTGCTTGCCTCTCTAAAGGGTGTGGAGGGGTGCAAAGGGGGATATAGATGTTTTCTTCCAGGTGTCTTACTAATGCTTTGGAGTCTTGTTCTTTATTCCAGAAGTCATTGCTACACCTGAGGCCAAAATTTGTCTCCAACTATTGTCCGCCACTTCCTTGACTTCTAAATGTCTGTATCTGACAAGATTAAAGAGAAGAAAATACTCCATGTTTAATGGAATCAGAAACTACTAAGAAAAGTCTGTGTTTATATATGAGACTATAAAACTAAGGAAGAAATATTTAATGAGAATATAAAAATTAAAAATTGAAAAGGCTGTGATACCAGGATGAATGGAAGGGGTGACAGCTCTGGAGGCTGTTGTGCGATCTGCAAAGATTTGCAGACAAACTTTTATTTTTTCCGTCACTTGTGAAATGTTAGCTGCTCCTGGTTGTCTGCTGCTGTTTATTTTTAAGCAGTTTTACTACTCTATTATGTTAACCAATGTTACAGTATCTATTTTAACTCACATATTTATGAATGTCCTTTCTATGTTATGGGAAGTTGTGAATCCTTCCTCTATGATTGTTTACACATGTACCAAGAGGCACCTATTTAAACTTCCTATGACCCCTTGAGTCTGAAAAAAAAATGCCTTTAGATCTCATTTATTAAGAACTTTTGAACTTTTCCCCTACACCTACTTCTATTAGCTGTAAATGATTTCTGTGCACTTTTTTAATGTTTCCATTTTTAGGATTGCCAGATGTATAACAGTAATGATGATTTGTATATCTCATACTCGTTGACATTTTTGGAACTTCTGTTTTTAAGATAAGCAGATGGAGGTTAGCTGAATTTCACCAAGCTATATATTGCAAACAGATAGGACATAAATAAGGTAGCATGAAACAATGTTCTGAGCTGACCTCCATTTTCATCTGCTCTGTTACTACCACAAGCCAAATATCAATATCATATGCTTTATGTCTATGCTTGCTTGTCTTTTATAGTCTTCAACAATAAACCAACAAGTGGTGGAATGTCATTACTCTGCTGAGGTTTTATACAGTATAGACACAGATAATTTTCAGCATTTCTTCTCCTGCATATTGTGATGGATTCACAGCAATGGGTAGCTAAGCACCATCATTTCACTGTCTCGCTCCCCCTCCTCAAAAGAACTGGGGGATTAAAAAAGATGAAAAAAAGCTCATGGGCTGAGGTAAGGAGAGGGAGGTCGCTCATCAATTATCATCACCATCATCATCATCCCATACTCATCTCTGGTGAGGCCACACCTCGAGTACTGCGATCAGTTTTGGGCCCAAGTTGTGCCAGGGGAGGTTCATATTGGAAATTAGGCGAAATTTCTTCTCAGAAAGAGTAGTTAGGCATTGGAATGTGTTGCCCAGGGAGGCGGTGGAGTCACCATCCCTGGGGTTGTTTAAGGGAAGGTTGGACTTAGTGCTCAGGACATGGTTTAGTGGACGATATTGGTGGTAAGGGGATGGTTGGACCAGATGATCTTGGAGGTCTTTGCTAACCTTAATGATTCTATGATTCTATGATCACAGACAAAACAGACTCAGCATAAGGGAGAATAATGTCATTTATTTCCTACTAATAACAGACTGGAGCAGTAAGAACTAAAAACAAACTAAAAATACCTTCCCTCATCCACCTTCTTCTGCCGCCTCCCTCTGCAGCTCAGGGGAACAGGGAATGGGGGCTGCAGTCAGTCCATGACACTTTGTCTCCACAGCTCCTTCATGGTCACTCTCTGCCCCTGCTCCACGCGGGGTCCCTCCCACGGGATGCCGTCCTTCCCAAACTGATCCTGCGGGGACTGCCCACAGGCAGCAGCTCTTCAAGAACTGCTTCCATATGGGTCCGTACCATGGGGTCCATTTGTCAGGAAAAAACTGCTCCAACACGAGTCCCCCACCGGTGGCAGCTCCTAATATTTTTTTTATTTTTTTATTTGTTTTTATGTACTGAAGTTATTTGTCAAATGGAACCTTAGTTTTAAAATTGTTGTGGACCTCTTAAACTACTTACTCTGCCCTTCAAAAAATAATAAAGTAAAGTAAAGTAAAGTAAAGTAAAGTAAAGTAAAATAAAATAAAATAATAAAATACAATACAATACAATACAATACAATACAATAAAATAAAATAAAATAAAAATACAAGCTTGTATTTTAAGAACTCCTTAAAATAAGCTCTTCTTATATCTGAATAGGATATTCATCTTGGATGTCTGAGCAAATTTGGAAAATATAGTGGATGCCTCATACCAAACAAATGAGTATAGTGATTAAAGCCAATATATCCAATGTTAAGCATTGAAAGCATCATTGTCCAGAGTGCTATGAAACTCCTTGAGTGCGTCACCATGAGTTTGTTTTTGTTGTTTGTTTTTTGTTTTGTTGTTGTTGTTTGGTTGGCTGGGTGGGTGTGTGTTTTTTTTTTCATTGCTGTTGAAAAAGAAACTTGAATTTGAATGAAGAAAAATAAAAATGATTGTGCACCACATCCGTTTCCAGTAAGTTTAATTTCTTAATTATTTGTAGGGTCATTCCCTGAGAGCTGCCAAGGTGTGACTCATTTTTATTAAGGACTGTGCCATCTAAAACTGTTCATCAATATCTTTAAGCCTTTCATTTTTCTCAGCCAGTGTTCCTTTTAAGCAGAACTCAGTGCACTGGATTCAATTGCTTTAACTCTAGTGAAAAGCAAGCTCACATCAAATATGCTGAAAATGATGTAACCTTTATCACAGACCTAGATAGGGGACTAGGATGGAGTCCCTAGCTATAGAAATAAGTGCTCCTGTTGAGCCTTGGGGATAGTTTAGCCTACAGATCCATACTGAGTCGATGTCCAAAGACTGCTATTAGGAACACTGCTTTTGAGCCTATTACCTTTTAGAGAGGCCTTTCAAAAGGACTTTTTGATTCATATCATCAAAAACCTCATGTCAATTTTTTTCAAGAAGAAGGATTTATGCTAAATGTCTGATCAAATTCTGTTCTGCAGTTCTGTTTATGACGCAGACCCAGGTCTTTTACAGACTAGTCTACTCTGCTGTAATATCTACAGTCAAAAACAAATAAATATGGACAAACTCAACACCAGAAGCTGGTCCCATTCCTGTAATGGCTGGAGTTTCATTTTCTAAGCTGAATACTTGAAGACTGGGGAGAAGGTTGCTAATCTTTTTGGCTAGTTCTGGATAAAAAGTTTTCTAAGTGTAAAATGATTTATTGATATTCTTTCCATAAAGCTGAGGGAAATAGAGAGGAACTGAGCAATGGGTGATCCAAGAATACTGATTTGGCACTGTTCATTAAGGCCATTGCATTATAAATGATCATGAAATGCACTATTTAGAATTCTAACAACCCCAGTAAGGGCAGCACATTTATTTTTAGAGAACTGTTAGGAACAATTGCTCAGTCCTCCTAATAAACAGCAGCAGCCGCAAGTAGAAATTAACTGCTGTGTAAACACAGTTGGGATGTGTACGTGTCTGTGTTAGTGTGAATGAACTGTGTTGCACAGCAGACAAATATCAGCCAACAAACTACTTTTGCTGCAACAAATCCTACAGGAAATGCTCTGCTAGCTGGTGTGATTTGAGGACGGCTCTTGCTGCAAAAGCCCTGTATGCTAAATGTGGGTTGTGGCTATTTTGTAGTTGTATCTTCATGGACCATCAAGACTACAGGAACCACTCTGCCTAGTAGGAGTGCTTGTTGAAAACATCTTCAATCCAAAAGGCTGTCTGGAGACATTATTTCAATAGAGAACATCACCTTGGAAGGTCTTCAGGAACACCTATTACTGCTAATATGATGGGTGAAATTCAAGTGCTTAGATTAGAAGAACTGTTCACTGAGTATCAAAAGTATTAGATAAATTACATGCCTAAATTATGCAAACTAAAATTCATTTTGAATTATTATCACTTAATCATTAATAAAGTTAGCTTGGGCTTACTTCCAGGGCCTTCCTTAAATTCTCCTCATTGCTTAAATTGGGAAAAAGTGTGTGCTTTTCCTTCAGCTAAGACATGTTCTGGATCACTGTACATTTTCATTTAACAGCCACTTTCCAGCTTCAAGGAAGCTTTCTTTCGGGTGTTATTGCATGTAAACAATATTTCTAGGGATTTCTTACCCCTAAGTAAAATGACAGCTTTCCTCTACACTTTTTTGAATCTCTGTTGTCTTTGATGAACATACAAAACCCCAAAAGTAAATAGATACATGTCTAATTGATTTAAAAAACATGTCTAAGATTACTTGTAAGTTTGGACTCTATGGTGCACAAAGCAGTTTATCATTGAGACCATTGTTTTTCCTTCAAGGTTTCCTGAAGAATATTTTACCTTGAAAAAGAAATGTCATTAGCTGGGATTTAAATACTTATTTGAAAATATAAAATTATTCTCAGTTTTGCATGTCTTTGAGTCTGTATTGTGTGGAGGTAAAGGGTGTTTTTTTTTGATTGTTTGTTAATTTGATTTTTATTGAATCATCTCCCAGGTGAACAAGGTATGGAAAATTGAGTCAAGAAAATGGAATTTCATCTCTGAAAAAAATAGAGAGTCAAGATGCTATTTTAAAAATTCCAACTTAAGCCTGAAACATGCAAGTCTAAAAACTTCTCCCGACCTGGTCACGTTTAAATGTGTTTTCTCAGGGCCCACTGAAAAGGCTCATACTGAAAAATCATAAAATATTAATTTAGATGTTGACTTAAAAAAAAAAAAAAAAAAGACAACTAAAATTAGCTTAATGTTTAAATACAAAGCCACTTGAAATTGGAACACTTTTTTCTTCCTTTTATGAATGTCAAAGCAATTTTTGGACAAGACTGGCCCATTTTTAGCTTAGAAATTCATCCAAACTAACTCTTTTCTGACAAAAAGTAGAGTTTTAACAGAGCTGCTTTTTACAATGAACAAAATCATTTCAGGAAAAATTCTTAACTACATCATGGTATTAACTCTTAATAGTGAAGCAATTTGGACAAAGACATTTTAGTGACCAGTATGGTATATTCAAGACAGGAAGTGATTCCCCATTGTCAAAAAAAAGCAGCCCAAAACATGAGTTGAAGAATCATTTTGCCCTATAGGAACATTGTGAGGATAAACATGTTGCTGACATGTTCAGATGGCCTTTGGATATGGAAATAGATAAATAGTTCATCCAAATGCAAGATTAGTGTTCTGTGGTTTGTGAACTGTTTGTGATATGCAGTTTCTTCTGAAACACTCCTGTTACACACCTGAAGAAATGTTGTTTTATATTTCACATCTACATATGACCTATGAAGAAATTCCTACATTGGATCCTCAATTCTAGAGGGCTTTGTTAGGACTTAGGAGTTCAAAAGCAGCTGAAAATCACCACATTAAGCTGCTGAGGAAAGTTTCTAACTGGGGAGTCTCAGAAAAAAATGATTTTTCCCTATTAATGCTTTTTGAACCTCCTTCCATTACCAGTGTTGGTGGGTTGCTCTTTTCTTTTGTAAATACAAACATTCTGTTCCACAATGCTGCCAATTAAGGCATTCCCTGTGTGTTTTGTTTTTACTGTAGCTGAAAATAAATTTTAATTACCTTTGGAGACTTCGCTGTCATTTCCATGCCAGAAGGGTCTGAAATGAATACGCCCCTCACAGCCCTTTAGCGGGCAGAAACACACAGGCATCACCAGTTAAGAAGAAAAAAACTGTCCACCACCTCGTCATGTTTTATTTTTAAAGTGTTTGCTTGGCAGACTCCTTCTTTTCTGTTCCTCATGTTTTCAAGGACATACTATAACTGACAAAGAGTAGCTTGCAACCTCATGGATGTCTGGAAGACAAGTGCTTCCTAAATCTCTCAAAGTGACTGCAAGGCTGTGTTTCAAATTTAGAGCCATGCAGCTCGGGAGGGCTGCACTTTAACAAATTCTTTCTGCTCATCCAGCAGTGCAACACACAATTCCTGTGATTAATAAAAAGCCACAGGTTACTGCCTGTCCAAATCTATTAACCCTGTATGAAGGTCTACTACAGAGTCAAGGGTTCTTCATGAAACTTTCTCTTCTCCTGGCAGCTATATCTTTTCATGCATTGAGATTACAAACATCTGCTTTTAATCAGATCCTCTAGAGCTTCATAGAGAGTTTTGATTGCTGATTAGAGAATGATGCTTGCCCAGATTGCTCTGTTTAGTTTTCCTTAAAGGCTCACTTGGAGGGTGAATGTCTTTTTTCACAGTCTGTACTTGCAAAGGGAATTAGAAATGATGAGTTTGGGAGTGTTCTTAGTTATGAAATTTCCAACCAGTCTGGCATAGGTCAACAAAGATGTACTATTTTAGAGTCATGTGCATTGGAGGTGGCCACTGCCCAGCTCAAGGCTCAGATGGCATTTTGTCATCTCCCAGGTCAGTAGTGCTATGTTTCTGACAATGGAAGGCAGTAGCTAGCTTTTAGGAGGTTCATTTATGAGGGGTTTTGCCACAAGGCACTAGACTCATGTGCAAGACAGAGCTGGTGGCTCTGAGTTGATTTGCTCATGGTTTGCTTCTGGGTCTCTGCCCCTTCCCTGTGTGTGGTCAAGGAGACCTTTTCCTACTTTTCTCTAAAGAAGTTTTACCATCTTATGCTCAGAGAAACTTGATGTTTCTGATCCAGTAAAAGAATCTGGGCTGACTTATAACTATCAAGAAAACTGCTGGTGAAGCAGTCTGAACTTTTCCAGATATGGCAGTGTGAGCTATGTTGAGAAAAGCACCTACTAAGAGTGAAGAAAGTAAAAAAGCTGGAGAATGAGTTTGTACAGAAGAAAGAGGAGGAAAAATCTCTTTTTGGCTTAAGATTCTTGCAGACTGTGTAGTGAAAGTTGTATTTATAAAACACAGATTTTTGCCTCCTTTGGAGAATTAATTCCTACCTACCAGGAAACTGCCAGCAGGTTCAAGCAGTAGCTGGCAAAGCTGGCCATGTATGCAACAACTTATCGGCAGCCTGTGCAATAATGCACAAATCTTAATGGAAAAGCTGAGCAACTGCCAGAGAAAACAGCCTGAGGGAAGGAAGAACAAGCTGATATTCAGAACTCCTGAATCATGGGGTTGGAGAAAAAAACTGCTTTGAAGCTCTTTGTTTTCTGCTTTCAGGCATGGAGTTATGAAGGGGGCTAAAGCAGTCCTCAGCCCTGCAGGTACCAGCATGTAAAACATATTTATTCCTGTGTCATTGACATGTAGCTATGCAGTCTTGTTGAATTCAGATCAGGATTTCCTATTTTTATCCTGGCCCTTTCTTTCTTAGTCTTAGTCAACCAATTGCTTCTCTTTCTATGATATACTTCCCCTCTTCTATTTTTGTTTTGTGCAGACAATATTTCCACTTCACTACAGTAATTCTCTTACTATTGCCCTCACATCTCTTGAAATATTTTTATATTTCATACATATGAAATACATCCATACATAGCTGATGGTCATGTATGTCTGTCAATACAATATTCTGAATTGAAAATGGGATAATGAGTAAACCAGTATTTATGAAGAGCTCCTGCTTTTGGTAGTTTTTCATCAAGAAAATAAAGCATCTTTGGACAAACTCAGATCTCTTTCAGTTGTAATGCATTGCTACAGGACCTCCTGGAAACTGTTGTTTGGTTGTTTCCCTAGTCTGTGGGCCAAGTTTCCCTGATAGGCTTCATCCTCTATGGGAGTGTATCTTGAAAAAAAAAAAAAAAAGAAAAAAAAAAAAAGAAAAAAAAAAAAAAAAAAGACAATACAGCATAGGTAATGGTGTGCCTCCATTTTACAGTACATACGGATATCCCAAGGGAATCCCTTATCAAGAGACCTTCCCTGGCATGTATTCCTGGGCAGAGTTACACAGAGGAGGTGCTAAAATGAATGCAGTTTTCCTTCTTTTCTGTTGTGCCACTTGGTCCAACATATGAACCTCTTTTCTATAATATGGTTGTGGGTGAAACTTGGTGTCAGTCCTACTTGAAGACAGACCTTTGGAGTTAGAATGTTTTACCTTCAGGTCTTCTATTCAGTATTAGAACTTGTTGGGATTATCTTTCTATATAACTGCGTATGAGATATTTCAATTTAAAAATATAGTCACACTCTCTTGCAGGCTTTGCCTTTATTTTTAAGGTTTCTTATTGTCATCATCTGGACAAAACAGCTCTTTATTTTTGACCTTTTTTCATGAATCACTCTGATTCAGCTGGACTTCTACATTGCTGTTACAAACAAATCAAAAAATAAAAAATCAGATTTTTTTTCACAAAACAGTACAGATCACCATTCCAGGGGACAGGTGGTGCTGCTGCTATAAATGTCTGTAATACACAAAGGAATATTCCTTACCTGTGCCGTTATTACTGAAACAATTGCCTCCTATGTTAGAATAGTTAACAAGCCTACTGGAAGGTGTTAGTTTTGATTACAGTGTGACATGACTGATCTATTGTGACAGCAGCTAAAATGAAATGTCCAATTAACCTTGAAAGTCAGTCTGTGCCTCAGCAGTATTTACTTTTTTCCTATGCAGAGCCTTTCCACCTCTCTCACTGTTGTAATGTGATACAGTGCCTTTAGCTTCATAAAAGCTGCTTCAGACTAACCTGACTGATGTCAGCAAAAACTGTTGCTTTCTGTACTAGGGCTGAAGCCTCTTTATCAATTCTTGTTTCAGTGGGGAGTATTGGTATGTCCATGAACTTGAAGGATGTCCTTGTTTTCATCCATGTCTTTGTCGATTACAAGCTATCAGGCTTTAACTTGACTTGATGAGGTATTCAGACTTTGTCACCAGCAAAAGGCACTAACTGTTTCAGTGTGTGGTCCAAAGCATGTCTGGTGTCTACATAATGTGGAAGTGCTCCCATAACCAAGCCCCTGGTGCCTAGACTTCCCTTTGAACACATCATATATCCAGCTTCCTGCCAATGTGTAAAACCAAAGATAAATGTTTTGACCCTGAAAAACAATCCTGGTGATGAGCTTTTGCAGCAATTACCTATACTACTTCCATCTCAGGGTGGTTACAAATATAGTCTTGCTTGGTGATATCCTAACTCCCATAGCATGTCCATTAACATAACAAAATCCTTGTCAAAGATATTAGCAAGAAGCCAATTTCAAACCTTCCAAACATTTGTATTCAATCACTTGATACGGAGGTGACCAGAATCAGGAACAAACAAAATCAAATTGAAGTAGCTGCAACATAAAAGGGCACTCCTCTGTTCAAGACAGAGTTTTTTGGAGGGAAAGTGACATTTTGGAGGACAGCATTTCTTTTTTTCCACCACAGAATTTATTTAACAAGTTACTACCAAGTGGGAAACGGGTCATATAAGAATCCTGATTAAATAAACCTTTTCCATCTGAAGTCATCAGAAGGTCAATATATTGCACACCCCCTGATTTCACTTTCACTTAAAGTTAGAAGACTCTGCCAAGGAGCAACCAAATTTAACACCTTTCACTAGCAACCATATGCTGAACATTGGGCTTTCAGAAATCACTGAAAGCAACTGAGCATTCAAGGCTGTCTAGCTACGATATGACAGAAGTTTTGGCATGATGTATATCATGAAGAAAGTTAAAGTGCCCCAATGGTCTTTATATATCAAAGGAGAATCTTGGCATGGCACTGAGGGTGTAGTTTTCATGTTGTATAGGGGGACATGGACAAGTGTCACAGGAAAAAGCATAATGTTATGATGTAGAGTGGTGATTTACCTATCAGTTCTGGAAAATATTGATATTCTTTGTCACTTCCGAATATTGGGGAAGAATTCTGTAGAACCAAGTGTATCTTGCCAGGAGAGAATCCTCATTTCTAGCTGCTTTTACACTTTTTCCTTGGTTTTGGTATATTTTGTCAAGAACAAGCTCTGAAAAGCAAAGCCTATCAACTGCTTGCTAAATCACTTCTATCAGTCAGTCTATTTTAATTCATACACAGGGAGCACTGCACACCCAGACTTACACTTTGAAGAATCTGCTCTCATGTCCTGGATGACAGAAAGATACTCTAGAGGTTACAAAAATGAAAGAGTCCAGGGAGCTCATTTCTCCTGTGGCCAAAGTACAGGATTCAATCATAAGTTTCAGATTCCTTTTTCATTAGCATTCTAAATTGTGTAGCATTGCATATTACAGATTATTTTCCATTCTGCTAAGAAAAGTCTGCTTTTTTGCTATGACCTTGCATGAATATGTCTAGATTTCAATTACCACCACCCCACTTAAGCAATTTCAGCTATTTTTGTTAATTATCTTGATTTCTCACTATTACCTCTCTTGAGGTACCATGATTCCCAGGTTTTCTGCTCTCACTGTCATTGGGAGTTGACATTCAAAGTGATTTCTTGTACTCTCTGCCTTTAACAGCCTTCCTTAAAGGTTGCTTGTATCTTCATAGATAATGTGATAAGGTAACCACAAGCACAAAGGCCAAATATACTCTGCCACAGAAAGAGCTTACATTGTGCTGTCTACTTCTGAAGCATTATTCTCTTGAGTTTTGACATTCTGAAGAGTTCAATTCTTTACACTCACGTCCAGCATTGGGACTACTTCTTTTACCTGCTGCACAAACACTTATTGAATTAGAATAGATTAATACATTAATGTTAGTGATGGAAGGATATGGAGTGGTTCAGAATCAGACTTGAGCTTCACCTCTGGTTTAAGCCATGACAGCATCATTCAAACATTGTTGAAATCAGTGTGTAGTATTCCACTTTCTGTCATGAAGTTCATCTCTCTTCCCTATTGTCCTAGTATGGAATTCTAATAGTAAATGATACTGGATCTTACCAGAAAGAGTCTAAGACAACATCAGTATAAATGCAATAATAGCCCTATTTATGAAGTTTAAAATGCAGAAATCTGTGAGATCTGTAAGCCTCTATCTTGAACATTAAAAGACCTAAACATGGAACAGAAGAATCATTATTTTCTATAACTATTAGTGCTGCTAACATTCTTTCAATCATCCAGATGCTACCCTGTAATTGTTTATTGACTCCCATAATTTAGTCCTCCCAAGGAACACCTGCTCTATCATTATCTGAACTTCTTATATATTTAGCTTGAAAATTGTATAAGCCACTGCACAGGTAAGGAGTGGAAAAATAAGGAGGCTTAGTTTTCAGCAAGATTTTTTCTAATGACTATTCCTCATCATAAGAAATACATGTTCTGTGCTCAAAAAAATTAATGCCACCTCATTATCATGCACTATTAGTAAATCTGATTAAAACAGATAAATCAAACTAGAAAATCTATATCTCTTTTCCCTCCAGTTTTGTAAATCATTCAAAAACTCCTCCTTCTCTCTCACTCACTTATCTGTGCTTGAATAATGATCTCATTTGTTATTTATTTGTTTCCCATAATTATGACTGGAGTATGGTTGGCCCCAAAGACTTCTTTTCCATGACTTTTGTATTATTTTTTCCACAGAAGCCATTAAAGGACACGTAATGAATAGTGAATGCAAACCTGAGGTAAATTCATGAAGCCTGGGAATCATGAGCATGTATTTCCATTATTACCCATCAGTAATTTAAATACAACCAGTAAGAAAAGACTGTGCTCCCACAAGGTAATAACAAATAACATTTGAGATGTTAGTTCAGAAACATGCTAGTGAATCCATTTGTTCATTTTTTCAGACAGTTCTATCAAGTCCTACTTGAGATATGATGGTTTTAGTTGAATATACTTTGATTTCTTCTTTCCTAAGGGATTCAGGTCATGCAAAGATTAAGGCTTCAGTTTACTGTACACTCAGAAAGATATCAACCAGATCTCAAGCGAAATAGGTAATGGCTATGTTTCTCTTTCTCTGAAAATCTGTAGTCACATGCTCAGCTTGCCAAGCATAGGGTTGTACCTCCTGCCTTCTGTCCACATGGCTACCTTGTAGATCACCAGGCCAAGCAACTTGCTGAAATACCACATGTGGGCAGGGAAGTCCTGAAAGACCACTGTCTGAAGAAACAGAGCTGAAGAAGTTACCAGGACATGTTATCTCAAGCGGAAGTGGTCACTGGTTCAGCAGTCAATTAGACTAAATGTCTAAAATAGCAGATGTCTGAGAACCCAGTTTCAGCTAATAAGAGTTTAAAATCAGGAAACAACAACCTGGTCTCTTAGTTTCTTTCACCTTTGTCTGGATTCTGGGATCTAGTTTACTTCCTAGGATGATAAGAGCATTGCAAATTAATAAATTTTCTATTAAGGTGGGAATCAGATACTATTGCAATGCTTTTCATCTCTCTCATTCCCTGTGGTGTGTACTACATAGGATATATCTATGTTGAATGCTAAATCCTGGTTAAAGACACAGTTACATACTATATATTATAAAACATAGCCATGATGTCATTTTATATAAAATCTTAAATGAATAAATAACACTCCAGGGCCAGATAAAGTTGAGAAGTCCAGCAAGATTTAGAGACTTGGTCAGTATTTTGAATAAAGTGGATGTAGGTCGTCATCCTCTCCAACATGAGACCCATTATTCAAACAGGCAAGCTCAGATCTGATTGTACAGCTGTGGCAGCTAGGTAGTCCCATCTTGTACATGTGTTTGACCCTTAGTTCCTTGTATATATGTGTATGAATGTATAAACATGTATTGTGTGTGGAGGACAGATTACTTCATGCTGAGGGACTTCAGATCTCAATGACCCTGCTGGAGGATTATTTCTGATACCTAATACGGTCGGTTCAGAAGAAACACAGTTGGCACAGGCTAGATGTGCCAATCGCTGTGAGAAATATATTGAAGATATGTGGTAAATCTATGTTTTCTTTCACTTTTAAATGTATATAATTTTCCTGCCTGTGGCAAATACATACACATACATACATACCACAGACATACCCCGTGCATAACTGGCTTCAATTTCTTGCAGTTTGCCATATGCTCTTTTCAACAGTGTGGGAGACCCTGCTGGTGCCCGCATTTCCAAACCAGCTGCAAATATGAAAAACAGAACCAGCTTCAAACTTTACTTCGTTCCTCTTATTCAGGTGCAGCCCTCACCTGAATCCTCAGAAATTATGCAGGAGCCCAAATGAGGGAATGAGGAGGGTAAGGGAAATCTGTTCTCATTTTGATGTCGAACTAATAATTAATGCCCAATTATTCTATTTTATTTGCGTAGGAAACATTGCTAGTTTAAGACAAAAAAAAAAAAAAGTATTTGGCAGCTCTTGTTCCGCTGCTGCTGGTGGGAGGTTGCTTAGCAACTCCAGAGAGGGCTGAGAGAGAGGAGGTTGCGAGAGTCAGGCTGAGAAGAGGAAGCAGGCCCAGCAGTTCTGAGGAGAGTAGCAGGCCCGACAGTTCTCTGAATGCCAAGAGAGCCGAGCTACCAGTCATCACAGGAATCCAGCAGCATTATTTTATGTATCTCACTGCCCACGGGGATCCACGCTGCTCTGTGTGGTCAGCATGAGACCTCTCTGCGACAGGGTGTGCGTCTCCATTAAAGATCCAAGAGGACAACTTGTACTTCTAGCTAATGTAATTGGGTACCTCCAGCAGGAAAGTGCCTGGAATGGAAAGAGCAAGGAGATTCAATTCGAGGCTTGAAGTTTTAAAAGACCTCAAGAGGGAAAAAGAGAGTTCAGTGAAGGCAGATGCTTTCCTGAGAGAAAGGGAAAAGCTTTGAAGGAGGATGATGCTATATTTTGGTTGATGTTAACAGGGTAAAGTGAGCCTCTTTGGAAGTTGTAAGTCTAAACCACTGTGTAAAGAAGCCAAAAAAAGCTCTTACAGAGCCCAATTTACTCCTAAAAGGTAGTGATGAAATGCTGGAGACATCCTGCATTGTTCAAGTCAATTGTTCCTTAAATGGGAGCAAAGTTTGGCCAGCTGGCAGGAATCTCTTTCTCCTTTCAATTCATTCATTCTTCTCCAGAAACCCCTGCAGACAATGTCACCAAAGTCACCATGTTTCCCTATCCCCTCCTGATTAGTACCGCATTAAGGTAAATTGCCTATATTTGCCATCCACAGTCATTTATCCATGCTGGACCCAGTACTTTCTCCCAGAGAAATGAGGTCTCTCTCCTTCAAGCTATTTATTTTTATTCATTATTCATTATTTTATTTTATTTTATTTTATTTTATTTTATTTTATTTTATTTTATTTTATTTTATTTTATTTTATTTTATTTTATTTTATTTTTATTTTATTTTATTTTATTTTATTTTTATTTTATTTATTCAAGCCATTATTTTTTCTGTAGTATAGCCATCTGTTTTCAGCTGGAGAAAAGCATCAGACTGAGTTGAAAATTTGAGACGTACCTCAGTTAAATTCAGTGATGTTGCAATTAGGAGGAGGTAAAGTGAAGCCGGGTAAAAAGCAGATAACACTTTTCCAAGGTTTAAGAACAGGAGTCAGAAAGTTTGTATAGGCCTGACAGCTGTGTCCACTGCTAGTAAGAAGAATTTTTCACAAAAAAAAAGACATTTTCAGAATACTTCTTACATTTTAACCTTGTATGTCATCAGGTGGCTTTGGCATTTTCTGTACTGATGATGTTCCTGTTCACTGCATATCCCATTAAACCTGTAAGAACCTTCCACAGACACTCCATAAACAGGGGCATGGATTTAGTTTGAATGAGAAACTATTGTCCCTGTCTGGGACACTGGCATTTATTCTCCCTGAGAAAATTCTCTCTTTCTTCTTCCTGGGGCTACCTACCTTGCCTACTTTTCACCCCCTGCTTTAGTTCAGGACAGCTTCTGATCTTGCATGACTTTATTTATATTAAAGCTGAACTCCATCCTGATGTGGATCAGCACCTGTTTCTACTTTTTCTTCTTCTGTTGCAATGGGCTAGTAGGATATTAGGAGATGCTGATGATACATTTATGTATGATTTTATGGCCATACATGAAGACACTGGAGAATAGTTAGCTCCTGCTTTCTGACACTCCAAGTTCAAGTTCTCCTTGGCTATTCTATTGTTTTTCTTGCTGTGTCTAAGGGCTACAAGATCCTTCTTCAGACGCTCCTAACCTGATGTAGCAACACTACATGCCACTATGCAGGTCTGGTCATCTACCTCAGAGAAAGCTGTTTTCCAGAATACTCCAAAGCTTTCTTTTCATTGGGGTCACATTACTAATGGTCTAGCCATTAAAAAAATAAAAATGAAAACTTTAAAAAAGGGAATAAACATGAATGTAATGTGGTCAGCTGTCTGGAGTATTCCTGGCAGGTCCTTGCCCATAGCTTTTGCTCTGAGGTATAATCAGGCCCATGATAAAGCTTCCCGAGTGTTTCACGGTCCTTTTGAATGGGGCTTAGGATATATCCAGAGAGCAAGCTCGGGGAACCTTATGCTATCGTAACACAGCAATTTCAAAATCAATGCTTTTTCAGGGGGAAAGGAGAAACTGACACTATGCATGTAGCTTTTTGTCTGCAGCTGCATGGAGTAAAGCAGCTGCAGCACGCTGTCCCAGGTTACTCTGCAGTACAAAAAAACAGAGCACACACACATGATCAGTTATTGTGCTTCAGGCGAAGGGGGAAATTCAGATTCTAGCTGTAGACCAGTGGTTTTCTAAACCACACCGACTCATCCATGTCCTAAATTGGAGATACACAGCACATCTGTCATATTTATTATTTCTCCCTCCCTCCTTATAAAACCAAACTGTTTTTCAGGCTGATTCCTATTTCCCCCTCCAAATCTTGGCTTCTACTAGCTGCCATAAACCACTGAAATGATTCTCAGGTACTGCAGGGCATGAAGGATGGGTCCTGCCGCACTGCTGCTCAAAGAACAATGCATCACCTGTCTTAGCTGAGATACACTAGATTATAGCTTAGATACCCCTCTCCTCAGCATATATCTCTAGTGCTGCTGACAGCACTGCATCACACAGGCAAGATAATGTCCACTCATTTGTATCAACATGCTTTTGCCCTTGACCTTTTAGAAACACACCCTTTGCATGCCAAAATGTTAGGCAAATGAGGTGAGTCTTGTGCTCCCAAAACCTTTCATCCACAGGGGTCTTGGGTACAGAAGAGCTGCTGGGCATCTGAGCCAGGACAGAGTGAGGTACTAAACCACATCTAGTGTCAAAGCAACAATCAGCCCATGCATGAAGTGAATGTTTGCCTGATTTTAGAAAGGCAGATGCTATTTGCTGAATGGTTCAACAGAACTAAGGGGTTGACAATTAACCAGAGTGCCTTACAGGAGAAAGCCAAAGAGAACAGAATGATGTCGTAAGGCCAAAAGTGTGTATAGCTGCAATCTTCTGTAGGAGAGTATCACAATTGCCTAACCTCTTGGTATAAACCTTACCTGGTTCCTGTCTAATGGCTACACATCTTTGGTCCTTTTGTGTTAAAGACAGGCCACCTGTCCTGGTTTCAGCTGGGAAAGAGCCCTGCCAGAGAACAGGCTTGGGGTGCACCAGGAGCTTGGAAGGAACACAGCTAGCACAGCTAACCCAGACTGACCAAAGGGATGTTCTATGCCATGTAGTGTCATGCTGAACAATAAAACTGGGGGAAGTTGGTCAGGGGGCCAGCATAGCTTGGGGACGGGCTGGGCATTGGTTGGCTGCTGGGGAGCAACTGCTTTGTTCATCACTTGCTTTGGGTTTCGTTATTTTTGTTCCTCTCTCCCCCCCTTTTCTTTTTTTTCCTTTCTTATTAAACTGTCCTTATCTCATCCCACAAGTTCTTGTACTTTTCTTTTCAATTTTATCCCCCATCCCACTCTGGGCATGCATGCGAGGGGTGGTGAGCCAACAACTGTGTGGTGTTTAGTTGTCTGCTGGGTTAAACCAAAACACTGCCCAAAACTAATGCATGTGAATAATAATTGCCACATAAACTTATGATTAACCCTGGTGGACTGAAGAGAACCATATCACATTGATCTGTTACTGTGTTTTGTATAACAACCCTTACCTAGAAAAAGAAGGTAGCAATCTATCTAGGCTGGCTGGGCACAGCAAAATTGTTACTCCCTTCCCGCCAAAGCCGTTGAGAGCTATGCTGGTTTCTGCTAGTGTCAAGGGAGGTGGTGAGGTCTGTGGGGTGGCAGCTTCTGCTTCTGTACCTTACAGCAACCCAAGTTGTGTCCCCTGATTGCCTCTACCTTGCTGGCAAGAGCAGCAAACATTAATTAATCAATTAAGCATGATATTCTATGCTCTCTCACTAGCTACCTACCCTAATTCTGTCTCTAGCATTTTATTTTACCTTTCCTGTAGTAGTCTGGTCCCAGCCTCTTAAGGGTGTTGGCAACAAAATTTAACGTTGTCTCCACTACTGAGAAGCTTTTAACTGGCTCCTTCCCTTGTGCACTGCTGCATCTTCCACAGACTAATTGCTTTAGATTAGATGTTTATCTTCAGTGGAGCAAAATATGAAGTCAGAGGGAGATAGTGTGACTGGTCCTAGCTGGTACAATCATTAGGAGGGTAAACAGCCCAGATTTCCCTTCTTCTGGCCTTCTTTATACAGTTTTCCTCAATTGCTGACTCTGGGAAGACTGACAAGAACTAGACAAGCTCTTTTGCTGTGTTTCCAGCTCAGCTGTGGGAAAATAAATTACTACTAAGACACAAAAAAAAAAAAAAAAAAAAGCTTAACTACTGTGTGTTGAAAACAGTCAGTTTAGTCTTCCTCTAGGAAACAGTGTATGCAGTGTAAGACCATAGGACTTGCCATGCCTCATCTGTCTTTAATGGATTTTTATATACTTAAAGATTTACAAAACCACTGAAGATGCTACTCCAGTATTTCATGTGCCTCTTAAAATTGATTACCTTACCAATATTAGGCTGCAGAAACTACTTTTTCTAAAACTTCCTAACATTCCCAATATCCCTGTTAGCCCAGAATGCTCACTATAATCAGCTATTAAAGGTATTCCTTTCCACATTCTTCCAATCCATCTCCTTCCTGCTTGTTTTTAATATTCAGTATTCCCAGCTGTTTCATATACATGGAAAACCCATTCTTAGTAATTAGGTAAAATTACTTACACCTGCTTAGTAACATACTGCATTTTTATCTGAAGTCAATGACAACATTTTCTCCAAGGACTTCATTTTAAATGAAAAATGATTTTAAGATATTTTTCTCTCCTTCTCCTCATCCTGTTTCCTCCCAATTCCATTTATTGCTTGTGACCTTTTAACAGTCAGCCAATAATTATTCTTAAATATTAATCTTGGAACATGTCAAGTTGACAGGTCACCAGCTTTTTTGTGAGTGAAAGTCTGTTAAACTGAATTTAACACTGAACGTGGGTGGCACCCACTGTGGCAGTAGGCATGACACAATTACAGCCTTGCTACTGTCCAGTAGGTACAGCTGTTGTGTTTAGCACTAACAGCACAGAAAATGATTCACACCCAAACTGGGCAAGCAAGATTAATGTATGCACTGCATATACTTCCTGAGCACTAGACTTTTTTTTTTGTGTGTGTGTGTGTTATAGCACTAGAGGTTGAAGGGTGTTTAAACAATGTAATACCTGAAGTTGCAGTTAACAAAAATTAAAAATCAAATAGTAATAAAAAGAGTTTTCCAGATAAACCAGCTAGAATCAAACCATATACAGCCCATTAAGTATTTACATAAATTTAATAAGCACTAAATTTTTACTGCAAGTCATCGGAATTTCTATTAAATCCAGTGGCAGCTTGCAGAAGAATGATGCCCACATGGCTGCTTTTAAAATAGAATCTGAGCATCCTGTAATCTTTAATGAGTTTATTCCCACAACCACCTCTAGTAAGTCAGGAAGTATTTTTATCCCTATTTACTAGATGAGGTATTTTACAGAGCAATCCCTTCATTTGCCTAAGGTCATGTAAGTACCTGCATGACAAGACAGAAGCTAAACTTGGCTTTCTCATATCCCAGTCTACAAACATAACCACTGGATTGGCCAGTGATTGATTTGAACCACTCTTCAGCCACTCACTTTTAAACAGGCAAGACAGAATCTCTGCAGTATGTCTCCATTGGACTGTATACAACAAAACTTCCAGTATGTTATGGAATAAATGTCAATACCAACAGTTTCCCTCTCTTCTTCTTTCCTCTTCCCAGAACCCGTTACACCTGTTTGTATTCTAAGACAGGAGAACAGGCAGGGAACATAGTACATGTTCAGTCCTGGGCAGAAAATGGACCTTTTTTCTGTGCTCACCATTGCATTTCCCACTCTATCTGCATCATACTGCTTCTGACGTCAGATATGCCATGACTTGGTACTCACGTCATCAAAGATGATATGAAAGAGATGAACCCTTTAGGGACTACTATCCTACCCTCTCTCCTAGCTTTCCTACATGCCACATTCATACTCATTCCTGTTGCTACGTTTGTATGCATTTAAAAGATTTAAAATCTGTAAACGTCCTTTCAGGGTAGCAATGAGTTCTTTTGTGCAGTGAAGGCATCAAACCCTTTACTGAGAGGTACAGGTATATTACAGCCAGAACATCTCCCACACCTATTAAAAACAAACAAAAAACATACAAACAAACAAACAAAAACAACAACCAAAACCAGTTCTGATTAAAAATATCAGAAGGATATCAGAAAGGTTTGTCTGGTGCGATTTTCCCTTGAATAGCACATACTGCATTTTGTCCCCTTTTCCATTAATGTATGTCTCTTTTTATTCTTTCTTTCAAGGTTTGAACAGTCTATTTTGTATACTATTATACATGAATCAGCACACAATCTACTGACTAATTTACCCCAGCAAATGACAACCTGCGAGACCTCAGCAGCAGAGGAATTGCCAAGAGATGCCTTTCACAGCAGTCATAAGGCTATTCCAGGCTACAGTGGAAAGCCACCTTTTCAATAAAACTGGTAATGATTTTCTTTCAATGCCAGGCTGGCAAGATCTACAGAAAAGATAGATTTATTTATTTATTTATTTATTTATTTCAGTGTTGCAAGGACCTGATTATCTGATCTTAACTGCAATCATTTTGGGACCTTGCACAGGGCTCGTTCCATATTCCTGAGAGAGTGTGGGAAGTTGTTGTTGACTTTGGTGGAAAATGAGGAGCCTTTTTACACCATCTGAGGATTATACTCATAAATACATTTTTTTCTACCTTTGTTTTTTATTACTTAAATAGATTTGGTGTTTCCCTACAGAGGTGATAGGTACTACAGAGACAAAGCACACGTCATAAAAATTCAGTACCAAAAAAAAAAAAAAAAGACAACTCTGTAATATAATCAGCAATAAGGTCCTTAATTATTGTTATTGAACCTTGAAGTTATAATAGGTCTTCTTTTTTTTCCTGCATTCCCTTCAACAGTTTCAACATTCTCCTTCGGCAATTCTTTTCTGTGCAGTATCTAACAACAAATAATTACACAAGTCTGTCAAAAAATAAAAATAAAATAAATCCTGAGATGCTATACCAAGAAACAGAGAAAAGTAAGGAGCCTACAAATTTGTTTTTAAATATCAGGTTCCCTAGACACAATCCTGACTTGGAAATAGAAGTCAGGTTACTGACAGGTGATTGTGAGTGTTGAATTTGTTTTTATTCGTGCTTGAATTTGTTCATGTTGGTTTGGGGATCCTTTGCTTAATGCATCTGGGACCTGAACTGGCATATTGTATATTTAAATGAAATGCAATAAAAACAATTTAGAACCTTTCCCCTGTGCTTGCATTCATTATTTCACACTCATGGGAGAGAATAAATTGTTAATATATATATTTATGTATTTATATTTATTTCCATATATATGTACATGTGATTTTATTTTATGTAAGAGTCAGTATTTGCTAAGCTAGAGGCAAAAAAATTGTCTCAACAGGAGGAATCATTTTCTCAGAAACAGGATTCACTGAAATAAGATCAGGATGCTGCTGTATTCAAAAGATACAACTATTGCCTATGTAATTTCTCTGCTTCCATTACCAGTCTATATCCCATCCATTTTCTTCACAGATTCTTCTCTGTGACACTGTTGGGTTTTATAGACATTAAAGTTGAGAGGGGAGAAGGGTCACCAATGTTCTCAGATTCTGTGTTAAAAATCAGATCTTACCCTATCTGTACTTCTTAATGATTAGGAGATCAAACGTCAATAAAAGGTCTTCTCTTATATTTTCTAGTATCTTGCAGTGAGCTTCAGGTGAAGTTTTCTCCGTGGTTGGGATTCTCACAGATCTTTCTCACATTTATTTTCTGGTTTCTAATAAGACCAAAAGTCATAGGCAGCATTACCTCAGCTGAGGATACTTTCTGATCTATCAGGTTTCATAATACTTGCAGAAATTTAATCTTAGAGACTTCTGCTGTTTGACCTTTTGTCTCATCTCATTGTAATTGATGAATTAATTACAAAATTATTAGGGAGGACGGTCAAGTAGTTGGGCACTTCATCCCTAAAGAGTGAATACATAAACCATGCTTCATTAGGCAGCCAAGGTAAAAATATTTTGGTTCACTGAAACAGACTCATAGATTTATTCTTCTTACTATAAGACCTTAATTCACAACCCTGCTGTTGTTACCTGTTGAGCACTGCAGCTTAGACCAGTATATCATAGCTAGACACTGCATAGAACTGATTTGAAAAAACAAGCAGCGTGATGCATTGTACAACTTTGAGCCAATATGTCACATGACAAATTACATGAGTATTTTCACAGTATGTGCATAAGCAGAGAAAGTTGTGGTGGCCCTTTATTTGGGACATGGAAGGACAACAGTTAGTGCAAGTAGAGAAAGAAAGGGAAAACCTGACAGCACAAAATGCTGAATAATTTAGTTTGGAATTGATTGCTGGAGGTCTGTAGACCAATTTCCTGATCGAAGCAGAGGTAACTATGAAGTTACCAGATGTACAAAGCCTTATCCTGTCCAGTTTTGCAACTGTACAAAGGCAGAGAACTCAGTGTCTCTGGGCATTCTGATAAACAGGGCAAAATTGACAGATCTACCCATTTCCTGATGAAGCCCTAGTTGGCTCACCCAATATCCAGGGTCTGTATTTTGTTATTTGTTTTCCTCATATCCATGAGGATCTAAAACGTTACTACCACTGAAATCACTGTACCTAAAGCTTCTATGGACGTCACATCCCTAACCTATTCTGCCTTATTCATGAGTATAACGGATAATATGTATAAAAATATTATTAATTTGAAAGCCCCTGTTTTGCAATCCATGAAGGATGCCTATCTGTCTCCAGGAAGGCTATTTCAACTCTTAAAAATACCTGTCATACTCAAGTAGTCCTAGAGAAAAAAAAAAAAAAAAGCACTATGGGGCAGTTGTGCTCCAGTAGTGGATGTTGTCTTCATGATGGAAAGAGGCAAAGACTGTGCTGTTGGCCTGAAACACTTGGAAAAGAGCTGTTCAAAATACAACTCAAAGAAGGGTCACCTGTAAATAGACCCAATTGTTTCTAACTGACCCATGTCTTCTCCTTTGATTGAATAGGGAGTTGGAATATAGGGCAATTTGCATTACTTAGCATTTTCTTTATGTATCACACATTCTTCAGACTGTTCTTAGGTCTCCATGAACCAGGAACTTTTTATAATATTAAGTAACTTAGCTGGGTACAAAAGACTTAAATACAGCTTCTGGCCCTTCTACTAGCTCCTGTATTCTTGGTAGAAAATCACTGAGCCACCACACCTCAGAAAATAGAGATATGGGCACTTGCTGTCTCAAACTGGGACAAAAGATGTATTTTATGCCTTAGTAAAATACCCAATGGACTGGGAAAGGCTCTTACCTCTTTATAACAGTAATGACTGCACACAATGCAATTAATGTTTTATGTTTTGCTATCCCTAGTAATGCCTGCAGCACCATATTAATTGTTTCTATTTCAAACAATAGAAACAGATAGCTGAGGCCAGCCCATGCGAGCTCAAATGAAAACAGCTGTTTAGCTCCAGTGATCTGAACCTATAGCACTGACGGTCTATTTCATGCAAACTCTATCACTTCAATCACCATACATGGGTAGTTACTGTACAACCCTTTACTTAGTAAGCATCTATTTTAAAACTTTTGTAGTCCCAAAGTTAGAAGATACATTTTTGAATATATGAACTTCAGCTTATAGGACTTGTCTGGAAGACAGAAGAATAAGTATATTCATACAGAAAATCCAGAGGCTGAAAAAAAACCAAACCAGTCTGCATAAAAGCATATTAATAGGCTAACACTGTACATCTGTTTTCTGGAGTGTGTATTTCTTGTTCCTCCATGGCTGAGGAAGATCTAAATGGGGAACTGAGAAGATGTGAAGGAGTTATAATGCAGCATTCAGTGACTCTGCTTTGCTAGCTAATTTATTCTGTAACAAAGGCATCCTTAATATACAAAGATGACAATACCTGTAGATTTTTAGCATGTGAAGCATTCAGGTGGGTTAGGATAGTGGCTCATCAAAAGTTTCTTAACAGTGTTGTCATTCTGCCTACTCTGTGCTGCTGGATATACCTTTTTTTTTTTTTGCACCTGGTTATGTTATTTCAGCAGTGTATTTGCAACAGTTTGTCTTAGCCCACCTATGTGGTGATAATACAATATTTGTCTCATGAGAATAATGTAGCAGAACAGGTAAAGTACCTTTGGTGCCACTTCTTTCCACATTGTGTAAGGACACCCAGAATGCAGCAGAGGTATATAAAAATTTCCTTTTTCTGCCTCATTTTCTATAATATCATGTCTACCTTCAGTCAAGTGTATAATAGTATATAGAATCTAGAAAACATCCAGTAATTACACAAATAAAGAAACTGGGGTCAGAGCAGGGGTGGATGAGGTTTTGAAGAAAGAAAGGGAGATTACTTAGGCTCTCCTCCAGGCTACTTTTGTAGATGAAAATGTGGCCTTTGCTGGAAGATACAAAAAAGGCTCAGAGAATCAGAGTGCCAAACCAAACATCTTTGAGCAAGAACCAGGGGGCCAGGTTACAGTGCTGAGCTTATGCCAGTTTGCTATTTCAGAGATGAATAAGACATTTTGTGTGCAGACAATCAATAGGCATACCCTGCTTAGTTTATGAAATAGATGGTAGAGAGGTACCTTGCATACAACTGAACAATTTTGTGAGAATAAAATAACAGATAATAAAAAGGTCTTTGTTCTAGTGGAGTACAACAAATAGCTGAAAACACCTTCAGTGAGAATCAAGGTCTAAACATTTTTACATTGATGGTGGTAAAATACAAAAGTGAGAGGTTTTCCATTTCTAGATAACTTTAGGAATGCGGTTGCTGCTGAAGACAGACTTTAACAGCCTGTCAAAAGTTCTTGTAGCATGGGTAAAATGTGTTAAGACTGCTGAGGTCACACTAGATGAGCAAATGGTCCCTCCTGGCTTCAGAATCTATCAACCTATTAATTAGCAGCTAATTAGCAGCTGGTAGTAATAAGAGGCTATTATCTCACAGCAAATCAGGCAGTAGAAGAACAAGCAATACACACATGGGCACATTATATGACTGAGTAAAACTTATTTTTAATAGCCTTATTTCTGCTATTTAGAGTTAAGTAACATAGGTCCTCTGAGATGTACAGATGAATGTAGACAGAGTTAGTCTAACCTTGAGGGATTCACCCTCCAATCCCCCAAACATTTTGGACTCTAGCTACAACCCAGAAATGAAGGAAATAAGCCATATACAGTATTTCCATTAGAAAGTTGTGGTTTATTGTTTGTTTTACAAGAGAAATATTAAGTCTCCTTTAGTTCCTTAAGTTAATAACAAAAGTGTATATACCATGAAAAATTTACTTTTGAAAAAAATGAAAACAAGTTTTTGTATGCTAATAAAGATAATTAAAGTTTTAACACAGCTGATTTTAAATAAAACACACTATGGATTAATTCAAAACTACTGCAATTAAAAAAGCAAAACAGAAGACAAAAAAAATGTATGTTGATTTCACTTTTTCTGTCTTCATCTAGAAGGAACATCAAATTCAATATTGTAGTTTACTTTTCCAACATTTGTAGTTGTTAAAATCACAATTAGTTGTATTTCAAGCTGACAGAGATTTTTCCAATTCCAGGGAGAGGAGAAAAAAAAAGATTGAATGGAAAAATACTCTAAATTTGCCTGCATTGCTCACTTTACTAGATAAACATTCCTCTACTTTGGACTACAGCAAAAATATCAGTAACTTGTTCACTGATTTGTACATCCCCAGAAGCACTAGGATAAACCTCTTCTTTCTCCAGGAATTATTTGCAAATAAGTACAATTGCATGAGGTCCTTACCTTAAAGAGTAGTTTTATACAGGAAAAAATAAAAAGAAAATGCAATCCTCATTGATTCCTTTCTGAAATTTCAGAGTTTCACAAGCTAGCTTACTATAACACTAGTTTTTTAAAATAAAGACACATCTACAAAATAAATGACTCACCATTTATTAAGTTCTCTGAAACTTTCACAGAAGAACATGTAACACCATATTTTCTTCCTAGTTATCTTTATGATTAGTGGGAAGAAAAAAATCTGCTGAGAGTGATATTGACATTTTGATATTGCTTTCCTTAAATATATACATATTTTATTTATCTGATTCCTTAAATCTTGTTAAGGTTTCTTGTCTAGATAGAATAATACATTTTATTTTCATTAATTGAAAACAAGGCTAAGGGTTTGGATATTTTTTTTTTTTCTCCTGTGAACATTAGCAAAACAGCATTTTTCTAGTGTTCTCAAAATTCTTCACGGGAATATTGCCCACCCACATCTGATAACACATTCTTTCTGCTTGATTTCCTTAGATAAATTTAGCTTCTGGACATACCCTGTCAATTGTCATCTTGGAAATCTGAAAGCAAAGTCAGGAAAAGAAATTTTATCTTAGGTTACTCCCAAAATTTAACTCCTAGGCTCGAAGACAAACTGAAAGGATGACCCTGAAAATCCATGGTTGGTTAAGCTCTGGACACACCAATCTCCCACCTTAGCTTTTAAGGGATAATAAAGCAGGTAAACATTGTCCTTGTGAGAGTAGCCTTTGCAAATGCCTACATTAACAGTCACATTTTTTGACTATAGATAATAGCATTAATGCTCTCCTCATGGGGAGGAGTACCCTGACAGTTCTCCAGAAGCTTCAAATTAAACCTACAATACTAACATATATTCATTTGCCTCTAGACTTTTTTTTCCTGATATTGAATTTTTGATCTAAATATCTAAATACCAAAAAGGCTCACACCTTTTACAGACAGTAGCTCTGAATTTCATGTATGGACTAAGCCAGATAGATTGATGTAGCATTCTCATCTATTTCACAACCTAACCCTATATGAAAAGGCAAAGAATTAATAGAGAGACAAGAAACAGAAGTCATTTATGCTGCATTTTGTCACCTTTGTTTTCTGTTAATAACTCATCCTGCTCTTGCACATCTGCCTCCCAGTTCTGTCAGAAAAAATTGCAAACTTGACAGCAAAAGCTTCTTATAAGCGGTTTACCATACTTTCAGCCCTTCCTAATTAGTTAATCATTTCCTGTTTTTTTTTTTTTTTTTTTGATTCTTATTTTTTTTCACCAATTTTCTTCTAGCTTTCTGGCACCTGCTTCTAAGGAGCCAGCACGCATAAACCCCAAACTCTGCAGAAAATGTGTTGTGCTTTATTTATTTATTTTACTTCCCCCAGCAACCTCTAATCTCATAATCCCAGACCTTTACAACTTCTCTTGTTGCAACAAGGGTATAATGATATGGGTTTCACTTCCCAAGGACCCCTCTAAAGATCCTAATTCTCCACAATGAATGTCAAGCGTCAAGCCCACTTTCATGGTCAACAACTGCTCTTGCAATTGTCTGTCAGTATTAGGGAAAAGGGATCAAGGTACAGTACTCCCTTATGGGTTCAGGTTATAACAACAAAAAAAAGAAGCATTGGCGAGTTCATTTCCCAATTCTCAAAGGCAGGCCATGAGCACTGTTTTGTACATGCTGCAGGAGACTGAACCTGGAAGAGAATACACTTTTGCAATCCTCCAGTTAGTATGGAAAGGAAGAAGAGAAGAGAGAAGAGATATCACGGAGTCCACAGATAGATGTATAAAGGAATTAAAACATTTGAGCCAATTTAGCTAAGCAAGAAATAAGGAGAAATTACCACAGCAATAAGGAAAGGTCCCGAACCACAAAAGCAGCAAAAGGAGAGATGTTTCAGGTTATTCCAGGATCTCTGACCCAGAAAATTTAGAAAGTAGTGACAAGCTAATAAGAAAAACTCTTTTGTAGGAAGTACTCATAATCTCTAACATTAGGTACATGAAAAAAGTGTCAGAAGCCTACTGCTTTGTCATATGTAATTTTAAATGTTTCAGACAATACTTGAGAATCAGTGGAGAATTATTCTTTATTGGGTGAATATTCAGCATCATTTGTGTTTTTTTCCTTACAGTAAGTTCAAGGGGGCTCTGTCATCTTTGTGGTTTAAAAAAATAATGAATTCAGACAATTCTGGTAATTTTGGGGCTGCTTGCACAGTTTCCTTCCAGTTTCATTAGACACCAAAGAGAATAGGTAGTTGCTTCGGTTTTGTGATCTGTCAGGTATTTTAACGGATTTGTCCAATAGACATATCTATAAAGAAGTCTTTGATTTCTTCTTTGTTGTCTGTAAAGAAAAAAAAATATAAAAATGGACAAGGCGTTAAAAAATTGCATTTTATTGTTAGAGAGTAAATGTGAGGTGAGGGAGGAAAAAAAGGATGTTATAATGAGGTGTTTTACTTCTCTTAGGTAAGGACTGAATAAAGGGAGAGAGTATTAGAAAAACAAGAGAGAGAAGAAATGAAAAAAAGTGAAAAAGTAAACATGAATTGACAAATAAGAAAGAAAACTATTATCATGGCATGTCCTTTTTTAATATGCAGAGCTACCATCATCTGTGATTTAGGAAAGATGAAAGCTAGATTTCTAACTTTGGCTAAGAAAGATTGGCTTGTACTATTTTTTTAATACCAACAGAGTTCAGTTTCAATTGTGCTGAAAGATGGTATGAAGGGAATATAAAGAATGAAACTGAAAAAATAACACACATTACAGCCTCACAAAATTAATTGCTGCACAGCAGGAAAATATTAGGCTAGAAGATCCAGCAGATAGACTGGAGAGATACCAAATTTGTGAACACAATTACTCCAGGGTGAAAATGTCAGAGCCTATTGTACTAAAATAAAAATTCCATTGGTTATGGCAAATAATCACCAATTGAATCAGAAATATTCTGTCTATTGTCCTACTGTATAAACATCACATTCATTCCATCATCCGAATGTATAATCACTGCCCTTGTTTACATAACTTGCGTTCAGCAGAATGTGATTTTTATTTTTTATTTTTTTGCCAAAATATAAAGCACCCCAGTCTTATTAAATCGTAGCTATAAACTCTTTCTTGAGGAATAAAAACAAGCTGCTTTGAAAGGCTGAAATGGCTGTTGGCTCACCCGAAGTGATTTGTAGGGAACAAGGGAACATGCACAGAATGTGGTATTGCACAGAGAGCAGCACCTGCTTCCATGGCTGAGCCAAGGTTGGGTGGATGGGAGCTGTAGATCACACCACAGCGAAGACTGGGCAGGACCAGGCAGACTTTCCAGCTTCCTCCAAAAATTTCAGGGTGGTTTCAGTGGTGAGCTTTACCTGAGCAATGGTATTGCTACTTGCTCATGAGTCATTATGTCCTCAAAGTCTGAACAGCCATTTTCTATTTGTGCTAGACCACACTCATCCTAGCAGTTGTTTCATTTTGATTATTTATTGTTACAGCAGTGCCTGGTGGCTGAGAACTGAGGAGGCTGCTATTTCAAACCAGGCAACAAATTTATACAATGAGAGAGAAGGTCTGTGCTATTTCTGCCTCTTTTCTATTAGCCAAGACAGCAAATGCTTTGGGTGGCATGACATGACAGGGAATAGGCCATTTTCTGACTTTCAATCATATTACGATTTCATCTGGCTCTGAATCACTACTCTTCTTGTAATGCAAAAGGTAGGAAAGGAAACAGAGAACCACCATTCCCAAGGTCAGACTATAAATCAGTTTCAGACTTTGGAATAGCAAGTAGCCTCCAGACTGTTGGTCATCTGCTCACAAAGCAAGACTGTGTAAGACATTTATATTTTCCTTTTATCATGAGCTTCGTAGAATATGCACTTTGCTACCCATGCAGTGTTGTATATCATAATGAAGAGGGGTTCTGGTGTTACTGTCAATTTTGTCAACCAACAGCTGTCTATTTACACATGGATTAGTATGATTGAATAAACCCTGTCAAGAATGTGATGCAGGCTATTTCTCTAGCACAGAACTACAAACACACTCTTGTCCCCTCACTTTGTGTTCTTTCTGTAGATTTTGCAATTAAAAACCTTGAAATATAGAGCATGGAAAAGGAGATTATTTATCCTATTATCTTATATTCTAAAGTCTCATCCTTATAACATAAATTGAGATTGTTAATATAATTTCATATTTGATTGCTTTGGCCTTTAGAATATCATCTATTTCCTTTGATCACGGAAAGCTATGCACCTTTCATATAGTGCTATACAAAAAGCTACGTGATTTATTTTAATATGAATGTCCATGTAAAATATGAATCACCACATCAAGGAGCTTTGGCAAAGCCATGTTTTCTTGTGATTACTGCTGGAGAATGGGAGGTGAGACACCCCCATTCTCAGTCCTGCTCTGTCATTTATCTGCATTGCTTGCTTTAAGACTTGACGTTCTTATCTCTAAGAGGGGATAATAATGCTAGTGGATCCAGAGGCTTAATGAATCTAAAAGTCCTTTGGAGCTTCATGGATGAGAAAGACCACAGAAATTCAAAGTATTATTATAAAATCCCTTAGTGACTGCTCCACTGGGGAGTTCATCTGAAAAGCCTTTTTTCCCCTCCCCATCTGCTGTAGAGTAAGTGGCTGAGTAGGAGCTTTCAAAGGAAGGAGTCAGCAGGTGAAAGAACTAGAGAAGGCCTTTGCAGTCAGTACGAAGAAAGAAAGGTGCCCTACTAGCTCAGCAGTCTTTGCAGCCTCTACAAAGAAGGGCAGGAATCATCTCAGGCACATGGATGGGTCTCCTGTCTGCCTGGCTGGCACAGTTCTGGGAGATAAGCACAGAAGGATGAGCCAGGGCCTTTGCAAGAGGTAAGTGAGAGCAATGAATGAGTCAGCGCTAGAGACTGGGGGTGAAGGCAAAAGTGCTAGGAATGGGTTGGCAACACTGTCAGCCACGGACTCTTCCTTCCCAGGTGGCCTGTCAGGGAAAACAGGCAAGATGTGACATCCTCTCCCAAAATTCATGGACCCCCCAGCCTTGAGCCTGTCATCAGGCTGAGGTTGCCTGACTCAGTTTTCCTCAAACAGGCTGAGCTCCTCAAATTGGTTGTGCACCTTTTCCTGTACAGAACACACCATTAACCTGAGGAAAAGTTTACCCAGCAGGACATATGCTCCACCTCCAGAAATTGTGGGGAAAGAATGTTTTCTCCCCCTGTATACAAGAAGCAAGTGGTTTCCCATTGAGTGGTGTAGGCAGTCAGACCACTGCTCTAGGGAAACACTTAAAGATTCAAAGGATATTTGAGGCTTAAGAGTTGTTTTACAAAGTTCCTGTACTATGCTCTGATCATTTACCATACTGTTCTCAGAGTTATTCAACAGCTTTATTAACAGACTCCTTGGGTCAGATATTTAAATGTGTGTAAAGCTTGACTTATTCACATGAAAGCAATGACAATGAAGCACTCATTTTATAGCAAATTAGCTGCAATTAGAACCAAGGCTTTTTTGTTTATTCTCTGAAGGATAGCTAAAACTTTGTGATCAGAGATAAACATTTATAATGTACCAATAATGTTCTCCTTTGATTCCTGTGGGGTTCACAGTATTAGACTTACAGAGCAAGGGGTAGAAATCTTAAATGGAAAGCTGTATTGCAGAGCCTAAAAGTAGACAGATCTCTAGCTGAGACTGCAGGGTACATTTTGGACTGACAAAGGACTCGTGCTCAGATGTGTCTAGGGCCCTGGGAGTAGCACAGGATTTTTACTGATCACTAAGGCAGTGGGACTTTCATTTTGCTCCCCTCACCTCCAGCAGCCAAGCCATTTCTAACAATAGCCTGCGGCCCTAAGCAAGGATTTTCAGTAGTCCCTTTGGCTCAGATTCACAAAGAACTTGAGATTTTACATTCCTGAGCCACTTTTTGTCTCTTACTGTGAATTGCTCTGGGTACCTGTCATATAAATAGTGGCCTGATTAAACCCCTGACATATAAAGGTTGCCACATATTCAGTGAAAGGCTGTGGGGTTAGGGTAGAAACAAGGTAGAAAACAAGGTAGAAACAGTGTGTACAAACGGGGGATTATTCTTCACCCCCTCTTTTCTACACTTAGATGATTACAGATTATCTATGACAAGATGATTGATTCTGTAGACAAGGCAGGACCAGCAGGTATCTTTCATCTCTACTTTATCTATGTTTTTAACAACGTCTCCCATAGCTTTCTAGTAGCCAAACCGCAGAGACAGGGACTGGATTTCAGTACAAAAAGTACAAAATTGGCTAGGCTGTTCCAATACAGCTATCTGAAGTCTATATGACTGCCACCTATGAGTAGTGCTGCTCCTCAGGTGTCATGGAGCAATACCATTTGACTTCTTTATTGATGACCTACTTGCTGGTAAAGAAGGCTCCATCAGCGAGGTCACATGTGATATTTTACAGGTGAGGGAGCTGTTGCCAGCCTGGAGGGTAGTGCTGCTTTTCAAAGGGACCTTGACAAGGTGGAGGAGTAAGCTGGCTGGAACTTCAGCAAGCTTAAAAATGTCAAATGCAAATTCCTGCACCCAGGAGAGAATAACTCCACACAACACAGCAAGCAGGGAACCAACTGAACAGGGAACAATTCTGCAGAAAAGGACACACGCATCCTGGCAACCAATAAATTAAACAGGTGTCATCAAGGCATCCTTGCAGCAAAAGAGGCTGAGTATTGCTCTCTCCTAACAGTGAAGTGGTTAATATATATATATATATATCAATCACATATACATGAATTACATGTATAATTAAAGTAAAACCACCTATCTGGCATTCCAGGCCAAGCAGTGAAAAGTGCTGTCTCCTCCATATATTGCCAAAAAATTTAACACAGGTGAGCTGCATTCTTCTGCATTTACCCTTGATTACACCATTGATTTGATGTTGGTTGCCAGTGAGGCTTAATAATGAACTCAAGAATTTATCACCAGAATTAAGTGAAGTGAGTTCACTAGCTAAGTTCCAAATGTGTTTCATAGCACACAGGTTCTCCTCACTGCAATTTGCATTATTGGCAATTCTCCCAACAATACTGTATGAGGATGAGAATTGCAAGTCAAGCATATATTTGTTTTAGTATCACTTAGGCAATTTTTCATTGCAAGGAAGGATTTGTTTTCTCAGTTTAGATATCACTGTGGTTTAAAGAACCTTAAAAAAAAAATCAAATCTATTTCAAATTGAACTCCTAAATTCACTAGGCAGAAGATCAGTTCCAGAAGCTAAGGGGCTGAATCATGAATATAGGCCAAAAATGGATGCCCTTATATTGAGTCTGTCAGGTCTATTGATGCTTTTTAACACCATATAAATCTTAGTTAATAGTTTGCGTTTTCTTGTTTGTTTTTTTGTTTGTTTGTTTGTTTGTTTTGGTAATTTGAAGCCACCATCAGCATCTTTCTCCAGCACCTGTAAGGAGCCAATAAAGAAATGTATACCTAGAGTTTGAGAAATGACCATAATCAAAGCTGTTCTTTCACTCAAGATACCCTCTGTATTCAAAATGGGTTTGAACTGATGTTTGTTTGTTGTGGGTTTTTTTGTTTGTTTTTTGTTTGTTTGTTTGTTTGTTTTTTTCCATTAGGAGCCAAAAAGCACGTTCTCAGGTCAAGACAAGTATGTTCTAGTAAAATCCTAACAAGTCCATTCATACGTGCTATAACAGAAACACAAAGTCCATTTTCTCCCCCATAGCTGAAAGTTTTAAAGATCAAATGATTTCCCATGATTTAAGATTTAAAGGAAGTATTCTGGGGGATGTGAGAGGAGGAGGAGATTCAGTACTTGGGTGTCATCTTCCACATGATGCCTAACCATGCCTTGCATTTGTCTTAGGACCTCTAAATGACTAGTAAGAATTGTCCCACAAGGCCCAGATACAGGACTTGATCTGGAAAGACGCCTGAAATTGCACTGGCAGATGATTAAAGGTTAAAACTAACCAAGTCATAAATCCTAATGTCCCTGTTTGTTTAATCCCCTTCTATTTCACCACCACTTTCCTGTGTAAATACTGTTACTGAATTGGGAACTGGTTTACCTTGATTTTCTTATTGTAATAGACCGGTGTTACTGAACAAAGCAGAGGTAACATGACTATACTAATTGGAGATGTCAGGGCATTGGGGATTTCATTAGCTACTGAGAAATGGACTGAGAAACATCAAACACCTTCTCTTGCCTTTTCACACTCCTTATCTGTAGAAAATGAAAGGCTGCTTAAGCCCATCTGTATTTCAGTAGAGCTTAAAAGTTGGTACCAAAGGAGGCATCGTGTCAGATCATGTAACATGGAAGCTGAGTTTATTTTGTAAAACAAAATATTAGAATAGGATCAAATACACTCTGAAAGAGAACGCTTCATCTAAGAGTGTATTTTATGCAGTCAAAAATAACCAGAATCTCTGAAGAGAAGAAATTGGCAGATAAGCTATATATATGCACAAGAATATATTTTCAGATTTACAAAACTTTCAGAAGTCTCTTGGCCACTCACATAATCAAGGAAGCAATGCAGGATTTTCATACAACTCTGCTGAAGCAATGAATGCGGAAGCAGGACTCCTGGGTTGGTGTGTGAGCTCCACTGCTGTTTGCCTGTAGGTAAAACACCATTCTGGTCCTAAACCAGCACTTTTCTAATCACGGAGCATTGGTTCCCCACTCTACTTTTTATGAAGTGTTTTGATATTAAAAGAGAAAAAGTATGACAGAGGCTAGATTCTGCAAACCTTTGGCATGCAACTCAGATTTCTACGCAATGTGGGCTTATTGGAAAAATGTTGATCCCTTAAAACTGATTGTTTTTGTTGAAATGTATTAATTTGGAGAAAGCTCCCCTCAAATCAGTTGGAATTTCAGACAAGTGAAGCATGAAAGAGATCTTATTCATCATTTTTTACTGCCAGAGCTGCTCCTCTTTATCTGAATAATGAATTGCAGGAGGCTGACTTGACAATCCGCTGGCTGAGACACTCAGGTAGGTGCCCAGAATAATATCCTCCTTTGAAAAGGCAGAAGAGGGCTTGGATCCTGCATTGCCCCATTGCCAGCTGTGCATATTAACTTGAGTGTTTTGGCATAGTTTACGCTCACTGTGTTCCCAGCCTTGGGCAGGAGATGAGTTCTCATCACCCATTTCTTGAGTTGGGCAGTGAAAGTTATGATTCAATGTGTTTCTGAGTTAAGCTGAGCGCTCTCTGAAGAATCATCTGCTCATCATGCAAATTTACTGCTGCTCTTCTTACTAATGGATATGTATTTCTACTCTGGTGCATCTAGGAGTGTCTAAGAAGAAACAAAAATACTCTTCTTCAGTAGGAATATTGAATGAATGCTTGTGATAATAAAGATTTACTACGAAATTTTGCTTTGGAATGGAGCTTCTCTGAAGTTATTGGAGAGTTTAGTTTAGACAGCCATGGATAGTATTTCATTCTTGTTGACATGTCTGTGACATCAATATGAGCCAAGATTATTAATTCATGCTCAAATTAATAGAGAAATAAGAATATTTTCTATTTAAATTTTGTCTTAAGTTCAGAGAAAATTTAGTGATCAGAATTAAATCTTCTCATGTTATGTTCTGGTCATCCTGAGCTGTGATTACTTGTTGGATGATCTTTTAATACAGGGAGATGTTACAAAGCAAAAACAACTCAGTTGCAGTGACTCAGCCAACAGATAAATTTGCTTCCAACTGTAGGATAAAATTAGATTTGTTCTCAGAAAGCGACCATTCAAAAAATCCTGGTCCCTGCTGAGAGGAGCGTTGTTCACTTGTTAAGTACCACTTTCCTCTCCAAAGCACTATTAAATCTTTACTTCAGTTACCAACCTTTTTCTTTCTGAGACAGTATAACAGATTTTGTCCCAGAATTTTATGGAGATTACCCTCACTGCAAGCCTTTTTATTTTTTACTTCCAAAAAGAAAGCTTAGAAATTAATTGATCAACTATTTTCTGTCATGAAATAATAACTAATTTTAAGAGGAAATTTTTTTTGACCAAAAGCAAATTTCTCTGGAGAAAAATGATTATTTCTAATGTGGAATTTTCAGTGAAAAGAAGGAAATAATAATAATACATTTTTTCCTCCAAAATTAAATTTAAAAAAAAAAAAACTTTTTTTTTTCATATAACGCTTTCAAACAACACCCATTGTTGGCTTGTTTAATGAAAATATATATATATATTTCTCCACTGAGGTTTTGTTGTATGAGCTTACACCATATTTTTAATATTAGTTTGAATTCCCTGGGATCTAAACTGGTATTGTGGAATCCTGTCAATACTGAATAATGTGTTTGTTGCTTACATAGCATTTATTTGCTAACCTTTTCTGTGACATATAGTTCCAACTTGTACAGCTAGTTAATAAGGACTAAGTTAAGATTTATAGGAAAGATTAATAGTTTTTTAATTAAAATTAAAATTAAAAATTTAATTTAAATTTAAATTAAATTTAAAAAATTTAAATTTAAATTTAAAATTTAAATTAAATTTAAATTTAAATTTAATTTAAATTTAAATTTAATTAAAATTAAAATTAAAATTTTAATTAAAGATTAATAGTAGTTTTAGTATTAATAGATTAATAGATTATTTTGACAAGTCTTCCTTTAAGAATATATATTTTTTTCTCTTAATACTGAAATGTTTAAAATATCCCACAGAGATAAAGAGAGAAAAAAAAAAAAGGCCACACATCATCAAACAGTTTATCACCAAAGAAAATATCACAAAATAGCCCATAATTACGGCAAATCAAATATAAGTGAGCCCATAAAGCTAACTGCTTTCTTTCAACGCGCAATCAGTAAAAAAAAAAAAAAATTAAGAATAAATAAAAGAAAATAAAAGAGAGAACATGAGCTGAAAAATCCATTAATGTTGTAATTCAACAAAGCTAAACTTTTAAAAGTGTATAATTAAAACTTTTTGAGAATCTAAACAAAGCTGTTATTTTTTTCCATACTGAATAACAGTACGTAATAAAAGCTACATTAAATATGAAAACCCTAGTTTTGATACACTGGATAGCCAACAAATGTATCTGCACATATTTCTTTATTAATAATTCTGCTTTCTGTTAGTAGTTGGTTTTGGATGAAAGTCATGGTGCAAAGAAAAACCGTCACTGTAAGCTATAAAATCAACAACTTCTAGCGTAGATAAGGGAATCATTTTGACTGGTGCAGCTCTCCACAGTTACAATTTTCAGGGTTAATTGTTAATGCAAATCCAGTCAGGCTAAATGTAGGATTATGGTACAAAAATGCAGCTCTATCTGCATAGTATCAAATGTTAAAGTACTTAGCACTTTGCATCCTTGCCTTTTATAATGCATGTGTACACCACATTAAAGGAGAGAAAGATCTCACTTCAGAAATAACTTTGTCTTAACTGTGAACTTTTATTGTCCTCCCATGAAGAGTGGCCTTCTTCTGAGAAGGTGTGTCCAGCCATCTGTTCGCAAGGGACACTGTCAACTTGAAATTTTTTTGTTGTTATTGTTGCCTTATTTCAGTTTCAAAAACTTCAAATTTTCCAAATCTGGCAGCAGACGCAGACTAACAAATTTGTGTCTGTCAGCCCACTATTCCCCAACGAGATGCCTGTGAGCATGCTGATTATACATATGCAACTAATTAGTGCCATGGTTAGTATACATTAATGGATTGATTTACTTCCAGATCCAGTTAAGTAGCAACCTCATGCACACACGGAGTAGCAGACACTGCCCCATGATTTCCCACTGAGTCTTGCCAGCCAAGCTGGTGACGCCAGACTTCCCATCTCCTAATCACAGATTGCCTCCTAAAAGGTGCGAAGGGGGGAAGCTGTTTCAACATAGGGGAGAAAATATAGCACTCTTTTTTGATGGAAGGGATGGCTGTTCCTTACTGTAAAACCCATACCCATTTTGCTGCTTTGTTTCCTTTTCATGAAGTGCTAAAGGCCGCTGGCACTGTTTTAATGGCCCGTCTGGTTGAACATAAGCAGCAAACTTTTGGCAGAGTGTAAAAGCCAACTCTCCATCTATAAAGCCCCGTGCATCTGTGGTGCCAAATATCTTTCACACTAGTCCTCCTTACTTCCGCCTAATGGTAAGTGAGGCCCTTGCACTGCCTATGGCCAAAGAGGCCTGGTCAAGTCCACGAGTAGCAGCTGCCTTTTTGTGAGGTGACAAGGTTTGGGCAGAGGAAACATCATCAGCGAGGACAATGTCTCTACTGTTCCTGGCATTCACTGGTAAAGACCAAAGTGACACTTGTCCCTCTGCAGGACAGTAGTTTTCATAAAAAGTACTTCTCCCATGATGCCTCTGCATGCTCCTCTCAGCGTCAAAGGGCAGATTTGCAGTCTGCAGGTGCAGTCCTCACAGCCTGGACTCCCACAGATCCTCTTGGGGAAAAAATCATAATTCAGGGGCAAAACTCCTCTCAGGGTGAAGTAAATACTAATATAAGTCAGATCAGCCAGCAAGTGGCTGTAGTTCTCTCCACTGACAGAGTTCTGGAGGTAGCTGCAGGGGTACTGTAGGCCTCAGGGCCTCCTCACCGCAGCTCTGTGCCATAGAACTAAAGACCCACAGAAGAGGGCCCAGTATGGCACTTAATTCTGAGAAATAATTTTACTGGGCTCTAAATGCCAGGCAGGGAGAGCCCTGAGTATTCCCCATAAGTTTACCATGAACCACTGAGTTCCTTCTGTATGGCCATGAGGGGAAAATCCAGCTATGGCATCTTCCACACATATTCAGCCTTTCTTAACAACATGCAGATGTAGTAGGAAATTGAGAAATCAATTTTTCATGTGTATTGTTTTGCCCTACACACACAAACACATACACACATATACATACACACACACACGACTGCATGTGCACATACAGAGTGGTGTATCCTGACAGCTTTGTTTCCCATTTCTCACCAATAACTTTCTAGTACACTGACAAATTCGATTCAAATTTGACCAAAAGATAGCGATCTCATTGCCAACTCATAAGTGACAAAGAAACTTTGTAGAAGAGTATCCCCAAGGTCTCTGTTAATTCCATAAAAAAATCAGTAAAACAAGTGGTACAAGTTCATAGGGATCCAGCCATTTTTCTACTAATTATTTTAGTATTTGTTTCTGATGATCTAGCATTGCTCTCTGTTAGAAAGTAGATACAATGAAGGAGCCAGTGGCTTTGTCTAATCTGCTGTGCAGTCTGGGTTTGTCAAGCACTGTCTCATGTAAGCCCTCAGTTCTCAGTTCCTTGTACTCTGAGTGAGGAAAAGCAGGGTTTGCAAGTGATACATAGTGCTGTGACTTCATGAATCGCGCTTGGTCTCTAATAAGCAAACTCTTTCTCTGGAAATGAATGAAACCATTATCATGCTATGCAGGCTGGAGAACTGCATCTGCCTTTTCACCCCAGATATTGGCAGTTTCCAGTCAGTGTTTCATCTGAGCAACATGATGGGCAAGGCCAGACAAAGAGCAATATTCTGGGTCCTTTGAAGGTGAGTGTTTCTGAGAAAAGCTTTTCTAAAGCAATGGCACAAGAATAAAAACACATTCTCAAAAGACGTGGTGCACATTAAAGGCTTCACTAAATGTCTGCTGAAAAGATAAACTTACCATTTCCATTTTTATTGTAGAACAGTGCTTATGCATATACTTAATGAACACTTTTTCCTGCACTGGTATCTACATGATCTAGTTATTGGGGACAGAGGTGTACAAGAGCTAAAAGTGGTGTGAATGTTTAAGTATTGTGCTGAAATGTCATATATTAGCAACATATTTTAAAGGATTTAAAGCACTAGAAGGACTTCAGGGTGACTAATAGACTTTTAGAGAATGAGTCAGGAAAATACTTACATCAAAGAATTTCTTAACTGCAGGCCTAAGATACATCCTTACCTGCTTTATTCAACCAGGTCTTCTGCTGGACTACTTGCCTATCACAAAGTGTTTCTGAGGCAGTATATAGTTAATTGAATTATTTGTAGGCTTCACATTAGATTTGTACTTAAGGACATTGCTGAATCGGGGATTTAATAAGCAAACAATTAAACAAAGGAATCATGTGCATGGCTTGAGCCAGGAAGCAGGAGGCAGGAATCCAGAGCTTTTTTCACAGCTCTGCCTTTGGGAAAGTGAGATTAATCTTTATACTTATAATAGATTTTGAGCTTTCTCTGCATACTGTTGTACCTCAGGCATCCAAGATATAATTAGAAATAATAATCAAATGTCAGTCTCATGCTTATTGTACATATCCATTGTGAGATTTAGTTAATTAGTACATTTCACAAGCTTTGGGGTCCTTTGGCAAAGAAGGTCATGCATCTACTTAGATATTTAGAAAAGTGCAGACCATTATTATTCAAATGTACTAGAAGTCTTATCAGTCAGAGAGAGGTGGGGAGGGCTGAGGCTGTGGTAACACCTCCAACTGTTAGTGTGGCCACCAGTCACAGAAGATGGATTCAAACTTTCTACTACCAAAATGACAAAAAAAAAAAAAAAAAAGCAACCAACAAAAAACAATTATACATATATAAAAGTTCAATTTAAAAGTTAGGACAAGCTGTGCTAAGGTTAGTAAGGGGAAGGCAGCCAGGTTGGTTGCTTGAGACAGTTCCTAGCTGTAGATTCTTTGGCACATGAGAAACCACCAAAACTCTACCTACTCATGCCCCTATTTGGGACATATATAAGGTTTACCTTTTCTGTTAGTTCTCTAGCAGCTGAAGCATACAGATCAACATTACCACTTTTAGCATAGCGGGGCACTGTGGAAGCATCACTATCTCACATTTATATAGCTTATCTTGAGATTTCTCTGTGAAACTTTTTAGAAAAGTGTGGTTGATACTAACCAGCGGATTCACTAATGATGGTGAGGGGAGAGCTGGGTACAGGTAGACAGACACATTGGAGGGACCTCTTTCACTTAAAGAAATCTGCAAAAGAAGTCTGTTAACCTTTTTCTTGTTCATCCATCAGTGTTTCAAATCTTTTTGTCCTATGACTATTTAGCATTATAAAAAAAGTCATGTGCACTTGTCTGAGTTCCAAAATTTAGATTTTGTGTTAAAAACAAACAGCAAATGTGATCAAAAACTAGGAGGGAACTAACAGGAGGACAGAAATATTTGTAACATTTGCATTCCCAGCTAGTAAGCAACACTGGGTGCAAAGTCAAATAGTGGAACAGCTCAGCAGGAAAAAAAAAAATGTAATCAGTCAGCACAATTTTTTCCTGCAGGACTAATATCTATAATGATAATCAAATGTGTACAGGAGTTCATATGGTTCCAATCTTAAATCTGATAAAAAGTCAAGGATTGCAAGATGCAAAACAGGTTGAGGAATCAAATATTGATGGGCAGGCGGAAGTAAATTCAATTCTTTGAATTCTTTCTATTTTTTGCAACTTTGAGCCCTGGTCCTGAAAAAGGTTTATGCGTATTAGTAGTCCACTTAAGCTCATCAGTGTTCAGATTTTAGGATTGGAAAGGCCCATTTTTATCATCTGGTCTGACCTGTGTAACACAAACCAGAGAATTCCAGCCGATAATTTCTGCAGTTCTATAGGCTGCTTATTGACTTGATCCTCTGAAATGATGAGCTTTCTGGCCTCAGTCCAGCCAACTGTTTGAAAGTGATCCGCTTTAAGAGGGAGAGAATATGACTACCCACAGCTTAAAATTACCCACAAGCATACCTGTCTTACTTGATTGGATTCCAAACTGGTTGTCTAATGAGGAACTCAATCCTTCGTGGCAGTAAGAGGTGGATTTATGCCTGCAGTGCTAGACCCACAATCAAGGTAGATGAGACTGCACACATATTCACTCAGCATACAAAGAAAGGATTGCTTACAGGGCTGTTCAGAACATAAACTCAAAATATGCAATTCTGCAAATATTATCTTGTTGGAAAACAAAAACACAAACAAACAAGAAAACCAAGAAAAACAAACAAACAAAAAGGTTTTGAAGATGTGTTGTTCAATGCCATTCTTAACAGAAGTATTTCTCAGGCTTGGAGGAGACACCTTGGATAATTTCAAGGATCTTGAAAAAGAGCTCACCCAAACCCCAACCTTCTCTGTTTGGAGGGGGGCATTGTAACAAAATGTCATTCCATTAGAGCTTTGAATTTAGTTCTATGCAGAAATAAAGCAATGGTGACATTTCTGAAGTCATTTTAAAAGGGAATTACCAGTCTCCTAAAAAAGAAGACTCCTTGTTATCTTTTTTCTCTGTCCTTTTAAATGGGCTGTTATACTCATTCCCTGCTCTCTGAGACTGTGCCTCTGCCAGATGATTGCTATTTTCTATTTTGAGTACATTTACAAAAACAAGAAAAGAAAAAAATGCTTGTTGTTCTTTAATCCTTGAGTTCAACAGACTATCTGGGATTCCAGTCTGAAATGTCAAACTGCTTACGTCCACCTGCAGAACAAAGTTTAATTTTCAAGTAGTTTATTTATTTATCTATTTGGCTGGGTTAAGAGATATCCTAGTACCTGTCATATTCCTTGTTAAAGCTTTTTGGTAAAAGGACTTTGAAGCACTATTCATAAATCCCATTCTTAAATAGCATTCCTTTGAGGTAGAAAACAGATGAGCAAAGCTCTGTTTTTCACTGCTCACTAGATTTTCATATCTGGAATGAGCACAGGGATTTAAAGTGAAAAAAATATATATTTAAAAAAAATATCATCAACTCCAATTGCCTGCAATATCTCAAATACTGTCCCTATGTTTGCATTTAGTTCCCATTCCAACACTACACTTATGTTCAGTGCAAAAATAATCTCAATAAACCTGTTGTGAGTTTTGTCCATCAGAAGTGTAAAAGTGTACATATATCATGGTCTGGATTCAGTTTCTTCACCTGTAATTGTCCAAAGAACAGTTTCTCATTTGGCTTAAAAAAAAAAAAAAAAAAAAAAGAGTATATTACCCCTTGAAAGTTTGATCTCTCTTTGGACTATACAGGAAGCTAATGCTATACTCGAGACGCTTATGCTCCAGAAAGCTGAACTCAGTGAGTTTATTCCTGTTTCCTTTGGAAAGCCTCACAATTGTGTTCATCTTCAGTTGGAGAGCAAAAACAAACAAACAAAAACCCTGCAATAAGCTGTTTTCCTTTTTTCTTGGCTATTTTGAAAGACAGATGCTCACTTGATGTAAAACTTAGATCTAGTTAACAGTTCTGAATCATCTCCGATGACAAAATTTGCAGAAATAAAGTTACTTCAATGTTCCTATTTGAAATAATTTGAAGGATTTTCATTTCAAAAATGTAACAACATTTTATGTAATCTTTGTACTGTAACCATGAATTCATTTTCCCAGGGTATGTAAGTATTTAACTCTTCAAAGATGATACATTAACATCTAACATCAAAATGTAAATGTTGAACATTATTAAAATTTTTAGAAAAAAAAAATCACAAGAAATATCCAACTTTCACTTTTTCGTTTTGAATAGAAGAGCAGAAATTCCGGGGGGGGGAAATAAATAAATAAAAAATACTGTCTTTAAACCTGACTTGTGGGTAGCACTGCTCAGATTTCTTTTAGGTGAATGTTTGGCACTTCAGCTGTGGCAAAAAGAGACCAGCATAAAAATTGCTTCTTATGTTAATATCTGTACAGCCATTTCATTTAGCTTCATAACAAGTCAGGGAGCAGCTTATTTCCACAGTGGTCTGAGAGTACAGCTACATTAGCAGAAGCAATGACTTCGCAGTGCCATAATGTAACAAGTTATGGCTCATCAGCAAGTGTCAATAACTGCGTGTAGTCTGTGCGCCTGGTTCTGCTTCTAGCTCTGTGCAAATGGGATGAAAATTCTTCATAGCAGATGGAAACCTGTCAGTTCCTTTTTACTAAACTGCTTTCTCAAATCATTGATCCTTCCTTTTTTAAAAATCCAACTGCTTCAATAAAATCACAGGGTGAGTCAGATAGGAACCATTTTTCAAAGTATTTGTTGACTCTTATTGCAAATTTCAGTTGTTCCTTAGAAGATGGCCTCCTGATCAGGAGCCCAACATCTCCTAATATCCTGCTTAGCTTGAATGCCAAAAGTGGAGAAGAAAAAGTTTAGAGTCTAACCCTTGAGACTCCAGAGCACTGGAAATTGAGCATTGAGAATTTTACAGTATTTATTTTACTTGTCGCTGTAATGAGAAGCAGGCTCCTGTAACTGCAAGGAAACAAAAATCCCAGAAGACAAAGTCCCTCAGTTCTTCTCAGTTTTCAGAGCTGGTTCTGCTCTCCCCCAGTCCAGAGCAGGCTCTACATTTACTGCTGTGTAGCTGAGCCAAGGAAGGCAAGGATGGAGACAGCAAGAAGCTGGAGGGAACTAGCCAGTAATGTTGTCTCAGGTGTGGTTTCTGCATTAGCTAAAATATAAAACAAGTATATTTTAAAATAAAATATTAATATAAATGATAAATTTTATATTATTTAAGTGCAGGTCACTGGAGAGGAAAACAGGAGAGAAAAAGTAGAATACCTTCTCTGCCAAGTGCTTGTCTTGTTCAGATGCTTGGCCCAAACTGGGTTTTGTCATGTAATCAATCCTCCAACTCCAGGAAATAAATTATGAATGTGTAATGCCTGTGGCTCTCTGGAGCTTTGCTACCAAAGTCCACTTTTGTGTCAGGGAATCATAGAAGATCCTGAGTTGGAAGGGACCCACAAGGATCATTGAGTCCACCTTCTAGCTCCACACAGGACCACACGAAAATCAGACCATATGTCTGAAAACATTATTCAAACACTTCTTGAACTCCAGCAGGCTTGAGGCCATGAACACTTCCCTGGGAAGTCTGTTCCAGTGCCCAACCACCCTCTCGGTGAAGAACCTCTTCCTAACATCCACCCTGACCCTCCCCTGATGCAGCTTCGTGCACGTACGCTTCCAAAACCTCTTCAAGCTCAGCACTGAGCAGGCTGCCATCAGAAGTGTTGGTTTCACCTCACAGCTGCTCAGTTTCTCCTTGTGTTGGCCACCCAGGACTCGCACCACACCAGCTCAAGCCACTGTCCTAGCACAGGCTGGAGGTGGAAAAGTCAACTCTCAGACAGCAGCTCCAACAACAACTGCTTTTGTTCTCAAGACTAACTTCATTCATAGCCACACACTGGGACTTTTGTTAAGCCCTTTGGTCCAAAAACAGTAGGGAAAAAACAACAACAACAAAACAAAACAAAACAAAAAACAACATAGAGATCTGAATCAAAAGAAACTTTATAACTGACAATTCCTTACAGCCATCCACTATAACCATGAGGTGTCAGAGCATCAGTCAAAAAAAAAAAAAAAGAATAAGAATCAACGTTTGCTTGGTCAGCCAGATGTGATAAAACTGATTGACATCCCTCTTTCCTTCTGTGAGAGTGAGTGTGCTTGTCTTCAGCTTGCAAAAGAATGTCTCATGCCACTAACTTCCGTGGGTAATAAATCGTGGGTTCAACAGGCTTGTCATCGTGTGGTGGTAAGTCACCACCCACCTTATAATAAATGGCATTAATTTGGTTTTGAAGGAACAGAATTTGCATATTATGTCTCGTGGGGTTATAAACAAAGAGTGAATCCGATACATGCTGCACAGACAGCTCACGTGGGCAAATAAAGCAGATTTTATGCATGGATGAAATCCCAGAGGGAGCTGGGAATTTGTGCTAATGCCAGTTAATCTCAGGGCTTAGGAGCTGGAAAAGAACAAGGGGAAATAGTTTAAGCACCTGTCCCAGCTGGTAGCAGTGTCTTTGCTTTGGGGGGATATGTACACACGTGAACTCATCCACCCCCTGCCACCCCCCCTCCCTCACATACCATACCTTCGAAAGTGCTGTATAGCAGTGATATGAAGTCAGGGGAAACATCTGTTCACCTGAATATTTATCAGCCGGGCCCGCTTGTGGGCACAGCACGTGTACACATGACATTTTCTCCTCTTCTTCGCTCACTTTATTCTCTGTCCGTCAGTGATCCTTCCTTCCTATGTTCTCAAGCTTACAGATGTCACGGCGGACAAGTGGCTCCTCCTGGTCCCCTCCTTTCATGGCAGTGGCAAGAGGGCAAGGAGAACAGCACAGGCATCTTTTGGCATCTACCCTATTGACTTTCCTGTTCTGCCTTTGCTAAGACTGGGAGCATGAGTGTTCAGTGGACATGTATGTCTTGTGCCATGGTCAAAAAGCATGTTATGAAACCGATCGCTCATGGAACCTCCACCATCCAGGCCTGCTGCTTTTGTAAATGCAAAATCAGGGTAGGAAACAGTTTGTGTCCATAGAGCTGAGCGTGGAAAAGGAGAAGTAGCCAAAGTCTCTCAAAAAACAAGCTATTTCTGAGTCACTGTAAAGCAGACATTGGCACAGACATACACACCAGTTACCCACACACACGCAGAGAGCTTTTCCTTTCCATCTTCCTTTTTAAAAAAAGATCTTGCCCTATGTCTTTGAGTTAAAAACAAACAGGGAAATGAACACAAAGATAGTCATTTAAAATTGAAATTATTTTTTTACTGCCACTCCATCACTTCTGTTCCAAGTAGCTGTTGAACATTACCCTGTCAACTCTTCAAGTATTTAACTACAAAATACTCTTCATAAATAATGTAGGAAGATTAACTAAATGGTACATAATTACTGCAAATTTAGAGTCCCGTTGCAGAATATATTTTATCCATGATTACAGTGCTTACAGACTTTCCAAACACTCTCTTGTATATTTGACAGTAAGCCATGGGAAAATTTCAGCTGTCTATAACTGCTTTTCAGAATCTATAATAACTTAGATTAACATGTTATTAAAGACTTTGATTTAGGAAACACCTAATACATTTTTCTATTTTTTTCCCCTTCCATTTAAAGATTTAAAAAAAAAAAAAATGCTTGAGATTGGAGTTGTAAAGTGGAAGTTTTTAAAGTTGATTGTGGGTTCACAACTCTGTAACAAGGTATTTTCACTCTGGCAGAGACTCAAACGAGACAATTAACAGGAGCAATGAAGCAATTCAAAGAGAGAGTTGTGGGGCTTTTTAATTGGAGCCTCAGAAAGCCAAAGTTCCTTCTATACAGAAAAGAAAGGAGCCAGGGAGTAATTGCCTAGCCATTTCTGCAAAAAGTGTTTGAAATCTCAGTTAAATAAAAGCTTGATCTTAGCACAGGAAGGTCATGATTCTCTGGAATTGTAAAGATGTTCCTCCCCTGCAGTGGCCCATTAGTGATTTGAAAGACTTTACACTGGCCATTACAAGGTACCGAATGAATGCCAAAATAAGAGCTAAAATGTGGACTGAGTACAGCTCCTGTTGTGTAATATGGGAAAATCTCTGTTGATTGCAACAGCAGCTGGGCCTATCTTTATTGCTGATTAAATAACCGTAGTATCTCATCACTTTCAATCTTCACTGTGTTGATGTTCACAGTACAAATGTAATGTAGGTGAGAACAATATCTCCACTTCCAATAGAGATTGAGTTACCATTCCCAGAGGAGCAGAAGGTTTTCAGACTAAGAAACTGAGATTAAGTTTCCAGAGTCCTGGGCAGGTGACAAAAGCACCTGTTATTTGATCAGTCCAGTGTTGCATGGTCTCCTCAAAAGCGTAACAAACTGAAAGTGCCTGCAATGTATGCACAATTCAGTGTTGTTCTCACTCTGAGGACAGCTCACTTCAGTGTTCACTCTGTGTGTCTTCTCCATGCAACTTGAGAAAGCAAAGGCAGCAGCAGGCAGATTGCCTTCAAAATCAGCAAAGCTTTGAATGCATGTTGTTAGGTGCCTTCAGTGTCCAGCTTGGGATGATACCACGGAGAGATGCCTTGTTCCCATCTCAGTTTTGTTGCTTGTTGGCAACTGCTTGTTTATGCTTCAAGTTGCCCAACATTTTTCGAAAAAATAATCTTGTGAGGTCCATGCCAATAGCGAGTGACTCACAGAGCATTTGAAATTCCTCATAATTTCAGTGGGGATTTGATGTCTAAAGTTATCTTCTCAAATTCACATTGACCTTACTGTTGTGCTTCACTGCCTTGGGTGTGTGAACTCTCTCATGAACTCACCAACTCTTCCCTTGGTACTGAAGGCTGCAGGAGTGACATTCAGTGTCTTGCAATACTAGTCAGCATGTTATCAAACCAGTGAAGCTAGGATCAATCTTATGAGAGCAAAACCCTCTCTCTTGTTTGCTGTTAACCTTGAGATTTTTATAGCTGTAAGAACAGTAGTGGAAAGACCAACTTCTGAGTATATTAGGCAGACGTGGAAAGAAACTGTACCGCTTCTACCAAATAAATTATTTCTAGGCAACACTCCTCTTAGGAAACAGCAGGTTCTCAAAGAGGCTCACTTGCATTATGTTGAAAAAGTTCTCACACTGTTCCCAGGGCAACCTCTCTGAAGTACTGCAGGGTAAGGACTTTGGAGGTGTGCTGGGAAAAAAGCAAGCCTGAACTGAAATTTCACCCTCAGTCACTGCAAAAGATTACAGTAAATTTGGGGCTGTTCTACCCACAGGTACTAGCCTTTGTGACCAAATGTGGGGACTTGGGATGTGGAATCCATACCTTGAAGAGCTGTATTAATTATATCTATGGGGGAAAATCTTCTTTTACACAAAGAAGGAACTTACTGGTTGACAGTAATTTGAAAGCCTATTCTCGGTTCCCCATGCAGTAGGGGTAAAATGAAGTTGTAATTTCAGCTGGTGTTTAGGTAATCTTCCTTCTATGGGATATGTTTCATATGTAATCTCAGAAAGTCATCTGTTCTCTGTGTTTTAGTTTTTGATCTGTAAAATAAAGGTACTATAATTTTCTTCACATAACCCTATCTAGACAACAACTAGATTGGAATAAAGAGCAGATCTTTTATGCAGTGGTCGACTTGAAAAATCATTAAAAAAAATTTGTAGATTAAATCAAAAAGGAGGTATCTTCTTTGTCCTTTTTTTTTTTTCATAAAAGACATCAGTAGGTATTTTGCTCAGACAAATGAATAATTTTACCAATTATTATTTTTCTTTAAAAAATCTATATTTAAACATGGTAGCAGGTTTTCATTTAAATAACAGACAAACAAACAGTATTTCCTTTTACTATTTTCAAGTTGAATTAATTTTAGCATCCAGAATACTATTTTTCATTTAATAATGGTAGTAAAGTGATACAGTTTTAATTTTTAAAAATAAATTATCTGCAAACTTCTTTTTTTTTTCAGTGCCAGGGATAGCTGCTGATACTATATTTGCCAAATTCAAAACAATTTCACAAATGATTACAGTTCTTCTAGTTTTCAAGACCTATTTTTTGTCTGTGTTTTTCTCCCACCTGGCTTGATATACAGTCCCTAGAATAATGAGTACCCTGTCTCAATGGAGCAAGATTCTATCATAAAATGAATCAGGAATAATGAAATAAGCATATGAAATCCTACCCTGAAATCTGAATTTAAAATTCTGGTTCAATTCAGAAGGTGTTGGCTTCATTTCTCATTGGCACACATCTGGGAGCAGATCACAGCACCTGATAATAAAAACAACAATTGCAGCAAAGATTATTTTTCATTTTTTTCTACTGTGCTGCACATTTGTGTCTAGGTAACTAAATAACAAGGTAGAAGCTGTTCACTACAGTAATATATTAAGTGCATTTAACTTAGATTTAGCCCTCGAATTAGACAGCCTTTGCTGCCTATCTTTTCATTATAAATGCTAAAAATGCATGCATTTGAAGTGCTCAATTATTTTTCCTTCTCCTTTTCCTTCTTCTTCTCCTATTTATGAATACATTGCCAATATAAATAACCCTACAAGCTCACAAATGGGAAGGATTAGCATGAACCAATGATGGCTCACAAAGTTGCATAGTGATGGCCTTTCATTCTTTTCCTGCTGTTACCCTCAGTTTCACATAGACTTCACAGTAAAAAGTTTGCTACTCTGGAACCACTTTTAACTTAGCTAATTGCTTATATTTTCTAGGAAAGGAAGGAAAGACATCAGTGATGTAAACTACGCAGATAGACAGACCTGCTACAAGCACTGGCATCCCACATACAACAGTGAGTTTTGTGCTCATTACAATTAATCCTAAGGTTTATTAGCTGAAATAAATTATATGCTTAACATGGAGGAGACAGTTTATCACTCATTCTGGTCCAGTTCATCTTTTATCCTCTTTGTTTTCTGTTCCAGAGACACCAGTCTCAACCTGGAATAGGCCCCATTTCTGTTTCTTCTGCTCTCATCTCAGTCATGGCACCAAGCAGGAGATCTTTTCTGATTTGAACATTTCACGTCATTTTTTTCAGTCGTAGCTCTGGTTCTGCTGGAGGAAAAGTATATATATGACAACAATAATTTCTCTTCCTGACATCCAGACTGCTGCATAGCTCTGCTCTGACTTATATCTTGTCTCTTACCCCTTCTTCCCTGCTCAAACTTCAACTCCTCCTGGACCTTCTAATCTGATCAACTACTTCCTTTGCCTTTCCATCTGTTCCTTCCACAATTCTACTGTACACAAAAGAGACTTTTCAACCCTAACCCCCATAATTCCATCAACTCTATGTTCTCTATGTTCTCTTCCTCACTAGTAAATCTGTTCAGGCCAAGTCAATCTGGTTCAATTACATGCAGCAACATTAAACAATAGGTACAAACAGTGAAAATGGAAAATTTTAATTGGTTGCTTTTCTCTACCATCACTGAAAACCTAATTCCCCAGCTAGCCAAATAATTGATAATGTCAAGGTTTCCTTTTAACCTGCTGTTTCAATGTCCTGTGCAGGTACGAATTAAACAACTGAAAACCATCACCTCTAATACTGTGCGTTTATTTTTTGTAGATATTTTCACATTTTATATTTGAAACCCACTGATATAAATGACACCCATTGATGGTAGGTCTCTAATATCAGTTGTCCTACAGGAACCACATAAAGGGGAGCCCAGACTCCAACAAACTGAAAAGTCGTGCTTTATTGGATCCAGAACTTGGCTTCTCTTGAAATGAAGTGAAAGCCCTGTTGGCCTTCTTCAAATGGTGAAAAAAATTTTGCATGCACAAATATTGGTGGACATCTTATATAGATTAGCCTCTTGCAATTCTTGGGCCGTATAAAACATATCTGGCTATTGCAATTCTTCTGTAGGATCTAGTAGTGTGAGTAAAACTTTTCCAGTTACACTATTATTTTAGGTTGACTTTGAGGAGTTGAGGTTCCTGTGTTTGGGCATTCAAGCAGAGTTCTGGAGATGTTAGTCAAGTCAGGCTGAATAGATACATATATGAATTGTGTGATTCTCTATATCATACAATTATTGCATTGCCACAGTTGAGGGAGATGACACTTGCACAGCATGCCAAAGAAACTAGAACTGCTTAGGCTTAGTAGTTTAGGGTTCATACAGTGCTGTCTTACAAAGCTTTGTAGCTAAATGGAGTTTTTATTATTCTCTAAAGTCAGTTAAGCATTTTTGTTTTCAGGGATGTTTTAAAACAAGGGTATCACTTTTATATAAATCTACCTCTTCTACGTCCTCTTTCTGAGTGCTTCTTAGCAAGTATTTCTCATTGCCACATAGATTTGAAATGCCAAGACATTATTACCCTTTGTGAAAGCTGGAGAAACAAGGCACAAAAACAGTGATTTGCTTAAGATCACACAAGTATTCTGGGAGAGTAGAGAATCAAGATTTCTGCTGTTTGGGAGAGCACACTAACTACTGTTCCATATTTCTAACATTTTCATGTGCATCTGCTGCAGAAATCGCACAAATAGGTATTTCTTGTTGGAAAGAAGAGCCATCAAACAAAGAGATTGAGAATTTGAGCTTTTCCTTGTATGCAGTTGAATCGTCTCCTTTGTGTCTGAGAGGAGCCAGATGGGTTTGAATCTTGTGCTGCTGATGCCACTGTAAAGGCAGTCATCATACACAGGTATCATAATGAATGAATGGTTGGAGTAAAACCTTTCATCAAGAGGCCTGACAGGCACTTATCTCTGTCTCCACAAAAGAAACGATTTGAAATGTGGGTTTTAAGCAGGCTGCATGTTCTGCACCTCCTGCTGCTTAATTAATACCTCACATTGGCAAAAAGGAGTTGATACACACCCAGTCCCCAACAAATCAGGTACAACTACAAATCTCCTATAAAAGAAAGAGGTTTGCTCATGTTGCTAGTACTTTTTACAGATTTTAAGGAAGTTGAATTTCTGCTTTGCAAGATCTACTGATACTTTTAGGCTTGTTGAGATGCCTCATGTCCTCCAGGACCTAATCTGGACTAGGCTGTTTCCCAGGATCTCTACGGCATTCGACCCTGAGAAAGAAACCACGTGATCATTGAGAAAGATGGTTCAACAGTAGTGGTCAACAGAGAAAAGACTGAAAGTAGAAAGTAGGCATAACCCCTAGGACAATGCACTGATCCAAGTAGCTGCCAATTTAGGCAAAGCTGAACTGAAAGAAAAAGAGGAAAACAAAAAAATATATATTATTTTGTTGTGGCCCAGACAATCATTTTTACTTATAAATCTATTATCCTCCACAAAATAATCTTTTTCCATTGGAAAATGTCAACTTTACATCTGTTTCTCAATGAGCACTTGCACTGTTTTACAAAGAAAGAAATACAGCAACATGCATATTTATTGAGACACCCTGATTTTTCCTCCTGATCTACCATCCTCCCCTTGCTTCACTGAGTCCCTCCAGTACAAGTGAGAATCACAGAGGTACTTTATTCTATTTCCTACACGATTCCCATTCTTTCCTAAAGTTTGCCCAGCTAACCCCCATTGTTATCCTTACTGGGGAAAATAAATAAATAAATAAATAAAATCTTATACTTTTCAACAATATTGTCAGTAATACGGGTTGGCATTAAGACCTCCTTTTCTTCAAAAGCTGTGAGCTGTGGCATGCCAGTCAAACAGATTGTGCAACAGCTCAGTGATCATTCATTCACTTGCCTACAGCACGGGCAGCAAATGGTTTGTAATTCTCTATCTGATACAGGCACACCAAGGGAAGAGACTGCCCATGGGTAAACTAAAATGGACAGCAGCAGCTTATAGTGATTAAGTCACTTAGTGCTGTGGCTATTAAGCTGTAATGAAAAAGGACAAATGCTCTTTTTCTTTCCTTTCTTTCCTCCTGCACGTTTGCTTTCAAAGCAGCAAACAGCATCTTTCTATTAAGGATCACTTTAACAAGAATCTAGCTTTTGTTTCTCATGTGGTCCATTGCTGTTATTGTTAAAACCCTTTTGAAACTGTTTTACCAAGCCTATTGCTTAAAGAATAATGAAAACAGTTGCAGAAACACAACAAGCCCTTTTGTGTTTCTCATAGGCAGGAGCCACCGGCAGTCAGACTGCCTTGGGCGAGGCTCTCTCAGATCCAGCTGAGATATGCTGCCCATCAAATAGCACCTGATTCTCTCCGTTAATGAAAAACCCACTAACACGGGCATTGTCCTCAAACTCTGATCTGTATATTTACATTAAGATTGGCTAAAGCATCCTGTCCAAGGATGATCAGATATGGCTCTGGAAACTTGCCATGTACTTCCCAGGATCTAATTGTCTTTGGAAATATGAGCTTTTCTACACGTAACAGTTGCTAGAATGTCCCTGTGAGCTGATTTTTCAAAGATCTCAAATACACAAATTTTTCCTTAATGGGAACCTCTGCATTGCTTGATTTATCCCTGCATGTCAATCTAGGTTATTGTCCTGCTGCTGTGACTTGGGGACCCTAACTCGTACTCCCTACAACAGTATCATCTGTAAAGGGAAGGAGTGAAGGAGGTCTCCCAATTCTGGTGTCTGTCCACTCAGGGAATCTTGGCTCTTCTGAGCAAAAAAGAAGTTGGAAATCAGGAGCACAGGTAAATGAAGCTGGTAGGCACAGTGAGAGAAATAACAAAAGCTCACGTCAGGTACTTCTTTCAAGAAGCGAACTCTTTGAAAAGGTCCAACAACCACTTCATGAACACAGACAAGCTCTCAGTGTAAGCTATAATGCCTTCTACTTAAGAATATAAACTATTCTTCACTTTTGTAGTATCTATGCAAAAATCAGATCAACGTGAAGTCTCTCCCCAAAATAAAAGGCTGTGAATACTGAAATCAATAGGAGAGCCCTCATCTTGTCATCTCAACCATTAGAGTGCTAGCAGGCAATGATTGACCAATTAAAAATGAACTATCCCTACTCCTTGCTTATCTCCCTACTGTCATCTTTGAGGCTGGTTCTTGAAGGTCTAATGGGCATGACTTAATTTCTAAAGATAAAATGTTATAGTACCAGGGAGTTTCTCTCTGCCCAGCACTACAATAGCATTGTCTGTAGCTCTCATTATGAGTGAATGAACACCAATAGATGAGATTATTTTCCCCGCTCAACGGCCACTGCTGACATTTATGCCTCCAACTGGTAGCACTAGCATTTCTTTTGGTGGTGTCAGGTAAACTAAAACTCCAGTGTTCGCGACACAGCAATCATTTTTGTCAGGAGTGATGATGTTCAACTATCATGTCCTACATGTCCAGTCAGCACCAGCCAGGGTTAAGAGTTGGCTGGAAGACGAAAGAGATGATGAATGATCATCACTGAAAACTAGCTGTGACTGACTGTGTAGTGGTAGATGTTCCCTCCCGTGCAAGAACATTAGTTTGACAGCTCTGCCATGACTAATAAAGGATAATTCTGGTTCCATCTAGATAGGCTATTTAATATCATGGTGCTTGCCTTGGGATGTAGATCTTTGGAAAGGGAAAATGCTTCCTTGTCAGAATTCAGAATTGCTACTTGGATTGATGTTTCTGAGGCACTCGTGTATCTCCCATTAAGGGTAGAGCTGAGTAGTACACAATTTTTAAAGTATCTGTCTTCATAATACACCTATGAGATAATGTTCTTTGTGTTGTTTTTTTTTAAAAAAAAAAGAAAGGCAGAGAGTCTTCTGGTAAAACCCATGAGTCAGCAGGAGCAGGCTTGCATTTCTTTCTACTAATCCTATGATAGACTGTAACTTCTGGCAGGGACCTGTTAATCCCCCACTTCACTGAAATGGACAAAGAATTCATGGAGATTTAAACAATGACTGGCCTTCATAACTCAACTGAAAGTATATGGAAGAGCTGAAACAAAAAAATACGTTTCAGTAAAGTCTTTTAAATTCCAAATATGTCCACAGGGCACGTGTATAGGTAGCAGATGATGGAGACGGCAAAACCGTGTGTCACTGAAGGGGTGGCAGGGACAACACTGAACTTTTCAGTTCCC